>NW_028168491.1:0-634156 GCF_964237585.1 Gallinula chloropus | reverse complement strand
TTCCTCCTCCTCCTCGGTATTCCTCCTCCTCCTCCTCCTCCTCCTCGGTATTCCTCCTCCTCCTCGGTATTCCTCCTCCTCCTCCTCCTCCTCCTCCTCCTCGGTATTCCTCCTCCTCCTCCTCTCTCCTCCTCGGTATTCCTCCTCCTCCTCGGTATTCCTCCTCCTCCTCCTCCTCCTCCTCCTCCTCGGTATTCCTCCTCCTCGGTATTCCTCCTCCTCCTCCTCCTCCTCCTCGGTATTCCTCCTCCTCCTCGATATTCCCTCCTCCTCCTCCTCCTCCTCCTCCTCCTCGGTATTCCTCCTCCTCCTCCTCGGTATTCCTCCTCGTCCTCGGTATTCCTCCTCCTCCTCCTCCTCCTCCTCGGTATTCCTCCTCCTCCTCGGTATTCCTCCTCCTCCTCCTCCTCCTCGGTATTCCTCCTCCTCCTCGGTATTCCTCCACCTCCTCCTCCTCCTCCTCGGTATTCCTCCTCCTCCTCCTCCTCCTCCTCCTCCTCGGTATTCCTCCTCCTCCTCGGTATTCCTCCTCCTCCTCCGGTATTCCTCCTCCTCCTCGGTATTCCTCCTCCTGCTCCTCCTCCTCCTCCTCCTCAGTATTCCTCCTCCTCCTCGGTATTCCTCCTCCTCCTCCTCCTCCTCCTCGGTATTCCTCCTCCTCCTCGGTATTCCTCCTCCTCCTCCTCCTCCTCCTCCTCGGTATTCCTCCTCCTCCTCGGTATTCCTCCTCCTCCTCCTCCTCCTCCTCCTCCTCGGTATTCCTCCTCCTCCTCGGTATTCCTCCTCCTCCTCCTCCTCGGTATTCCTCCTCCTCCTCCTCTCCTCGGTATTCCTCCTCCCCCTCGGTATTCCTTCTCCTCCTCCTCCTCCTCCTCGGTATTCCTCCTCCTCCTCGGTATTCCTCCTCCTCCTCCTCCTCCTCCTCGGTATTCCTCCTCCTCCTCGGTATTCATCCTCCTCCTCCTCCTCCTCCTCCTCCTCCTCCTCGGTATTCCTCCTCCTCCTCGGTATTCCTCCTCCTCCTCCTCCTCCTCCTCCTCCTCCTCCTCGGTATTCCTCCTCCTCCTCAGTATTCTCCTCCTCCTCCTCCTCCTCCTCGGTATTCCTCCTCCTCCTCGGTATTCCTCCTCCTCCTCCTCCTCCTCCTCGGTATTCCTCCTCCTCCTCGGTATTCCTCCTCCTCCTCCTCCTCCTCCTCGGTATTCCTCCTCCTCCTCGGTATTCTCCTCCTCCTCCTCCTCCTCCTCGGTATTCCTCCTCCTCCTCGGTTTTCCTCCTCCTCCTCCTCCTCCTCCTCGGTATTCCTCCTCCTCCTCGGTATTCCTCCTCCTCCTCCTCCTCCTCCTCCTCCTCGGTATTCCTCCTCCTCCTCCTCGGTATTCCTCCTCCTCCTCGGTATTCCTCCTCCTCCTCCTCCTCGGTATTCCTCCTCCTCCTCGGTATTCCTCCTCCTCCTCCTCGGTATTCCTCCTCCTCGGTATTCCTCCTCCTCCTCCTCTTCCTCCTCCTCCTCGGTATTCCTCCTCCTCCTCCTCCTCCTCCTCCTCCTCGGTATTCCTCCTCCTCCTCGGTATTCCTCCTCCTCCTCCTCGGTATTCCTCCTCCTCCTCGGTATTCCTCCTCACAGTGTTCATTTTCTGTCTTCATCCTCTTCCGCCTCCACCTCCTTCTCCTGCTCATATTCCTTCTTAAATTCTTCTTCCTCCTCTTTCTCTTCTTCCTCCATATCATCCTCCTCCTCATCCTCCACTTACTGCCAGTCGTCCTTATTATTCCTCCTCATACTGTTCATTCTCTGTGCTCCTCCAACTCATCCTCCTCTTCATAATATTCTTTGTATTCCTTTCTGGAATCTTCTTTCTCCTCATCCTGTTATTCCTCCTTTTCAACCTCTTCATCCTCTGTCTCATTCTCATCCTCGTAGTTTTTCACCTCTTACATTTAGTTTCTTGTTAGTATTCCTCCTCTTATTCTTCATTGTCTGTCTTCCTCCAAATCTGCCTATTCCTCCACCTCCTTCTCCTCGTCATATTCATTCTTAGACTCTTCTTTCTCCTCTTTGTCTTCTTCCTCCATCTCATCCTCCTCCTCGTCTTCGTCTTCCACTTACCTGTATTCTCCATTAGTATTCCTCCTCATACTGTTCGTTGTCTTTGCTCCTCCTCCTCCTCATACTTTTCTCTTCCTCGTTCTCCTCTACCTATTTTCTTCCTTAGTATTCTTCCTCATACTGTATATTGTCCATCCTCCACAACTTCCTCCTCATCCTCCTTCTCTTCTTCATGTTCCTCCCTGTATTCATTCTTGGATTCTTCTTTCTCCTTGTTGTCTTCTTCCTCTTTCTCAACCTCTTCTTCCTCTGTTTCATCCTCCTCCTCCTCCACTTACCTCTTCCTCCACCTCCTCCTCATAGTCTTCTCTGTATTCATTTCTGGAATCTTCTTTTACCTCATCTTCTTCTTCCTCTTTCTCACCTGCTGCTTGGATTCTCATCCTCCTCCTCATATTTAGCCTCCACTTGCCTTTATTCTTCCCAAACTTTTCTTTCTCATATTGTTCAGTATCTGTCATCCTCCTCTGCATCTTCCTCCACCACCACCTCCTACGCCTCCACATGTCATTCTCTGTATTCATTTCTGGAATATTGTTTCTCCCCGTCCTCTTCTTCCTCCTTTTCAACCTCTTCTTTGTCTGTCTCTTCCACCTGCCTTTCTTATTTCTTCCAGCCCCGTGCTGTTTTAGCCTTTCTGTTTGGATTCCAACCTGCTCTTTCCAACATTCGGATCAAAAAGGCACAAGCTGTGTGACAGGCAGCCCTGCAGTGTTCAGGAGAGCACCCAGCGTGCAGTGCACAGTGCGCTTCCAGACGTACCCGCGCTGTACATTGTACAGTGCAACAGCATCCAGTGCAGTGCAGCGCCTGGAATACAACACAAAGTGCACTGCAGAGAGCAAGAGGACAGCACGGGACTTACAGTGCAGTCCCACCCCGTAACATACAGACAGGGCAAGGCTACACCCAATGGGAAATAAAATAAAGCCCCACACACAGACAAGGTGATGTGTACAGTGCACACAGTGCCTGGCATATACCTTCCAATACTCTCCAGCTGTGTGTGTATATGTGTATATATGCCAGAGCAGAGCGGGCTGCTGTAGCTGCCAGTGGTGGCTGGGGGCCCTGGGGTGCCCCCCACTAAGGGTGCCTGGGCTGCAGGGAAGGGCTGCTGCTGCTGGCCAGGCGGTGGGCACAGGTTGGCTGAGCCTGAGAGAGAGACAGGAGCGCTGGGCGGTGGGCAGCTCTGCTTCAGCCCCCAGGAGCGCAGTGTCCCTGGGCTGAAGACTCAGTCTGGGTCCTTCCCTGGGGGTAGACGCTGTGGGGAAGGACAGAAGTCTGCAGGGGCCGGGGGGCACCTAGGCCGGACAGTGGAACTGCCCTTGTGGCAGCACCATGGTCCCTGGGGATGGTTGGTTGCTAAGGACTCTCTGGAGTCTCCAGGAAGTGACGTAGGGGCCTCATGTGCTCTGCCCCACCCCAACCACCTCCCAGCCCCTCCCGGGCAGGGAAGGGGCTTTGGGGTGCCCTCAGCCCCCACCAGCAGCTCTTGGGGGCTGTGAGGGGAAAGAAGGGTCCTGGTCAACAGGCGAGGTGCCTGAAGATCAGACCAAAGCCCTTGTCACTCCAGCCTTTAAAAAGTGCAGGGGCTGCTCAGATGGCCCAGAAATGTCACCATGTACTGGTGTCCCTCACCAGGATCCCAAAAATCCCATCCCTGTGGCTTTTTGGGAGCCCCTTGAGCTGATCACTGGAGCTGTCAGGGAACTCTGGGGTCTCTCAACATCCTCGCGCAGACTGCTCGAGGGGCAACCAAATTCCCCCCAGCACTGAGGTGTTCAAACTGCTTCCAGCTTCTCCCCCGCAGCCCAGAATCCCTCTATTCCACTCATTCCTTTTCATTTCTCTTAAGTGTTTTTTTCCCTAGTTCTCCCCGCCACCCATAAGCCCCCTACCCCTGCACGAAACTTGATCGTGCTCTCTAGTTACTCTTTTGGCAGGGGGTTCCTTTGCTTCCTCCCCCCTTTCTCCTCTTTTATTTTCCTTTCTTCACCCCCACTTCCAAACCCTTCTGCACGCTCTTTCCTTCTTTGGTGGTGGTGGTTGTTGGGGGTTGTTTCCATGTCGTCCGTCCCCCCTGCTGCTTCCTGCTTTTTCTTCTGTTGTTGTTGGGACTTTTTCTCTTCCCATCCCTGTCCCTACCTCCTGTCCTCTCCTTTTCTCTGCCCCGACAGAGAGAGACGGGACACAGCTTGATGCCAGCAAGAGTCGATTTATTGCAAAGAATCATTCCTTTTTATATGCTCTGCAGACGGCTGCTTTCTTGCAAACATAGGGTGTTCCTGGGCTACATCTGATTGGTCAACGTTTTGCTGTCCCAGCAGCATCTCTATCTTATCATGCCAATAGAACTTCTAAAACCTCGTCAGACAGCAGATATACCGAAACAATAGAGGACACTTTTCCCTGGAGCCTGCCCTATCAGGGGGCCGGTAACGATGCTGCCACCTTGTTTAGTTTCCCCGAGGATCATGGACTAAAGGCTCCATCCCGTTATCTGTTAACCTGGAAGTGCTTGAGGCTTTGTTTCTAAAAATAAAGGCCACACCTCACAATCCTTTTACCTCACAATCCCCTTGCCTCACAATCCCCTTGCCTCACAATCCCTTTACCTCACAAACCCCTTACCTCACAATCCCGTTTCCTCAGAATCCCCTTACCTCACAATCCCCATGCCTCACAATCCCTTTCCCTCACGATCCTCTTACCTCACAAAGCCCTTACCTCACAATCCATTTACCTCACAATCCCCTTTACTCACAGTCCCCTTTACCTCACAATCCACTCACATCACAAACCCCTTACCTCACAATCCCTTTAACTCACAAACCCTTTACCTTACAATCCCCTTACGTCACAATCCCTTTACCTCACAATCCCTTCACCTGACAATCCTTTTACCTTACAATCCACTTACCACGCAATCCCATTACCTCAGAATATCCATACCTCACAATTCCCTTACCTCACAAACCCTTTACCTCAAAATCCCCTTACCACACAATCTGTCAACCAATTCTGTGACTTCATAATCCCCTTAACTCATAATCATCATCCCACAAAATCCCCTTACCTCACAATACCTTTACCTTACAACCCCCTTGCCTCACAAGCCTTTTACCTCACAATCCCCTTAACTCACAATCCCATTACCACACAATCCCCTTGACTCACAATCACCTTTGCTCACAATCCCTTTACCTCACAAACCCTTTACCTCACAATCCCCTTACCTCACAAACCCTTTACCTCAAAATCACCTTACCTCACAATCCCTTTACCACACAATCCCCTTAACTCACAGTCCGCTTACCTCACAAGCCCCTTAACTCACAATCCCCTTACCTCAGAATCCCTATACATCTCAATCCCTTTACCTAACAATCCCATTCCATCACAATCACCTTACGTCACAATCTCCTGACATCACAATACCCTTACCTCACAATCCCTTTACTTCACAATCCCCTTGCTTCACAATCCCTTTACCTCACGATCCAATTACCTCAACTCACAATCCATTTACCTCACAAGCCCCTTTACTCACAGTCCCCTTTACCTCAATATTCCCTTACCTCACAATCCACTCACATCACAATCCCCTTACATCACAATCATTTTACCTAACAATCCCCTTACCTCACAATCCCCTTACATCACAATCCCCTTGACTGAAAATACCCTTACCTCACAAACCCTTTACTACACAATCCCTTTACCTCACAATTCCCTTACCTCACAAAGCCTTTACCTCACAATCCCCTTACCTCACAATCTGTCAATCAAATATGTGACTACATAATCCACTTAACTCAGAATCATAATACCTCAGAATCCTCTTAGCTCACAATCCCCTTACCTCAGAATTCCCTTACATTACAATCCCCTTAATTCAATATCCGTTTACCTCACAATCAATATAACTCACAATCCCCTTACCTCAAAATCCCCTTACCTCACAATCCCATTACATCACAATCTATCTATCAATCAATTCTATGAATTCATAATCCCCTTAATTCACAATCCCCTTACCTCACAATCCCCTTACGTCACAATCCCCTTACCTCATAATCCCCTTTCTTCACGACCCCCTTACCTCACAATCCCCTCACCTCACAATCCCCTCACCTCACAATCCCCTCACCTCACAATCCCCTCACCACACAACACCTTTACCTCATAATCCCTATACCTCACAATCCATTTACCTCACAATCCCCTTGCCTCACAATCCCCTTACTTCACAATCCCTTTACCTTGTGGCATGCAGTTTGAGAAACAAAGCCTCAAGCACTGCCAAGTTAACAGATAAAGGGATGGAGCCTTTAGTCCATGATCCTCGGGGAAACTAAACAAGGTGGCAGCATCGTTGCCGGCCCCCTGATTGGGCAGGCTCTAGTAAAAAGTGTCCTCTATTGTTAAGGTATATCTGCTATCCTATGAGGTTTTAGAGGTTCTATTACCATGATTAGATAGAGATGCTGCTGTGACAGCAAAACGTTGACCAATCAGATGTAGCCCACGAACACCCTATGTTTGAAAGTAAGCAGCCGTCTGCAGAGCATATAAAAAGGAATGGTTCTTAACAATAAATCGACTCTTGCTTGCATCAAGCTGTGTCCCGTCTCTCTCCGTCGTGGCAAAGAAACATCAATTAGGACGTAAGTTTCAGTCTAACACCGTATTTTAAGTAAATTACACATCCAAGGACTATGTGCTCTGTGGAAATAAAATTACTTCTTTGACAAGTTCCTGTACCCCCCTCCTCCTGATCTGTTCGATGAATTCCTTGCTTGTCTCGAATTGGTCACAAATGCAGGCAAAGCATTTCATTGTAACTAGTTCAAGCTCCCCCTTGTCCTTGAAGGTACACAAAACCTGCTGAAACCAAACTTGTAGTTTGGATCAGAGTCAAGGGTTCAGTTTTTGTCTGAGTCTGCGCAAAACAGAAGGTTACTTGCCTTCGGAGGAGCCATCCGACTTCATCCCCATGACCCTCAACGACCACCACCAAACAGCAGTGCGCGGGCGCAATTGGGAGGAGTTGATGGAAATCACTTCTTGGAACTCATTTTAATACGAAGCGGGACAGGTTATGAATATGTACAGGCGTATGAGGTAACCTAATGAATAAGTAACATTGAACTGTATATAACCAAGAAGAACTGCCACATTAGTGTGCATGTCTGCAGTGGAGCAATGCCCCATGCACCCAGTGCTGAACCATGACAAGTAGCAACTAATGAAACCCCACCCCTGTCTGACGTGAAGTCAATTCGGACTGATGGGACATCTCAGCTCTGTGGTGGTAGATATTGCAATCTCTCTCTCTCACTCTCTTTCTCACTCTTTTCTCTTTCTCTTCCCTATTCCCCCCCTTCTCCTGCACACTTGTTGCAGGCTAAGTAAAGTAACTTAAACCTTGACTCCATTTTGAGTCTTAATTCTGTTCCCGAGAATTGTGAAGACCTCCTCACGATAAAGCACCTAATTGGACATCACTCAGGGGTTAAGCCCAGCTGCCCCAGGCCACCCAGAGCAATCTGAGGTCGGTTTGAACGCAAGGGGGTTTAACCTCTGCCAAAGCAGTCTATCTAGGTGCAGATCGTGAGACACAAGTAAATGAGCTGCGGGGTAAAACAATTGCACAATGAGATTCTGCCAGGAAGAATGCTGCAAATACAATCAGCAACAATAGAGGGACCCTGCCTCCATCCCGGTGGAGGAGAGGGATAACAGTGTTTATTGGACTGTGCGAATCCGATGGCCTGGCTCGTCAGACCCACAAGAGAACAAGGCTCTGGTGGATACTGCTGCCCAGTGTATGCTAATGCCATCAAATCATGTAGGGGCAGAACCTGTTTGTATTTCCAGAGTGACAGGGGATCCCAACAATTGACTGTGTTAGAGGCTGAAGTGAGCCTAACTGGGAAGGACTGGGAGAAACACTTCATTGTGACTGGCCCAGAAGCTCCATGCATTTTCAGTATAGATTATCTCTATAGAGGGTATTTCAAAGACCCAAAAGGGTACCGGTGGGCTTTTGGAATAGCTGCTTTGGAGACAGAAGACATTGAACAATTGCGTGCCTTGCCTGGACTCTCGGAGGATCCTTCTGTTGTGGGGTTGTTGAAGGTCGAAGAACAGCAAGTGCCAATTGCTACGATGACGGTGCACAGGAGACAATACCATACTAACTGAGATTCCCTGATCCCCATCCATAAGCTGATTCATCAACTGGAGAGTCAAGGAGTGATCAGCCGAACCCGCTCACCCTTTAACAGTCCCATATGGCCAGTGCGGAAGTCTGATGGAGAGTGGAGGCTGACAGTGGATTATCGTGGCCTAAATGAAGTCACTCCAGGTATGAGTGCTGCTGTACTGGACATGCTGGAACTGCAGTATGAACTGTAATCAAAGGCAGCCAAGTGGAACACCACAACTGACATTGCAAATGCTTTCTTTTCAATACCACTGGCACCAGAGTGCAGGCCACAGTTTGCTTTCACTTGGAGAGGCATCCAATATACATGGAATCATCTGCCCCAGGGGTGGAAACACAGCCCCACCATCTGCCATGGACTAATCCAGACTACACTGGAAAAGGGTGAAGCCCCAGAGCACCTGCAATATATTGATGACATCATTGTATGGGGCAATACAGCAGAGGAAGTATTTGAGAAAGGAAAAAGGATAATTCAAATCCTTTTAGAAGCTGGTCTTGCTATAAAACAAAGTAAAGTCAAGGGGCCTACGCAAGAAATCCAGTTTTTAGGAATAAAATGGCAGGATGGGCATCGTCAGATCCCAATGGACATTATCAATAAAATAGCAGCTATGTCTCCACCAAGCAACAAAAAATGAAACACAAGCTTTCTTAGGTGTTATAGGTTTTTGGCGAATGCATGTCCCAAACTACAGTTTCATTGTGAGCCCACTCTACCACGTAACTCGGAAGAAGAATGATTTCCAATGGGGCCCTGAGCAGCAACAAGCCTTTGAGCAGATCAAACGCGAGATAGTCCATGCTGTGGCCCTTGGGCCTGTCCGGACAGGGACAGATGTTAAAAATGTGCTTTACACGGCAGTTGGGAAGAATGGCCCTACCTGGAGTCTCTGGCAGAAAGCACAAGGGGAGAGTCGAGGTCGACCGCTGGGGTTTTGGAGTTGGGCCTACAAAGGATCTGAGGCCAATTACACTCCAAGAGAAAAGGAAATACTGGCCGCCTATGAAGGGGTTCGAGCCGCTTCAGAAGTGACTGGAACTGAAGCCCAGCTCCTCCTGGCACCCCGACTACCGGTGCTGGGCTGGATGTTCAAAGGGAAGGTCCCTTCTACACACCATGCCACTGATGCTACCTGGAGCAAGTGGGTTGCACTGATTACTCAGCAGGCATCAAGGGAGAGATACAACATATGGATGGGCTCGAGATCGAGGGGTGGACTTAACCATGGATGCTATTGCACAAGTTATCCATGAGTGTGAGACGTGTGCCGCAATCAGGCAAGTGAAGCGGTTGAAGCCACTTTGGTATGGAGGATGGTGGATGAAATATAAATATGGAGAGGCCTGGCAGATTGATTACATCACCCTCCCACGAACCCGCCATGGCAAACGTTACGTGCTTACAATGGTGCAGGCGACCACCGGCTGGCTAGAAACATATCCCGTACCCCATGCCACTGCCCGGAATACAATCCTGGGCCTTGAAAGGCAGGTCCTATGGCGACACGGCACCCCAGAAAGAATCGAGTCAGACAACGGGACTCATTTCCGAAACGCTCTCATAGACACCTGGGCCAAAGAGCATGGCATTGAGTGGGTGTACCACATTCCTTATCATGCACCAGCCTCTGGGAAAATTGAACGATATAATGGGCTCTTAAAGACTACCCTGAAAGCGATGGGTGGTGGAACATTCAAACATTGGGATACACATTTAGCTAAAGCCACGTGGTTAGTTAACTCTAGAGGATCCACCAATCGAGCTGGTCCTGCCCAGTCAAAATTTCCACGCACTGTAGAAGGAGACAGAGTCCCAGTGGTGCATATGAAGAGTATATTAGGTAAGACAGTTTGGGTCATCCCTGCTTCAGGCAAAGGTAAACCCATGTCAGGGATTGTTTTTGCTCAAGGACCTGTCTGTACTTGGTGGGTAATGCAGAAGGATGGAGAAGTTCGATGTGTACCTCAAAGGGATTTGATTTTAGGTGAGAATAGCCAATATAATTAATAAGGTAGAAATTGTATTATTATAATTGCTAAATAACCCATTACTGTACATTCATTATTGCTATTATTGATGTATGTTGTTGTATGTTGTACCAATGGAGTCACAGCCAGAGTCATAACAAGTCAATGAAGGATTACGGGACCAAGACCTGGTGTTCCAAGAACATTTTCCTCCTTCCCTTTGAAAATGAGCATCTTTGATTCACAGACTATGAACATGGACCAGGTCAGGTGTATCGGTCGAGAGCCCGAGATGCAGCACGCAACGATCCAATGGCGCATACTGACACCATGAGAGACTGTTACAACGAATGAAGCCTGAAAATCATCATGGACTAAATGTTCATTCACTCAACAAACGCAGAGGAATGGTCCATAGACTAAGGGAATAATCCCTGTATGCACATGTGTGCGTATACATGTGTACATGCATATATGTGTGTCTGAAACAAGAAACTGGTTGTACCCAGAAGAAATGGTTGGATCTGGTCATGACGTAAATGGTATGGAATAAGGGGTGGATAATGTCCTGGTTTTGGTCAGGATAGAGCTAACTTCATTTGTAGCAGAGGATGGAATGCTGTGTTTGAGAGTTAAAATGAAAGCAGTGCTGATAACACCCTGATGGTTTTAGTTGCTGTCAGACAGTCAAGGACTTTCTCAGCTCTTCCTATTTCTCTATTCATGAGAAAGGAGGGGCGAAGCCATGACAGGTGACCCAAACTGGCCGAAGAGAGTATTCCATGCCAATTATGTCCTGCCCAGGATATCGGGGGGCTGATGGGGGAAGAGCAGGGGCGGCTCCGGGACGCACGGTTCTTGGGGGACGGTTGGGTTCCGGAACGGCTCTGGGTGGCACGGCCTGAGCTGTGTGGTTTGGTGAGAAACTGCATTGTGTATCAACAGCTTCATGTGTTTTTGCTCTGAAGTCCTGTTAGCATTGTTATATTTTATCTTTCTGTTATCTTAGTAAACTATCCTTATCCCAACCCACGGGCCTCTTAGTGTCTTGGTTTTGGGGTTGTTATTTGCCCCTTTCCTTTCCCTCCCTTGCCTCTCACACACACACACACACACACCCCTCCCCCGCTTCACTCTTTCCCTGCTCGTTTCAATTAAGGAGCAGGCAGCTGTGTGGATCTCAGCTCTCAGCCGGGGTAAAACCACGACAGGCTGTAATCATGTTTTCAGTAAAAAACTAACTTCTTGGTGCAGGTGTTGGGAGCCCAGAAAAGCATGGAGAGGAGATGTGGGGAGCGTGCGCTGAGAGCAAGGAGGGCATTCAGACTCCTTGGGACCACCGAGGGACCCCCTGGCTGTCACTGAGCATGCTCTATCTTTGGGGAATTAAGAGAAATGACTTCTTACAAATAATTTGCATAACTCTGCCTTTCCCTAGAAATTATAATGAATATGTAGAGTTAATCTGTATAAATAGGAGAAATTTGGCTCTAATGGGCACACACACTGGGAGGAGCGATCCCCTGTGTGCCCAGAGCTACAATAAAGGATCCCTGCTCAACAGTCACCAAGGCTGGTGAGTTTGGATTCCAGCTTTCCGAGGCATCAGTTTGGCACCCAGATGGGACCCTCTCTGCTGGGCTGCAGGACCCAGTGAGGAACAGGACTCCCCAGGCACGCCCTGGGATTTCCCGCAGGGACTCCTCGCCCTGCCTGGCTCACTGTGGCAGCAGACCAGGACCATCCTCCCATTGTTAAGGTGTTCCTTTAACTTTATTTGAGCTCCTGGTTTGGTGGATGCCCATCTGTATCTGGTGTACTTGGGTATCTTGGCATTTGGTTTCTGGAGACCAGTCGTCTGGGGATACTGTAGGCAGTTGGGAGACATCCCAGGCGAGTGTCGTATCCCAGGTCACTAGTGCCTGATTGTATACACCTGGTTAGTAGCCTGTAAATGCTGCTAACAATCGGAATCTCCATAACTGTATTGAGTGAGCATTGTTCTGGTTTGGATTTATCATATAAAGATCTTGTGCAGTGTGACCGAGGCGTTTCCGTAATCACAAGGGGAGGGTGGAGTCCTGCTGCCAACTTCTGTCACAGCGTGCTGCTCTGCGGTCAGTGAGAGAGCTCCTGCCTGTCACAGGGAGACCAGGGTTTGATTCCCAACGCTGCAATTCTTGTGGAGTCTGATGACACTGTGATTAAAGTAACTAACACTGTGAAGCCAGCTGCTTTTCTCAGTGAAACTACAACCGAACCACTGGTACACGATTGCTTGGAGACTATGGAAGCTGTGTATTCTAGCAGACCTGATTTGAAGGAAGAACCTTTAGAAGGTGCCCAAGATTCCTGGTTCACAGGTAGCAGTAGTTTCGTCTGACAAGGAATCCCTAAGACTGGGTATGCAGTGACCACTACTGACCAGGTAAGAGAATCAAATCCTTTTCCTACTGGAACTTCAGCCCAAAAAGCAGAAATCAGTGCCCTCACCACAGCACTGGAACTTGCAGCAGGAAAAAGGATAAATATATGGACAGACTCCAAGAATGCTTTTGGAGTTGTGCTGCCCATGGAGCGATTTGGAAAGAATGTGAACTTTTAACAAGTCAAGGGAAACACATTAAGCATGCAGGAGAAATACTTCCCTTATTAGAAGCACTACAACCACCAGCCAGGGTTGCCATTCTGCACTGTCGGGGACATACCAAAAGTAACACTGATCCAGAAAAAGGTAACAGACTGGCCGATCATGAAGCTAAGCAGGCTGCAGAAAGGACATCTGGAAATCAAATTTTAACTCTGGTTCCAACCAGTAAAGACTATGAACTTGAATTATGTGATCAGGAAAATGTTAAATATTCTAAATCAGGTCAGGAATTCATGTCAGAACTTAAAGTACAAATCCCCTCTAAAGGATAGGCACTTTTAGAGGATGGAAGGATAATTAGACCCTCCAATTTCATTTGGAATTTGGTTAAGAAAGAACATGATAAAACCCATTGGGGAGCAGATGCTTTATAGGAATATTTAAGTCAAAAGTGGATAGGGAAAAATATGTGTACAACTGTCCAACAGATCACACAGCAATGTGCAGTGTGCTGAAGAAATCATCCTAATACAGGGAATCGAATAAAATGGGGTACGATTGGAAAGGGAAATACTCCTGGAGAAACCTGGCCAATTGATTTGTCTGAACTCCAAAGAAAAGGGGGTTATCCATACCTGTTGGCACTGATGGATACTTTTACTGGATGGCCAGAAGCTTTCCCTTGCAGAACTAACAAAGCAAGAGAAGTAACTAAGGTACTGCTAAATGAAAGAATACCTGGATTTGGGGTCATTGCATCAGATGGGGGATCACACCTGAGCCTGGGCACGTCAGGTGGCATCAGAGCGGGAAAAACAGCCCCATCTGGGGATGTGGATTCCAACTGAAGGGAACTCAATTGCTGCTCAATCGCAGAAACTACCAGGGAAAAGCTGACCCGGGAACGAGCGGGTGGGGGAGAAAGTTGACAGCGGGACGGGGGGAGGTGGGAGCGTGGAAACGGCGCCCGGTCCCGGCGCTGCCCCGGCTCCGAGCGCTCGCCCGGGGCTCAGCCCCGCTGGCCGGCAGGACCGCGCTGTGCGGCGCTGCGAGAAGCGGCCGAGAGAGCGCGGCCAGGGATGCGCTTATCCCCTGAGAGCAGGGCTGGGGACAGAGCGAAAGGGGCTCTGAGAGCCACCGGTGACAGGGGGCAGCTCCCGGGAAACACTGACCCTGGGAACAGAAACCCCGCTGGGGCTGATCAGGGGCTGTGACCCGCACAGCCACTTGCCCACCGACAGGATCCAACACGGGAGCCACTGGCTAAGGGACACATCCCGCCTTCCACAAGGCCCTGGAACACGCCTCTTGGTGCCATTCCTGGAAAGGACGGGAGATGGCGCTGGGAGCACGAGTTAAGGAAAGTCCCTCCAGGGATGGGAGAGCTGGGAGCTTGGCAGCTCGGGCTGACCCCTCCAGACAGCAGACCTAAAAACGGGGGCGTTTTCATCACTGAGCTCAAAGATTGTTTTTTCACTATTCCTCTACACCCTGATGATTAGGAAAAATTGCCTTTTCAGTCCCTGCTACAAACAAAAATGAACCCATGGAGAGGAATCATTGGGTGGTGCTCCCACAAGGCACGAAACATTCACCCACTGTGTGCCAGGCTCATGTACCCTGGGCACTGGCTCCAGTACGAAAAGCCCATCCTGATCTCATCTTCTCTCATGACATGGAGGAGAGGCTGATTGCAGGAAAAAACTTGAGCATTGACAGTTGGATTCATGAGTTCACAGGGCATTTGAAAAGCAAGGGGTTACAGATTGCTCCAGAGGAAATTCAAAAGAAGCCAGTGTGGAAATATCTGGGGTGGCAGATTGATAAAAGTACCGTAACACCCCAAAAGATTGAGATCCCAGCTGAGGTCAGCACGGTAAATGATGTTCAAAAGCTGCTCGGAGATATTAACTGGGTTAGACCATTGTCTGGCATTGCAAATAGGGAACTGGAACCTTTAGTGGCATTGCTGAAGGGAGGAGGTGGTGCAGGAGCACCCAGAATCCTGTCAGAAGCAGCTGAAAAGGCCCTGGAAGTTATTAGTACCCATCGATGGGATTCTGACTGCTATTATAATGCAGGGGACTAATGACAAAGATCCCTTAAGGCTGTTAGAATGGGTGTTTTTGCCAGTGCAGCCAAAGGGAACTGTGACTCTGTGTTTGGAGGCGACAGCCCAGGTCAGTGTAAGAAGCCTTGAGGAACAGCACTGCCCTGCAAATAGCTTTATTAGACTGTGCAGGGGAAATGAAAGTGCATTACCCACCACACAGAATCTCTACAGTAGCACAGAACTGTCAAACAGAAGAAAAGCACTTGTTGTGTGGGTGTCAGTTTCGGGGTGTTACAGTATTTACTGATGGGGGAGGCAGAACTCAGAAGGCTGCAATGACATAGCAAGAGAATGGAGAAAGGCAGCATTTGATATTAAAAGGAGCCCCAGCCTCAGCTCAGCAGTTGGAGCTGCAGGCGGCTGTACAAGTGTTTGACAAGTGGAAAGCTGAACCGGTTCATACAGTCTGTGACTCCCTGTGTGTGGTGGGAATAGTGACCCGAATGGAACGGGCACTATTGAAAGGGGTTTCAGACCAGAGATTGTACAGGTTGGTTAAGGAATTCTGGCTCCTCCTGTCTAACCGACAGCATCAGTACTTTATTACCCATATTTGCAGTCACACTGCACTAACTCAAGGTCTGGCAGAAGGCGATGAAAGAGCAGACAGGTTGGCAGCACCAGCGTGGGCTGCTCCCTCAGCAGAGCGCTGTGCACAGGCTCGGACATCACATGAATCCTTTCATCAGTCTGCCAGGGTGCTTCAGCGACAACACCACCTGTCAGTTGCTGAGGCTAAAGGGATTGTACAGTCGTGCCTGGACTGTCAGCAGTTCACCAGTGGCCTTGCCCCTGGTGTCAGTCCTCGTGGCACAGGCCCACCAGAAGCCTGGCAAATGGATGTTACCCACCTCCCAGAATTTGGAGGGCAAAAGTATGTCCGTGTTTGTCTAGAGCCCTTTTCTCTGGCAGTGTGGGGCTACTGCACAAAGGGGGATCTAGTAAACATGTCCAACGCCACGTGTGCTCTGCCACAGCAGCACCTGGGGTACCCCCTGAAATCAGACCCGACAGTGGCCCAGGATATACAGCACAGGCAACACAAACCTCCTGCCAGCTCTGGGGCATTCCCCATGTCACAGGGACACCACATTCGCTACAGGCCAGGCCATGGGGGAACGGAGGAATCAAACTCTCAAGTGTTTGCTTCACAAACAAAAAGGGGGAGGGAAGGACATCTCCCCAGCTGGGCGACTAAACAAAGCTCTTTCTCTTTTGAACTATTTAAGTCTGCCACAGGACAGTTTGGCACCTCCAATGGTGAAACATGGAGTAGGTTTAAAAGGAGGTTTGGAAGGGATCAAAGAAAGTCAGTGTCAGGTGTTAGGAAGAAATGAAGTTACAGGTACTAACTTGGGGAAGGAGATCTGCCTGTGTCATTACAGATACGGGAACCAAGTGGGGACCAGCCAAGTGGATAAAGCTGTGCATCCAGAAGAAAGCAAGCCTGCAGGAACCAGGACCAGATCCTGACCCCAGGAACTGAAGCCAAGTGTTCCAACTGCAGCCACGGTGGACTCAAGTTTTGTTCTGGGACATACTGAACTATTTAACAGTCTTTAAAATATGCCTGAAAATTAGTGAAATAGTGACTTGCCCACAGCCTAAGATCACTGACAATAATGGCTGCCTGTACCAGAAGAGAAGCTGCTGTAACCTACACCCAGACACTCCTGACACTCCTGACTGGCAAAGCAAACAAATACAACAGCAAAGGTAGCCAAGGCACTTGGCCACAGATGTGGATTCTGTGAGACCTGCCACCTCACAGAATCCTGCAGCAACTGATCTCCTGTTCCTGGCTCATGGACACGGCTGTCAAGATTCTGGTGGCACGTGCTGCAGGAATCTGTCTGACCACTCTCAGTCCATTCATGCCAGCATTCAGAAATTAACAGATCAAACACAAAAGATACAACAAGAAAAAGGATTCTTTGCAGTTAATATATCTGCTAGCATGGAGTTCTTCCAAAGGGACACAAGTGATGCTGTCCATAGATTGCAATTACAAGTTTCCTCCTTCAGTAACGTAGTTAGACACAATCGGATGGCCTCAGATCTGCTGCTGGCCAAAGAAGGAGGTGTGTGCATGGTAATACATCAAAGCTGTTGTGCATACATAAGTCAGAAAAAATAAATTGAAACAGATTTAAATAATATGTGGAAGCAAACAAAGATTCTTTACCGAGTAGCTCAAGATGATACACCCTGGGGATTTAAAGTAGTCTGGAATCAGCTCACTTCCTGGCTCCCAAACTTTGCCTGGCTCAAACAACTTTTCACATTTGTTATTTTGAGAAGTATTTTACTTTTACTTTCTTGTGTGGGGATTCCATGTTCTTTGTGGTGTTATAAACAGATCAGTGTAACATATGGGGATTGGAGAAGAAATAAAATAAGACGTGCCCTGAGTCCCAATCAAGCCCCACTATTCAGCTGCCTAAGCAGTGAGATAAAGGCAAGCATTTGAGGGTCCCCATTTGGCTTCAATGGAAAGCAGGAACCTGCCAGACATGCAGCAGGTGAAGAAGGCGCCTTGGTTGAGCCTGTACCAGGTTTTCCTGTTGGAAACACCTAATCCATAGATAAACAGGGGAGGGATTTCGGAGGGGAATATGGTATAAAAATGCTGTAAACTCTGACCACAGGTGTGCCTACTTTGCTCGGTCACCCTCTCTTGCAGGAAGGTATAATAAATTACTGCTTCACTAGTATGTCACTGTGAGTCCTTTCTTGGGACCTTTGGCATTTCTAACAAAGGGGAGTGAGCAAGCAGCATGGTGGGCATTTGGCCTGTAGCCAGGGCAAAACCTCCACACACACCACCTTAATCCCACCCAAAGCACTGGGATTCATTCCAAGCTGCACACCCTTCTGCAGTTTCAGACACCCCACAGTTTCCCAAGGGACACCAAACCCCAGAAGAACCAGGGCTGTGAAATACCTCTGTCATGGGCGGCACCTGCTTGCAGCTGGTGTGGTTCCTGCCCGTCAGGATGTTCTGCAGGTGGCTGAGGGCTGAGGAAAGAACACACAGAACTGGGATTTACAACCACGGCTGAGCTTCCCACAAGCAAACTTCCAAAGCTAATTGCTGTAGTTCCCCTTCCAAGCCCCCGGGATCATCTCAGACACACACAGAGCCACCGCAGAGCATCCCCCGCCTCTCCCAGCCAAGGCACCGCTAATTCTCCTGCCACACTGGGATAATTCCCTTCTGAGAGCTCCGTGCAAGGACTCACACAGGGGACCTGGGAACACCTTTTCCACCTTACAGCCTGTCCCAGCCAGAGCTGCTGGAAAACCCCTTTGCAGCGGGAGAGCAGCTGAAGCACCTGACGCGGCTTCCCTGGCACCGCTTCGCCCGCCATTCCCAGCGAGGGGTCGCTGAGGGAAACCAGGTCTCCCGCTCACATCGTGCCAGGACAGCCAGCAGCGCCTGCACAGGCACCTTCCTGCCCTGGCCCTGCGCTCTGCACGGCTGCTGGGAACTACTACTGGTGCAGCCGGTGTCTCTCTCCACCAGACGCTCCTTCTCCTCAGGGACACAGAAGCCACAGGCATGGGGTGGCCACCGCTGCCCACAGCATGGGGGCTGGAACAAGACGGATCTCTAAGGTCCCTTCCAACCCCGCCACCATCCACCATCCCTTACTGGGAGCTCTGGGATACTGGCAACTGTTAACACCTGGGAAGGCATCCCTGTTTCTCCACACGCCCTACGCCGGGACCCCTCTCCACCCGCTGTATCCCCTCACACACACACAGACACACACAGACAGACTGGCAGACAGAGACACAGACACAGACACAGACACCCCCCCCCCACACACACACACACACAGACACACACAGACAGACTGGCAGACACAGACACAGACACAGACACCCCCCCCCCCCCCCCCCCCCCACACACACACACAGACACACACAGACAGACTGGCAGAGACACAGACACAGACACAGACACCCCCCCCCCCCACACACACACACACAGACACAGACACACACAGACAGACTGGCAGAGACACAGACACAGACACCCCCCCCCCCCCCCCCACACACACACACACACACACTCCTCTGCTCCTGCCCCACACATGCTCCCAGGGCCCGTTTCTTTTCAAACTCCCGCTTCACAGACGGAAAAGCCAACGGTGGGGGATGGCGGAGAGGGAGGGGGGGGGGGGTGTTTGCCAGGGGCGTTTTCGGGGCGGGGGGACACCCAGCTCCGCTCCCGCCCTGGGCTCTAAGGCCGAGGAGAGGCGGCCGAGGCGCCGCGCTCCGGGCTGGCTCGGAGGGGAGTGGGGGGACAGGTCCCACAGGCCGCACCCCGAGAGGCCGCGGGGACTCGGGACGGGACGAGGCTCTCAGTGGCCGTACGGTCTCGGGGCGGCTCCCTGACCTGGGGGGCGGCCCCTTGAACGGCGGCGAGGCCGCAAACAGCTCGGAGGGCGCCAAGGACCCCCAGCAGCCATTGGTACACGGACCCCGGCAGCCTGCGGTGGAAACGCACCCATCCTGCGCGACGCCCGGCACGGCCCCACCGCCCCTCCCACGACCCTGCGGAGCAGCCCCTCCATGGGCTCCTACCGCTGCCTGTCAGGGGAGGGAGAGCCCAGGGAACCCAAGGGGCGGGGCCAGGGGCGGTCACGCTGCTCCCCCTCCCGCGGGCGGGGCCTCCCTCGCCAGCACCGGGCTGGGTGGGCTGGGCCGTGTCCATCCCCCCGCCCCCGGCTCTGCCTCCTGCTTCCCGGCCGGCCGGCCCCTCCTCCGGCTGGGCGGGACGCTTCCCTCTTCCCTCGCCTTCGGAAAGCCCCGGGCGAGGCTTCGGCGGCTCTCTCCCCGCCCCCAAACCGCGGGGTCCGTGGCCCGGGGGACGCAGGTGGGTGGGACCGGCCAGTGGCCAGGCCCCTGGGCAGGTTCCCCCTCCGGTCTCCTCCCCCCGGCTCAGCGGGTGAGAGGACGGAGGCTCCCGGGGCTTACCGAGCCCTTTGCTCAGCGCTCTCCCGGCGCTCGGGGCCGGTCTCCTCTCCCGCTCCCGCAGTACCGACCGGCTCAGCCATGGCCGAAGGCTCGACTGAGCGAGAGCGGCGGGTGGGCAGGACGCGTGTCCCGGGAAACGGAGCGGGGAGTCCGAAAGCGTTTAACGGCCCCGCCCGGGACTGGCCGGACCGGCTGCCCGGGCAACGGCGACGCGCGACCGGCCGCCGAACCCGCCGGAAATTGCCGAACCCGCCGGGAATTGCCGAACCCACCGGCCGGGAACGGCCGAACCCAGCCAGGGCCCTTCTCGGCGCGGGGGCACCAGGAGCTGCAGAACGGAGCGGAGGGGGGGGGGGGGGAGGGGGGGGAAGAATTAAAACAGGAGCTCAGGAGCTCAGCGTGTGGAGCGAACGTTTGTGATCTGGGTACAGAGCAAACTGCACAGGCTGTTCCCACAGCACTGGTGTTAGAAATGCCAGTGGTCCTAGAGAAAGGTCTTGAGTTAGACACGTCAGTGAAACAGTCATTTCTTACACATTCTTGCCAGAGCGGGTGACCTAACAAAGTCGGCACACCTTTGGACAGAGTTTGTAGCACTTTTATACCATATCCTTATTCAAAAATCACTTTTATTCCTGGCAAGTTTTTTGGGTTGTTTGCTTTGTTTTTAAAGACATTTCCCCAAGTGTCAAAGTCACTCAAAGATTTCTTTAAGTGACTACAGATACCCCCTGACCACCGGGCTAGCTGGCTAGTGTCCCTATTATTCTTGTATCTCATGTGGGAATTAGTTCTTGCCTGGAAATGAATTCAGGTTACAAAGAAAACCAGCTATTCAAAGCCAAAGGGATTCTGAAGGAGTAACTGATACTTGTTTCTGTTATTGGGCAACTCCAAACACAACTGCAAATAAACATCAACTTTCATTGTTGCTGCTTAAAAGCCTAAAGTATCTCTGGGAATAATGCCAATCAAAACAAAGAAGGTTTCTTGATGAAGGATAGTTTAAACTGCTTCACGAGTTTCCCATTGCACATTAAATGCTTTGTGCACCTAAGAAAGAAAAGAAGTAAAACCCACCCCAAACCATATTATCTCCAGCAGGGCCTTCAGAGCAAACAGAGAAGGAAGTTAAAACAGCAATAACAGGCGTGCAGCTATAAGGGTGCTATTTTTAATTTTCCTAAGCGCACAATAAAGAATAATCTTTATTACATTATATCACATAAACTGAGATACAATATTGCAAAAGGAAATACAGAAAATACATTTGGGGGGGGTGGGGATTTAATTTAAAAAACAAAAAGAAAATGGATCAGAAATCAACTGCACAGCATGCAAATAACAGAGTAAAAACAATTCAGTACCTTATCTGGCCACCACTGCAAGTCTTCTCCTAAAGAAACAGGACTCTGAACAGGCCTATCCTTCTTGTCCAGGTTTGGTTCCCCTTCTTTACTTGTAGAGCCTCTTTCATTAGCAAATGAGGCTCCATCAAGCCACCTTCGTTCACGCAGACGGACAACGGACTCACGCTCACGCAACAGCTCAGAGTCTCTCTAAGGAAAGAAGGAGAACTGGGAGGCAACTGGGTCACACCAGTGGGATAAAAGTAAGCCACTCTAGTAAAGACCCTTCAGGATGCAACTATCAGCAGTTAAATCTACTCACACAGATTAAAAATCACGTCCTGACACGCAACATTCAATATATTAACCCTTTCTAGCACATGTACTTCAAAGTCACTGAACATAAATGTAAGCTAAAAATAAAGATGTCTTACAGTTTTGTGCACTATAAAAAATGCCAAAGCATTTTTACTTCCATCACAAGAGGCCAAATACATTTAACAGTGCCATTTAAAGTTTTCTAGTACAAGATGCGGTTTTGTGGTATTGTTTTATCAATGTAGTAATAACAATAGCAACAGAAAAATCTAACTCTATATAGTCTGTAAGTATCTTTTTGCAAAGCAAAAAAAGAGTATTTATTAGAGAGTTTTGGAACAAGTTTCCCAAAGAACCAACCATCAACAGGAATTTGAAAAGGTTAAAGAAAGCAAGCATTAAAAAAAGCTCTCATGTACCCATTTGATAATCCAACCCCTTCTGTTTAAAGCAATATTCCATAGGACTGCATTTAATAAATTCAAGTGTTTTCTGTTTTGAGCAGATCAAATAAGAACTTTTCAAGAGTCAGACAAGTTTGAAAAAGGATCCTTGTAGGAAAATGTTCCTTACCAAAATGCTTCCCCTCCAATTGGCCTACAAACTGTCTAAAGCCAGGACTCTGCAGCTCACTTGTGCAGATAAATTTTTTAAATCAGGTAATCAAACTAACTTTTCAAGAGTCAACTATGCATGGAAAATAAGGATTATAAAATTTGTGGTAACGTCTTATATAGAATAACCTGAGGAAAGGGAAAAAAGGAGGAATTCAGAATGAGTTATGTCAGATGGTGAATATTCCTTCATGCACAAAATGCATTTAACCTATCAAGTACTTCACTTTTGCTCACAAAAATCAACTGGAATTACATGTATGAGATCACCACATTATTCTATCAGTTTCCACAGATTATGCCAAGTCTTGGGTCTTTGGCTGTATTAGACAAATGGGAGAGTTTTTACCTCAGCCCAACACGACAGCTTGTCTAACAGATGTGTCATAAGTACCACGCTTGTTTTCTACCACACATCACACTGACCCCTGACTAACAATTTCCTAACAGGAACTTACATGTTCAACAAGTAATATACCAAAACATGTTCATGAAAGGCAACAAAACTGTACTAAACAAACAGTCACAGCACAGGTTGCAGTAACAGTTCGGAAGTCCTTTAGACATTTGCACAACAGCTCCAGAGACAGGGAATGGCTGCAGGGTCTATTGTCAATCTTTCAAAGTGTTAAAAAAAAGTAAAATGCCTTAACACTGCCCAAGGAGTTTTTTTAATCAGCTGCCAATCGTTCTCTCTATTCAACTATAAAAGTGCTTCCAAAAAGTACAATTTAGATTTCTTCTCCCTCCTTAGTATCTGAAGTTCCTCATTCCATAAAGGTTACTTCTGTCATGGAACAATAAAGGAAACGTGAAGAACAGTGAACAAAGAGCAACCCAAAAGAAAGGGAGGGAGGGAAAATATTAAGAATGCTGCATGTCATAAATTGTTGCTCATTTTTGAGCCAAAGTAAATACTTGTAATGCAACCTGTGTATTAGTAGGTACTTACACTACAGTTTATTTCAAATTTGGCATGCAAAAATTTTGTAACTTCTTGCAAAGATCAACAATTAGATTTAAAATATATTACTATTAAGGTTCTTACAGAACTTACCTGCTAATACTCAGAATTCATTATTAATTTTGATAATGAGTAACTTTTCTACTCTGTATTTGATGACATATCACAGTCTACTTTTCAATTAAATCAGAATCTGAACCACCAAGGTGTACTATCACTAGCTTTTTCCATAGCAAACTACTTATTACAAGGAAAAAAGGTACAAAATTACCTCTGGATGAGCCAAACCTGGAAAGTGTTGAGCGCCAAAAGGATGGATAACCAAGTAACTGATATCTTCTGAAAACAGCATCAGCATCAATAATGGCTCTTGGGAGATCAGAATGTATGTCAGCATCCAGAAGACACATAAGATCCTCTCTAAGAGGAGACAAGGGTCTTAAGTGAATAATCAGCTACTTAAAACATCAGCCAGAGAGACCATCAACTAAACAAATATCAAAACAGAACAAAAAAAGTCCTATCTATTAATTGCATTTCTGCTCTTCAGATTCACCAGTGCAAACTCATGAGCCTCCTATGCAACCACATTTGCAATCAAGCTTGGCAGACCAGCGAACACCATCAGCTTTCCTAGAAGAACTGCTCTGTCACTTATTGCCCAAACCATATTGCCCAAACCACTTTCTTCTGCAACCCAGAAATTCAAACTTTAACCTGTCAGTCACTTCAGAGAACAAAGCTCTAAGATTAGATACAAATACATTCATGTGCACACACTCTCATGCACACAGTGCAGAACAGCAGAGGTGACCTAGAATTAAGGGAGGACAGAATCCCTGGTGAAAGCTGGCCTTCACAAACACACGTCTTTGGTGTCAGAGACAGCACATTCCTCCATGGAAGGTTTCTTTCAGATAATGACGTACGAGTTTAATTGATAGGCCAGTAGCTTGCAGATCTCAGTACAAAGCTTTAAATGGTAGCTACAGGAAGAACAACTGTTATCTGGGAAGAAATCCACTGTTTTTAATACCCTGCAATTAAAAACCCAACAAAACACACCACAAAACAAAAATATTTATTTCAAATATAGTGACTGCCCAGCTTCTGTTAGAAAAGGAGTTTCTCTGAAGTACTGATCATCACTACAGTCTAAAACAATTTCCTTCTGCTTACTAAACTATAGCTACTCTGAAGTTCAACAAAGCTAAGTGCAAGGTCCTGCACATGGGCTGGCACAATCCCAAGTACAACTACGAGCTGGGTAAAGAATGAGGAGCCCTGAGGAGAAGGACCTGGGGGTGTTAGCACACAAAACCCTCAACGCAGCCAGCAATGTGTGCTCACAGACCAGAAAGCCAACCATGTCCTGGGCTGCATCAAAAGTGAGCAGCAAGTCAAGGGTGGTGATTCTGCCCCTCTGGTCTGCTCTGGTGACATCCCATCTGCAGCACCATGTCCAGTTCTGGACCTGTCAGAGCAAGTCCAGTAGAGACCCATGACGATGATCAGAGGGCTGGAGCACCTCTCCTATAAAGAGCGGCTGAGAGAGCTGGGCTTGTTCAGCCTGGAGAAGAGAAGGCTCATGGGAGACTTTCCAGTACCTGAAAGGGCTACAAGAGAGATGGAGAGGGGCTGTTTACAAGAGTGATAGGACAAGGGGTAACGGCCTTAATCTGAAGACAGACAGACTGAGATTAGATGGATGGAAAAAAATTCTTCCCTGTGAGGATGGTGAGGCCCTGGCACAGGCTGCCCAGAGAAGCTGTGGCTGCCTCCTCCCTGGCAGTGTCCAAGGCCAGGTTGGATG
This sequence comes from Gallinula chloropus, assembly GCF_964237585.1. NCBI lineage: Eukaryota > Metazoa > Chordata > Aves > Gruiformes > Rallidae > Gallinula > Gallinula chloropus. The sequence continues at coordinate 609,096 of NW_028168491.1, read as the reverse complement.
GGGTTTTGGCACCCTGGCCTGGTGAAGGGCATTCCTGCCCATAGCAAGGGGGTGGAACTGGATGGGCTCTGAGGTTCCTTACAACCCAAACCAGCCTGTGATTCTATGACAGACACACACACGCACACAAGAGGCTACTGAAAATTCACATCATTTATTAAGTCCAGCAACATGGACTGACAAGACAATTCAACCCAATTACCATCCTGTTCCTACAGAAAGGACAGTCCTACTCCCTTCCTTCACCCTGCGGCAGGTGCCTCCTTGGGGAAGGGGAGACTTCTAAACCTACAGCCAGTACACTAACCTGGCTTGAAACAATACTGCACAGGGCACAGATGTGAAGTGGGAACCAATCTCCAGACTGACTTAACCAGGTACTCAAACAGGGCCACAAAGGTGCTGCCTCACCTCATGCAGCAAGTCAGACCAGGCCCTTCTGCTGCAAAGGAGACAGTTCTGCCCCTTTCCAAAACTTCATGCAAATCTGACTGAAAAATAATCAGGCTCCCTAAATTAGGTTCCTGCAAAGGAGACAGTTCTGCCCCTTTCCAAAACTTCAAACAAATCTGACTGAAAAATAATCAGGCTCCCCAAATTAGGTTCCACCTAACCTATGCAGGCACACAAACCTCACCACCATGGAAGGGAATGGCAAGACAGCTCCTTCTGGCAGCTTAAACCACTCATGAAGCTAGCATAAGGCTATACACATCAAGTCCCTTCAGGAAACACAGAAGGAGCACATATAATTTCAATATAATCAGTTCTCAACCTCTTCATAAATGGAAGACAAAATAGTAGCTAAAATCAATGTTTCAAGTTAAATAAAATCATTCTTAACAGTAGGATCTGATTATTATGGATCTTTTTCTCAGTATCTGGAATGAAGCTGGGAGGGAAACAGAATGGAGAGCTTTTCAAAAAAAGAGAAAAATGAAAAAGAAGAAAGGAGCCGGAAGTCTCTCCACACTTACACCCAGTAGTAATTCCCTTCCCTGTTCAGCCTGGTGATACTGAAGGTGTCAGAGACTTTCACATCCTTGCACGTGAGAATATTCACCCTTAATTTCTAAACTCTCTTCTCCAGGATAAGTAACCTTCTAAGTGCAGCCAACTGTCCCCAGAAAAGCAGCACTGTGACTAGCGAATGCTCTGGATTTCACAGCAAGATCTGCAGGAATGCTTTTTGTATTAAATAAGTCATTCACTTAAGTATAGTCAGTGCTTCTAAAAGCACAGCTTTTGAGACTCAGTGGTCCATGCAGTACGTTTCAGGAAGTCATCCTTGACAGACTGCTTGGAAACCCAAGTAAAATCATTTTTTTAAAAATGGATTGTGCAAACAGGCTCCATTGAACTAAAACACTCCAGATCCCTCAGTGACCTTATCCTGCCAGCTACTTTATCATTACGGAAAGCCAGTGGAAAATAGATACAGCAGCCGTACACCTCACCTTGAGAGTGTCAGCCTGCAAGTATCACACCTTAAGAGCTGGAAACACAGCTGAGGCAGTTGTGTCTCCCAATATTCCTCACTCTCAAGCACTACAACCATCTCTTCCTAGGTAAGCTCCAACCTCTCTACAGTCTAGCAACTCGTTCTCACAGAATCACAGAATCACAGAATCTTAGGGGTTGGAAGGGACCTCAAGAGATCATCGGGTCCAACCCCCCTGCCAAAGCAGGCTCGCTATCTCATATTACACAGATAGGCAGTTCTCATGGGTTTTTGGTCACTATCCAAAAACCTTTTGATCTCTTCTTAGGAATGGGACTGGCCAGTACAGAACAGAACTCTCCAGCCTCATTCAAAATGGACAATGTGTTTTTCTGAGGTAAGGTACTCTCAAACAGAAAATGCATGCTAACTTGTGACACACACACACACACACACACACACACACACACACACACACACACACACACACACACACACACACACACCTTCCACCATTTCAGGCATCTAGAGTTTTGCTGTGCTCCCAAAAAGCAAAGTAAAAATTCAAGCTACCAGAGAGAAGACTATCCACTTTTTTGTCTAAATGTGCATTTAGTGAGGAAATCAAGATATTTCTTACCTTCTCATTTCAGCTTTAAATCAGATTTTAATTTTCTTCCAAAATTTCTGCAAGAGACAATACCCCCCTTCCCTTCTTCCATTCACTATACCAGCAAACAAAAGTGCTAAAACCAGTCTGGATTGGAGACAAATCCACTCCCCTTCAAACATCATTAGGAGTTTTTTTAGTGCTGTGAAAACAAGGCTACACTTGGTTGCAGAATCCAGGGGAAAATACCCCACCATTCTCTACAACTTTATTTTTCTGCTCTTCAGAAAAATCCCATGGGGTGATTTCTTCCTCTCTTGGGCAGTGTTAGGCTAGAATCAGATTGCATCTCACATTTAGAGGTGATAATTCTGATCAACCTATTTAGGTAACAATACCTATGATTCACTAGTAAATACCATTGGAAATTGGAAGGAAAAGGATACCCAGCATGGAGGAAACATACCAACCACTAATTGAAAGAAGTTTCAGTAATCACATAGGCAGCAATTCAAGCACAGTAGAGAGTTTTTATCTTCTATAGCTCCATGCAGAGCATCACCACTGGATTCATTAACTGAAAGCACTGCCTAGAGCAATCCCCATCGCAAGTTGCACTTGTGTTAAACCTTTTCCCTTAAGGGGGCAATCATAAGTTCTCTTCTTCTCTTTCTCTCTCTCTCTTCCCAGCTGCATATTTTTATGAAATATTACAGAATTCAATGTCTAGAGTATCTCCTCCTCTCTAAAGTTTGGATTAAATTGGCAAAACTGTGACAGTGAATGGAGAGAAACATGTATTCTGGTTTCCTAGGAAACCAGACTCAAACATAACTCCAGAACTCAGTTCTTGATAAGATATATTTATTCAAAACATTACTCAACTTGAAGTTGAGCCCAACTTTTTTTTTTTTTTAAAAAGATGCAAACAAAGCAAGCCAAACCACATCAACCAAACCAAGAAACACCTAATTGTTTTCCCCCACATGCCACCCACTGAAACGGTCCCACACTATGCCCTGGTTCCCATCTCTCCCCTCTGCAAGCCAAAATAGTAAGTACTGCTGCAACACCAGCCCATCTTTCTTCTCTCCTTTAAAAGAAAAAAAGCAATGGATTTTTAAGCAAGCTCACCTCAATTGCAAAATCCAGAGTAGTCTGGATGTTGCCAAACCCATGTTTCACAAGTCCCACTAGTGAGAAGCCACTATATCACCCAGAAGCTGCTGAGCAAACATGCACAGGTCTGAATTAGACAAACAGCAAAATATTTTAACTGCTATGGAATCTCTATGCAGAAGATAACAGAACATGAACCCCAGAAGAAGCCTCGAATACAAGTTGATATGAGCTGAAAAATTCATCTAGAGAGCTTCCAGTCTTTTCTATGCTCAATGATCTTGATGCATAGTTTCTACCTTGAATATTTTACTTATGTACTTGGTATGTATCAAGAGAACCCACATTCCTCTTGCTAAGAAACAGGACTACATCAGAGAAATCAAAAAACAAAGTACACAGGTGTCTAAAAATAGATAGCTAAGAGACACTTAGTGAAGGCAATCAGTACAGAAAATAAAAGTTCTGCTCTTCACTGAAAACATTTTGATGAATTTCTGAAGAATTGAGACACGGTTTTCATTACTTTAAAACAAAAATCCAGATGTATAACCTTTACAGTGCTAACTGGAATTCTCATAGCTGAAATATTAATTAAGTTACGACTTGTTAAAGAAGAATTTATTAATTTCACAGTAGTTGGAAACTGGTTTAGCTCTTTTATTTTAATTCTGTTTTTAAAATCAAGTGCAAATTATTCTTAGTGTTTTAAAAAAAAAATGCTTCTGCTTTATAAAGCTCAGGGGAGTAACCCCTAAATTTAAGGGTCACAAAGCACCAGACATGCAGAAGGGAGAAGGTAAAAATTAGCATGTGCTTTTAAATCAAAATGCAAGAGCCTCAAAACTCCTGAGGCAAAAGCAGACTTGTCATTTGGGTTTTTTTGTGCTTGGAAGGAACAAAATCAAAAAGATTTAAAGCATAATTTGACATCATTTAAGAGGGGAAAAAGGTGCTTATCCTTCAGAATAATTTATATAAACCTGACCAAGAACTACATGCATATAGCATCAGTTATCTAGAGTTTTCTTTTACAAACTCTGATGTTACAGTTCCAAAAGAGCATCTAGAGGTGAGATGACAAGTGAAAGCAGGAAGAGTGCAAAGTTTCCAGAGCAACAGACTTGAAAAAAGGTTCTACACAGTTTCTGAAGGACAGAATGTTGGTACTTTTGCAGAGAGCTACAGCTGGGTTTCTCTGGCCATCAGGTTTTCCTGAAAACCAGCCTGCAGGGTTATGCGACAAGCAAGGACTGGTAATTGGTGCTGCATTTAATGTACCAAGGTTAGAGCCTGACAGCACTGGCTGGTGTCCAGCTAGGAGCTTCCTCCTGTTCTGATCACATTCAGGTTCTGCACAAAAAACTTACTTTTCCCCCTACAAACTGAAATACCTGTAGGCAGAGAAGGCACAGCAGGACCTGCAAACTGCACGTTACACCTCTGAAGATTGGAGTTAAGACACAGCAAATCTCATTTCAGTTGTCACTTCTGTACTTTTTCCCACAAGAACTGGGAAAGAATCAGCCCAGTTCCTCTGTGGGGTGAGTGAAACAAGGGAAAAAGTTACTAACATTAGGAAGTTGAAATTGCCTATAGGAAAGATCAGTGTAAACTTGGGAGAAGCTTTAAAAATTAAGCCAAGGACAAAAATGTTTTCCAGACAGCTGGTGAGGACAGTGAATCTCTGCATCCTACTTGAACTGAGCTCGAACAGGACTGACTCAGAGACTGCAGCACAGGCTCCTTCAAATAAAAGGTACCAGCCACAGGTTGTCAAAGCATGCCTATTAACTGATCCTGATGATCTCAGGAGGTACTAAGAGAATGCTTAGTGCTGCAGAAAGCTGGCTGGAATGGTTAAAAGGAACTTTACTGCAAATGACTACTAATACTGATTCATGTTCTCAAGGCCTGTTAATGAGGAGTGCATTCAAGCATGCTTGGGGTAAGGATTGCTGTTTTGAATACTTGGAAAGAGTTAGGATCATTTATTTCCTTCAATACATCTATCTAATGCTATTATGCTGGTAACTTAAATAAAACACAAGAAAAATGCCACAAGACCCCAATTTTTAAAACTTTCACCCCTTTAACCAGAGGATTTTTGATTCTACAGCAAAATAAAAAAGCTTGACGGATGCAACTAAAACTAGAAGAGGCAAAATGAATACAATGCCTTTGTTGAACAAAGAAACCAAGCACCTTTGTCTAACTCAGATGACTGAAAAGATAAAGATGGAGGAAGCCCGTGAACTATTCTGGTGAACCAGATGAGCAGAAAAGAAAAACCAAAACAAGAGATTTATTATAAAAGTATCAAAATGTCATTTTGACACACAGAAAGAAAAGATAATATGTAGTCAGACTTTTCATGCCAACTTTAGATTTGGTTGCCATGTTTTCAAATACGTTTACCCAGCAGGATAAAACTTCTACAATTATTTAGCCGGTGCAAAATAATGATTCCTTTATAAAAGCTATCCTATGGGACAGAAAATATTTCAAAAATAGCTGGACCTCAATTGCAGCATTTTACCAGTACAGCCAGAATACTACAGCACTTAACATGGGGAACGTGAGATGAAGAATAAAATTCTCAATCTAACTATAGCAACTTTAAGCTGTTTTGAAATCACTCCAGGCATTTTGATTAAAAAAAAGCTGTATAATTTTGCTATTAAAAAAAAAAGCTCTATCTTAGGTACTATACGTTAGTAGTAAAAACCATGCAAGTCACTAGAAGGTTTTAGAATTAGCTTTTGTAAGCAAGCCACAGAGCAGTCTCAGCATCTCACTGAGCAGCACAATACAAATTAAGTAATGCTGATGGTACAAAGCTTGGGGTACTAAAACAAAATAAGATATTAAACTTCCATGCCACCCACAAACAGGGTCAACTGTTACTCTTCAAAGCCTAACCTAAACCCTCAAGACATCCCAGCGCACCTTTGGCTTTTGTAGATCTTTAGACTTGGCTCCTATAAACAAGAACTGTCTTCGCTGCCTACCTTGCACAGCACAGAGCACACTATCAGTGCTTAAACACAGAAAAATAAGAGTACACTGGCATTTTCTTAGCAAAAGATGCAGGATACAAACCTCCAGGAAGATAGGATTCACTTGCTGTGTTATCCCCATCATCTCCATCTTCACCGTCACGACTCAACACATTACTGACAGCAAGGTTCACATCCAGAGTTGTTCACTGGAGCTCCCAAATAATAATACTTCTGGACTTGCCTTGTAAAACAACTGGTGCCTGTAAGAGCAGAATAGATTTGGTTACTGGTCACTCTCAGCTCACTAACCACCATTCATAAGAAAAGAATACTTAATTCTAAAACAAGAACTAAAAACTAAAACAAGGAATAAAACCTAAAAGATTGATTCTCCAGAAGCCAGTCAGAGTACAGACAGACAAAGGCTCACGGAGATTTGTCACAGCATCTTGTACAAGATATTGAACTTTCTCTTAGTTCAAGTGAGGCTGCTGAACTCCAACTTTGGTACTGAATTTCCTAGTAGTCTACCTTAGAATCTACCTACTGAAATGCTTAATGCTGTAGTTAAAGGATAAGCAAAGTTTGGTTTTGAGAATATTCTGTAAGTCTCTATGAAAGTGTTTAGAATTACTATGTTGATCAACACTTTCACAATCAACTGTTTCTCCAAAACGACACCTCAATCCCTGTCCTTCTGACAGCTCCTCTCTGCACTGCCTTTCAGTATGGAACTACCGTTTGCCTCTGCTTTTGCTCACCACTCTGTTTCTAAAGGCTTATCTTCAGCAGTTTCTGCAGTGTCTAGCAACTTCATTAGCAAGTGTAGAAAAACCCTTCCAAATGCTAAATAGATGCAATGAATTCATAAAATTCAGAAGCATTCTGGTCTATTCCACTACCCACACGACTTTTTGTTTTCCAGACAGACTACAGAGAATATGCAGAGCTCTGGAGTGTCACGGGGTGAAGAAGGTGAGAAACCAGCACCGCATGTTCTCCTAACACAGGAAAAACAAGGCTCCAGATAAAACGGTCTGTGGACAAGCAGAAAAAGAAAAGGACATTTGAACAACACCCAAAGGTGAACTTGTTGTCATAATGTTCTATGCCTGAAGTTTTCACATTTTTCAATACACAGCAGAATCTCCATTATATAGACAGGAAAGATTTTCACAGCTGGTTTGCCTTAGGGTTACCCCAAAATGTTTCGGGTGCTTCCTGGTTTAAAGTTACACAAGGTATGCTAGGAAAAAAAAGCAACAAGGTAAGCAAAATTATGAAAGTATGACTTAACCAACAAACAACAACACAAGTTTATGGAAAAGAACTAAGGAACTGTCTGGACCATGGGATATCAGCCTGTTTTTCTATTCCAGGGAAGGTATGAAGGATGTCAATCAACATTATTTTAAAAACAAGCTATAGGTTAACAATGCAGTCAAAAGAGGCCACCACCCCACAACTGAAGGACACTACTGAAGGTCATCCAACCAAACCATCTGAAAGCAGGACCAACTTCAGAGTAATGAACAACTCCAGTATCTTGACTCTGTGAAGACAGAAGCTCCCAGATTTTACTGGGTTTTGAATTCAAAAAGAAAAAGAAACCAGGAGCCAGACTGTCACCAGTGTGTCTGTAGATACCCTGCCTGCTAGCTCCTGCCTTGTGCCAGTCATGCTATGGGCCATTCAAAGCATGCAAGCAGATTATCTCTGGCCTAACAACTAACATCTGTATTCCAAATGTAGATGGGCAACTTGTTTTGAAACTAAAAATTAAAATGCATTAACCAGTCCCACACTTTGAATGTATTATTGCCTTCAAAGATGGAGGAAAAAGGTGTTTTAATAGGCTCCACTTAATGACACAATGTAAAGTCCATCAGCTTATTCAGGCTTTAGTACATCAAGAAGATAAAAGTAGAGCAATTTATACCCAATACTCATCAATTACATTCATAAAAAATTAAGTAGAGGTGTCCATGAAGAAAAAAGATTAGCATTTTAAAGAGATTAAATGTTTAACATTTTTCATTTAAATCTAAAATGGATCATTCATATTATTAAACAAGTAAAAAACCATTCAACCAGACACTATTCCTTACACCCCTTTGAGAAGTGTCACTTTATTAGCTACATGTAGATACTTGATTTTCTCACTGCATCTTCAATTTGCAACTGAGCAATGCATGACATTCCTCACCTAGATTAGACACATTCCTTGTCTTAGTGGCTCCCCACCATAAGAAGGACATTGAGGTCCTTGAGCAAGTGCAGAGAAGGGCAACCAGGCTGGTGAAGGGGCTGGAGGGCAAATCATATGAGGAACAGCTGAGGGAGCTGGGGATGTTTAGCCTGGAGAAGAGGAGGCTGAGGGGAGACCTTCTCACCACCTACAACTACCTGAAGGGAGGTTGTAGAGAGGTGGGATGGTCTCTTCAGCCAGGTGACAGAAGATAGAACAAGGGGAAATGGCATGAAGCTGGGCCAGGGCAGGGTTAGATTGGATATTAGAAAAAAATGTTTTACTGAAAGAGTTGTCAGGGCTGGAACAGGCTGCCCAGGGAGGGGCTGAGTCACCATCCCTATCCCTGCATGTGTTCAAAAAAAGGGTAGATGAGGTACTTAGGGATATGGTTTAGCTTAGGATGGGAATGGTTGGACTCGATGATCTTCAAAGGTCTCTTCCAACCTTGGCATTCTGTGATTCTGTAACAAAAATTCCAGACTCCAAACAAATTCTTATCATTTCTACCACACATTTAAGAAAAAAGCAACTCAGCTGGAGAAAGTCTAATCTCTCTAATTAAATATCATTACTTCCCAGAGAAAATGCACTACTATTACTACACATTCCTTTTCACATGCTAGGAGAAGATCTTCAGCTTTTTGGCAACAAGCTTTCTAGCTCCTGTACCTGTGAAATGAGTTCCTCTGGAATGACTGATGCTGGAATCACTGGTTGTGGTTGACTCCCCAGCAGTCCAGACCCTCTATCACGTCCTGTGTAGAACTCTGGTCTGCCTTCGAGAATCTTGAGCTCCAGCAGAGGATCGACCAGAAGATCTTCCTCCTCTTCCACCAACCCCTGAACTCCAGCGACTTCTAGAAGAATTAGATCATAAATTGTTTTTTATATAGCAGCACACTTTGAGGACTACTTCAATAAGTCTTTAGTTTTATTATTTGTAACTTGTAGACAGTCTCTCAAAAATACTGCAGATTAACTCCACAGACAAACACTATGAAAGCATCTTTCAAAATTAGTAAGAACAAGAGCATCAGACAATTGATTAAGTTCTGAATTACACAGAAGAAATATAAAACAGGACTCCAACTTGAAGTTGCACTCTTCCCTACTCATATATTCATGTGGGTGTATACACATAAACACATGCATGCACCATGTTTAGAAACCCAGTTTCTAAAAGCAACAATATCAGCGGTGAAACATCTAACACTCTGCTGGGAAGCTGTACTACAAAAGCATATATTCAGCAGCTTCATGGTCAGTGGACTCTGACGAAAGGTCAGGATACTCAGAGGGGTATTTCTGAGACTTCTTACAGTAAGAAGCTGCTTAACATTATACTGGAAAAATGAAGTAAACATCTTTATTCCAACACTAGGTAGTTCTGTGATTCTCATGGATGGTTTTCAAGAGATACTCTACTCTGGACCTATTCCTATTGAAAAAATCATCTTCAAGGGTATATACTGCAAAAACATGCCTAAATTGACTGAACAGCATCTTCATTTCTGCGAGTCAGTATCAAAACAAGGGAGTAAAAAGGCAGTGATTTGCAGAAAAAGACAACTTGCCATCATCACAACTTTTGACTAATCTTAATGCCACAGAACTGTGCCATCTGAATCTGTTGTGGAAGTCAGATGAGAAGCTGCTGTCACGAAAGGCTAAAAGACTCTAGTTTGTTCTTCAAGGTTAACTGAACTTTGTTGTACGTAACTACCTTAAAGGGTGGTATTATTACTATTTAATAACAATATCAGCAGAACCGTCCTGCTCTCAACCACCCTAATCTATTCAGGTAATTCTAGCCAGTGACCACACAGACAATAAAAGGGAAAAAAAAATCTATAAAAACCAATTAAAAACATATCAATGATGGCTGTACGAAAAGTCTTGTCCAGTGAGTTAGAAAAAAAGCTGAAAGAAAAAGAGGTACTACTGAAAATGGAAAGACAACAAGAAAAACCACCAAAAACCCAAGCCAAACCCAAAAGAATGTGACATTTTAAAAACAATGAACCAGTTAATCTATTTCTAAAGGCGAGAATGGGGTTGAAGAGAAAAGAAAGGGGCTAAGGGAAAGTAAAATTCTTCCTACGCAACAATTCTCAATTTAACTCCCAGCAGAGAAGATGAAGGTTTAAAGAAAAGGTTACCTATTAGATTTTAATCTCTATAGCAGATGCATTTTCTACTAAGTTATAAACTATCAATGACAGCCTTAAGACACGTACTACAAGCATTCATATAATTATTCAAACATTCCAAGTGTGTCCTAACTTGGTCCTATTACAGTTAAGAAAAAGATAAACCATAAGCACACAGCTATTCCTATTAAACCTGGCCAAACCAAGACTAAATATTAACACAGAATGGAAAGATCTCTGCCCATTTCTACTAGTTTTCCACATCTCTCCAGTGCCCACTAGCAGAGCAGCAATGTTCCAGATCCAGTGATCTAATCTAAGGGCTCAGCCTTCGAGTGTTTTTGAGACTCAGTTCACCACGTCAAGTGTTCCCTTCATTTAACTGAGCACTGACAGTGTCTACTGTTACTCTACTAGTGCAGTGACTTTAAACCACCTAGTTCCACACCATGCAGGAGAAGAAGTTAGAAGCTCTTCGGGGTTAGTCTCTGAAGCACATAATTTCAACCAGTTGTACTCAGGTGAAAATAAGAAGGAACAACAACAACAGAGTCCCACAGTAAGTTTTTTTAACATGACAATGCCAATTTGCCTTTAAAATTTAACACATGGATTTTAGTTTCAGATGCACAAAGGGTTCTCAGAAACTTGGAGGGGGATATCTTTCACACAACTCAGCTGGAGATGAAATTAGATTATTTGGAAACAAACAACAAATTAAATTCTGTGGAAAAACTGTAGTTCCTCCCTCTTAATAATCCTTTTTTACTTGTAAAAAAAAATAAGGAAGTGCTAGGGAAGAGAGATGCACAGAAAGCTGAGGCTGGCATGCTCAGTGAATCTGTGAGTGACACCAATCCCAAGAGAGCAGCTCTATCGGCAATGAAAATAAGTTAAAAGAGACCTAATGCTATTGAAAGGAGGCTGCTGTCAGCATTTATGGGAAGGGAGCAGAGAAGGATATAAACAACAGTGCTGGAAGTACTAAACTCCCCTACACAAAGAGGAAAAAGGAAAAGACAAAAAAACCCAGCAAACCACTAACTCGCTGCCTGCACCAGCTTGTATGGTACTGCTGTGATAACAGAATTACCCAGCACTGCCCAACAAGCTCAGAGGCCCATGAGGACTTGAACGTGATGCAGAACAGCACTGAGTGGAAAAGGAGTTCCCCAACACCGCGTCCCTGCTGGGCTGCTGGTCTCACCCCAACTCCCCTGCCCATCCTTCTGCTGTCACCAGCATTCAGGGGAATGCCGGTCACAAAACTAAACTAGCAGAGCAACAAGAGTCAAGGGGAAAGACGTTCCACCCAGGTATTCTGCACAGAGAATGTGTTTGAGCAAATACAGATTCCTAAATAATTTCCCAGAAACACTTCCTGCAGCACCCCAAGCCTTCCCACCTGCACAGCTGCATGACGCTGTCCTAGCAACCCTCTGAAGGAAAAAACACAACATGCATTTTTAAGATGAGGTTGATTTTAACAACACAATTCAATAATCCCAACTGATGGCACACTGGAGAAAGAGGCACAGGCACAGAGGAGTTAATCAATTCTCTCATTAAGGAAGGCCAGTGCTTCCACCGAGACCTTTCTGTGGGCAGGCAGTTCCCTGGTATCAATGCCTGCCCAGGCTAAGCTTGGACACATTAGAAGCACAACCTCACCACACTTTTTAGACAAAAAGTTTACTGATGTCTTCTGCATTCAGACATGCTTTAAATAACCTGTGGTGGCTGAACCACCATAAACTCATCCAAAAATAGTTGGGGGGGGTAGCTGGGCAAAGAAAAGAGTCAGCCAAGTTGAGCTTGCTTCAGTTTTGTTTTTCCAGATACAACTTCTGGCCTCTCCACGCCAATCAGAGCAGAAAGGAGCTACATTCACACCAAACAACCAAAGAGGCTCCAAGCCAGGACTGCCAGAGCTCACAGAATTCAGGAGCCACGCTTTTCTTCACCACAAGATACTACTTCTCTCAAAGTACATTTCTATTTCCAGATACGTTTGTCTGAGGATCCATCCTTCTACCACATTTGCTTTATAAAACCAAGTTAGGCTCAAAAAAAAAACCAAAACCAACCCAAAAAACCCAACAGATCTATAGAGAAACTCAGTTTCAAAAAAAAGCTATGCATTTTACAGAAATACTGAACTTCAGTACATTTTAAAATAAGTTCATCCTATTTTATGCTTAAATCCACATAAGGGAAATTCTTGTTTACAATTTCTGCTTTTACCCAATTTGTAAGAATTGAAATGTCCTGGTTTAAAGTTGGCAGGCTGTCCTAAGAATTATTTTTTTCAGAGGCCTCAGTAATACACATTGACCATGGTCGGTTTCCTCCAGAGGTCAGTCAGCAGCTGTCCTACCTTGCCAGGCATCTTGCAGGAATATTCAACCTTCTCTAGCACTTCCATCATGACAGCATCAGCTCAGAGCAACAAACCAACCAAAAGTCACAGGCACAACTTTCTTATGGCTGTAAGGTTTCAGAATACACCAATGAATGTGTGCTTATCCTTCTCCCCATCTGCTAGTAAAACAAATCACAACCAAAACCCACCTACATCATCTATAGTCAGTGAAGATCTGCAAGGCCTTTTCACAGCATCACAAGTATCATGACAAGCACAGTGCACTGTCAATAGGAATCTCATATAGAAAGATTTACATCATTTTCCCCTCAAAACCTTACTTGCTATTGATTAAAAACCTTTACAGGTGCTGGTATCTATTCACAGCTTTGGCCAAACAACAGTATATCCAGCAAACTTATTTATATATATTAAAAGAATTTCTGCCACCTCAGACATTAATTTATGTAGTGATATAAAGAAAGCTATGTTTCATTTCTCCCTGCAAGTTTAGACTAGATTTTTAAGGTCAAGAAATTCACAGTAGAAATCACTGGAGTGAAGCAATCCAAACACAGGAGTTGGTAGCAGAGCCGTAGAAATAAAACGCTCGCATGTTGCAGGCCTCCAGAAAGAAGTCTTTCTGTACTCAGCAAGTAACACTACAGAGTCCCAGACACAATGTTCAGAAGATTCTCTAGGATTTTTCCTGAAGTTGCTTCTTTGAAGCCTTAGAAGGTTATTTGTACATGTAGAAGTTAATACACTGGGCAGGGCCCCGCCACGTCAGCACCACATGAGGATGGCCAGAGTTGCAAAGGAGGAAAAACACATTTTAAAAACCAGCTTGGTATGAGGAACAATTTTGAGTATGGAAATCAAAAATAAAACTAATTCAGCCCTGGTAGATTCTTCTAAGTGGACACTCCTCTATATGACAACTTAGTATGTCAATGAAGCTCCCCAAGCTTCAGAGCCTGGCACACCAGAGCAGAAAGCAGCACACCAGAACGAACGCAACACTGGAGCAATAAGCAGGTATCCAAGAGGAGGGAACTAAAACCCGAACAAACAAAAGCAAAAAATCCCAGCTCAAGCACTGGGAAACAGACCTATCAACACTTGAAAACATAACCTTTACCTCCATCCCTCAGCTGAGACACTGAAATGCTGTGAGTACAGGGAGCCAGAGCCAAGGCAGCACTTACGCTGCTGCCCATTACCAGGCTGCAGCCCAGCAGAGCTGCACAGCCTCCAGATCAAAGCCCTCTCACACCTGCCTGTCTTGAATCACATGGAAAGGAACTCCTGCAGCTGTCCATCAGTGTCAGGAAGACAGTCTTGGAAACACAGAATATGGACACCAACAAGAAGCTTAAGCAAGAATTTCATCTTTTGTTTCCTGAGGGCAAGATGTCTTGGGCACTAGATGCTGTCACTGATGTAAAGTCACATCCAGCAATCTCTCATGCTGTAGCACAGCATGGAAAATCCTGCCCCAATCACCATTTCAAACCTTAGAAAGCAGTTTCCAAGAGGCAGCCTTCCACAGCTGCAGTATCAGACACCTGTCTCCTAACTGAATGAATTAAGAAATAAAGGTCAATAGGGGGTGGAGTGGAGAAGGGCAGGAGATAACTAAAATAAGCTCTAAGAATCTTCAAACAAGGTTCTTCACTTACTAAATACAGCAGTAATTCTACTGTGCACTCTAGGAACAGGTCTATTATCATGAACCAAATCTTTCTAGTTTCAAAAACCCACATGTTTTCAAATAGGTACAGAATTTACTTGTCCTCTGGAAAAGTTTGCAGGTTTTTTTACTTGCAGAGTGGAAGAAGGAAAAAACAAACAGGTGCCAAGCACCACAGTTTACAACACTGAACAGCAAATAATTGCAGCAGGCATTTGGAAAACCACCAATGTTTAAGAGACTTTCAGTTGTTGGCTGAACAACTGCAAGCATCATTGCCAAAGCCAGAATAAAATGTCTAATCAAAAGTGACCTCTGCACACAGAAGTGTTGACTTGACTTAAAATTTTCAGTATATGTTTTAGGCTTAAAAAAAAAGTATTCTTGACATTTTGTATCATCTGAACAAAATCTATATGGTTCACACAGGTACAGTATTTAGACCTGAAAATTATCTGCTAACTCAGTGAATCAGCAGTAGAAGATTTTCACACTATGTTTGCTGTCTGTACCAGAGGAGAATGAGATACTTGCTGGTGAGCTATTTGGCACATCTCTGGCATATTACGTTCAGTTGCAGGATGTGGAAAAGCACTAGCCCATTGCTGCCTTTGCTGTGATGACATATTTGATGGCACAAAAAGTAAAACTTTATGTTTGTGTCCTCCTGTTCTTGAGTCTACAGGTTAGGGGAATAGGGGCATTAAGAGGCTTTATGGAGAAAACAAACAAAACAGAACCTTCCAGTCTATACACATGTGCACTCTCACATATCCTACCTCAAATATTTATGTGACGTAAAGTTAACAAAGGATTGCTGTACACAGATAACTTGGTGATGTTTCTGCAAATAAAACAACATGAAGAATTACCATGTAGAAGTATGAGAAAAGCAATTCACTCTTGGATGTGGGTTGTATGATCAGGGTAGAGAGACAATTCTTTGTTTTGGATTTTGGCTTTAGGTTTCATTACTCAAATTAAATGGAATAGTGAAACAGTGCACATCCCAGTGTGGTGCTTTTTGCTCTTGGTTTCTCTGTTTGCAGGAGTGGAGGGTGGGGCATTTTTTGGTTTTTTTAAAAGAAAATATACAAACATCAATACACCACATTAAAATTCAGTGAAGGATTTGAATTATTTTTTTCCATTATCTCACAAGGTGCACATGGTGTCATATCTTGCTTTATTATTTGTAATCTCTCTCTTCAAGTTTTATAAACTTTTCCTAGGAATAAGTGTACAAAGCTGAAACCTGTAGGAGCCATATATGAACAGAAGATGGAATTATCCTTTCAAGATTTCTTGAAGGTCCTGTTAAAATAGTAAAAATCTGAACAGTCCTGTAAATAAGATTAAGTTCTTTTAAAATAGAAAGGTGCTTAAGCAGGTTATAAGATGTTAGCATATTATTTTATAAAATCAATAAAGCTACGTTGCCAAATCACTTGGTTTTGCTGTGAGATGTGAAAGGGTAAAAGCCAACAAATGCAGCTTTCAATATTATTCTTTGGATGTAGTGGTAATTACATGATGTTATACGTCTAATTACAGTGCTTACGTGGTTAGAATATGCTTTTAGCATACAAGGAGAGAATTTGGATCCGAAAGTAAGCCTCCTGGGAATCAGTAGAGACATTAAGGGAATAATTTGATCAAAATTATGGTTCTGTTTAAAAACTGCTAGGAAATATTTTGAGCATAGAAAAGAAGTGTATTCAGTTATATTAAAAGTGAATGGTAATAAGATGTGGCTTTTAGGGGGTTTTTTTTGCTGACCACCTTAAAAATACATAAAATGTTTACATTTCTTCTGTTCATTGAAGTTGAATGAAATTGGCCCAATGACCTATGAAGCTGAGAAGACTGACAGAAAGACACAATTATGTACATACACGTATTCAGTATGTTTAAGTGTTCTCTGATCAAAAAACCTGGTTTTAGATGTAAAGAAAATGTCTGTTTCCTGGAAAATCGAAGAAAGATGTAAATGCAGTGATCATGGATATTGTAAAGGGTTCAAGTTCACATGAACACAAAGTAATGTTTAATTATACATGTTGTTAATCCTGAGCTCTTAGAAGCTCTAGTCATTTTATAACCCTGAGACCCAAAGATCAGATTCAGCACCTGTTGAAGGTATAATGTGGGACAAGGAAAATAGCCACTATAGCTTTTAATCGATTTCAGATACCGTCTTTCTATTTAGATGCATTCCTGTGTGAGGTCATCATGAAGGACATTATAGAAACGTTTTGCTATGAAAATGTTTTGTTTAGTTTGTTTTGGTTTTAAGGGAAGAGTATGCAAGCTGATCATGCTGTTCAGTACAGAGTATGAAGAACTAGTTCTTTAAGCAACAGACAACCACCTCCTATCACCTACTGTTACTCCATACAGCGCTGGAACATGAAAGTACAGGAACGTGTAAGAACTGAGTTAAAATTGACCAAACCCGTATTTGTTGCTCTCTGACCCATTCAATTTTTTCTGTTTGCTACTTTTCTTTCCTTTGCAACCAGTTTTCTTACAAGCTGTGGGGTTTTTTTCCTCTCCCCTCCCCACTTCCCCCTTGAAGTTAATCTGAGAAACACTTCCCTTTACCCAGTACTTTTATTCTTGATGTTTCAGTTTGGATCATACCTTTGGTCTTGATTTTCATAGCTGTCCAGGAAAGGAATGTTTCAGCAGCAAGGAGTTTCTTAGAGTTTGACTCAATTTTCCAGTAACGTTGAGGTATTTTTCTGGAAAGTGTTCATGTGGTAAAACATGAACACATTTATGAAACATCCATTTAGTTGTTTTTTGTTTTTTGGTTTTTTTTCTGGAATCTATGATGGATTTCAGCCAGCTTGTAAAGAACGAGTACATGATGTGAGTTTTTCCAGGACTTTGGATTTGGACTGCCCTGCTGTCATGGTTTAAACTGTCAGCATCCAAGCACTACACAGCTGCTTGCTTATTCCTCATCCCAGCAGGATGCAGGAGAGAATCAGTAGAGTAAAAGTGAGAAAAATTGTGGTATGAGACAAAGACATACCATAATTGGTAAAGCAAAAGCCTCACACACAAGCAAAGCAAGAGGAGGAATTCATTCACAAATTCCCAGCAGCAGGCAGGTGTTCAGCCATCTCTAGGAAAGCAAGGGTCCATCATGCCTAACAGTGACTTGGGAAGACAAATGCCATCACTCCGAACCTTTGACCCTTCCTCCTTCTTCCCTCAGCTTTATATGCTGATCATGATGTCATATGGTATGGTATATCCCTTTGGTCAGCTGGGGTCAGCTGTCCTGCTTGTATCCTCTCCCAGTTCTTTGTGTTCCCCGAGCCTCCTGCCTAGTGGGGTGGTGTGAGCAGCAGAAAAGGCCTTGGCTGTGTGCAAGCCCTGCTCAGCAAGCCCTGATAACACAAGCCTGTGTTATCAACACCGTTTCCAGCACAAATCCAAACCATGGTCCCAGACAAGCTACTATGAAGCAAATTACTCGAGCTCAAACAAGTACACCCGCTATGCTGAACATGCTTCCATAGCTCTGCTGGCTAAGATCTCCCAGCAATCAGCCTTCCCTGCTCCTCTCCTCAATGGTGCACACTCTTGAAGACTCAGAGGGAGAATGAAGTTTTCCAGGTTTTCTTTGCTGTGCAGGTAGAGGCAGCCATAACCAAAGGTATCAACATCTCAAGTTTGTAATCCTTCTAGCCTTTGGAAAAGTATTTGGTTTGTAATTTGGGGGCTTTTCTGTAAGATAAACATTTCAATATCTAGTCAGCTTCACACTTAGCTCACCTTAGAGTCCTCAAAGAATGTTTCCCACAGACCTCTTTTATCTGTCTGTGGATGTTTCTGTATCTTATAATAGGACACTTTTATTAATGTGGCTTTTACATGCAAATCCTATTTCTGATTATGAGAGCCATTTATAGAATTATAATATCATGGAATGTAGACTTTTTAGTGTGTTCACTAATAATGTATCAAAATAAAACTAGAAGTCCAGTCCATAAATTCAAACCCAAAAATTATTCCTGCCTTTGCTTAATATGCCAATGGTAAAATGTAACTGCCAAGAAGTATAATAGTAAGTATATAATTAATGAAAAAAATTACTAGTAATAAAGAAAGATATGGAAAAAAATTAGTTGTTCTTCTTTTAAGTGCAAAAGAAATGCCATCCAGTGATATCATGCATTGCCTTATTTTTACATCACCCTAGAAAAAGCATACATTGAAGCTATTTCAATACTTGTCTCTGACTAAATCATTAATTAAGATAGAGAATTCTTCACTTGAATTGTCAGGTGAAGAATTAATTTTCCCCTTAAGCAAGTTAAGTTCTCTGGTATATTTGTAAGGAGGTTTTTTGGGTTAAGCGCATGATTTTTTTCTCTGCTTCACTAAGAGTCAAAAGACTGCAAAACTGTTTTTGTTCATTTGGTTATCTGACGAATGCTCCCAATTCTTTTATTTTTGGGATAAAATATGAAAACTTCTATTTTCGTTCACTTAATAATGTTTCTTTTCATTTAGTCTCAAAAGTCCTTACTTTAGAGATATTTTTATTTAATGCTGAAATTTCTTTCTAATCCTTTATTGTAAAAGGTAATAAAAGCATTTTCCCAAAATGGGATTTTGTAAGTTACTGGCTGTATCCATAAATTTGAGTACTGAATGGTATGTCCTTTTACAGTAAACTAAACCTGTTTTGGTCAGTTTTACTTAAAGCTTACTAAGCTGTATGTTACTTTACTAGTATACTTTACTGCAACACTACAATAAATTTATAATTTATCTTTAATATTTAAAGTTATTGTTTAGAATATCATTGTCATAAAAATACAGGAAACAAAGTTGAGTATGAATCTTAACTTTCCTTCCAAATTTCATTAAAACTTCCTTTACTTCTTGGGTTCTTTACTTATGCAAAGAAAACTATACTAAAGTTCTCTACTGTGTCTCCACATACAGTAGTGTGGCTGAAGGATATTGATAGAGCCAAAGTGAATTTCAAAGGTCATACAACTTGTTTTTGCTGTTCCTACTGAAGAGGAATTCTACTATGCCAAAAGTTGTTTGTTTGGGTTTTTTTATACTTAATTAGTTGGACAAATAAAATATATTATCTGTACTGTAAACCTCCCCTGGTAATTTTTGAAAAATACTTGGAGCTGAAGAAATTTTACTCTTCAGGAAGACAGTCACAAAAGTCTTAGTAAGTACTTCTGAAAAATGCAGTTCAACGTCTGTTCAAAAGCAGTATTTAGAAAGGATCTGGGCACTTCTTATCTCACCTTTTCTCATTCTTACTGCTTTGCTGTCCTGTGAAATACTGTCTTTGAAAAAAATGGTTGTTACTCACAGCACTCCTGATCTTTCATTGCACTGTGAGCTGAGGCATAAAGCAGGTCACAGAAGTCAGTGTCCAATACAAGAAGAGAAATAACTTCTAGAACAAATGATTTTGGTGAGGGACTTGTGAGATAGTGCTTCTGGTTTTACAGCTAAGGGAGCCATTTTGGTCATTTTTCCCAGTTTGGATTAAAGAAAAGAAATGTTGCCCATGGAAAGCACACATCTGACAATAGTATTTAAGTGACTTCAGGAGATTAATGATCTGAAAAACTTACTTCATTTATACCAGTATTTCTACCTTTTTCTGAATAATAGTTTTGTAAGAGGGTTTCTTATCCTATTACAGATGTGGTTCTAAATTACACTTTTAAATCCTATTAAACTGTTTGTTAACCATAGGAAACATGTGACTTTGAAAATTCTATGAATTAATGAGAACCTGTCTTTCTGAGTCATGCCCAATTCTCAGTCAGAAAATGCGGTTTTACAACAATAGCACATAATTCGCCAGGTCCTGTAAATTGATTTTTTGAGCTTTGCAATGATGGATTTTGGCCTGATGTTTGCATTATCCACAGAGCGTGTATTACTGTACCACATTCATCTAAGTGAAGGCTGTATTTAAAAGATATTGTTCTACTGGAGACTAAATGGAATGCATTTTAATAATCAGGGAAACTAATGACAGACTGCCCTATTCTCTATTGACTGTGTTTGTGAATTCAGCAAGTGTTACTGGATCATATATCAAGAGAAACACTCAAAATAACAAACATCTGGTTTCAGCCCTGAGCTTTTCTAGAAAAGGACTGGCAAAGCACAAGTCAGGGAAAAAACATGGAGAGCTACAGAAAAACATTCTGATTTTTAGAATATGCTTTCAAATTATTTCAAATTTAATCAAATTATATAGAAAATATGACACATTCCTATATGCAGCTTGTTTTGCCCCTCATAGTAAATTAAACAAACAAAGCCCAAAGCAAAACAATGAGCAAAAGCTTATCTTAGGAGTGTTTTGATAAGATCATGCCAAGCATCACAAATTTAAGATGTGCCCAAACAGAAATTCTTGAAATATGGAGTATTACCTTGCTTTAAATATCAAATTAGTTATTCACTCCATGAAGTTCTGTGATTTCTAAAATAGTACTAAGAGAATAGGCAGCCATAGAATAGGATTTTTCTCCTCGTTGGGTTCATGTTTTCCTTTCTTTTTTATCGTCTTCTATTCAGCTCAGAAGACAGAACTGTTAATTTCCCTATAAACATCACTTAGATACGTAACTGCTTGATAGACATTGATTAGCGTATCTTACAAACTCAGCTATGAAGTGAGGAGTGCCATCATTATCATTTAGCAAATTCATAGCTGCATTGCAGAAAAAAGTCAGGTGAATGTAGCCATTGATATACATCATAATTTTTAGAGTCCACTAAGGAAGAGCTACTGTGGATCTTCCTTACATACATTTATCACCACCTAGACCTATTGTGCACTGTACAAAATACTTATTCATTTGGAATAAGTAGCATCTGGGTAATGAAATTAGGTATTGCTTCATCTGTATGCAAAAGGCCGACTGTCTCTTTCAAATTTTTGATGACTATACTTTGCAATAGAATTTCTTAAAGGTCAGTTGTTTATTTCTTTGATTTTCACTCCACTATGGGTATTTATTATAGGTTTTTATAAGGATTTATTCAGATTTTAACTATGTAGATACAACTAATGTGTTTTTTTCTCTGTAGCAATTTTTTTTTTTATGAGCAAGCACAAAAATTTCTTATTTTCATATACTGGTTAGTAATGCTTTTTTCTCCAATTATTACTGCTCTATTCACTGTTGCAAGACACTTCTATTGAAAATTACCTATAAAGAGGTCAGAAAATTCCTCTGAAAATGCTAAGAATAACTGAATGTTCTTTATTATCTGCTATCAGTGAATGAATGGATTGCCTATGAAATGACAATTTAAAAAAAATGTTAACTAATAGATGTTGATTACTTTTAAGCTTGATGATATGAAATATTTTACCAATAGGCATGAAACTACAAACTAAAACAACTGGTGCATGTAATCTTACTGATAGAGGATGGGTATCGTCTTCCTAAGAAAAATTAGTGGGATGGACAATTTTGTTACATGTTAATAATTCAAGTAACAGGTTAGTAATGCAAAATGGATTACTTTCTTACCTAGCAGCAGCAGTTCCATGATTTCCACATATCTGTTGTGGATGAATATGTCCAATTCTACTGTTTTGCTACTCTTGTGTAACTTGTGAAATTTTCAAAGAAGCATATAAACCAAACTTCAGTGTAACGTAGACATCTATAGGGCTAACACACCTAAACGTAGACATCTATAGGGCTAACACACCTAATGTTTTTCTTCAGAACAGAACCGTTGTAGCAAGTGAGATAGATGCAATACGATAATTTTGTTTTTCTTCTTCTTTTCCTTAGGCATTTCCTGGAAATACAAACTCTGATAGTGTGGTTCGGCATGACTTGCAACATGCAGTTATTGCTCGCTATGTACGGATAGTTCCTCTGGACTGGAATGGAGAGGGTCAAATTGGTTTAAGAATTGAAGTCTACGGCTGCTCCTATTGTAAGTTTTTCCATGATCATCTTTCCCCTCCCCCTTTTGATTAAATCTGAATCTCAGATACTGTTTGCTTAGATAGATAAAGATATTCCAGGATTACAAATTATATTTCTCAGGGCTGGTTACAATATAACCGTCACTCTTACTTGCTAGTTTGTTCTTCTCTGAAAGATGCAACTTTGGAGATTTTGATGGTGCTTTGAAGTTTCTCCTTTTGATCTTCATGGTTTCTTTTGCAGAAGACTTTTGCTACTAGATAAGGTTGAACGAGCCATTTGAGGAAAAGATAGTATTCAAACAAATGTCATGTTGGATCTTCAGAGGAACAACTAGGAAACAGGACATAATTAATTCCCTGGTGCTAGAGATAAAATTAGAGCAAATAAATTAGAATTCTATCAGAGTTGCTCAGATTGTCTAAATAAGTGACATTTTTCAAGCGTTTTTCATTTAGCATTTGAATATGACTTCAGGATTTCTTTTGAAATCCAGATGACCAATGGTACAAATGCTTCTGAAGTTAAGAGCAGAACTGATTATGTTTTAAGAAAAGCTAGTGTAGTTTCTAAATGTCCTTCTTTGAATTCAATCCAGC
The DNA here is from genome assembly GCF_964237585.1 of Gallinula chloropus. Taxonomy (NCBI): domain Eukaryota; kingdom Metazoa; phylum Chordata; class Aves; order Gruiformes; family Rallidae; genus Gallinula; species Gallinula chloropus. The sequence goes on along the minus strand of NW_028168491.1, from coordinate 585,905 downwards.
ACTTAAAGAAAGTTTACAAACCTGCAGGAAATTGTCTGATGTCCTATTTCTATGTATGTATTTTTATGCATTATGCTGCCTTTGTTGATATATTAGCTGGAAGGAGCTACTTGAGATTTCTTTTATAATAAGCACATGTTAGAATAAGCACGCATCTAAAAGTCTCATCCAGTGACTTCACTGAGTGGCTTAAAACATATGTGAGCCCATTTCCATCCCAAATAGCAAAAAAGAAACACACTTTGTGATTTCAGTTGTTGTTTCAATTTGGATAGATTGTCAAAGCGCTATATATTTCCATTTAGCACCATTAAGAACCACAAAGAATGGAGTTTTGATATTATTTTCCTATTTCTCTGCAATGAATGATAGCCCAATTAAAAAAATTTATATTAAACCACAGAAAAATTCCCAGCAGTTGTAGTAACTTGGTTGAGAAATCAAATTAAACCAAACTCGCTGTGGTGTTGATGCTGCCATTCTGAGAGCACATGGGTGTTAGATGCATCTGTAAAAAGACAATAGCATACCAGTTATCTGAGGAATGGTGAGTTATTCTAAAGTTGATTCTTACTTTAAGAGAAACTGAGCTTCTGAAGTTTTAAGCACATTTTGATTATTCAGTACATGGCTCTTACAAGTGTTTACTATCACACTGCTAAAATGTTTTGCATGCTGTCTTTAGTATACCAAACACTACAGTATGGTTAATTTTACCTTTAAATATACCTCCTTACTTGTATACCAAATGAAAATTCAGGTGTTTGATAAAAGAAAACAGTATCTAGTAAATTGTGAAATACAACTCTCATTAACAAAAAATAATGTAGCAGAATCAAACAATAAACCCTATCTCCTTTTCTGCAATATTTATATGTAAATTAGTATTATTTGTAAATTAGTATTATTTTTTGGATGAAATGGATAGACAAAATGGTAGATGACAGGATGTTTTTAGAGGCTTAAAATAAATGTGAGGAAAAGTAATAGACATCCTGATGGCAAAATTATTTCACTTATTTCATGAAAAGTTGCTTACTTGACAGACTTTTGGAGGAGAAAACACATTTGCCAAGGAAACAACATTTGGAACTATGAAAATACTGATAAAATGTGTCTTCATAGAAGAATTGAGGTGACCAAACACAGCTTTGTAATTTTACTGAGAAAGCATTGCTGTTCTATTTCTTTTAGAAGCTATTTCAATCATTGTTGGAGTTCTTTTAGATCTAGCATTAGTAATAATATTTTACATTTTAATGTGTATAGGGACTTTTTAAAACTGTCCTAAAATGCAGTGTGGTTTTACATGCAGAAATTGGGCTCTCCTCAAAATGCTATCAGTAGGAAGCAGCAGAGCAGTTGAGAAGAAAAGCTAAAATCTCACTGCATTAAGAAAGAGGAAGGCAGCCTTTTGGTATGACTACTGAACAAGGGAGCAAGATGTACGAATTCCCAACTTGTCTTCAAATGTATCATTTGGAGCCAGGTATATACTGCTACATCCTTCTATGTAGATGTGTCCTTTGGCAGAGGCAAACTTTTTAACCTTGCTGATGAGAAGTGCATATGTTTGCATTTAAATATAAGCACTGTCATTAACCAGTGTGATTTGCAGATTAATCCTACTGTCAATGAAGGAATTGGCCATTTAGATAATCAGTAATTTTCAGGGAGGCTTGTAGTCAAATCTGCCTCAAAGTTTGGAAACACTACCTAAATAAAAAGTCTGTCCAATATATTCCAATCTTTTTTTTTCTTTAAATTTATAATTTATATTTAATATACTCTTTTATTTAGGCATTTTAGAGAGAACATTTTCAGATGTAAAGATAAGATGTTGTCTTACAATGTAAGCAGGGTTTAATTAGGAAGCCATACACTTAGTGAATACAAAAACTCTTTCCTTGCACATTGCTGACCATTAGTCTCAGAGTATTAAGAATAACACTTCCTCATATTGAACTTCTTATTCAAAACTCAGGTCATTAATTGCCATATTTTCTGGTTCCTATTTTGTTTGAGTATGTATGTAAGACACACATTTAAGTTGTTCTAACAGAGATGAAATCCATGTTCTTCCTTGCCTGGCAAATTAAAGTGAAACAAGAGGTGTGATTTCCAGAGGGATTAGAACTCACATCTGCTGCTTGGATATGTGTATAGCATTAACAAATCTTCTTTCAATAAGATTTTGTTTTACACTAAGTTTGAAATCTGGACTGTCTTTGAAACTGCATCTTTCTGTTTTGTGTAGCTGAGATCTGTGGGGTTCTCTTCTAACAGGAGAATTTGTAGAAATCATTGAAGAAGAATTAGGGCCTCACTCTATAACAAGATTCAGAATGAATGTTGTGTTTTTATCTGTGAATAAACAGTGACATCAAATTTATAAAAGATTTTCATTCTACATAGGGCAAAAGTCTGTCTTACTAAAAACAGTATTAAAATTAGGTAAATAACTTGCTTAATGACTATGTTAATAGAGAAGTTGCATGAGAAAAACAACCTGGGAGAATAACAAGAGAGAGCCTATTTTGTAATGTAGACAAACTTTTTAGTCTATGGGACTTTTAGCTTTTATTTTTAAAAGATCTATTTCTTGCACTGAAAAGGGGAAAAGGGTATTTGCACTTGTAGTGACATCATTTATCAAAAAGCAAGTCACAGAGAAGAAAGCAATATGACCAAAGGCAAAATGTCCACTGAATCAGTTAAATCAAAACTGATGGCAGATTTTTATTCATGCTGTTTTGGAGACAGAGAGCAACGGCATGTAACATATATCTTCTGTCATGTCCACATTTATGAATTTTTGAGACAGGCAGCAAAGACATGGCATCTGGAGGCTATGACATCTACAACACAGTACGTTTTACTACTGATTCGTGAAGATCATAATAAGCTCATGCAGGATCATTGCCATAGGAATAGTTCCCTTAATCTTCGTTCTGTGGCAGCCGAATACCTACAAAACTGGCAGTAGCAATACTATTGCATAGTCTTCAGCTCTGCATTTCAAGACAACTGTATGAGGCTGAGTGCTGAAATCCTGTGAGCTGGAAACACTCACTGATACCTTTGTTCACAGAGGTTGTTTTTATATGGTTGTTGATCTTACATGTATAAACTCTGTACATATGAATCTATAGCTATAGATATATAGATAGATATAGCTATATATCTGATGGTAAGAATTTTCAGATTCCAAATGATTCAGTGCTGACCTGTAGAATATACTTTGAAAAAAAAAATCTCTTGGAAGTGGATGTCCTGCAAATGCTCAATATACACAAGGCAAATACATAGCGAACGATGATAAAGCTCCATGAATAGCTAGAAAGTGAGCTGTTCCCACACATTGACTAGCTCTGTTTGCTAATACTTAGGAAGCAGTGGAACTGAACAAATGTCACTTGAGCTTTGTTTGCAGATCTGTTCATTTCAGTTATTGGCTACACTACTAGTATCATGTTATGCGAAATGTTACTGTTCCGGTTTCCTGATGGGTGACTGAATTTTTAGGAAGGAGTTTGTATGGAAAACATTTATTCACCAGACAGTAAAGTGAACAGAACTCTGTGTAATGTAAATATTTTACAACAAGAAAAATAGGGTTTGGAAATGCTGTTAATGGATGAGCCAAGTGAATATTTGCAAGAACTGATTAAGAAGTATTGAAGTGCAAAAAACTATGGGCTGAACAGATCTTTTGGGTAATCATTGGTTTGGTTAATCCTGTCTGCCTGCAGTGACTTTAACTTAAGCAATTGTTTCCTTTGGTGGTGAATTCCATATTTAGCTATACTAATTTTTAAGTAGGTTTTTTTGTGGTACTTGTTTGAAATCTCCTTTGCTGAGTTTCATGCTCCTGGTGCTAACTATCCATCTTTCATTTGCTCACTCACATGGTTGCCATACATATTCAATGAGAGACCTCTGTCCTCTCCAGAATCATCTATTGCATCCAGCATCAAAGGGACTGTTTAACATAGTTGAGAAAACTCCGAGTTTCACCTGACCAGATTCAATAGTATACCCTGGACATTTTCCTTCACCAACATCACTTTTTAAAACAATAGTCAAAGACCCTTGAAGTGCTATGATTGCTGTTGCAACAACCTGCACTGAATAAGTATAGTTCTCTATGTATATAAACGTATGTATACATATTTCTGCTATTACACTTTTGGTACCTATGTGAATACCTACCTAAATGGTGAAGATGCTAACATAGTCCAGTAATCTGAATAAATTATTCCTTGCCTCCTATTATTATATTTTTTTACTACTAATAAATGTGCCACTAAGTTGCTTGGTCAGACTTTTCTGACCATCCAGATTGTGAAACTGCCTAAAAATATTAACTGGCAAAAAGGAACATTCTGAAGTGTATACTTTGTGAAATCATGTCATGATATTTCTAACAATTTTATTAAATAGCTATACGTGACAGTGTTTTGAATATACAGGGATTTTAATGTGGGGGAAAAAACACAGAACTGAAACAAGCAGAGGTCCCTGTGAACTGAGAATTTTTGCTTGTGACAGTGGATGTGACAGTTAAGAGTTCTGCTAAACAACCAACCTTTTTTCCCCTTTTCTCTTAAATTTCAGTATTTTTATACTGACTAGTTCTATATCTACTTAGGTCTATGGTTCGAATTTTAGACATCTTCACTGCTCAGCAGCTACAAACATAGCTTGATGTTTCCGACATTAAAGGTACATGGCTGAATATTCCCATCTAAACTATGAAGAGTGAGGCAAATGCACTGCTGAACTTTTTCCTTGCAAACTTCTAAAGATCTCTTCGGATATATGCTCTATTTAGAAGCTTTCTTCTTTTTTAGCAAACTTTCTAGCTTTTTGACATACACGATTTTATTTTTTTTCCTTAAGGGTCATGAAAATGGATACCTTTTATCCTCCATATATACTCAGGTCATGATAGTCTTTAAGCAGTAAAGTTTTGATATTTGAGACCAAAAATGCCTCTTATTTTATAAGCATTCTCAGTACAGCATTTTTTCTTCCATCCCCTCTCCAGAAAGACAAGGTTGTGGTTGTTCCTACATACATGTTCATACATTTTGCCATGAAAATAAGTGAGAACAGGTTTCAGTTCTTTTATTACCTTTGGTTGTTACCAGTAACAAATAGGGGGCTATTTTGGAAGGAACTACTTGAAATTTGAAAATCAATTTTCGACATTTTAGATATCTATATGTAAAGATTTATCATTTTTTAGTATATTAAGAAACTTCTAGAATCAGGAGATTCAAGATTAAATATAATATAATATTTTTAAATACATTAATATTTTTCCTCAACTTTTTGAAACTGACAGCAAACTGAAAAGTACATTGTTTTTCCATATCAAATTGTAATAAGGTTACTGGTAGATATTCACAAGCACCATGGCTTTGAGAACTGCAACAAGCATGTGTATTCTTTAGAGGTTCATTTGTTAGCTGGCAATGAATGTATAATCAGTAAGAGAATACCAAGTATTTTTAAGAATACATGCCCCACCAGCTTGTTCAGTTGTATTCTCAGGCAGTTCTAAATTACACTTGAACAGTTTTTAATCCTTCAGCATTTCCTTTAGAAGTATGTATGTAGCTGGTTCATCTGAAAAAGTTCTTTTATGATTTTTTTTCTCTGTATTGGAAAAAAAATGTTCCTGCTAAATAAAAGTATGTATGGCCAAATATGCTTAAATCTTGCAGATTTTATTAAGGTATACTAAAGACAGTTCTGGCTCTTCTCTTGTGGAAAAGAGCAGACTAACATTTTCTAATAGGTTTATCAGTAACTGCCCCCACGCCCCACAGAAATGGCTTTCCATACTGTGGTTTGTAACCAGTTCACAGGAAGATGGAGATTAAAAAAGTATCCTTAGGATCCATAAAAATCTGAAAAAGTAGAAAATGTAAGTAAAGTTAGAGTATGCTTTTTCAGAAAGTAAGGATGGTAGCATTCAGGTAAATACAATCAAAATCTTCAGTCTAATCACAGTAGTCTCGCCTTTAATGTTTTTTGCCTGAAAGAATGCTCAGGATGGTTTTACCCAGCATTATTTTCTTGCATTCCTGTAAATGGTGATTGATCCATTTGTCCATGATGACTTATTCACTAGAGAAATCAGGTGCCGATTTTTTTTCATGAAACAAAAAACTTCAGCAGATTTCCAACTATCAGTCTGTGTTCTGTGCCATTGATTTCGAGCCTGAAGAGCCTCACTGGTATTTGTTTTCCTGCATGTCTGGAATAAAACTTACATTAAGGATGCAGTTACTTCCAGGATCACTTCAATTTATTCTGCTCTTTCCCTAAATTTTAGATGAAGATGATGAATTTTGTATTTTTATGTTAAGCAAAATGGCAAATGAAGTCTTGCTATGAGTAAACATTCGTTTCCAATCTACCAAAGGTAATGTTAGTGTTCTCTGATATGAAAATTCACATATTAAAGGGTCAGAATTTCTGATGGGAAAAAACAAAATATAACTACTCATAATAGTGCTTTTGTAAGGTAAAAATGAACCTTGGAGTTATATGCAATGTATCCCTATACAAAATCCTGTTTTAAGGCTGTAGTGCCATCTTTATGAGAATAACTTTGGACCTATTGGTCACTGTGCGGCAAATTTTTCCCAAATCCTCCAAAGCATGGAAAAGGTTCAGGTTTTTCCATCCCATAAAGGTGACATGGTATTCAAGTTCTCTAGTGTCCGATAAGGGTCACCTTGTCTGTCACCTAGTGCTACCACTGAATGACCTTCAATGACCTTCAGGAGGAAGGTACCTGCAACAACCACCTTGTCCAACTACTTGACAGCTTCAGGACTGACCGAAAGCTAAAACAAAGTTAAGGGCATTGTAACAGTTGCTTCTTAAACACTGACAGGCATGGGACATGGTGGTCTGCTGTCACTATTCATACCAACCCATAGCTCTTGATAGACTTTGGCTTTCCCCCAATAATCAGGGGGAAGTCAGACCCCTGTATACTCCGTGGGTTTGTGTCCACCACGATCAAGTCCCCTGTCCTCCTTGCTGCATGGTCTCGTGGACATTAGCTCTGGCATAGAGAGGGGATGACTAATAGGGGTGGTCTCTGGGCTGCAGGGTTGGGTTTTGCCACAGCTGGAGAGAAGAGTAACAGCACTGGGTTTATCCTTGGGAGCCCAATGGCAGAGGACACTTCAGCTGTGCCCACTGCATGGCCACCTGTCCTGGTTCTGGCCAGGCCAGAGTCAAGGTCTCCAGCCAGCCCAGGTGAGCTGAGTTAGCCTGGGCTGTTTTCCACACCACCTGACATCACTTCGCCACAAAAGGGGCTGGTGGGGCAGGGGTACTGCTTATGGTGTCTCCAGAGTGGTCTGAGTTGGGATGTTGGGTCAGGCTTCCTGTTGTGCAGTGCTCTGTAACTGTCAAGTCAGTAAGGTACTCTGTGTTATCACTGTGTGTACTTGTAATTGGCTGTTATTGTTCTACTTTCACAGTGATTTTATCAGTGTCCTTATTCCAAGCCACAGAGGCTTTGTCTCTCCTCTGGGAGTGAATGAGCAGAGTGTGGTGCTCAGCCACTACCAAAAGCAGGGACAGCCTCCTGGGCACAGGGGGCTGCCTGGGAGCCAGCACCTCAAAAGCATTCCTCCAAAGGATTTCTAGTGCAGGGCTAGGAAGAAATGTCATCAGAGACTTCCTTAGCACGTAATGTTAGGGGAAGAAGAAGTTAGGAAGAATAATAGGACAGAACACAATACAAATCAGTAGTTCAGTGTAAATGGAGCTATGACCATCTAGCCTAACCACCTGAACACTTCAGGAAAGACAAAAAGTTACACAGTCATTGTGCAACTGCCTCTTAAATGCTGACAGGTGTGGGGCAGCAAGCACCTCTCTAGGAAGTGTGTTCCAGTGTTTGGCTACCCCCTTGGCAAAGAAGTGTTTCCTCATGTCACCCCTGAACCTGCTGTGACAGGTCGCAGCTTGGAGCCATTCCTCCACACCCTGGCCCTGGGTTCAAGGGAGAAGAGATCAGCATCTGCCTCTCCACATCCCCTGCTCTGGAAGCTGTAGAAAGCAGTGTGGTTGCCCCTAGGCCTTCTTCTCTCCAAAGCAGACAAGCCCAGATTCCTCAGCTGCTCCTCAGACGACATGACTGCCAGCCCCCTTGCCACCTCTGGTGCCCCCCACTGGATACTTTCAAGGTCCTTCACATCCTTTTTAAATGATGAGTCCCAGAACCACTGCACTAAATATAGTGGGATAATCCTCTCTTTTGAATAGCTGTTAATGCTGTTTCCTGCACCTCAGGATGTGGTTTCCCCTCTTGGCTGCCTGGGCAGCCTTCTGACTCCTTTTAAGCTTCCTGGCAACCAGCACCCCCAGTCGCTTTCTGCAGGGCTGCTCTCCAGCCACGCATCTTCCAATTGGACTTCTGTCCACACAATGTGGACCAAAAGCAGATTCCCTGGGGACTCTGCTGATTAGCTCCCTGAGTAGCTTGAAGTTTGCTCTGTTGAAATCCAGGGTAGCAATTCTGCTGAACTTTTTTCTCATTACATCAAAAACTTGAAACTCCACCATCTCATGATCACTGCAGCCAATAAAAGTGCCTACTGTCACATATCCTGTGAGTCTAGGAGAGTATCTTTCCTAGTTGGCTCATTGCGTACTTCTGACAAGAAGTTATCTTCCACAAACTTCAGGAATTTCCCAGACTTGCTTGTCACAGCAGTTTGATATCCCAGTTGATATCTGGGAAGTTGAAATCTGTTATAAAAACAAGGACTAATGATCCAGAGGTTTCTCCAAATTGCTCTGAATTGCCTAGAACATAATTTATCAGGGTTATGAGCTTGTCTGGGTGTTCACACAACAATTCATGCTTTGTCTTCCTTCCCCATAATACTCACCCAGAAGCTCTCAACTACATCATCCCTAACCACAATGGCTGTACAGCCAAACCTCTCCCTTGCATACACTGCAATTCACAGAATCAGAGAATCATTAAGGTTGGAAAAGACTTCCAAGATGATCTAGTCCAACCAACCCTCTACCACATACATTACCATGTCCCTAAGTACCTCATTCAATCTTTACTTGAACACCCTGAGCGACAGTGACTCCACCACCTCCCTGGGCAACTGCTCCAATGCCCAACCAATCTTTCTGAGAAGAAATTTCTCCTAATTTCAAACCTGAACCTTCCCCTAGTGCAACTCACAGACATTCCCTCTTGTCCTATCACTACTTATCTGTGAGAAGAGGCTGACTCCCAGCTCGCCACAACCTCCTTTCAGGTAGTTGTAGAGAACAATAAGGTCTCCCCTGAGCCTTCTCTTCTCCACACTAAACAGTCCCAGTTCCCTCAGCCACTGTTCGTAAGATTTGTGTTTGAGACCCTTAACCAGATTTGTTGCCCTTCTCTGGACACACTCCAGGGCCTCAATGTCCTTCCTGTAGTGAGGGCCCCAAGACTGAACACAGAATCCAAGGTGTGGTCTCAACAGAGCTGAGTACAGGGGCCACCAGCTTCACCAGGAGAATACCATGGGAGACTCTGTCAAAGGCTTTGCTGAAGTCAAGGTACACTATGTCAACACCTTTCCCTCACCTACCAGGCAGGTCACCTGGTCATAGAAGGAGATGAGGTTTGTCAGAGAGGACTTGCCTTTCATGAACCCATGCTGGCTGGGCCTGATCCCCTGGTTGTCATATATTTGCTCTGTGACTCCCTGCAGGATGACTCGGTCCATAATCTTCTCTGGCACTGACGTCAGGCTAACAGGCCTGTCATTCCCTAGATCTTCCCTCCTTATGACCCTTCTCACAGATGGGTGTTACATTAGCAAGTCTTCAGTCATCTCTTTCTAGAATTCCTCATCTGTGGTTCAGTGGTCTATACAGAGCCTCATGAGGATGTCCACTTTGTTGGCCTTCCCCCTGATCCTTACCCATAGGGATTCCACCTTATAATTCCCAATAGAGAGAGCCACGCCACCACCCCTCCTGTGCCGCCTGTCCCTTCTGAAGAGCTTGTAGCCATCCACGATCGCACTCCGGTCATGGGAGTGCTCCCACCACATTTCAGTGATGGCAACTGTCATAGTTTGTCTGCCACACAATGGCTTCCACCTCTTCCTGTTTGCTGCTCATGCTGCATGCATCAGTGAAGATGCACTTCAGTTGGGCCATTGCCCTCTCCCCTGGCCATGGCACTGTTCCCCCAGCCTCATCTAGTGACCCTCATTTCCTCCCCTCATCCCTTCCTACCTAGTTTAAAGCTCTCTCAATGAGCCCTACCAGCAGAGCTAGGATCCGCTTCCCCTTCTGGGTCAGGTGGGATCCATCTGAATCCATCAGGCCAGGTGCTGAGTAAATCACCCCATGGTCAAAAAACCCGGAACTCCTAGCACCAGCTTCTCAGCCATGAATTCAACAGGGGGGCTTTCCAAGTCCTCTCAGTACCTCTACCAGCTACTGAAGGCATAGAGGAAAATATCACCTGTACTCCTACTCTATCCACTAACTGCACCAATGCCCTGAAGTCGCTTTTGATAGCATTCAGGCTTCTCTCAGAGTTTTTGTCACTGGCAGCCTGAACTATCAGTAATGGATAACAATCAGAGGGGCAAAACAGGTCTGGTAGTTTTCTTGTAATGTCCCAGACCTGGGCTCCATGGAGGCCACAGACTTCCCTACAGATAGGGTCTGGTTGACATACGGGGCCCTCTGTTCCCTTCAGAAGGGAGTTGCCTATGACAATTACCCTTCTTTCCTTATTGGCGGAGGCAGTCTTGAGGCATGGAGTCAATTTTCTTGCCCCAGACATCCTGGGTGGACCTTCCTGCATCCTCACCTACCCACCCCTCAAGCTCCAGGGCGTGAGGGCACCTGGGAAGACTGGCCGTCATACAGGAGGACCTCATATTGATTTCTCAGAGGCACCTGGGAGACAAGGCAAGCAAGGAGGGCACTAGCCTTTTGCCACTACCATGAACTTGCTTCGACTCACCCCTTTCTTTTAGGCTTGTGGGTTCCACCTGACAGGGGCAGGATACAGTGGCCCCCTGGTTCTGGGAGCTCTCTGGTGGGTGCACCTATTTCCCTTGCATGGATGGCAGAGCCTAGCTCCACTGGTCTATTTCCGGTTTGGCCTCCCTAGTGTTTCTAAGCCTTTCAATTTTATCTTTCAGCCTTCCAAGCTCATCTTGCAGCTGTGCTGCTCAGCCAAGCAGGTCATCTACCTGATCACACCACACATGGCTCATTTACTCCCTGCCCAGCAACCAGGTTGATGTCCACCCCTCCAGGCTGCTTATAAGAGGAGGGTGTTGGCTCAATGAGTGACCACATCCCATTCAAATGTGCCACCAGTGTTGCTGGGTCAACCTATGTGATGACAGCAGCCTGCACACAAGCTGTTGGCCTGGGCACAAGTAGGTGGCTGTCTGCTGTCTGTTTAAAAAAGCACCCCAAAAAGCTCTTTGACAGTCCTTTTCACCCTTCCCCACTTTGGACATATCTGCTCTGGAGCTAGTCTAATTCTGACTGAACATGCTGCACTCCACTCGTGGGACTTATTCCATCAGGTTTCACTAATATCAATGACATCAGAGCTCTAGAAACAGACCAAAGCTTCTAGTTCATCCTGTTTGTTTCTCATACTGTATGTGTATGTTTGTTTACAAGCATTTCAGATGTGTTCTGAAACTCACAGTGCTCTCTGGACCAGTGTAAATGTTTCCATTAGCATTGCCACCTTCAGACAATGAAATGTTGGCCCTTGGCTTACCTTTATCTCTTCTGACAGTATACCCATCCCAAGAGGACACACTTACCTTTCCCTCCAGCTTCTTCTGAAGGTGCAACTATCTGGAGAATGAGCAAAGGTACCTAGAGTGTCCCCCTGCTGTATATCAAGTCGAACAGTTCTTGTCACTCTTAATGGTCTGTAGTGAAATAGGTGGTCAGACAATTTTCTGGGTCTGTTTCATGTACCAGTGAATTGTACTAAAAGGCAAAAAATTGCCGCATTTTAAAGATTAAGATTTTATGGGACATTTAGAATTTGCATACCCTTTAGGAAATCACAGTGAAACTGGGTAAATACTGTATGAGAAAGATTCCTTAAATGTGTTCATATATTTTCATGTATCCATGACATGGAAACTGTTTTAGCATGTGGAAAATGTTCACTCAAATAACATTACTGACAAGTTATAAGCTGAAATGACATTTGTAAGCAAAAACTGAATATTCACTTTCAAATCTGGAAGTAATCTTTAAGTGCATTTTCACTGCAAATTGAATTCTGTGATCTACATTCATTAAGAACATAAAGTTATACCATATGTCCCATAAATACATACATATATACCTATACCATGTACTTAGTTTGAGCTGTTTCTAAATAAACAGATGTCATTCATTTACTATCTAAATATTTAGACACCCAAACTTTCTACAAAAGTGCTTAGCAATTTTAATATTTAAAACTATATCATTAAATAATGAAGAAATCTTTTAACAAATGTTAAAAAGCATGTAAGTAATTTGAAAATAAAGAAAAATAAGGAGATTTTTGTACATTCTTAATTCTGTATATTTATTAGATTTTTATCAGTCAGGATTTTATAGTTTTATATGGATTATTGTTTAAAAAATGAGTAAGTTTTTATGGGGTGGGACCCCCCCTGGGACCCCCCAAAATCATCAGTAGAAACCTTTCTGCATGGTAATATTTCTATCTTTTCATTTTCAGATCAGCAGGGTAGTTGAATTTTAATTCTTTCAATATGGACAAGTTTTTTATTCCTGTTTTTTCTCATACACAATATTGTTAAACTGTTCTTTAGGCTTTAAATAAATTGAAGAACTTGCAAAACTGGCTTTCAAAAACCACAGTTTAAAAGCATCCTTAGAAGAGCACTAATTTCCTTGCCTAAAAAAACCATCATGAATTTCTTATCAGCAGGTGGAATTTTTGCACCAAGCCTGTATGTAAGACTGGTGATGCCATTTGTGATTCACTTTCTTTAGTGGTGAATTAGTATGTCTGCTTAAGCTTGCTAATATTATTAAGAAATGTTTGTTTGTTTGTTTGTTTCTATGAACTTTGGATTAGAACTTTCACTTAAAAAATAAAAATCAGACCCAGGGTATTTTGTTAAGTGGTAGTGAAAGATTAAAGAGGTGCAAACATTCAATAAACGTATACTGGTAGAGAAGGTAGTTGATCATTTTCTTTAAGGTGGGAGAATGTTTTTGTAGCTGTTTGTGTTAGGGGATGTTGGTGACACTGTGATATGAGAAAAACCTGTGGAGTTGCAGTGCATGCTATAAGAGAAACAGGTGGTAGGGCTTTACAGTCATAAATTCAGCTGAATTCTCTTACATTACTGGTAAGTCATGACTTACATTCATTCAGCTTATTGATGTCTTACAGTAAATAGTTGTTCAACTGAGACAACAGTTTTAATAAACATCTTCAGTACTGCCCTTTTATTGCCTGCTGTATGAGGTGAGTCAAAAGGAGCTTAGTAAACTCTATGTTTCAGCTGCTTATCATTGCAACCTTTCTCTTGCTGACCTAATTTTTCCTCTTCCCTCCTTTGTCAGTTCCAGTGACTGCTCTCTCATTGCGCCAAATGTGTGTAGTTTCCTGATTCCAGTCCTTACTTGTCTGATTTTTCAGAAGTACAGTATGAAAAATAAAGGGAACATTCAGGAGTGTTCTCTGAATTTTGAATGGCAGGAGAAATGCACAGTCCCTTTTACGCACTTAGATAACGAATTTGTGGCCACTTGGGAGTAAGAATGAATTGTTCGTCTGTTGTAACCAGCTGAAAAAAGTTAGATTCTGGTTGAGCTATTCACATAATCAGATGCTTTGCTTGGAACTGGGAATACCCAGCATCCCTCAGTATCTGTATCATTTCTAAAATTTGGATAAGTCATGGTGTAAACACTTATTTTTAGATAATTCTTGGAAATGTTAGGTTCAGGATATATGATAAATTTCAGACTCGGTCTTGCAGGCATGTATTTTGCACCACTTGAAACTCAGCAAAGGACTTATGTAATTGAGGCCTAAAATTCCTTGTAGCAGCTTCAGAGGGGTATGTTTTTCATCATTAGTTGTAATGTATTTCATCACAAGCGTTAATCATATACAGCCTTGGTTTTAGGAACAAACCAGGAGACTAATTGCCTGAGTACGCGTGTGCAAGGCTAAGCTAACTGGTACTAAAAGTCATCCAATATGTAAGATGAAAGAAGATAGTACCATGCCTTATGCTCTGTTGAGGGTTCCCACTTATTTGTAACAAATCTTGGAGGTAGCAGGGTGGGAAGAAGAAAGCCACTGGAAGTCTCCTTTGCAAATGTTGTAATAAGACCTAGTTTCACCAGACCTTCACACCGCAGGCTTCTGTCAGCTGATAATTAATGCTTGCATAATCTTCTTGCAATATATCTTTGCATTTTCTCCTGTGAAAGGGACTTTCAGATGAAATCAGGAAGACTACATTCTCTACAAGGAAAAATATATTAGAGGGTTGGTTTATTTGGAACAGATTAATAGAATACAGTGCTGACGGTGATGAGATGTGAGACTTAAAATTGAGCACATATCTGAGTAACTTGGCTATTCCACTGTAAATCTTTCATATTTCATTGTGAGCCTAAATTCTGATCCTAAGTTTGACAGCTATGTCTTAGACATCTGAAGACACAGTGAATGAAAAATCTCTCTACAGTACTGTATTTTCCACAGATAAAGTAGGGGGATTTGAACAATTGATCTTCTGTCATAATGCAGACATTAAATACTTGTTGTGAATAAACCCAACTCTTCCTTTTATTACATCCTCCTACAGAGAAAAACTTTATCAAACTAGGCAAGCACATACCTCCAGGCTATTTCACTCAGGAGAGATCTTAACTATCTTTTCCATGTACTTTCAGTTTTATTTCTGTTAGTAGATAGATAAAGTGAGTCTTATTCTTGTATTGGGTATAAAAGTTCCTATGTTTCCAATGCAATCCCTAGTTCGAGCTGAAGGGAAAACACTTTGACCAGTTCAAGTCCCATTGGAACTTTAAAAGATTCTCTTTGAAATAATACTAAAATAGTCTGAAAGAATAATTTGTGGTAACTTTAAAGAGTTTCCTGCTAAACTATATGATAAAAGCCAATTAGCCAATTGGCTGGAAAGTCAGACTGAGAAACTTGTGGTCAACAGTTCAATGTCCAAATTCAGACCAATGACAAGTAGTGTTTCATAGGGGTCCATACTCAGAGCGGCACTGCTTGGCATTTTTGTCAGTAGCATGGACAATGGCATTGAAAACATCCTCAGCAAGTTTGCTGACATGACCAAACTATGTGGTGCTGTCAACAAACTAGATGGAACGACTACCATCCAGAGGGACCTTGACAGACTGGAGAGATGGGACTCTGAAAACTTCATGAAGTTCAACAAGGCCAAGTATAAGATCCTGCACTTCGGTCGGGGCCCTCCCTAGCATAGGCTGAGAGGAGAATGGATTGATAATAGCCCTGAAGAGAAGAAATTGGGGGTGTTGATTGATGTAAAGCTCAACATGAGCTGGCAACGTGCACTTGCAGCCCAGAAAGTGAACCGTGTCCTGGGCTGCATCAAAAGCAGCGTGACCACCAGGTCATGGGAGGTGATTCTGCCCCTCTGCTCTCATCAGACCCCACCTGGACTTCTCTGTCCAGCTCTGGGATCCCCAGTAAAAGAAAGACATGGAGCTGTTGGAGCCAGTCCAGAGGAGGGCCATGAATATGGTCAGAGGACTGGAGCACCTCTCCTATCAGGACAGGCTGAGAGAGTTGGGCTTATTCAGCCCGGAGAAGAGAAGCCTCCAGGGAGCCCCTACTGCAACATTCCAGTACGTGAAGGGGGCCTACAGGAAAGCTGGAGAGGGATTCTTTCTCAGGGGCTATAGTGATAGGACAAGGGGTAATGTGCTTAAATTAAAAGAGGGTTGATTTAGATTAGATATTAGGAAGAAACTCTTTGCTGTGAAGGTGATGAGGCACTGGAACAGGTTACCCAGAGAAGTTGTGGATGCCCTCTGGCAGTGTTTGAGGCCAGGCTGGATGGGTCTTTGGGTGCTCTGATCTAGTGTCAGGTGTCTTTGCCCATGGCAGAAGGGTTGGATCTAGATGATCTCTGAGGTCCCTTCTAACCCAAAACATTGTATGATTCTGTGATTTCTTTACTGCTAAGGTCAGTTTTCTCAGGAAACCTGGAGCTAGGATAGAAGGTCTTGAGTAAGGAAGACCTTCCCTCAGTTGAGGAGGATCAGGTTAAAGAATATCTAGGCATTCTCAACATCCACAAAGCTATGGGCCCTGATGAGCAGAACCCATGTGTACTTAGGGACCTGGCAGATGTTATTGCTATGCCATTCTCAAACATTTTCAAAAGGTCATGGAAAGTAGGAGAGGTGCCCTAGGCCTGGAGGAAAAGCGCTGTCACTCAGGTCTTGAAAAAGGGCAAGGAGGACCCATGAACCTACAGGCAAGTCAGCCTCTCTTCAGCTCTGGAAAGGTGATCAAACAGCTTATTCTGGGATTTATCAATAAGCATGTGGAGAAGAAGGTATTTGAGAGTGGTCAACATGGGTTTGCCAAGGGGAAATTATGCCTGACTAGTCTGATAGCCTTATATGATGACATGACCAGCTGGGTGGATGAAGCGGAGAACTGTGGCTGTTGTCTGCCTTGATTTCAACAAGGCTTTTGAAACCACTCTTAGAGCATCCTTGCAAGCAAACTTTGGAAGTGTGGATGGACAGTGTGGTGGATTGAGAACTGGCTGAATGGCAGAGCCCAGAGAGTTGTGATAAGCAGCACAGAATATAGTTGGAGGCCTGTAGCCAGCCCTGTGCCCCAACCGCCACTGCTTGGTCTGGTCTTATTCAACATATTCATCAATGACATGGATGAGGGGACAGAGCATTCCATCAGCAAATTTGGAAGAAGTGGCTGACACAGTAGAAAGCTGTGCTGCCATTCAGTGAGACCTGGACAGACTAGGGAGTTGGGTGAAGAGGAACCAAATGAAGTTAAATAAGGGCGAATATAGGGTCCTGCACCTAGGGAAGAAAAACCCCACATTATGGGGTGCATTAAGACAAACGTGACCAGCAGGTCAAGGGAGGTTATCCTCCCCCACTACTCTGCACTGGTGATGCCACATCTGGAGTACTGTGTCCGGTTCTGTGATCCCCAGTTGATAAAGACAGGAAACTACTGGAGAGAGCCCAACGCAGGGCTACAAAGATGATGAGGGGACTGGGACACCTCTGTCTAGTCCAGCTTTGGCAGGGACTGGGACTAGATGATGTCCAGAGGTGCCTTCCAACCTCCAGCATTCTGTGATCCTGTAACCGTTTTTAAACTTCATTTTACCTTTCTCACTTCTTTAAAAGTTGAAAGCATTTAGCATGCCTGAGTTTAGGTTTTAAAAGAATAGAAGCAGAATAGCTAAATGATTAATACTCTTTGTCTGTAAGATAACTACTATCTAATTGTCATACATTTAAAAAAAAAGTTAATGCAATTTTTCTTTGTATTGTCTTCATTTTTCTATTGATAGTTTTGTGTCGAATAATCGTGAGATTCTGATGAAAAACATATTGCTGTAAAATTTTCATTAATCAGTGGTACTAAAACCAACAATAACGGAACATTTATCAATTTGTACCATAGTTTCTTTCAAATAAATTTTCCTAGTGCTTACTGAGGTGCAATTTCCCTTGACTTCTGAGGAACAATAGAAAATAGTTCACAGCTTGAAAAAAACAGATTATTGAAGATCACAAACAAAAGAACTTGCAACATTTAAAGAAAATTGCAACCGTTTGTTGATTTATTTTTTTTTAACTTCATACATTTTTTCTGATTGGTTGCATAGCTCCAGAGTAAAGCTTACACAATTCATCTGTTTAAGAATGTTGACACGAAAGGGGTTTTTATTCACTTTTTTTTGTCTTTGGTGTTTCAGTCTGTTACTATCAGCTTTTTTCTCAACACAGTTTTCTGAACTTGACTACGCAATCAGTATTATCTGATTGTAAACACTGAACCTCAGGAAATAAGCACTGGAACTTCCATTCAGAACCTAAGATACTATCCAAAGACACTGCTGATGAAGCTGCTTTATCTGAATACTATTACG
The DNA here is from genome assembly GCF_964237585.1 of Gallinula chloropus. Classification (NCBI taxonomy): domain Eukaryota; kingdom Metazoa; phylum Chordata; class Aves; order Gruiformes; family Rallidae; genus Gallinula; species Gallinula chloropus. The sequence continues at coordinate 567,672 of NW_028168491.1, read as the reverse complement.
ATTTCTACTGAACTTTTGTAATAGACAATATAAGCAAAACAACAATAAGAAAAAATTTCTGTTTAATAAAATATTACAATAGAATATGAAACCAAACCATAGGATCAGAGTAAAGCTATAAATGGTTTCAACATGTTACTTTATCAAGTAGATGCATTATCTGCACATTCATATAGTTGATCCTATCAAGTTCCTTGTTGTTCAAGCAAACCTATACCAGCCCTGTGTTGCTGAATACAATTTACAGAGCACCTTTTTATTTCTTTCAAACTACATGGTCATTTCTAGATAAAGGATTTTTAATAAACAAAAAGAGAAAAGGAAAAGAAAGAGAACAAAAAAAAGAGAGAGAAAGAAAAGAAAAAGCTCTGCTCCAAAACACTTTGCTTGTGCAACCAGAGGTGATAAAGTCGGTTCTGTGAATGATGCAGCAGTTAGAGCCTAGGGAGATAAATGCATAGCTTTGCAATAAAGGTTGCTCTTTATTCCTTCATTTTCCCTCTGGCATCCTTGTTAAATTCTGGGTTCTAAAAGGAATGGTGATGTGATTCCTTCATCATCTTTTCCATCAGCTGGGCCAAATTTCTGATTTCTCTCTTCAGATCCATTGATTTTCAGTCTCCAACTACTTCTCTTTGTTGAACATAATATTCATTCAACTTACTGCTTTTCTGCTTAGATTTATTTCAGCCTTTTGTGTTTCAAGCTTTTTCATACTTTTGTGAACAACTTTATAAAACAAAGTGAGCTTGACTTTTGTTGTCTTCAATGATTTAGTGTATGCCTTTCCCAAAATTTCTGGTTTTTTAACAGTGAATTCGCTTTGCAAAGGTGTCATTTCATTTATTGTATATCTCTATCAAACACCTTACTCTACATGAAGTTGAATTTTTTAAGGAAAAAAATATTTAATTTTCTGAATCTTACATCTCAAAATCCAGATTTATATATTGCATTTGATCAATACTTACAAAAACTAATTAGATATTTTGCATATAAACAAACTGATATTTATTGTCATTATACATCTTTAAATATTAATAAATATCTAAAGTCTTCATTCTTTTTGTCTGATGATGCATAAGAGATAGGGCAGAGAGCATTTGGCCTTTTTCGAGGACAAAAGTATTTTGTGGTTTTAAGCTTCACAATAAAACAAGCTGTGTGCATTCACTCTAAGGAGAACACACTCACTAGATTGGAAAAAAAATATGCCATTTTGAACATTTAAAAGTCTCCTTTAAAAATGACTAATTTTTATAACTACTTATATATTCAGGATCTCTTTAGCAATACCACCCTCAAGTTCATTGGGCCTTTTTAATCAAAAAGAAACTTTGCCCAGGTGTTTCAGAGAAGCATATGGTGAGTATGACATTTTAGGCTACCGCTTGGAGACTACAACTTCATTCTTGTGAAAAGAAGGGAAAAAAAAAAAAAAAAAAAGGAAAAGGATTTCATGACCCCCAGAATAAACACAATATATTATCAGAAGTAATGCAAAGGAACTGGTATGTTATTCACAGTCATTGCAGTGAGACACTTGAATCAAGCTGGTGTTTGGTGAAAGGAGGTAATCTAGAATGACACGTTAGGAGAAATCTGTTCAGTGTGCAAAAGCTTAAAATATGTAACAGTACTGTCATAATTAAAGCACGTTAACAATTACTGTTTGTGATATGGGGAGCTATTAAGTTTAAAATAAACAGAAGAACAATGAGTTAGTAGGTTGTTGTTTAGCCTTAAAAGTAAATTCAATATCCACAACAGTTTCAGAACACACTCTCTTGTCTCCAAGGCCACGGTACCACAAGAAGTGCTTTAGCACTGCTAGTCTGGGGATGCACGGATAACTCTTGTACTGGGAGAGGGCTCCAGGGTCTGGAAATTGTCATGCTTTGATGCATTCTTTGCTAGTGTGTACCTTTAGATTCTTGTCTGCCTTTATTTATTTGCTTCCTGCTTTTCACAGTGATAGGGTCACACGAGCATTTATAAGTCTCCTTTATTTATTGAAATTTGCATAGCAAGTTTATTAGAATTCTTACCAGAAACTCCATAATGTGAAAGAAGGGTATTTCCTTGCCAGTATCTGTGCTGTCTTTTCCATGAAGACTAGGATACTAGGATTTCTTCTTGTTGCCTTGTTATATGATGTAAACAAGAAATGCTGCTATCAAAGCTTGCATGCTTAATCCTAAATTTCTCAGTCTGTGTTTGAAGACTAACAAAAAAATATTTTTTTTCTAAATTTCTCTGTGCCTATAAATCTCACTATAGGTATTGCACATTGCTTGTTTTAAACACTTTGAGTAATTGATGTGTGCCATTTCACACAGTTGCATAAAGACTTCCCAGCATTTAAGAATCAATTTTGGGAACTTTTCATTGGAAAATTCTTCTGGAATATTTTGAAGTTAACAGCCTGTATAAAAGGCGGATGATTACTCTGATCCTCAACTAGAAATAGCTTCTCCAAAATGTGTCCATAATTGGACATTTGCTTTTCAGTATCAGATGGGCCACAGCTTAGAGAATTACCTGGGTTATGTCCTATATACCTACCCATTAACAGGATACCCAGATTACTACAAAAGCCCTTTTCCATATGAGGCTTGCCTGTAGCAACCTGCATTTGTGACCTACAGGGATAGTTATTAGCTTTGCAAAAGAAACCTTCAAAGTAGGAATGGTACTAGTACTGGTGCAACTTAATGTCAACAGGATTGTTCTAAAACCAGCTGAACATTAGCACCATAAAATTTTGAAATGTATAAAGCTGCATTGCAGAGGGGCTGTAATTTCCCCTCCATCTAACTGAAGTTGCTAAATTCTGGGGTTTTTTTTCTGTAATTCATTCTTTAAATGTCTGTCTGGAACATTTCCTTGTTCTTCTGTCCTTTTTTTACCCTGTTACTTAAGCTGAAACCAGCATGGCTTTTCATGCTACTGTATCAGCTATTGTAATTTACTTTTACCACAAAGCCAGAATTGGTAGTCACGTAGCTATTAGATTAGGATGCATTAATTATGTTCTTGTCAGGCTGTCTTTGTGTGCAAAAAAGCGACTGCATTAACAGTACCTACCAGCTGTCTATTTTTTAGTGATCAGCTCTTTCTCAAGAGGACCAAATGACCAGCTTGGTTCCTGCAAGGTTACCATTCCAACATGAGTAAAGTACAAAATACTGAAAATATTTCACACTTCATAAGAGTAAATAGAACTTAAAATTGTAACTCTTACAAAAAAAAAAAAACAACAACAAACCAAAATGCCGGTGACCTTATACAAACTAACACTAAGTGATAAAAGTTTAATTGTTAGACTTTCAAATATTTTTTTTACAAAAACATAAATAATATGAATCAAATCAGATACTGTGCAAATCAAGAATGTGCTTTTAAAAGAGCACCATAGCATGCCTAAAATGAAATTCTTAGAAGTTTTGGGTTTTAAGAGTTTCGAAGTTGTGTTTCTTTGTCTCTGCCTCACACAGTTCATTAGGTACTCCTATCAGCTGGCTTTCATTTCAGATGATCTGCAATTTCACAACACAGTGGGTTAAATTTGGAGCAACTTGTATTCTCTTGTCTGTTTTCTTGCATCTGTGTATCTAAATGATATTCCTTATGTCCTTTTATATATCTATTCAGGAGCTATGAATTAGATGTTAATGAAGAGACTTGTTCAGCATTTCTTAGCAAGACAAAATTCCCATTATTTTCCCTTACATAAAGGCAGAGACTAGAATTCCTAATGAAGTATTTTCTTTCATAGGAGGCATTCTTGGCAAAACTTCAGCTGTGTGTTGAGCTAAAGAGTCTTGACTCCCTTTACATATATCCATTTCATCTTGCCTGTAATGGTAATTAAACATTTACTGCCTTACCACACCCTTCAACACTTTCTTTGGATGACAGAAATGTTTCACAGAAGTAAAAATGTTCCATGTGTTTTATTAGTTTTCCTTGACATCTTTTCTACTTTAGTAGTGCAGTTTTTCAGTGCAATCAGATTTTTTTTTTTTTAAAGATACTTAAATTACTGGTGATATAAATAGGTAGCTAGGTGAAGCAGAAAAATACCTAATAATGTTTAGAACAGCAACATTTAGGAATTTAACAACTAGATTCTCTGAAAAATCTGAAGAATTATCTAGCATTGCTAACAAAATGCATTATTAAGCCAGATCCACAATTCCTGTTAGTACTTTTTTATTGCTCCAATGCTGTACAAATCCAGTAATTCATCTCTGTCATGAAATAATTATTCACAGAAGCATTCTGATTCCTCCAGAGGAGTCTCCTAAGATTTTGCATTTATTTTACAGAAATTTTTCTGTTCTTCAGAATTGTTTTTTATTAAGTATGCATTTAAGGAAATCTCCTTTTTCTTTCATGGTTATCCTAGAACATTTATGTTCTATCTTCAGATTTTTCAAAATACTTGAATTTTTGTAACTTTCTAATTAGTCAGCATGATACAGATTCCAGCAGACTCAGATGCAATGCTATGCTCAACTGAAACAGGGGGATGGGTGTCAGGACGATGGGGTCAGTCTTTTTTCAGTGGTGCCCAGTGACAGGACAAGAGGCAATGGGCATAAACTTGAATGTAGGAAATTGGACTGAAACACAAGGGGAAACTTCTTTACTGTGAGGGTGACAGAGCACTGGAACAGACTGACCAGAGAGGTTGTGGAGTCTCCATCCCTAGAGATACTCAAAACCTGCCTGGATGCTGTCCTGTGTAATCTGCTCTAGGTGATCCTGGTCTGGCAGAGGGATTAGACTAAATGATCTCCAGAGGTCCCTTCTAGCCCCTATCCTTCTGTGATTCTCTGAGCCTGGTTAACGGGATTTATGAGCTTCTGATGACTTATTTAGCTATATATGACACAATAAGTAGTATTCCTATTTGAAATGCAAGTATATATTTGATAAGATTTGGTAAAATTATCATAGTTTATATTATACACAAAAAGAATATCACTTTTCTCCATTAGATTTGCATCATGCCTGTGTCTACTTCACAGAAAATTCTGGCAGAATCAAAGTGTCTTTAAAGAGCAAGAGCTCCAGCTGCCATGTGCTTCTGGCCTTCAGCAAGGGGACTGTAAAGAGTAAACCAAAGGACAGCCAACTTTATGGTGTTCTTATTATCACAGAACCCAGGCAAGTGGCAGCTATTTTCAAAATACCATGAAGATGCCCACAAAACAAGTGAATGAAATGTATCTAAACCCTTGAAATTTTTCACAGAGTTAAAATGAAAATTCAAGTATGTTATTATATTTGTGTGCTTTGAATAGTTAAAAGAAAGCATTTTAAAATAATCCTTTTTATTGCCATGAATGAAATGGCAAAGTACAACCACATTCTGACATTATCCAGAGATCCGTTTTCTTGGAATCTGTAATAATTTAATTCTACTACATTACTTAATAACAATAACGGAATTGACATTTTTTATGGTTCACCAGAAGAGCAGATAATTAAAAAAAATCATAGAAATAACATATGTTGCAGTTCAACAGGCATGAAAATATTCAGTGTTTACCTTTGCAAGAAACACACTGTTCTTCAACTCTATACACTATGTAATCTGGAATAAAGAAACCCCTATTTCTACAAAGGTTTACTTATTTTCTAGCAGCTCAGTACCAGTCATATCAGGTTCTTATTTGAGATTTATTACTGTGTGTCCATTGGTAATAGCAATATCCACACTCTAAAGATATTTTCTTACTGAAATACCACTGCAGTAATTTGGAAGCTGTCCAAAAGTAATATGGATTTTACAAAGAAATGAAACAATATACATCTAATGCAGGAAAGCATATAAGGACACCTGAGCTACTCAGAAGAAAAATTGTGTATTAGCTTATATCAGAAGGCACTGGTCAGTTTAGTCTGTGGCTGAGCTGAAACAGGCAGAGGGAGAACTGCTGGACAGAATGGACTTCAACCCACTGATAAAATGGAAAGACAGGCACATGGTAAAACTTCTGAGAGAAAGCCAAAATAGGTGCATTTGAAAAACAGGTTTTCTAAATGCACATGTCTCTTCATATCTGTATAGCAAACACAGCAAGACAAACCTTCTTGCACCGCTACCTGAGTTGCATGGTGCCAAAGGGTTGCTACCCATCAGGTACAATATATCTTCAGTCCCTCAACAGTCAGTGAGAACTTCATTCTGCCTCCTGTATTTCAGCATTCCAGTGTTTAATGTATTTCATTTACTGTATTTTGCTTTCATTTCTATTTTCATGAACATTTATATTGTGGATTGTCAAACGGTGTGTGGTCCTAAAAGCCTGAGAAAAAGACAAGAATGAAAAACTATTCTGATGCTCAACTTTTAAACATAGTTAAATGCTTCTGATTACAAAATATTAGTGTTAGATACTGACTTGCACTAAAGGAAAGTCACATACATAATAAATCAACAAGTTATAAGAAAGATTAATATTCTCAGGGCCCAGGTATTATCAGTTGGAGTCTAAATGACTATCAGTACGTTCCCTAGTGGCTCAAGAACAAGAAACTAGTAAGATTTTGCACAGAAAAGCTAAAGACATAGTTCATACACTATAGATGGGTCCAGCAAGTGTTGTACTGGGATCAATATATTCAGAGAAGAATACATAAATTACATGATTTAATCTGGTCTATATCTTAGAAGTCATAGAATCATACAATGCTTTTGGTTGGAAGAGACATCAAAGTATCATCTAGAGCCAACCCCTCTGCCATGGGCAAAGACACCTGACACTAGATCAGAGCACCCAAAGACCCATCCAGCCTGGCCTCAAACACTGCCAGAGGGCATCCACAACTTCTCTGGGTAACCTCACAGTAAAGAATTTCTTCCTAATATCTAATCTAAATCAACCCTCTTTTAGTTTAAGCACATTACCCCTTGTCCTATCACTATAGCCCCTGAGAAAGAATCCCTCTCCAGCTTTCCTGTAGGCCCCCTTCACGTACTGGAATGTTGCAGTAGGGCCTCCCTGGAGGCTTCTCTTCTCCGGGCTGAATAAGCCCAACTCTCTCAGCCTGACCTGATAGGAGAGGTGCTCCAGTCCTCTGACCATATTCATGGCCCTCCTCTGGACTGGCTCCAACAGCTCCATGTCTTTCTTTTACTGGGGATCCCAGAGCTGGATAGAGAAGTCCAGGTGGGGTCTGATGAGAGCAGAGGGGCAGAATCACCTTCCATGACCTGGTGGTCACGCTGCTTTTGATGCAGCCCAGGACACGGTTCACTTTCTGGGCTGCAAGTGCACGTTGCCAGCTCATGTTGAGCTTTACATCAATCAACACCCCCAATTTCTTCTCTTCAGGGCTATTATCAATCCATTCTCCCAGCCTGTAGTTGTGCTTGGGATTACAGTGACTCTTCAGTATGAGGGTGGTGAAACTCTGGAATCGATTGCCCAGCGAGGTGGTGGACACCCGATCCCTGAAGGCATTCAAGGTCAGACTTGATGAAGCTCTGAGCAACCTGATCTAGTTAAAGGTGTCTCTGCTTACTGCAGGGGGGGTTGGACTAGATGACCTTTAAAGGTCCCTTACAACCTAACACATTCTATGACTTGTGCAGGACCTCGGCCTTTTTGACCTTCATGCAGCTTGCATGGGCTCATCTCTCAAGCCTTTCAAGGTCCCTCTGGATGGCATCCCTTCTCTCCAGTGTACTGGCAGCACCACACAGTTTGGTGTTGTCAGCAATCATGCTGAAGGTGCACTCAATCCCACTGTCCATGTCTCCAAGAAAGATGTTAAGCAGCACCACTCCTGGTACCAACCCCTCTGGAAAACCACTTACCACTGGTCTCAACTTGGACATTGAGCCATTGACTGTAATTCTTGGAGTGCCACCATTCAGTCAATTCCTTATTCACTAAGTGGTCCGTCCTCAAAATCCATGTCTCTCCAATTTAGGTACAAGGATATCATGCAGGACAGCGTCAAATGCTTTGCACAAGTCCAGGTAGATGATGTCTGTCACTCTTCCCTTATCCACAAGTGCTGTAACTCCATTGTAGAATGCCACCAAATTTGTTAGGAATTATTTGCTCTTGGTGTAGCTATGTTGGCTGTCACAAATCACCTCCTTACTTTCCATATGCCTGAGCATAGTCTCCAGGAAGATCTGCTCCATGGTCTTGCCAGGAACAGAGTTGAGACTGGACTGAAGTTCCCTGGGTTTTCCTTTTTTCCTTTTTTAAAAATGTGGGATTTATTTCTTCTTTTCTAGTCAATGGGAACTTCACCAGACTACCATGACTTCTCAAATATGAGAGCTGCTTAGCCACTTCATCTGCCAGTTCCCTCAGGACCCATAGACACATCTTTTTAGGTCCTGTGGACTTGAGCAACTTCAGGTTCCTTAGATGTTCTCAAACCTGATGTTCTCCTACAGTGGGTGGTTCTTCATTCTCTCCTGTTTGTTTTTCTGTGTCTTGGGCAATATGACCAGAGCTTTTGCTGGGTAAATCTGAGGTAAAAAAATCATTGAATATCTCATCCTTCTCCATATCCTGGTAACTAAGTCTCCTGTTTCATTCTGGAGAGGCCAAATTTTTTTTTCCCTTGTCTTCCTTTTATCACTGACATACTTGTAGAATTTTTTCTTGTTATCTTGGATCCCTGGCCAGATTTAATTCTATCAGGGCTTCAGCTTTCCTCACCTGAACCCTGACTCCTTGGGCAGTTTATCTGTATTTCTACCAGGCTACCTTCCCTTGCTTCCAGCCTCTTTAGGCTTCCTTTCTCTCTTTTCTGAGTTTGCCCAGGAGCTTTTTTCATCCATGGAGACATCTGGGTGTTTCTGTCTAATTTCTCTTTTGGGATGCAGCCCTCCTGAGCTTGAAGGACGTGATCCTTGGATATTAGCCAGCAAGGTGATTTTCTTTTCAATGTGTTGCAGCATATATTTCTGTCGTGGTTTTACCCCGGCTGAGAGCCGAGATCCACGCAGCTGCCTGCTCCTTAAAGGAAAAGAGCAGGGGAAGAGGGAAAGGGGGGGGGGGGGGGTGAGAGGCAAGGAAAGGGAAAAGGAAGGGGCAAATAACCCCAAAACCAAGAAACTAAGAGGCCCGTGGGTTGGGATAAGGATAGTTTACTAAGATAACGGAAAGATAAAATATAACAATGCTAACAGGACTTTAGAGCAAAAATATATGAAGCTGTTGGTACACAATGCAGTTTCTCACCGAACCCACAGCTCAGCCCATGCCACCCAGAGCCGTCCCAGAACCCGACCGTCCCCCCAAGAACCGCGCATCCCGGAGCCGCCCCTGGCCTTCCTCCCATCAGCCCCCCGATATCCTGGGCAGGATGTAATTGGCGTGGAATGTTCTCTTTGGACAGTTTGGTCACCTGTCCTGGCTTCACCCCTCCTTTCTCATGAAGAGCTGAGAAAGTCCTTGACTGTCTGACAGCAACTAGAAACATCAGCACTGCTTTCATTTTAACTCTCAAACTCAGCATTCCATCCGCTGCTACAAATGAAGTTAACTCCATCCTGACCAAAACCAGGACAATTTCTTTTCATATTTCAATCCAAAACTATTTGTAGTAAGAGTTCTGTTGGCCATTAGAAAACCAGAGCGAAGTCTCATACCCACTCGTGCTGCAGCCTGATATAAAAAAGCATTTAAGACACAGTGACAACCTCTTCTTCCACCTGTTTTCTTGTGCATCAATCATGGTCCAGATGCATGTATATATTTATATCCTTAATGTGGACAGTAGAACAAGGTGCAGATTTCTTGAAATCCTTATAGTTATTAGAAATACTGTTTTCTACTGTTACAAGGTGAACAGATACATTTTAAAAATATATATTTCAGCAGAGGACTTTGAAAACAGAGACTGCCCCACTCATGCATCTTTGTCATCATATATTATGTGTTCCTCACGTATAGTTCATCTTGTTGAAGTTGCAAATTACCTCTCTCAGGTAGACTGACAGATAAATAAGTATAAGGAGTCACTAGCTGAGATCATCTAGTATGAACCACTTTAAATTTGCACTATTAGAAGTAGAGCCTTAGACAGACTGTCAAGAATAGCTCTGGAAATCAATCAATTACATAATATTAGAAATGGTGAAGACTGTTCACAAGATAATATGCTCCCTTCTTTGGAATAAGAATTTTACTCTGTTGTAGGGCCAAACTTTTGGATGAACCTTAAAGTAGGTATTTGTTTTCTTGTTGTCGTGGTTTCACCCCGGCTGAGAGACAAGATCCACGCAGCTGCCTGCTCTTTAAAGGAAAAGAGGAGGGGGAGAAGTGGGGGGCAGGGGGGGCATGAGGGAAGGGAAGGGAAGGGAAGGGAAGGGAAGGGAAGGGAAGGGAAGGGAAGGGAAGGGAAGGGAAGGGAAGGGAAGGGAAGGGAAGGGAAGGGAAGGGAAGGGAAGGGAAGGGAAGGGAAGGGAAGGGAAGGGAAGGGAAGGGAAGGGAAGGGAAGGGAAGGGAAGGGAAGGGAAGGGAAGGGAAGGGAAGGGAAGGGAAGGGAAGGGAAGGGAAGGGAAGGGAAGGGAAGGGAAGGGGGCAAATAACAACCCCAAAACCAAGAAACCAAAAGCCCGTGGGTTGGGATGAGGATAGTTTACTAAAATAGCAGAAATATAAAATCTAACAATGCTAACAGGACTTCAGAGCAAAAATATATGAAGCTGTTGATACCCAATGCAGTTTCTCACCAAACCTACAACTCAGGCCGTGCCACCCAGAGCCGTCCCAGAACCCAACCGTCCCCCAAAAAACACGTGTCCTGGAGCCACCCCTGCTCCTCCTCCCATCAGCCCCCCTTTATACTGAGCATGATGTAATTGGCATGGAATACTCTCTTTGGACAGTTTGGGTCATGTGTCCTGGCTTTGTCCCCTCCTTTCTCATTAATAGAGAAATACGAAGAGCTGAGAAAGTCCTTGACTGTCTGACAGCAACTAAAAACATCAGGGTGTTATCAGCACTGCTCCCATTTTAACTCTCAAACACAGCATTCCATCCGCTGCTACAAAAGAAGTTAACTCCATCCTGACTAAAACCAGGACACCTGTATTTATTCTAATTTCTATGGCCATTAATTTCTATTCCAGTCTAATTCTAAGAGAAGTTGTTTCCATCTGACTGTACACTTTTGCTCTTGAATGTTTTCTTCAATTTTCCAAAATTATAGCTATCAAATTGCTAATAACTGAGAGCTTAGAACGTTTTCCCAGAAATAGGTGCAGTATAAAACTGAAGGTTGTTTGGAGACTATGGTGAGTACACCCACCCTGCCTTTTGCTGACCTCCCTCTCCTAGAGGAATAGGGAGAAAAACGTAAGGATAGCAAAAAGACTCATGAACTGAGATCATGATGGTTTAATAAGAAAAGCAAAAGCTGCATGCAAGCAATTAGTAATTAATTCACCACTTCCCATTGACAAGCAGATGTCCAGCCACTTCCTGAGAAACAGGACTTCAGCATCCCTCATGGTTACCTGGGAAGACAAATACGATAACCACAGATATTCCCCCTTCCCCTTCCTTTCCCTGAGCTTTCTTTGCTGAGCATGACACCACTGAATACAGAATACCATATGTCAGTTTTGGGTCAGCTGTTTTGGTTATGTCCCCTCCAGAGCTTTTGTCCAGGCCATGCAAATTGAGACTGGGCAATGGAGGAGTATGGGACAAGCAAGACTTGGTGTACTGCAAACCCCGTTCAGTAGCAACCAAAGTACTGGTGTGTTAACACTGTTTTAGCCACAGTTGTGGAGCACAGCACCATATAGGCTGCTATGAAGAAAGTTAGATTTGTAATTTCATCCCAGCCAGAGCCAGTATAGAGATAAAAAAACTTTCACTTCAGCCATACTAATGTGTACAACTTATATATCTTCCTCTCTTATAAGCTGCTTGTCAAAGAGGCCAGTCTCAGTCTTGTTGGCTGGAACAGGAAATACTTTGTACATATTAGGGTGTAGTTGTAGGAGTTTCTTTTTGTCTGATTTCTCCAAGGAGTCCATTTCGGATATGAACCGTGAACTAATAATCAAAGTAAGGGTCTGTTCATATTGCTGTGATTGATAAATGTCAGTTACATAAGTCAGAATGAATTTATTATGCATTTATTACTTTCCAATCTAATATTATAGCTTCTTCTAATAATGAATGTCTTGTTTGTCAGTCTTCTATTTTGTATGGCATTATAGGTTAGAGTTATTTTCAAGCAGTGTTGTCAGTATATATTTATTAAACATTGCAGAGTACATGCTAGTTTATGAATCAGCAGAAAAATCTATGAACCAAATGCAAGTATTACATGAAGATGGAATTATTTTTTTTGAGAAGGATGAAATTTAATAGAGATAGATAGTTTAATAATGTTATAAAATAAAATGCTTCAGCAATGTGCCCTTTCTGTTGCATTTTGCAAGTGTTTTGAAAAATCATTATAGGGCCTCCAGTCTTTCATTTCTGTAAAGTGCTCAAAGATAATAATTTGTACTTTTCTGGTGGAGATGTTTAAATGCATAAATGGATATATGTTGTTTACTTTTGCAAGGATATAGCATCTTTCTACTGAATTGGAGAGTTAGGGAGGGACTGAACTCATCCTTTCACTATATATTACATAGTGGGGTTTACAACAAATAGAAGATATGTTCAAAAAAATTGAGACAGCCAACTTTATCTTAGATTTACTGGGCACTGTGGAACGACTCAGTGGCCCATATTTCTGTATCTAATTTCTAATATATGTACCAAATTTCCATAGAATGAGTCTGCATGACTCCATGTACTTAAGAGAAACAAACAAAAAAACCCAACCAAAAACCCCACACCACCAAACATGCCCTAGGATCCTTCAAAATGGGTGAAGGCTGGACAAAACACTGGAACACAAGATAATTTTCTGTTGTCCTTTGGAACGTTGCCAAATGCCTATTTCCCAACATACAGGATGGAATGGTGACATAGCAGTTCCTTACCTCCTGGCTACTAAGGTGGGACCTGAACTGGAACATTACCTCAACCTTTCATTGTCAGCCACTGAGACTGTGATGAAATTAGCAACCAGAGAATGTGGGAGGACTTGAAAAAGGCCCATGTGTAAATGCTAAAATTACAACTGTAATTGGACTGTCCCAGGAAAACTACACGTGCTCTGAGAAATATTGTGGGGTTTGGCAAGCCTACAGACAACTTTGAAGGGAAGTTAATTTTCTAAAATCTGGAAGTTTTAACATGGTTCCAAACATGAATAAATTTTCTGCAGTGCAAATGCTTTCTTCCTGGGAAAAGAAGGTAACTTCCATGTAATAAGTCTGAGGAAATTATCTCAGTCCAATATTTACACAATAGCTGTAAATCTTTAACTGGCTTTGGTAAAATGACAGAGAGGTGTGCAGAATAATGTCTGTAATTTTTTTGTTTCTGAACATGCTACACCTGTGGTGAGCCTGTGTCTGTTAATAATCACATCAGATTGCAAAATCCATGGTACTCCCTTACAATTCAAGGCAGAGTGTGCTTGATCTAAGGGTTGGAGACATTTTGTTGTTTATTGGAGTTGTTGAGAACATTGCCTTTGCTAGCAGTATTTATTTTAGACTAAGATAAACTGTTCTTCACAATTCTTGGAATTATTTACATTGGAGTACTAAGGGCTATATCTACAAAGCATATAGATCTTTAATGATGCCTCTTTTCTCAAGGTTATACATGGGAGCATGTCTTCATAAATTTGAAAATCCTAGCTGTCATTCATGATCTTCAGGATTTGCTGTACTATTAAAAAATTTGTATTTCAGATGCTGAATAAAAGGTTTGTCCTACACCACACTATTGCTAATTAGAGCAATCTAGTTCACAATAAATTTTCTTCCAGGTTCCAGAAATCTTGCATTTCAGATAGAATTTTCTCTTTCACTTGTATTGGTGTTACAATTTAGATATTTTTCTGTAATAAGCTACATGTCACCTGTGAAGATAGCAAATATGTTCAGTGAAGCACATAATTTTTGGTTTTGCAAGAAGCAAAATTATGTGTAGAATTTGTTCCTACATTCAGAATACAAGATGAGTTAGGCCTGATTTTACAAGTCCACATATTATCATAGTAAAAATTCAAAATAAAGACTTCCATATGCAATTACAAAATAAAATATTTCAATGAGCTTTTTTTCTTTGTTCTTATGGCTCCAAGTAACTAGTCTATTTTATATAATATTTTAGATTTTGCACAGGGTCGATACTTCTGGTTTTATATATATTTTGTCTTAAAATTTTAATGTTTTTATAAAGAAATGTACTGCAAAACTAAGCTTGCCATTAAAAAATCCTCAGCTTTACAAATAAACAGCTTTCTTAGTAGGCAAAAATGGGCAAAAATAACTTTTAGAAAAAAATAAAGCAGAATTTCTAAGTGTATTTCATCAGCATAAGCTACTCAACATCCAAGAAGACTGTGGTGCCAGTTGATTGCTCTCTTATTTATTTTCCATCAACTATTAGATGTTTGATCTAATTCATTAGATGATTCAACAAAAATTATTAAAATAACATATAATCACTCTTGAAAAGGATTTGTTCTTTCCATATGAATTTTAACAAAAGCTTATTACAATCACAGAACTGTATCTTAAGCAATGTGTTTAGGTTGCTCAGTATTATTATGGCCTAGAAATCCAAGGTGCCAGTTCAGAGATTTTTTTTTTTATGGAATGTTAGCTGTCTACAATAGAAGAAAAACCACCTCTGAGTGACAAAGAATAGAGTCATCAATAAACATTGTAAATTATCTTAGTTTCCCGTAAGTCAAGATGTACTGATGCACCAATTCCCACCTCATTCTGATCTGTGCAATGTATAACTTGACATATAAAATACTTTGGTTTCCAAAGACTTCATCTAAATAAGATAAACTGCTTTTACAAATGTACTGCATTTTTTGATCCCCTTTATTTTTTGTGCTCATTGTATTTATTTATGAATTTTAAAAGTAAGATTCTCCTTAGTTTCAGACAATTCACAGCTTTTCAAGTCAGAAGAAACCCATATATATTATCATTCCTACATAGTAATATTAACAAAGGTCCAAGATTACCATTTATGATACATACAACTACTTGCAAGAAGAATCAAAGGCTAGATTTTTTATTTCAGTTTAAAAAAATATTTTTGTTTTTAATATTTAAAAATACAAAAGATAATGTCTGATCAAATCTGTCCTTTTAATCTTCTAATAAGTACAGCAGAAGTTCTGCTATCTTGCATCACTGAGTAACAATTCAATTTTTAGTCATTTCCAGGGTAATATCACTTGTTTCCAGAGAAACTTCCAGCCATGTGAGTCCTGAAAGGTGTGAACACCACTGATCAGTGGGATCTTAATTTATGTCCCACCACCACAGTCTCTCAGTTGGTCTGGCCCCTGGGTGGTAATTGGAAAAAGAGCAATCCTAGTGAATGCTAAATTCTTAAGAAAAGGAGCATGGCTTGGCCAGCATCTTGCATTTTTCATGTTTGTAGAGTGTTGTAAATGAAATTCAAGACTATGACTTCATCTTCAGTTCTTGTGAGTACATGCTCTCTGACCCTTTGCAAGTGTATCTGTCAAGTGTCATCTTAGTATGACTTCACAATAGTCGTAAATGAACTTTAAGGCACTTAATTATGAAGTACAAACACGTAAAAAGATATAAACTTTGTATTAAAATTGCTGAAGAAACAGGAAGAAAAAAAAAGCTAGGGCATGGCAGAAACAGAGATAAAGAATCAGCTCACTGGTGGGAATAAGAATTATTTATGGGAAATGAATTGCATCTTTCCTATGAAAAGCCTGAGAAGGTTGTGGGCATGGGTGCAAGGAGATGGTAACAAATCTATGTACATCATACATAACAAATCCTAACAATAAATATTTCTAAGCCTCCCACCAACCTCCTCCTACCATATTTCTTTGTAATGACTTCACTGACTTATCTCTGCAGTAAAAAAAACCTAATTAGATTGGAAAAAGTAGCACATTAATTAACAGATAAACCAACAGTATTAAACAGCAAAACTCTAGAAGCTCACTCTGGTCTTCCTAATTAGGCAGTTCCCTCTGCATGAAGTAGAAAATGCAAATAACACAATATAACATAGAGGGCAAAAGGGCCCATTATGCTGGTAGACAGTGAAGAAAAAGAAGAGTAGAAAAATAAGAAAATGTGAAACACCAGTTGCACTCAGTGATCTGTAACCTGCTTCATGAGTTGCAGTAAGCTTATAACAACATAGCTGACCAACATAGTTAACCAGTTCTAATGTCATCTCACCCAGTTATCTTAGGAAAAACTTCTCAGAGTAATGAGGGTCCAATAACAAGAATCAAAATGTTGTCCTTGTGTTGTCATAATTGGGATGAGAGCTGTGCAATTATTTATTTAGGGAGTTATGTAAAACGTTCCCCCCCCCATCCTCTGCTGAACTGAGCTGGGCTTGGTAGACCAATAGGTTTCTTTTTATTTCAAGGTATATAGCAGTTTCTCTTTCAAGTTGTGTATTTTATATTGGTTTAGTTTCGTTTTTACCTGAAAGTCCTTAGGTACATGAAGGACATGTACTAGCTGAGAAATCCCCATTGAGTTCAGTGAGATTTTTACCATTAGTACTTTAGGCAATGAGAAACAGGCATTGCAGATACTAACTCAAAAAGCTTGATGCCACAGTTTCACATGTCCCTTGAGAAAAATACGCTACAAAACTGACCTGCAACACATGATCTGAAGGTGCATATCTAGAAGAGGAGATGTGTTTTTCCTTGGTAAGGTTAAAAAGAACCTGGAAAATAGCCACTTTATTTTAATTTAAACTATAATTTATCTTACAGCTTTTAAGAGTATGAACCAAGTCTAAATGTGTTGCTGAGTCAGTTGTATACAGACCCTGTAAAAGAAGGATAGATAATTCAGACCACACTCCCCTTTGTCAGTGAGACTGTATTTGTGGTGTCTCTGTAAAGGTCAATTTAAATATCAATATTGTTAAATGGTTTGTTTCACCTGTTCAGAAGAAATTCAAAGCTGTTCCAAAAAGCATAGAAGACTGAATAAAGGTTGCCAATGATTCGGAGGTACTAACAATTGTTGTTTGTACTAAAGGACATTGTGCAATAAACAAATAAAATCTGCCATAGCAAACATAGATAGGATATGAGCACATATGCTTGAAAGTACTGCTATTACAAAGCAATCTACTCTAAAATTCAAAGCAATACTGATACTACTGAAGCTGAAACAGCTTCGGTAGTGATAGGATTTTCTTGTAATAATTCTTCGGTATAGACAAGGCCATCTGAAGCAGTTTAAGCACCTCTGAATGAAAAGAGTGTACAGGCCATTTGATCTCCCCTTGGCTTTAATTACTCTTCTGCCTGCACAGCAGTGCCCCAAGGGATCAAGGATCTTTGGAAGAAAACAATTCTAAGGAATTAAAAAGTTACTCCCAGAAGGACCCAGACTGATTAAAAGAAATGAGTGGAAGGTTTTGGGATTTTGTTGGTGGTGGTTGTTTTAACCCCTATTGTATCTTTTATATAAAAATAGAATGTTGAAAATAAATATGATTAAATAGCTGTCGTGGTTTCACCCGGCTGAGGGCCAAGATCCACGCAGCTGCCTGCTCCTTAAGGAAAAGAGCAGGTTAAAGGAAAGGGGAGGGGGGGGTGAGAAGTAAAGGAAGGGAAAAGGAAGAGAAAGGGGCAAATAACCCCAAATTATTAATTAGAAAATTCAGTGATGAAAATAAGATTTTGGTACAAAAGATTAGGAATTCAAAGGCAATGGAAACTGGTGGTCTAAGATCTTCTAAGTTTATAATTTTCAGTATAGCTAAAGATGTTGGGGTTTTTTCCAAAGGTTGATTGCTGAAGAGCTCTTTACAGACCCATGTATTTTGATATCGTGTCATCTTTCTACTTGTTGCAGTAAATAGAAGACTGCTTTATAACTGTGCATTGTGAGCATATCTCTGTGAAGTAGTTTTATTTCTCAGAACTGTCCCAATAGTAGTTTGGTATCTGTCAAGCTGAGCAGAAAGAAATTTTCGTTCCATTCCCCATCATGTGATATCTAAGATTAAGCAGAGCTTCAGCAGCAACAGCGGTCAGTTGTAAACTCCTTAATTAACTGTGACTGGTAATGCGTATCATTTGAAGAGCATGGGGTTTTATTTGTTGAAAATTCTTCATCCCTTACTACCGTAAGCATCTTGCAAAATTCTCATAGCACCCTGAAGGAAAAAAAAAAAAGCCTAACATCTACCTTTTGTTCTCCTTGTGTTTATTCTTTGTTGGAAGTAAGCCTGATTGAAAACTTTCCACTTTCCCCCACTTTCCATTTTTCTGTGTGGGAAAAACATTGTTTTGATACAAGGATAAAGTAGTGTCTGATTTATCTCAGAGTTTACAACAGTTCATCAAAAAAAAAGTTCCATAATCTATTCCAAAACAAAATTTTCCAATATAAACATTTTTATATAAAAATATTAGAAAAATATACATTTTAATATTATATTTTCAATATATAATAATAGTCAGAATTGTTTCCTAAGCAGTTTTAGGAGATGGTGGCTTTGTTTTCTAACTAGACACATCTCCTATAAAGTACAGTGGACAATCTTTTCATTATTTATGCACAAGAGTAAAGAAATACAACACTGGAAAAGATCCCCACAGGCTGAAAGAAAAAAGAAAAAAAAAAATAAAAAGAGCAGTGCTATACAGACTCTGTCTGCTACAAGGCACTGAATTGGCACTTTTCAATCAAATTTAGCAATTATGACATGTTATTTTTCTGCTCAAAAACTTATTCTCCTTACAGCCTAGTAACATGCACCAGTCTACTCATTTTCAAGATTTCAGTGATACAGAGCTATTTACTCAAAGCCATAATGATAGATCAGAATGACAGATTTACCTAAATGTAAACACAGATATGAATAGCTACACAGAACAGCTTCACATACAATTTTTATTGTTCATGACTACAGTGTTTACCATTTGTTGCTATTGTTTGAGTGCATTTGCTTGTTGACTTGAAAATGAAAGTTAAATGAAAGATGCAGATTGTACAAAAATACCTCTAAATACTGCTCACTGGAGCAAGTAGATTTTTTGTTTTGTTAAGAAAAATAAGTGTGAGTGTGAGTTTTTGTTGCCTGAAGCAGATCAAAAATTTTACTCGCTAATTTTTTTTTTACCTTATTTGTAATTAAGTACAAGTGGTACCTCATCTTTATTTCCTACACAAAAAATATTTTCTGCATTACTCATCTGTGCAATACTGCCTTGTTGGTCTGTTTTCAGATAGCAATTGTTACTTTTTGATGAAAACCCACAGACATTGATGGATCATAAACCACAAGTAAAAATCAAAGATTAAAAATAATGTCACTACTCCTGTAAAAGTTAAGAGCATGTCTTTTTGAGAAAAGTCTTATACTTAGTGGGTTGTACAAAGCATGTTAATTTTTTAATTAAATTATTGTCTGTATTTCAGTCAATAGTGATCAATGTGTTTATCCAAGACTAGGATTCTGTAAGCAGAAAACAGTGTGGATAATCTTAGGGCCTATTCTTTTTTTGAAATATGCAGGAGGCATCCATTGACTCAGAAGATAGCTCTTTGTTAGGATTTGTAATTGTATTTGTTACGAAAATGGCTGCTTGGATAGCAGTAATTAGTCAACATTTTTCAAATTTATGTAAACACATAAGAACCTGATTGCAATTTTAAATGTTTACACAAAATGGCTTATTTTTCTCCTGTTGATTTCTGACAGAGAAGGTTGTGCTTAATGCTTTTGAACATTAAAGACACATTTATATAAGTAACTAAACATTTATGCCCTAACCACTATTTCAGAATTTATTATGCCTCATTAGAGGAAAAAAAGTCAAATGTGTGTTTAGATTTTTTTTTTCCTTAATGGAGTATTGATGCATGGAATAAGAGCCAGTCAGTTGTCTTTGTTAAAGAGAATGAAGCCTAATCCTTCGCTGGTGTAAGTCTAGTGATTAAAAGACTAGTTTCTCATAGACCATCTTAAGAAAGTCAGGAGTCCAGAAGCTGACTTGGGATATTTTCCTGCTGCTTCAGCAATGCTTTCAATAGAGAAAAACTGCTGGGCAAGAGGAATAATGGCCTGGACTAGACAAAGAGCTATTGCATGCAGAAACTAGACGTGAATTGTCAGGTTTGTAACCTATATACAATTTTCATCTACCAAAGACTCATATTTTAAAATATCTGGAAAAATACTCTGTGATTGGTGTTTCTATTTGGCATTTGTATTTCTTTTTAGGATGCTGCCACATGGACAGAAAGAGTTCACAAAAACTTACGCTTCCATTATTTGTTACCTTAGTTAATTTTTCTCCATTTAGAGAAAGTCTTTTCTCCCATTCTGTATATACACATGTAACAATAATTTGTTAAACCCCAAAGGAAGTAATTTTCCTTTACAATACAAATCCAGTATATGTGTGCATACTATATGTGACTATCATATTGCATATTAGATCAGGTTGTACCTCAGTGTAGTAAACCATAAGAGACTTGTCTGCTACGTGCTTTACCTATTTGATTTTTTTATAAAAAAAAAATCCCTGGATAAAGAGTGAATAAAAATGTTCAAACACTGGATTCATCACAACTGATTCCATAAGAAAAAATTCTCTGAATGCCTTGTTCCAGCACAAAAGAAGAATGATTTTAAAGAAGGGACTATGGTAATTCTTTGCAGTAGAATTAGTTTTCCATGTCTGAGTTTTAAAAAAATCCCCTTCCTCTTTCATTCATGGTTAGCATTTATTGCTTTGTGATTGAATAGCAGCATCTTGTGAACTTGGAGGGAGTTGCCTACAAACATTTGCATGCATTTCTTACCCACCTGGAACCATCTTGACTGTTATTCTCCCTTTGCTTATTAAACATAATGGATTATACCCTAAGTAGCAGCTATGAAATTTCATCCATTGTGTGAACATGAGTATTTGCTGTAGTGAGAGTCACTGACATACAGAGCTGGTTGAATTGTTTTAAAGACACAAATACAATCATTAGCGGGTTTTTGGAAATAGCTATTGACAAATATCTTGCAGTATTTCAATCATCTGAAAAAGCCTTGAATAATTTGAAGACTGAAAGAAAGTATTGTTTCAAATAATTTCAAATATTGTTTGGCTGCCTTTAATAACACATTAATGGTTTTAACAAGAAAAATGCTCCCATCTAAAAGAGAAGTTATATGTATACAGTTATGCAACCTTCCTTTATTTTTTAAAATAATAAAATTTAATGGATTTTGGAGACCTTTCTTTCTTGAAAATATATTCTTACTGCATTATGAGCCTTCCAGATAGGTCAAACTGATTAACCAAAAATGCCATTTCCGTCCTTAATCTGACTCCTGTCTTGAGCAAAAGGTTTAACTTGTATTTCCCCAACCTTTAAGCAAGCAGTTTGATGTGTCAGTCAAGACATTTTCTGCCCTGAACTCTGCTGAACCTTATCAGGTTTGCTTACACAGTGTTCAGCAGGGACAGAGAGTCTTACTATAAGCCCACACTGACACTCATTGTTGAGTCTCATGGTGACTTCGTGGCCTTGAGATACCAGTGTCATGTAGTCCATGCCACAGAGCTACTACGTGCCTTCAACCTGGTAGGGAAAGAGCAAGTAGTTCCCAGACTTGGGAATGTCATCTGCGTTCTCCTCAAGTTTCCTTCTATGCTGGTGTAGTTTTGCATGGCTGGATTCTCGTGGAAGGGGGAGACTGTAGGGTTGGCTTCTTTGGGAAGAAGCAGGAAGCTTTCTCTGGGCCCGACAGAGTAAACACCAGCCAACTCAAGGCTGGACCCACTGCTGACCAAAGCCAGGCCCATCGGTGCCAGTCACAGCACCTCTAGGAATCATATTTAAGAGGAAACAAAAAACACTAGCAGCTGCTTTTTGTTGCCAAAGAAGGGAGTGAGAAGATATAAGAAAGGTCTGCAGACACCAAGGTTGGTGAAGTGGGGGAAGGAGGTAATTCTTGTGCCAGAGGGCAAGATTCCCCTACAGCCCATGGAAGATGACAGAGAACAGAGACCCCACCAGCAGCCTGTGGAGAGGCCCCATGCTGGAGCAGGTGGACACATGTGGAAGATTCTGTGACCAGAGGTGGAGCAAGCCTCTGCCAGCACTTCCACCACACATACACAGACATGAGAGAGAGAGAGATCTGCACAGGAGGGGTTTGTGACTCGGTGGGAAGCAGGATGTAACAGTCTGGGCCTGAGAGATTGAGAGACATTCTATGATTCTATGACTGTACCCCATAAAAGTGACCCATGACAGGGCAGTAGGTGAAGAGCTGAAACCCTGTGGGAAGGGAGTCACATTGGAGACATTAGTGGATGACTGTCCCCTGTGGGTGGAACCCCACACTGCAGTAGGGGAAGAGTGTGAGGGGAAGAGTGTTCCTTCTCCACTAAGAAGGAACACAGCTTGTGAGGAACTGACTTGAACCCCCATCTCCCCATATGTGGCCCCACAATGTGAGGGGGAAGAAGGGAGCAAAATCATGGCTAAAGTCTGCTAAGAAGGGTGGGATGGGGGGAAGTGCTTTAAGATATGTTTATACTTCTCATTACCTGACTCGGGTTTCACTGTGTGGAGTGGAGTGTAATAAATTAGAGAGTTGTTTCCTTTATTGTGTGTTGAGCCTGTTTTGCCGGTGACTAATTGTGGAATGATCTCTCCCTGTCCTTATCTCGAATCCTGTGCCTCTCAATATATATTATCTCCCCTGTCCAGCTGAAAAAGGGAGTGATAGAGTGCCTTTGGTGGGCATCTGGCCTCCAGACAGGGTCAGATTATATGGCAAACCATAATCTGAGGATTTTGTACATGCGTGTTGGGGGTGCATTGCCACTGCCGCCTGGTACTCAGGGAGTTAGTGATCTGGTCTGTTAACTGGTGCTAGTGGAGGTGAATGTGGGGAGTCTGATGGGCTGCTCTGGGAGCTTGGCCTGCTATGGGGAGAGGCCTGTGCTATGCACAAGATGGGCCTTCTGTTCTGGTGAGAGGCCCTTTCCAAGTCAGCTGCAGAGCTCTGCGTGTCCTCACTAGCAGGTACCTCAGAACCCCGTGCTGCCTCCCCAGCCACCTCCTAGGGTCTTTCCTGAGTTATCTCCTGCCTGCTCCTGCAGGCTGTCCCCTCAGTTCCTTCTCCAGGTCATGAGAGCTGAACCCAACCCCTACCTAAATTTTGGTTTTTTTCTAAACGGGAAGAGTTGATGGCATGAGGGCTCAGAGCTGAGTATGTGCTGTTTTGATACAGAAGGTGTGCTTTCTTTTAATTCCTTGGGCCTGAGGCTTGTGAGGGTGCCATATAATTTAG
The DNA here is from genome assembly GCF_964237585.1 of Gallinula chloropus. Lineage (NCBI taxonomy): Eukaryota > Metazoa > Chordata > Aves > Gruiformes > Rallidae > Gallinula > Gallinula chloropus. The sequence goes on along the minus strand of NW_028168491.1, from coordinate 544,231 downwards.
AAATCCTGGAATGCAAGGAAGGTTTCTAATTGTGTGTAAGTAAAGCTGCCTGCCTGGTTGGTCTTAAGATCGCATATAACTGTCTCTTTCACCTTAAAGGCTCTGTCAGGAGCCTGTAATTTTAGAGGCAGTCACGTCAAAAAATGGTTGAAACAAAGCAATAGTTTTAGATTCTAGGGTCTGTAGTTAAGAGTTTGAAAAGTTAATTTAATTAGAAAAAGCAATCCAGTAGCCACAATGAAGAATTTAAATAGCAATAGTAATGTATTTCAATATTTGTGGTGGTATTTTGTGTGCTGTTGTACCTTAATACATGTTAACCAGATGTGGTGGAGTTCCTGATAATCTTCCTGAGAAGTTCTAATCCTTCTGGCTTTTTCGGCTCTTAGTCATGGAGACTAGTCCACAATTGATGGTACTGACTGCACAGGGAAGGCTGAAATGCATGCTACAATTCATAGGGGAGGAACAGCCAGTTGCAACAGCTGATATGCTATAAGCAAACTCATGCTGAAGAATGACTCTTCAAAAATGTTTTATCACGTGCAGAATTTTTGGGTCTTAAACTTTGCAACACCAGCGAATCTTCACACTGTAAAGCCTGCTAGAAGGTATAGATAAGTCATGTCTGGCAGAGAAGATTTCATATTGCTGTATATTGAATCATTTTAGCATTCATGAAACAATGGGTGGAGAAGAAATGACAGCTCTGCAAGAACAACAAAGCAGGGCACCATGATATCATTACAAACTGTCTGAGATGGTAGGTGTGGGTTTTTTTGCTCACTGACGTTTATTATCCTTTTCATCCAACTGAAGTTCTTACGCGTACTACTGTCAGAGCGCTTGGCAGTGAGTGATACTAACAGGCTAAGAAACCCTAGAGGAAAAAAATGCATGTTTTTTATAGGCTGTTTTCTTTCTTTCCTTGAGGCAATAACATGTTTAAAGTTTGTAATGAGTGTTTATCGCTATTAGAATACACAGATTCCTACTGAAAGCCTGGACAGAAAAAGAGGCTTTGTGGGTTGGTTCTTCTGTCCCAGAAGCCAGTGGCAGTTGTTTTGCTTTTTGACCATTAACCACAATTTAGTGCCGTAGGTGTTCCCAGAAGAGCAAAGTTCAGCTACTGAACTACTCTTGGCCTTGTATGAGTCCCTCTGTGCCTCCTCTGCTATGCTAAGTAGGGATGATGATACCAAATTCATCATAAAAATATGTGGTTTTCAGTAAGCATTTCATATGCTGCCACATGAGAAGCAATATTAAGATGATGTAGATGCAAATTAGCTGAAGAAAGTGCAAGTAGCTGGCACCTGTAGATCTGTCAGCACAGAGCATGGACAGAAAGAAGACTTACCACTACTGTAGCATCTCATGGATCTGGCTCTGGAGCTGATTTTGTTTAATATTTTCATTAATGGCAGTGGTTCAGACACTGCTAGGCTAACTGTGACATTTGTCATAAAACTGTTGGAGAGTGTCCAGAGGAGGGCCACAAGGGTGGTGAAGGATCTGGAGGGGAAGTCTTATGAGGAGAGGCTGAAGTACCTTGGTTTGTTCAGTCTGGTGAAAAGGAGGCTGAGGGGAGACATCATTGCGGTCTGTGGTTTCCTCATGAGGGGGAGGGAAGGGGCAGGCACCAATCTCCTCTCTTTGGTGACCAGTAGATAGAACCCGGGGGAATGGTAAGAAGCTGTGACAGGGGAGGTTTTGACTGAATGTTAGGAAGGGGTTCTTAATTGAGAGGGTGGTTGAGGACTAGAACAGGCTCCCCAGGGAGCCCCAGGTCACAGCATCAAGCTTGATTGAGTTCAGGAGGTGTCTGGATGATGCACTTAGTCACACGCTCTGACTTGGCTGGCCCTGTGTGGAGCCAGGAGTTGGATTCCTGGCTTTGTGGGTTCCTTCCAATTCAGGATATTCTATGATATTCTATGATTTGTGGATATTTGTTTTCTGTGGAGTGTAAACAGAGTTGCAGATGATGCCAATGCAGTACCAGATCATTACATTTTTGTTCATTGTTATTCAAATAAAGCATTCATTCACTTAAAATTGGACTAGTATGCCCTATTACAATAGCATGCCCATCTCCATCTTAGAGTAAATTATTAGACTTTCACTGAAGCAAAGCACAATTAAATCAACATGGTTGATCTGAAAATAAAGCCCTGACTTACAACCTTGAATATGAGTGTTTGCGAGTTTTAATTTACAGGCATTAGGTTACATAGAAAGAAATGGAAAAACACCAGATTCAGCAGCCATATGATTACCATATGATCCACGCACAATAGACTTTGGGGCTCAAATTTTAGAAGTTAGATACTGTTTTTCTTTTATTACCTGAAAATGTACAAGATGACACTGAGTATAGAAAACATTCGAGATATGTTGGATGTTAGGCAAGAAGAGGGAAAAATAATAGACTGAATTACTAATCTTGAATTATTTGCCCAAAACTGAGTTCCCGTGGTCTGGTTTTCCAATGCTGTGCTAAACACAGGATGGTTGTCTCTGAGTAATTTGGAAATATGACAGTGAAAATGAACTGTCTTATAAACACACAAATTGGTTCCACTATCATTTATGTTAAAGGATTTGCCTCTGTTAACTCATTTAATTGAAATGCAGAAGCTGAAAATAACAATATGCTCCATTTTAGTGTCTCTTTTCCTAAAGTGGTGTGGCAAGATGGAGTGAGTAGCAGTGTCAAAGCTGAAATAAAGAAGGAAAGATTATACATTCATTAGAAAATGGCCTTTAATGACACATACTTGTGTGTCTTCAACAGTAGGGAGGCTACTCTGTGTCTATGCAGCAACCTTTGATTGTTCAATTTAGATATGAGCTCCATGGTTGGAAGAAGTAAAGAATATGTGTTTAGAGCAATTGTATGAATGAATGAAGGATAAAACATGAGCCGGAAAGAAGAATTTGGCCTTGAGTAGTGAGTATTCTTAGAGCATCCAGACATTAAAAGATGATTGAATTGGGTGGCATCAGCTCAAAAAGAAGCGAGAAAGAGGAATTCTAAATCAGTATTTTGTAGGTCAACTGTGCGTCTTCCTATTTTCATGCAGCTATAAACATTAAAACAAGGGCTCTGGGTAGTCATCCGTCTCCTTAATGTTTTAATAGATTGTCTTGTCCATTTTGTAGCTCATTTATTCACAAAGTAAATTGAGTGTAAATGTGTGACGTGGTACAGCTTCTTTCTTCACTGTAGTTTTTTTTTCATTAAGTAATGAACAAGCTCAGCAGTTTAATAAGCACTGAGACCTGTTTTACTGTGTGAGAGTCACAATTGTCCTTTTTTATTGACCTGGAGCTCCTGTGATTTACTTTTTTAATAAACAGTGAAAACATTAGTAGAGTCTAGCTATTTTCAAGTGAATTAAGTTCTTTACTGTACCTGGTTTTAGAGTTTAATTATACACTTTAATGTTTCCATTGAGATCCAATGTCAAGTGACATGTTTCACAATGAAAGATAGAACTAAATGTATTTATGGTTGTGAAGAAAGCTGCTGACTTGTAAATCAGTGTGATAAAATACAAGCTAAGTTTCTTTAGAATATTTCAATTATACATGGATTTTATTTTACCAAATTTATTTGGAATAACCATTGCTAGAGAATAATAAATCATAAAGAACATTTTACTGCTTCTAGTGCATAGTTGCAAGATGCCTGAATTTTACTCTTACAATCATAAATGACCCTTGTAATGATACGTGTATGTATATATATGAAAACTTATTAAAGTATAAAACCTCATGTATTAAGCTGCTTATATTTTGTCCATTTGGTGAATAACATTGTGCTATGACCTGGAAAATTGTCAACTAGAATATGATAGTTGTAGCCAGAAACATTGGAGTAGGTTTTGCTAAAAGGGAATGATTTTATGACCTCTCACTTTATCAGTGATGAATGCAGATAGGGTTTAGGTCAGTATAACTTCGAGATGATGAAGAATACACAGTTTAATTTGCACTGTGTAGTTCTGAAATAGTTGACAATACCCAGGCCTTCAACCTCAGAATCATCAAGTCTAGAGAACATCCTTTTTTCTTTTTTTCCTAATTTGAACTTTAATCATTTGAATAAAATTATGTTAAATATAAGTGTGCATCAACAGTAAGATCAGTTATATTTGGGGGACAAAATACTTACGTTAGAAAGCCTTGTATATAAAAATATCACTAAAATATAAAGGTATTCTCAGAGTTCTTCTAGTTGGAAAAAAAATTCCAGAACTCATAGTTTAAGCAATTACGTAATTTTAATTAGGCAGAGAAACACATTGCCATGGAGGCTGTATTTTTCATGTTGCTCAATCTTCTCCCTCCCCCATGAATAGAGTTTTTTGGATAAACTGCATGTCTTGCCATTCATGGCAACTAACTTTCTGGAGTCACAACCACAGTAGATTATGGAAGGAATAGGTTTTATCTGAGCTGAAGATTATCTTGAATTAAGTTTTAACTCAGCTCTCCCTGGTAATGTTATTAGTCCACTATTAGGAGCATAGAATTCAATAGTGTCTAAGTTTATAAACTGTGGCTAGGATGCATAAGCCTAAAGCTGAATTGCAATGTATTCTACAAGCATGTTCATTGCCCGATTTATCCAATTTATAGAACAAGCAAGCATAGCATATTTTTAAAAGTCCTCATTGTTTGTTTTTTTTTTTAATGAAGTTGCCTTTTTGTAATCTGAAGAATTAATGAAAGAAAGTTTACTTTAAATTTACTCATGCTATATAAGAACTGGCAGAAAAAAAATCCACCATAGAGTTAAGTGCTTGAAAAATCGTCCTAGTCGTACTCGTCTTTAAGATAATGATTTTATGGCATATCTGGAGGCTTAGTCTGAGTTACTAAGGCTTTGTTCATAAGTTTTAGCGTGTTTTTTTTTAGCTGTAACTAATGCCTTGCCAGTTTCACAGATTTTTTTCCCAACAACTTGCTTTTATCTTAGGTGACACAAAACAGAATTCAGGTGTAACTCTGCAGGACACTGCGTAAGTGTATACACTCATCACATAATGATTATCTTAATCAACAATTAGCTTCTGTGGCAATGTAGCTTAATAGCTACACAAATTAGAAGAAGAACCCAATTGTCCTGCTGAAAAAAAGCAGGGAGTGACAGACAACTTTTAACTATGGTTATTAGATTACTTTTCTTATTTTTTCTTCCTTTTTATTTTTCTTTCACTGTTTATTCATTTCACTTGTATTTGTTTCTTATTAGACAGTAAATTATCCGAGACAAAGAACCACATGTTTACAGACATTTGCAAAAGAGCTAGCAAAATGAGTAATAGCATACTGGCATTATAATAACAACAGTGATGATAATAATAGGAAAAAATGCCTGTGCTTTGAAATTCAGGAATAAAATCCTTTAAAAATAAGGACTGCTGTTGGCATATTTTCTGTGGGTATTGCATCTGATGCTTTGCAAAGAATTCTCACCACCTTAGGGAATACCTCCTCACAGATGTACTTCCAGGGGTTTTGGTGGGTAGATAAAATAGAAGAATAAAGTTTTTGCCTTTTACCCACAGATTAACAATACAACTGGAGAAAACATTCTTTGTTGCTTTGATACTGCATTGCCATATATGCATTATGTCCAATGTAAAGAAAAGCAAGGAAAAATTCCAAACTTCACAAAAAATGTTTTGTTTTTTTTCCTTTTCAAGCATTGACAACACATAGGACTGGATTCAGTGACAGATAATGACAAGGTTCAGATACAGTGCAGTGGAAGCTAAGCAGGCAACAGAAACTCAAAATTGATTTTCCTTTGCCTAATGCTTCTAGAATATGAAGAGGTATACATTATTGTATATGCAAGATACATCTGTATCTGGGTTTTTTTTGCCTTTGTGGCAGATGTATTGGCTTTTGAAAAAGAGAGTAATGGCAGTGTCATTTTTTCTGCAGCGGAATTCAAGCCACTTATTTGTCCATGTCCTTACAGCTGGACTGCAGTGCCTGAAGGCAATGTTCAAACATAGTACCTTTGGCTCTCTGTCTCATTGTAAAAAAACGTAAAGGGGGGGGGGGGGCAATGTTTTGACTACTGTGTTGGGATGTGGCTTCCTTATTTTTCTCATGCAGTGAGATGTAGTAATGAATCTCTAACATGAGCTCAGCTAATATATTTCTATTGAGATTTGAGATGCAAAGACTCCAGTGGCAAATTTGACATGCTATCATGTTGATAGTGTTTGGGACTACTGAAAAAGTAGATTAGGATCTTCTGAAGTGATTTCTGTGGAATTTATCCTGAATAATAACAAAATGAGTGTTTCTTTGGGTTTGGTTTTTTTTTTATTATTTTGAGCCTTATTCCTTAGCAGAAAACCACATTTTTGCTCTTAAATATGTAAATAATTCACTGTTTATATGTCTATATTTGTCATAATGTTTTTTTTGTACCCATGACTAAAAGCTACAGCAAATGAAACTGTATATGTGGAATACTCTGGCCTAGCCAGAGATCCTTTGATGCATCACTGATATTTTCAGGCGATAGATGCTCAGTGCGTCGTTATTACTATTTATTGCTATAATATTAGTGCATCATCCACATAGCTCACATTATTGGGTTAGAAAAGAAGTGAAGACCATTTCCCTAAAAATCTTTTAATCTTAACAGATCATAGAATCATAGTTTCATAGAATATACTGTGTTGGAAGGGACCCATAAGGATCATCAAGTCCAACTCCTGGCTCCACACAGGGCCAGCCAAGTCAGAGCATGTGACAGAATGCATCATACAGATGTTTCTTGAACTCAGCCAAGCTCAGTGCTGTGACCACTTCCCTGGGGACGTAAGCAGATGAAATTGAGACAAAGTAGTGAGAAAATTTCACAGATGGTCACTGTGGATCAGTAGTACAGAACTTTTGTATTTCTAATACCAGTGAAATATTCTGTACAGGCTTTGTAGAGTCAGTCATTATGAGATCATTAGCAATTTACAAATATGTGTATATAATAAATTTGCAATTAGTAGTGTTGATTTTGTTTGCTCTATGGTAGGTACTTTTCTGGAAAGTATTATGCTGTTCTGCTCTAGTTCTAATCAGGGTTATTTTGTTGTGTCTGATAGCAGGCATTTTTTAGTGATGCCAGGCAGTACCTTGATCAAAGTAGCTAAGTAGATGGGCTGAAGTCTGAAGTCTTGGTGTTGTCTTTCTGAATGAAAACTTTGTCTTTCAGATGCTGACATTGAGGATAGTTAAATTTCTCTCAACAGAAAGGGAGGTGATAGAGAATTCTGGAGCTTGAGTCTGATTTGAATTTTTTTCTTTATAATTAATTAACTTGGAGCACCAAAGACAATATCTTAATAAAGATTTGATTCCATGACCAAATTTTACCAAATCCTGCATTTGGTCAAAAGTACAGGACAAAAGTGTAGGTAGGAAGACCTGTAACTGGTGGCTTATTTGGGAGTGATTGACCTTGGTCACACAATTTGTAGTTGATATTTTTAAAGCATTCTGACTTTATCTTTTTTTTTTTTTTTTGAGGAAAATTGAACATGGCATTGTTATTACATTAAATAGTTTTAATGTGGCATCTCAGCCATACACTGGGATAAGGCTTGACACACCTTCCTAGCCAGTTGAAAGTGGTGTTCTATTTTTAAGGTGCCAACATTGCTATCCAGAACATGCATATTGTAGGAAATGCGATAGGGAAAAAGTAAAAATAAAAATAATCAGAGATGTACTTCCTATTTAAATGTCATTTAAATATATATATATTGTCAGGGGTTTTTTTTTCCTGCCATTATGAACTTTCTCTCTTCCTCAGGTTTTTTTTGGTACTTTAAAACAAACCCCAAACATTTCTCCCATTGTAGTAGCCTATGAGAAAAGTCAGATGTCACTGAATGCAGGTGAATATACTGTATATGATGGCTTAAGTCTCTCTCCTACTGATGCTGGTAGTTCAGTGGCTAAGGACGAGAAAAATTATATATTTATACTGCAATTATAGGAATTATATGCTTTACTGTCTAAGTACCATTCCACATCATGGTAATTATCATGATATTAAATAGCTGAGTGTCATCATAGAAGAAACACAAGTCATTACTACAGTTCTGTGTATGATAACTCTTAAATATAATTGCTATGTAATCTTTAGGTGATTGAATTATCATACAGACCTATGTGCACCAGCACAGTTATGCATTAAAAAAAGCTGCTTAATCAAAGATTACTGCTGTTTCTTTTTTTAATAGAATTATTTTCAAAACAAGGTGTTTCAGGGCCAGGTTTTGGAAAAGCATGCTACTCTTTAAGCAGCTGTTGTAAAACATGTGATATGAATTTGCTTCAGTGAATAATATGAAGAACATGTATGCATAACTGCAACAAAAGGGTTGTTTGCCTTTTCATGGGTTACATGCTGTGGACCCACATACCCACAGAAGGCAAGTCATTGTTCTGATCAGCTCAGGATCAGATGCTTAACTGTTCAGGTAACTTGTGCAGCTGTTACAAACTGGTGCCAGCTGGCCTTAGGGGAAAGATGATGGGCTCCATATAGATGTTCATATAACCATGAGAAAGAAAATAAAATTAACAAATGTCAATGGAAATTAATCTCTGACATTGTATCTGGAATAATATTTTATGATGTGTATTTGCATTTAAAACTCACATACTGTTGCTTCTGAATACAGACTCAGAATTTATACTAGGGTTGTCTCATTTCTGAGAGTAACATCTGCATCTGTGTGTGAGAAAATATGTACTCCTTACACATGGATAGCTGATTCTTGCACTACAAATACGCCATTTCAATATTTAATTTTTAACTGATTCACATTCCTGGAATTTGTTATTCAGAAGAACCAGGTCAGGCTGAACTTAGAGATTAAAAGAATTTATTATTGGAATGGGCATTGTAAAGTGGGCTTTATAAAGAAGTATTCTGTATTCCGATAACACATATATGATATACTGATCTAACTTGAAAAGGTGAGCAGAACATTTAGACTTGTTTTCAGAAGTAACAGGTTTTTTTGACATCCTTCCACTAATACTAATGGCCCGTGTGTGATTATGAGTATGAGATGCCATGTCTTGTGTTTTCATCTTGGGTAGACTCTGAAATACATATACTTGATGCTGGTTTACAGAAAAAAATACTTATGTTTAAAACTTAATCTTACAAAGGAGCAGCACTGTGAAGGTAAAATCACAAGCTCTGATGATCTATGCTGCACTGATAGCCATAATTCTGTCTTTAGTATAAATCAGGTGGATGTATAGGTCAACAACTGTACACTATCATCTTGCCCCCACATCATTCTTAGGAACTATAAACATAGTTTCTGCAAGGCAGCTAAGTTCTGCAGTTTGAAATAATCCCTAGAGAGTCAACAGTTTGTGTCAACTAAGGATAATGATTATAGTGTGTTTATACTTACAGATTTATTAAAGATGTGCAGAGTACAAATGGCTATATCAACCAGGAACAGGTATCACATACTTTATCAGCATACATAGGATCATTGCTTCAACAAAACAAATGACCTGGAAATAATAAAGAGATGTTTGTTTATTAGCGATTAGGAGGGAAAATCCTGAATGATGGAAGCATGATGTGTTGGTCTTTATATCTGAAACCTTGCTATGCTTCGTGATATAAGGGTGTATAAATAGGCATTTAAGCAACATGACTGCAAGTCTTAGCCCTAATTGGGCGTGTTGTAGTTAATGAATACAAGATGAGTTGTGGAATTTTTGACTGAACTATGAGGTAGGAATCACTTATGAAATATTGGTTTGGTTTTACATCCCTTTCTCTAGAAAAGAAATGCTAAACATCATAAAACATGAGCTTGATAGAATGGTCATCTTTGACACTCCAATGGCTTTTATATATCTGTGAGAAGTATTTCTGGTAATTATAAATCATGAAAAAGCAACCTCTACAGATGCTATGCATGAGCAGATCTTTTATAGTAATTGAAGGCACTAAAATTTACGCTGGAGACCACTTTGGTGGTTCCTAAATTCTCAAAACAGGTATGGATGTACATATTTGTGTAGGCTCTTCTATGAATCATAATGTAAAATATTATTTCAGATATTAGTTGAAAATAGGTATTTTTAAAATGTTTGGCATATGTTATAAGAAAAAAGGCAAAAAAATTTAGCTTGATCAGCTCGTTATGTAAATCAAATTAGAATACCTGCAGTTTGTTTAGGCATAGTGTACAAAGTGTTTTAATGGTGTTTTAGAAGATTCTTCTGTGTTAATTACACAATAGTAGTAAATCACAGAATCTCAGGGTGGAAGGCACATCAAGGGTCATCTGATTCAACCTTTCCTGGCAAAAACTCCATCTAGACAAATGCACTCATCTAGACAAGATGACCTTGTGCAACCTGGAGCATAGGAAGTTCCATGTGACTGTAAGGAGAAACTTCTTCACTGTGAGGGTGACGGAGCACTGGAACGAGCTGCCCAGAGAGGCTGTGGAGTCTCCTTCTCTGGAGACATTCAAAACCCATCTGGATGCATTCCTGTGTGATTTAGTCTAGGTGATTCTGCTCTGGCAAGTGACCCAGCACCTTGACCAGTTTAATCTTAAGTGTCCATTGTTGGAGAATCCACACTTCCCTGGGGAGATAGTTTCAATGGCTGAGTGTTCTTATTGTGAAAAAATTTCCTCTGGAGTTCAAGTTAGAATCTCCCCAGGAGTAAACTTACACTTTCTTTGGCTTTATGTTGGACTGTTTACAGTCCTCACAGATACTTAAAGTGGATTTTAAAGAGGTGTCAAATGAATTATTAATGACCACTCAGAGGTTTGTATTTCATTTCCAATTAGATTTAGGAAAATGTACATGACACTAATTATATTTAAGAAAAAAAAAAAAACCAAGATGGCATTGAGTACAGTTGCAGTATTTGCACTCCCAAATCTTTTTTATGACACATATATTAAATTTATATCCTTCCTAGTTCCTAATTTTTATAGTATTAAATTATGGTAAAGAGAAAATGTATTTACAATGCCTATCACACTTGCACATTTTTTATTCTGTTCAGGTCCAATCTACATATGGCATGTCTGTTTTTCTAGTGGCCACAGGAATACATAATCACTCATCAACAATGTTATTTGTTTTTTCCTTTAGGGGCTGATGTTATAAATTTTGATGGCCATGTAGTGTTACCATACAGATTCAGGAACAAGAAAATGAAAACACTGAAAGATGTCATCTCTCTGAAATTTAAAACCTCTGAAAGTGAAGGTGTAATCTTTCATGGAGAAGGACAGCAAGGAGACTATATCACCTTGGAACTGAAGAAAGCCAAACTTGTTCTAAATTTAAATTTAGGTATGCTTTGATTGTTTGATTTTATGTACTTTTTAAGTCTTGCCCCCCAAAAAATTAGGTCAAATTTTACAACCTTTTTCCCCCAGTGACATGATAGGCCACATCACTTAGTCAGATAATTTGGCAAAAATGTTCATGCCCTTTCTATGTTTGGGTTTATTCATTTATTATTTTTTTTCCTGTTCCATTTCTTCCTTTTTAGTTTCTGTGAGGTACCATGAAAATAATATCATACAGAAAAACAAGATCAGGCATATATTGTCATTAGAAACTTGCCACAAAAAAAACCCCACAAACCAAACCAAACCAAAATAAAACAGAAGCAAGCCCGCATTGCAAGAATTGTATTTGGCCTCAGCTGTGGCTTTGTGTGAGAGAAGGATGTGGTCATCAGTGCTGGAGGAATAGAATAAAGGTCATCCTTAGCAAAAAAGGTATCAATCTAGGAAGCTACAGGCCATATAAATTTGAGGATCAGCAGCCTTTCTGGAATCTGAGAAGTAGGGCTAGAAAAGAATAGATATGCCTGTTTATTAGGCAATACAGTCCTGTATATGTTACTCTAGTTACAGCCTCCTTTCTCTCTCCCACTGAAAGACTACAGACTCATGAGTGACCTGATTTATAAAATACATTTATGATGAAAACTCCCACATTTATGTGGTTTCAGGGTTGGTTATTTTCATTTCAAACAAAAGAGTTTTAGAAAAAGATTTTATGTAACTTTGCTTAGTTCTCTTACAGAATAGCGAAGAGTCAATTATTCTCTTCATTGAGTAGTAATTATTTCCACTAGCGTTTTCTCCTGCTCTTTTTCTAAAGATCAACATGAGTGGATGAGTAGGAGGGAAGCGCATCTTCCTATAGCAGTTATCTATTTTTAACAAATTTAATTGCAATACTAACCCATTCATTTCCAGTTTCTCCATATTCTTCAGTTAAGTCTGTGTTATAACTTCCATATACGGAACATATAATATCTGCTACCCATATATGTGGCAGAGATGTTCTTAAATCCCTGGGCTAATAAACAGGAATAGGGTCTGAGAGAGACACTCACTTAATAAACAGAAGTAATGGTTTATGGTGTTACGCTTCCACTCACTGTCAACATTGTCTTTGCACCAGTCAGTGGAAATGGATGTTCATTAGACTGGTAAAATCCAGTGATAGTTTCAAGGGGCAGTGAGGAGGAGAATGAGGGGTCAGGGATGGATTTAGGTTTCGTTTTGCACTGGATTTCACTTTGCACTGAAGACACTGAGGCATATGGATAGGCGTGGGATTTTTGTTTGTTTATTTTTCAGTGAACAGCAATTAAATGATGAGCGGCCTTCAGCAAAAAGGCAGTATGGTCATTTGTAGGGACGTAGAGTCTGAAGCTATGGATGTGTGATTTGCCAGAATTTGTAATCAACATGCACAAGCCTTAAATGTCAGAGTTGCAGGATTGTAGGAAATTCTCAGCTCCAAAAATACTTTAGGTCTTCATTTATTCAGAACATGGAAGATTGCACTGAGTTATTGGGTAGTGCCACAATTTTTTAAACTTACTGCTGAATTAGTCATTTGCTGCTTCAGCTGAGATCCACGCTATCAACCTTTGCTGGTTTAGCTACGTCAGTCAGATTGAAATGAGATGTGATCTCTGACTAGCATAGCTGCACTGGCAAAAGCCCCAGGAAAACACAGCAGAGAACTGCAAGACTGTACTCTTGCTAGTCGTTTAACTTCCAGAATAAGAAAGGAGGAAAGCAGAAGGAAAGCCTGAAATTATGTTAGCAGAAGACATTTTTTGCTGCTGTTAGCTTAGTCTGCATCGAACTTTTTTTCCTATACTCTCACTGGATATGTACCCTGGCAGAATCTAAGTGTAGATTTAAGTGTTTGCTGTTACCCGACTGCAAAGGGGATTTGTTACGGAAGTGCATTATGGGGCACCATGTCCTCCTCTAGAGTTCTAAATCAGTACAGTTCCAGAGTATCTTAGGACCTGGCCCAAAGGTGACAGTTTTTCATTTCTGTAGTGTAGAGATGAATATACAGAAAACCCCTAGTTTGAAAACAACTTTACAGCCGAAAATAGATACTGCTTCTGGGGTTTGCCTCCAAATAACTACAATTCTTTATACAGTTCACTGATCAGATCCTTTCCATATTCGATCTAGCTATTTGCATTTATGGCAGTAACCCTACAATTGGCAAGTCTTAGCTTCATAGCAGACCAACTTCCTCCAGATTATATTGTGTCTGGTATGATTCTGGTGAAATATTGACAAAACAAGAAGAAAATGTTTGACTAATTGGTATGAGGTGCTATTATTTCTATTTTCATCTTAGGCAGCAACCAGCTTGGCTCTATTTATGGCCACACATCTGTGATGACAGGCAGCCTCTTAGACGATCACCACTGGCACTCCATCATCATAGAGCGCCACGGGAGAAACATCAATCTTACCCTGGACAGACATATGCAGCACTTCAGAACCAATGGAGAATTTGATTACTTGGACCTGGATTATGAGGTAGACAGTGAAAACTTTTACTTGATAAAAATAAGTCTAATAAGAAGATAAAACTAAAATAATATAAGATGGTTTGGTACTTTTTTGTACATTTGTTTTAATTATTTTTACTGCATTTCCTGAAATTTTCTTTCCAACCCTGTTCTCTCTTCAGTATAAATTGTTTCTGATCATTAGTCTACCAGATCTCATATGCTGTAAGAGTCATCTCTCCCTTTGGTTTTAAAATGGAAGATCTATGTTATTCAGCAAGATAAGCATATGCTACTTTTAAAATCTCTAATAGCAGCTACAGTAAGCATGAGGTAGATTATAAAAAAAAAATCATGGCATCCGTAATTCCATTCAGGTGACAATTTTGGACTTAAATCAGAAAGCCTTATTCTGTGGTGTTAATTAGTATTAATTTTTAGAAAATTAGAAACTACTAATATTGATCGCGATCTTTCTTGTTTTATATAGGCAGGTACTTTCTTGTATTTTCATAAATAACTTATTTTTTAAAACAAGCAATGAAGAGGAATGTTCTAAGAAAACTTCTGTTTGATCAGTCAGGTTAATGTAGACAAGTGTTGGTAGTAATTAAGTGTGGATTTGTTGTTTAATTACACTCTGGCTTCTGATACTATGGGCGCGTTCCTCTAAATTTTTACATGAACTTCAGCATATTGGTTATTACAAACTTTCTATAAAGATTTTCGTGCACTCTTTACTGTTTCTAGTGACAATTAATGTCATTAGCTGAACCAAAACCAAGTATTTCCATCCTTGCAATTTATAAAACAGTGAGAGGGAATCAAAATGATGTCATGCAGAAAAGTTTGAAATAACTTTTGTATTGATGTTTGTAATGAAAATATTTTGATCAAGAATATGATATGAATGTTTGAAAAAATATTTTTGATTGTAAATGTTACTAAATCAGATATTTACTTATATTCCAAGAACTCTTTATGGACACCTTCTTTATTAGTAGTGATAATGAGAAAGTACTTGGAATACAAGTATAGAGAGTGGGTTGCAATGAATGCCCAGCCCTCTTTCCTGGTGAGAAGATAAGTACCTGCACAAGATGTGCACACATTGAATATCTGTTGCATCAGGTGCCCAAGTTGCTGGAAATGGTAAAAATACTGTGCAGTATTACAGGAGCCAAGACAAAGATAGATAGGTGGTTGCATAACACATACCTGTTGTGGACACCACTGAGAATGAGCTACGTGGTTTTGTGGTTCAGATAAATGCAAGAGTCTTAAACTTCTTCCTTTTTACTCAGTTAGCTCACTGGTTTTGGAGTTAAACATCACAGACCAAATTTAAATGTTCTACCCTTGGGATAAATTAAGCAGTGGATAAAACTGAATCAAAACTACTTTTCACAGAAAAAATAGTTTCTAGGTAAATCTCTTTCAGAAAAGTTAAGTACGCACGAAAGAGGAATAAACATTAGTTCTGATCACATTTTCAAGATAAATTGAAAAATCCTGTAGTCCCTCTGTGCTGGCGTGGCCTCACCTTGAGTACTGTGTGCAGTTTTGGGCACCACAGCACGAGAGGGACATAAAAATATTAGAGAGTGTCCAGAGGAGGGCAACAAGGATGGTGAAGGGTCTGGAGAGGAAGACTTATGAGGAGGGGCTGAAGTACCTTGGTTTGTTCAGTCTGGAGAAAAGGAGGCTGAAGGGAGGCCTCATCATGGTCTATGGCTTCCTGATGAGGGGAAGGAAGAGGCAGGTGCCAGTCTCCCCTCTTTGGTGACCAGTGATAGAAGGTGAGAGAAAGGTAAGAAGCTGCAACAGGGGAGGTTTATGCTGGATATTAGGAAGAGATTCTTCACTGAGAGGGTGGTCAGGAACTGGAACACAGAAGTGGTCACAGCACCCAGCTTGACTGAATTCAAGAAGCATCTGGATGATGCACTTAGTCACATGCTCTAACTTGGCTGGCCCTGTGTGGAGCCAGGAGTTGGATTCGATGATCCCTTCCAACTCAGGATGTTCTATGATTCTATGTATTTTTGCAATTTTTCTTCTTTTTTTCAAAATGCTTTCCTTTCCATTTTCCCTTATATAAACACATGACTATAAAATACAAAATAATGTTTGGTAACCATTGAAATACTACAGCCACATTCTTCAGCTCATGCAAAGTGCTGTTATCTTCTCTAAAGTCAAGTCATAGTATTTTATAATACCTGTGGATGTGTCCACAAAATGGTTTTACATAGCAGGCCTGTGCTATTTATATTTTAGTTTTCATCTGTATAGCTTTAGCCAAAGCCAAGTATATATGCCAAGACAAAAGCTCCTCTTAGGGATAGAAAGTGATATCTTACACACTTTTAAAATGGAAAAATGTGTCCCTAGATCTGTGTTTTCCCACATGCAGTAATAACAAATGGAATTAACAATGAATGACATTTAAAAGCTTGGTCATACCAAGTCTCAGCAGCAGACTACAAATAGAGATTTTTGTGAGCATTTGTGGGTCAGGGAAGCAAAGCCATCATCTTTTTTTATTTATGCCACCATCTATTGGATATAAATACTTAACTTCAGTTGCAGGGATTCATCTCGTGAGTCCCCTATTCTTCATATTTGGGCTGGAAAATACTAATTAAAAATGTAGCTGTTGTGGTTCTGCCCCCAGCTGGGAGCTGGGCACCACACAGCCACTTGCTTTGTGTGTGGAGGGGGGAGGGGGCGGAGGGAAGGAAAGAATGGAAAAAAAAAACCCCAAGGAAAACCTCGTGGGTTGGGGTAAGGATCGTTTACTAGGACAGGAGAGAGAGAAATAATAGTAATAGGACTTTTACAGCAAAAAAAAAATATATTAAACTGGTGATACACAATACAGTTTCTCACTGATCCACACAACTCAGGCCATACAGCTCAGAGCTGTCCCGGAGCAGGACCGTCCCCAAAACTGCACGCCCCGGAGCCTTGCCCTCCCCCATCCACTAGCCCCCCTTTATGCTGAGCATGAAATAATTGGTATGGAATACCCTCTTTGGCCAGTTTGAGTCACCTGTCCCGGCTGTGTCCCCTCCCAGCATCCTGGGCACCCCCCATCTTCTCGTTAGCAGGGAAATATGAACAACTAAAAAGTTCTTGACTGCTTGGGAACAACTGAAAACATCAGGGTGCTCTCAGCACTGCTCCCATCCTAACTCCCATACACTGCATTCCACCCGCTACTGGAAAAGAAATTAACTCTATCCAACCTGAAACCAGTAGCATTTATTCACTACCAAATGTTTTAGAAAAGACCTTGATGTGGTAGAGACCTGTATAGTCTCTATGGAATTACAGAGAGAGACTTCATAAAAAATGTACATTTTTAGTTTGTAAAATATTTGGTTTTCTCCTGGTTTTAACACTAGAGATTCTGGATAACTGAGTGGCTTAGGGTAGTGAAATTCAGCATTAAGAGAAAAACAATTCCTCTTTGACCTTGATGGTTGTGTCTTTGTCTTCATCTTCTCTATAGATATGATTTGTTCTGCTAAGATGTGGTAACTCTAGCTACATAATAAAATCTTATCAGTAGTGGAAGGTGGTCCTGTCTAACATGGCATAGCATCTTTAACTATGTGACTCTCTAAAGTTTTGCTGGATAAAGTAGCAATATGAGCACTGAAGAAAACACATGATACAGAGCTGACAGGATTACTCAAATCAGAGGCCAATTTCCTATCTACTCTTCTTTGGAAAAATAGGGGTATGGGCATTTAGGCAAGTTTCTTTGTTTGAAATATGCTCACTATCTCCACAATTGTAATAACCCATAAGATTTAATACCATAAATACTTGAAAACACAAATTCATTACAGTGGGGTTTTTTTTTGGTTTTTTTTGTTTGTTTTTTTTTTTTCTTTTGCAGTGTTTGTTTGATATTCCTTTTTTCTGGCAAGCATGATAGCCATCACATTCGCCATGTTTGAGTACTCACAGAAAACAAATACATCAACAGCAAATTTGTTTAATATTCTTAGCCCTTCTGTCAACTATCTACCATTTTCTGTTTCATTCAAAGATAACCTTTGGAGGCATGCCTTTTTCTGGGAAGCCAAGTTCTAACAGTAGGAAAAATTTCAAAGGGTGCATGGAGAGCATCAACTACAATGGCAATAATATCACTGACCTTGCCAAGAGGAAGAAACTGGAACCTTCTAATGTGGTAAGAGCATAATTTAATAGTTCTCTGAAACTTCTGCTTCTCCTAAAGGAGACTAAAGGAATTGTGAGTGTATTGCTCATGTCCTTGATTCCTACTAGAATGATATAAAGCACAAAACAAATTTTATCACATACCCAAAGATTTTATTGTATGTACATTTGTGACTTTTTTATTAATATGTCTGTGCTTTTAATTTCTGGGTCCCATTCCACCTTTCCAAAATTAACCTTCAGTATCAGATAACTACTTTCTAAAAGAAAATCAGCAGAACCAATTAGTACTTCTTCCCTCTCCTCCCAAATTATGGGAGTCCAAAACCAATGCAGACAAGATTTGTTATTAAATCAATTGCAGCTTTCTCATGGCTTTAAATTCTTGTATCTTCCATCCCTGCAGAGCTAGTTGGATTGCTGGAGTTCAAAAGTCATTGGAAAGGAATGCTTCTACAGGCATTTCTGGTAGCTCTGAAAAGCCTCAAGATATTAGACTTGAAAATCATTATTTAGTTTAGTAACATTACAGAGCTTATTAACATTTTATTCTATTTTTTCTCTTGCTTAAGCATTCATAGTTGCTTTCATGTTCAAACTTGCAGTTTTATGGGAAGGGTGATTAAGAAAGAATGTACTTTAATTACTGTATTTTTAAGGCTCTAAATGTTCCTAAAATTGCTTTCTGGCATAGAAAGGCAATGTGAGTAGAAAATAAATGTATTATTGCCATGAATTTGAGATGTTATGAATAAGTTGTTCAAGTCTTTCTTCTGTACAAGTTTACAGCCTTCACAAAGTCCTGCTAGCAATATGTATAGTTCCACTATTGCTTTTCTCTTTATGCAATAAAGATTTACATATGCACTGCTGAAGAAGTTCAAAGGATTGATGGCCATTTGATTACTCTTTGGATAGGAATTACTAAGTTCCATAGAATTATATTAAAAAAATGGCTAAATGGTCAATGTATACAAAGGATACTTTTGAATATGAAGTATTTGCCTATACAAATTCAGTAGTACAGCCTGACATTTGGGAACTTCTCTAGCCATTAATTTCTTCAGTACTGTCAAAGACAAAAGGCAGGACGTGTATAAATATATGCTGTAGAAGAAGACTCCACTTTTAGAATTTTTGCCACCTAGTCACATGAATTCCTGAATCTTTGACTTTTTTTTTCCTGAAATTGCCTGTGATTTCCTTCTGGCAGTGCATTTTAAGCTTGAAATGTAGGCATGATTTTCAAAGATTGACACCTGATTAAGAAAAGGATCTTTGAACAAGAGCCATTTTTCCATTTTGCACAATTGAGTCCACTGCAAGAGAATAAGACATATTCTTAAAGCCTCTTCCTGAACACAAGTGTTACTTAAGAGATTCTGTAGTGCAAATCCTATCCTTTCAAAAATGTGGCATAGCTAGCAGGCCTGTAAAGTCTCTGTAATAAGATCCTTCCTTCCTTCCTTCCTTCCTTCCTTCCTTCCTTCCTTCCTTCCTTCCTTCCTTCCTTCCTTCCTTCCTTCCTTCCTTCCTTCCTTCCTTCCTTCCTTCCTTCCTTCCTTCCTTCCTTCCTTCCTTCCTTCCTTCCTTCCTTCCTTCCTTCCTTCCTTCCTTCCTTCCTTCCTTCCTTCCTTCCTTCCTTCCTTCCTTCCTTCCTTCCTTCCTTCCTTCCTTCCTTCCTTCCTTCCTTCCTTCCTCCCTCCCTCCCTCCCTCCCTCCCTCCCTCCCTCCCTCCACCATCCTTTCCTGCTTTCAAACAAAGTTCAGAAGTAATCTATTTACCTGAAACATAAGCCTTTAAAATACAACCTCACCTCTGAACTTCCATGCTGTTGCTTCTGAATAAAGACTCAAAATTGAACTAGGGTGGTCTTATTTCTGAGAGTAACATCTTCTTCTGTGCCTTGCCTTGCCTTGCCTTGCCTTGCCTTCCCTTCTCATAAAAGCCAGACAGGAAGCTTTGGCAGTGCTAGTGCTTCATCAGGAGGCTATGGCATGCCTTTTTAATTTGAAGGTTCTGTTGAGTTCCAATTCTGAGAAAGACTATAAAAATAGAAATGACCTTTGTTTTCAGTAGATTTACTTAAATAGCACCAGCTCT
Source organism: Gallinula chloropus (assembly GCF_964237585.1). Lineage (NCBI taxonomy): Eukaryota > Metazoa > Chordata > Aves > Gruiformes > Rallidae > Gallinula > Gallinula chloropus. The sequence goes on along the minus strand of NW_028168491.1, from coordinate 524,036 downwards.
TCAAAAGCAAATTCAATTTTATTCTAAGTAAATCTAAATGGATTTTCATGTTATGTTTCTTATAAAACCTTTTTTTTTTTAGTCTGATTTATCAATGAAAAATAGACTTGGTTGAGTCTACTATTGTTCTTAATCATGTATATGATGATGATACTTAAGCAATCCAACAAGGATCAAAACTCTGTTGTAGGATATTCTGTAAAAACCCAGTAGGCACACCCTGCCCTAAACAGTGTATTATTTGAAGTGGCAAACCAAACAAAATGTAATGAAGTGGAACACGAGCAAAGTAATCACTATGGTGATGAGAAGTATCATATAGGGTGGAAAAAACCAGAGGAAAGATGGGATATTAAAAAGGTGTGAGACTTTTAGTAAAAATATTCTTAGATACAGATAGTTAATTTCAGAAGTTATACAGTGAAAAGTAGTTGGCAAGTAAATTTTTCAGAATGAAGAGGCCAGAAGAATAAAAGATGATGATGAAATAATAATATTAAGTTGTCTCTGAATTAAATTAAAATTAAAAAAAAAAAGATTTCACATACGTAGGTGTTATGATCAAAAAGCACCACCAAGAATCTCTTTAATTTATGGAAGAGTTAAGATATTAAAGAATTTGGAAGTATTTTAAATTTAAATAAAGTCCAACAGTGACTTTAATTCTGTATTTATTTTAGATTTAAAGGGTAAGAATAAAGGGAGAAAAGTTTTGCAGTCCTTTGTGATATATAGGATGACAACTGCTCTGGGAGAATGAGTCAGATGGTCTTAAGCAGTTACTATTGTTCTTATTAATGTAGCCTATATGATCCATCTTGATTTAACAGGTATTGTAAACCTGATAAACTCATTACCTCTTTTGGAAGCTTTGGGTAGCTCTATTAATAAGGAAAGTTTTTAAGACCCAGTACTGTATTCACAAGAGATAACATCTAAATGTGGGTAGACAAAATTGATTTATTAGAATAGAAGGAAGCTAATTTGCAACACAGATTCACGATCATGAAAAAAAAAGCTGAGGATATCCAAATTAAGATGTTTTCACCACTTCCTTCCCAATGTACTATGAGAAAATCTCTGATAAAACTAACAGTTTCAGTATAAATGCACAGTGTGTTTTGACTCCCACATGTCATTGCCCAGAGAGCTATTCAGCATGTCACTGAATCTACAGGGAAAAAAAAAAGTCTCTTTTTCTTTGAAAAACAGGGATGCTATTATAGAGAAAAGCTGCAGATTAGCTTTAACTCTTGACCTAGAACCTAGTGAGCAATCTATATCAGCTAAACTTTACTTAAAAGAGGAGCTGTTTTGTGAATTACAGTCATAGAGAGAATCGATAATCCCGTTCAGATTAATCTGAATAGCTCAGTAGGGAAAATGCCCACCAGCAGAGAACTCAGAATTATATTCTACTTTCTCAAGAAATGTTTGATGCAGTTAGGATGTTCACCATAAATGCATTCACTGATGTGAAAAAGGATTTGAATGCATTTGGTGCCATTTACATTAATAGGTGTTGTGCATGCAAGTATTAATGCATCAGGAAGACACAAGCGTGGTAACTGGATATGAAAACCTCCTTGTTATGAGGAAGTTGTTAGGTCTTCATGCTATCAAGGCAACAAAGGAAATTCTTAAAAATGTCTCACAAAATGCTTTCTGAGCGCTACTTAATAGGTATCTGTAGCTGAACTGTGAGATGTCAGCTCTTATAAAATGCTGTTGCCCTCTGTGTCTGCACAGGGCTGCCTTAACTTTGTAACAGAAGTTGTTTTCTAATCCATGGGGTGACTATTACACTGAGATTGTTAGCAAAGGTTAGCAAAGGTTAACAAAGGGTATTTCAGCCCCTCTTCAGCTATTTTTCTGTTTGTAAAATTTTTAGTTTAACCAAATGTATTTTGTAGCACACTTGGAAATGTTCAAACCCAAACTATTCTAACAAATGAGTTAACTATTTTGATTTAATGCTTAATTAGCTGAAAACTTAAAATTAAAATTTCTAGGCAACTTTTAGGCCAAAAATTCCCAGAATAAACAAACAGTTTAGCAGCTAAGGAGGTAAGGAGCAGTCCTTATCTCAGAAAGTAGTTGTTATGTTTTCTCATTCCCATTGTAATTTAAAAGCTGTTTTAACTAGTTATTTAACTAAATCCTTGGAAATTATTTGTTATCCATGCTATGTGGGTGTATGAGAAGAACATGCTTCATAATGGTGAGATTTTCTCATAAAGATAGGAAAAACTCTTTTAGGAGGTCAGCATAATGAAATCTCATCTCTAGTTCCAGACTGTGTTCCAGACAGTGTGTCAATTGCTGATGGAAGCTGCCAACCTAGTTGATACCAGTTCTACTGGCTTTTACGTAGCGTGCGTGGCAGTGTAACTTCTGACACTAGAAAAAAAGAGATGGTTATGCAAAGTAATTAAGAACTGATCTCTCTGCTCAATAAGCTATTATTTATATTCATTTAGTTTTGATATGGAAATGATATATAAGTAACTGAATCTGCCACACAGGTATCTTGCTATGACATAGATCAGCAATTTTCTGATGTGTTGTTCTTTTAAAATGTCAGTTTGTACATTGGTAAGTGAGTGCTAAATCTTCCCTCTTATTGATGTCATCTAGGCCCCCTCCAATTTAAAATAATTCTAAAAAAAAGAAAAAATTTGCTTTGGACTTTTCTTCCATGTATTTTCAGACATTAAGCTCCTATATTGCTTCCAAATTCTCTAACTTTGCTCAAGATGAACTTTCAGATGCATTTATATTCTATGAACAGAAAAATACATGATGTAAAAGATTATAACAGGAAGTCAGTACTGTGGAATTTAAAAATATTTTTTGATAGAGATGATGACTGACTCCTGTTGGATTTCTGAACATAATTAGGTGAATCTTATCGCTAAATATCTAAGTACCTTCAAAAATGTTGTTCAATCCTTAACATTTTTTAGTGTACAAATAAATAAACAAGGTAATGGTGTTTTAATTTTTGTAATAATATCCATACTGCAAAAGAAAAAATTCTTCCTTCCTTAACTGAACTGACGTTGCCACAGACTATCCATCTGCCATGGTGAAAACTCAACCACAGAACACAATCCAAGTTACCATATGTTAGAGGAATCCTTCAGCAGAGGATTGATTGATGCATTGATGCAAAATTCTGGACAAACATTGCTACAAATTATTTATTATTTCTAAGGAAAATAATGCTAATACATCCTACCATTGTGGTCTTTCATGAGAAATGACATGAGAACCACAGTGAAAAATTCATGTCCCTAATTCTAGTCTTGTTTACAAATACATTTTAAAGCCTTGTAAATCAATAAAGTTGACTGGGTTTTTGTTACTGTTCCAAAGAATAAGATTTTACTGAATGAAAACTGCAATTTCCTTTACAGAGAAAATTATTGACTACAAATATTAGGCATTGTTCATGATGCACTACTCCAAATCCTTTTGCTTCATGAAATGAAGTATTAGTTTATCTAGTATTATCCAGTAGGAAACACACCAGAGAAACTAGGTCTTCACAAAGTATTGTACATCCTTCTTTCACAACCTCATGTATTATATTGATTGACACATTGGTATAAGGGTATTTGGAAAGCTATATTTCATTTTTATAAAAGGTGGAATTACTCTTCTGTTACAGGCTTCTTTGGTGACCACAAACAAGCCTAACTTTCTCTGTGATTCTTTATCTTTGAACTGGAAATATTGCTTTCTTCTGGCCTTTATCACAGTTAGACCATAATTCTTCAGGGCAAAGACTGCCTCTATTGTGTGTATGTACTGTACAAGATATAATGGGACCACTGCTAGACTAAACAGAGGCATCAGCAACAATTTTCTAATAGTAACAATAATGATAATACTAATAACATATGTACATGCCAGTTACATTGATCACAGTAGTCTCTAGGTTCAATGAAACTTAGAATACTTTTCTATAGGTAACTATGAATTTAGTGTAATCTTACAATGTTGCTTATGTTTTTGCTTTTCTTTTCTTTTTTTTTCTTTTTTTTTTTTTTGTGTGTGTGTGTGTGTGTTTTACTTAGGGAAATTTAAGTTTTTCTTGTGTGGAGCCACATACAGTGCCTGTCTTTTTCAATGCCACCAGTTTCCTTGAGGTCCCTGGTCGTCCAAGCCAGGATCTGTTTTCAGTCAGTTTCCTTTTCCGAACATGGAACCCCAATGGACTTCTTGTCTTCAGCAACTTTGCAGATGACCTGGGGAATGTTGAGATCGACATAAGTGAGGGCAAAGTCAGTGTCCATATCAATGTCACCCAAGTGAAGAAGAACCGAATAGACATCTCATCAGGTAAGTGTGTAGGTTTGGTTTTTTTAATTGGTATCATTTCTGTTGCTGTTGTCTGAAAACATCATGGACCCAAAAATCAGAGCAACTTTAAATTTTAAATTGCAGTTATATTAACTTATCTACTATTTTATTAAGAGGGAGAAGAATATTATATCAGTTGTTATAATAAAAAAAGACTTATATATTCTTATTCTGTCATTAAAAAGAGAAAGCACATCACCCCATATTTATGAGGCAGAATTGCTTCTTATTTTCCTTCTTTCATCTCTCTTGCAGTCTTATCTGCAAAAATATTTGGCTTCAAAAGGGGAAGGTTCTCCCTTCTTGAGAGTAGCCTAATAATTAGGCTGCTTCTGTTACTTCCTAATAATTAGGAAGGTCTCATAAAAAATAAAGAAAATAATCTGGTTGTTTTAACCACAAGGCTGGCATGAAAAATACTGTAGCATTCTCTAAGTTTGCTGTAGAGTCATGCTGGAGAAGTATCAGAGCTTTCAGTGCCTAAGGAGGTTTTGGAAGATACTGGGTAAAAGGTATGACATTAGGTTTCTTTTGGAATAAAGGATGTGTGTTGGTGTCAGCTGATCAGCCTTTTAATATTAGTTTATAAAAATTACTTCAAATTTAATAAATTGTACTTTTTGTCTAGATTCCTTATGGGTATTTCTGGATGAGCTACAGCCAATACAGTGTTAAGCATGTCAATTAACCCTTTTTCTCAATAAGCCATGACATAATCATATGCTGAAAAATACAGGTTTTCTTGCAAATGGATCTAGATTCACATTTAAAAAAACCCAATTGGAAGTAACCTCTATGGCAATCTAGTTTCTTAGCCAGAAAAAGGGAAGCCTTATTTGCATTTGATGGGCTGTGGTTACTGTTTTTTCTTAATAACATGGTGGAGATATTTCAGTTTTCATCAACAGGGTTGATACACTGGTACATCTCAAAATGAATCACTGGCTTTTTTTATGTCTAGTCTTCTACTTGGTTTTTATTTGAAAATATAATATATTAATAGTCATATAAGCAGGGACTTGAGGAAATATAAGGAAAAGAAGACAAAAACGCCTTTTTTAATGAGAAAACATACGTTAAGTGGGAGTGTAACCATTTGGCAAGTGGACATTTTTCAGAGTTTTCTCTCTTCACCCTATTAATTAAATAGAGCTGAATATGAAGTAAAATTAATAAATTTAAAGATAGAACTAAATAAAATATGAAAAACAACTAAAAATTAAAATTTACCTATATTATAAATTTAAAGTATTTTTATGAAAAAAACATCATAGCTCCTTTCATCACTACAATTTTTTGAACACAAAAAAATCAATAGATTAAAAATTAATATTTCATTGCCTTTATTATATAAATACACTCATGAAAGAATTAAGTAATGGTTTGGTAGAGTCTTGAACAAGAATGTTTTGTTTAGATGATAATGCATCATAATGAGGAAACACATAGAATGATCACTGTCATTCTTTCTTCCTTAGCTCTGCCTACTAAAAATCCCAGTTTACAGAGAAATGGCTACCCATGATACTTCTTCATGAGCTTCTTTGTGCCTTTTTGGTACAAGGAAGATTTCAATGCTGATTAGCTAAATATTGTGAGAAATAGAAATTTCACCAATTTTCCACTAATTTTCCCCAGTGTATATCTTGACAGGAAGCCTTTCTCAGATTCCCTTAAGTCTGCATTCTATGAAGCACACACATGTGAATACTTTTGCTATTCTGCTTTCTCCAGACCTTCAGCCACAACAACAAAATTTCCCCAGCTACAGTGATCTAAACCCAGAGCATTCATGTTCTGGCTTTCATCTGAAATAGTCTGAATTGAATGTACTTCAGAGTAAACCTTTTCAATCATTATAATTGGTTTACATAATAACCCAAGAATCACATATGTCCATTCAGTTTTGTAACCATGATGCTGTTATTAATCTTTATTCAATCCAATATCTATATGCTACAGTTTTAATCTATTAAAGAGTTAGTAGCTTCTTTGTTATTATAAATTATACAATAAAAATGCATCATTGTTTAATTTTAATTTATTTTTATATTTGCACCACCATCCTGAGAAAGCTTTGATTTACTTTAATACTTTGTTGCTACTTTTGTTGCAACAGTCATTTCAGTGCCTGTGAAATTATTTGTGTGTGTGAAACTAAGAAAGCAAAATATGGCATCTGCTAGAGAATGCTGCAGAAGGAATGTTTTCGTGGTATGGCAAATATCACAGCCACCTTCTTGTTCCTTTCTTGCAGGGAATTAACAGATGTCATAGAATCACAGAACCGTAAAATGGTTTGGGTTGGAAGGGACCTCAAAATCATCTTGTTCCAAACCCCTGCCATGGGCAGGGACACCCTCCACTAGACCAGGTTGCCTGAAGCCCCATCCAATCTGGCCTTGAACACTGCCAGGGATGGGGCAGCCACAACCTCCCCGAGCAACCTGTGCCAGCGCCTCACCAGCCTCACAGTGAAAAATTTCTTCCCTATGTCTGGTCTAAATCTACCCTCTTCTAGTTTCTAGCCATTATTCCTCATCCTGTCATTACATGCCCTTGTAAAAAGTCCCTCCTCAGCTTTCCTTTTTATATGTCAGCATATAAACCTGCTGGGTTTATGTAGAAGTCAAAGTGATCTGCCTTTGGCACAGAAATTTCTAACTGTTGTGACCCTTGCACATTTTTCAATGTTTCTTTTTACCTACAGCTGGCAAAGCAAAATTTTCTGTAGTCAAGTCTGACCTTCTTTGAAACTGCATGTGTAGGATATGAGTGGGTAGATTTCTTTCTACTGGGAGGTACACACCCTGGTAATAACAAAGCATTAGGCTCACTAAAACCGCAGCCAAATGCAGGTGTGTTTTGTGTTTCATAGCTTTGCTGTACTTATGCCTGTCACCTGTAATTGCCTATTTTAATTGAAGGAAGCTAGTCTCTCGGTCCTTATCCTATACATCTCTCATAATATATGTACTTTCATTAGCAGCTTTTAGTGTCAGCTTTCCATGTTAACATGTTTACAACAGAAGCTCTTTTGGAGCACAGTTAAAATCTGATTGTAGAAACAGTGGTTGAACTGGCTAGCAGGAATGAGAGAGCTGTATGCCAACGTGCACGTTGGCATCTCTGCAATAAAGAAAATGGTGTGGAACAGAGTACTGGTTTGTCTGTTTTTCAGTGTTATATTCCTTAAACATGTCAAAGTTGCATGCACTGACTCCAAGAGCTCTAACATAACATGAGCGGAGTTTGAATAAACAGGAGAGCCCAGCCTTCCAATGTTCCAAAATACAGTTAAATTCACGTCTTTCTCACTGGCAGATGGACACTGCCAGATTCAACATTGAACTACTTTATGAATTGCTTTGTGATGCCTCGGAGGGATCAGACAGTTTGTGTAAAAAGATTTTCTTGTCAACTTGATAGAAATTTAATACCTAATTCATTTGAACATTTTGTTTAAAGAGAGACAGGCACCTGCAGTCTTAAATATTTTGGTGACACTTTACAAAATTAAAAATGAAATAATGCATAAAAGGTAAAGTTAAAGGAGCTGCACTTCTAATCCTATATAGTATTGCAGACCTATGTCTGCTACTTACCTATAGGGTCAGTAAGGTCAATAGTTTACAGGACATTGCAAAAAGTTTTGTAGACAGCTGTAAGTTTTAGAGGCAAGAGTATCAAATAATGAACAAGCAGGATCTACTGACTGTTAAGAGAGCTGCTACTAACCTGAGAAACCAAACTGGTTTTCTACTGTCTTTTTTATGTCAATTTTACTTTTTCCATTTGATACAGTGAATGAATCATAGAATCATAGAATGGTCTGGGTTGGAAGGGACCCCAAGGATCACAGAGTTCCAACCCCCCTGACACAGGCAGGGCCACCAACCTCCAGGCCTGGATCTACACAAGGTTGCCCAGGGCCCCATCCAACCTGGCCCTGAACACTTCCAGGGACGGGGCATCCACCACCTCTCTGGGAAGCCTGTTCCCTAATATCTAATCTAAACCTTCCCTCCTTTAGTTTTAATCCATTCCCCCTTGTCCTGCCATCGTCTACCCTTTTAAAAAGCTGATTCCCCTCCTGTTCCTCTGCTCCCTTCAGGGACTGGAAGGCTGCAATGAGGTCCCCCCGCAGCCTTCTCTTCTCCAGGCTGAACAAGCCCAGCTCCCCCAGCCTCTCTTCGTAGGGGAGGTACTCCAGCCCTCTAAACATCTTTGTGGCCCTCATCTGAACTCTGAAGTACTCTAAGTTGTTTAAATAGAAAGCATGAAAGCCGAAGTTTAACTCCTCTGTAAATAGTGGCTGTGAGAAGTATACATAGCATGCTGTGGGAAGACATTTGAATCAGTAGTAGGAAATTCATGGGAACCATGAAGCAGACTTTGCTTTGCATTTAAAATCACAGAAACTGTGAGTTGCCATCAGTCAGTCTGTTCTTAGCAGTTTTCTTTGTCTTCCAGAGATCCTTCCCTGACCACATTGCTTGTCTGTTCTTGTTTTGTCAAGGATATTTTTTTCAGTGTTAGCAGATCACAACAAGAGCTCTTAGATCTTAATTGATGTTATCCTTAGGTCTTCTGAAAGGCACTTAACAGTTGCTACATTTATTTAACTACATGTCCTACCCACTGGAGATTTCACTATATTCAGTTCTTCATTAAATACTCTGTTTCTTCATCAGTCTTGTTCATCTTTATTGGAACAATAAGTAATGCCAGTACTTTATTCTTGGGATAATTAAAATTAAAATATTGGGGGGTTAATTATTAAAATGGTTTTATATCTGAAGATCCTTCAGTCATTGTTTGAAATTCAAAATTATCTTCAGCCTTCATATGAGACATTCTTACTGTATGTCATGCCTTAATTGCCTCTTTCATTCTATTGTTACTACTTTTAAAAAATCACAGGTAATTGATTAACAGTTCCAAGATAATTTTCTGTAGAGCAATTCTTATTTTGCAAAAGTCTGCTTTGTTTTCCTCTTTAATGAAGTTAGATACTGTTTATCTTGTGGCTCCTTTCATGCCTTCAGTCACTTTCAAACCTCTGCCTAATCTCTGTACATCTGATTAAAACATGTAAATGTATTTGTATTATGAAAATTTCATATTTACTTTATATGTGCTGAAAGGAATCAGGGATGTTGACATATATTGTAGTCCAGTATATATGATATTTGTGTTACTAGTAAAAGGCAACAGTCTTCATGCTAATCTGGCAAAGCAGAATCTCAGTTCTACTTGTAGCTTGTTTAACAGTGTACAAATGACTCATTCCCAGTCTGTCCTGGCTTTCATCTTGGTAAATGATAGAGGCAGTAAAGAGCTGGTAAAAAGCACTAATAAATTTTCTACTATATCAATAAAGTGTACACTTTTTTCCCCACAACACTTTTTTGAGTGTAATAGAATATTTTACCTTTAATATGCCGTTTAGTTTTCAGATTGTAATACATATGAAAGAGACAAAGATGATTAGTCCTTGTGGTTATAATTACTGCCTGGTTTTGCTTGCTGAGAGGATTTTTTTTCCTTTTTTTCATAATCTTGCCAGTTTTTCCTTCAAAACAGGTCTCTAAACAATTTAAAAAATTACTTCCCTTCTCTGTCCAGCATTCTGTTAAGTTTTCAGTAAGCACTGTTTAGCTTTGAACAGAGCAGCAAAGCTGTAATATGGCCAATGGCCTTGATTTTGCTGTCTCTTACATTAATATTATTTAGACCCTGCCATTATTTGATTGATGAGAGTTATATTAATAAATTTGCTGTCAGTAGGAGGAAAATCAGGCCCACTGAGAGCTGAAATAAAGATTTAATTAAAAGACTGTGCAGAATTCCACAGGTGAAATACTTAAATTTTGTCTATAAATCAAGAGTTAAACATCCTATTGACTTTTTCTCTGTAGAGTAAACTGTGATTAATATGTCCAAAATTGTGTTTGTTCTAGCATAGGGATTAATAAAAAGAGAGAATTTCAGTCAAGAGATTTATCTGTACTGTTACATATACTTTTGGAGTAAATTCTGCTTCTGGCATTATGGGAATCAGGTAAATTTCCTGGAAATTCCTGGGTTTACCCAAGAGATTGATGGAAGTGACTCTAGGCTGATAAAATGGAAGAAAGAAGTATTCTTCAGGCTTTCTTTAAGAGCTCTTTAAAAGCAGATTTCAAATGTAGTTTGGCCTACCAAAGCATTATTATATTCTGCTACAGTTTTAAAAGTAATTTAGTTTTAGTATATACTACCTGTTTACCATAAGAACCTACTCAACATTTGTGTTGCTGCAATTAGGGTAAGAAATTGTTGATGAAGCTGTATTTATTTATAACTTATTTTTTTGGAGCACGGAAGAAATGCACAACTTAAAAATTACATACTCCCACATGTTTTTTCCAGAAAAACTGTTATAAAACTTTTCCCAAAGCCATATGTAAATGCTGTTCAGTTCAGAGTTAAGCCACAGCCTGTGTCCAAATTGCTAACTTTTCTTCATCTCAGTTATATCAACCTGCTTCAGTAACTTAACCTAAATTCCTTCCTAACTCAACAAAACTTTTCTGAAGCTTTCAATATGAGGAAAACTTGGCATCACATGAACAAAGATGAAGAATGTTGCTTTGCTTGAAGAAACAATAGTAACATTCAAAAATAACACCCCTGAGATATCTCATAGCTTTGCAATGTTTTTAACAGCAACCCCCAAATTCCTTTTTCCATATAGAAAATAACTTCTGTGCCTCTTGAGAAAAGGCAAAGTTTTCATGGTGGCAAATTCTAAAAGTCTCTTGATATATCCCATGTTTACCTTTTCACTTGTTTTTTCATAGACAGCTCTGACCTTTTGTATTTAAACATTCCTAAATTTTCAACGTGGCTAAAATCTTATGCCATTAACTTGATTTCATCTGCTTGGAACTCCTTTTTGACTCTTCAGACTCTCCTAGTTAACATCTTGTTCTGTATATTAGTTGCTTCTCAAGGCTGTCTTCGCTTCCTTCTGTCAACCATAAACTTATTAAAACTTGGGATATTAATATCTTTTTGTCATATTTATCCGTATTAAATAAATCATTCTTCTCCCCATGGAATCTCTCTGGGAAGCTTTCCACCATTCTGTCTTGCTGCTAGATCTTGTCACCTAAATTGCAGTTCATTTATATTTTAGACCTCAGGTTAAGATAACATCCTTCAGGTAATAAAATGTCTCTGTCTGACAGATTTAAAGTGGTACTCTTCCAGTGACAATTCCCAAGAGTACTTTATGTGGGAATCAAGAAGTATTTTTGTCTTTGTTGCTAAATGAAGGTTTAAACGGAATGTGTATACACAGAGCAAAAGTGCACTTCTGATGGGAAGATAACATTTTCCACCAGGTCTTTTCCGTATTACTGATACTAGGTTATACATTAAATGTTAGTAAGTGGAGGCAGATACCCATGAGGCATTTGTCAGCCTGATCAAGATGATAGAAACACATTCTGTCTGCAAAAGTCAGCACGATGACAGCCTCAGAAGACTCTTAGAGAATTATTTTCTTCCCAGATTGCTAGTTTTCATAGAATCATAGAATCATAGAATCATAGGGTTAGAAGGGACCTCGAGAGATCATTGGGTCCAACCCCACCCTGCCAAAGCAGCTCCCCAGCTCATATTGCACAGATGGGCATCCAGACAGGTCTTGAATATCTCCAGAGATGGAGACTCCACACCCCCCCAGGGCAGCCTGTGCCAGGGCTCTGTCACCCTCACTGTTCTTCTGCATGTTGGTGCGGAATTTCCTGTGCTCCAACTTGCAGCCATTGCCCCTTGTCCTGTCTCCACAGAGCACTGAAAAGGGGCTGGCCATTTCCCCCTGCATCCCATGCTTAAGATATTTTTAAACTCTCTGTATGTTTATTTTGGCTAATGACTTTAAGAAGTGAATGCAGTTACACAAAAAGGTATTTGTATTTTTGAATTCCACTAAACTGAGAAAAAGATGTACTTACAGTATTTAGTATTCTTTCTTCCATGTGTGTTTCTTGCAGTCTAGCTTTGCATCTCGACACAGTAGATACAAACCAGTCAGAGCAAGAAATAGTTCTTGATTGCAGCCTTTTTCTTCTAAGAAAACTGATGAGTTTACTTCAGGTTTTTTGTGAATTCTGCTTCATCAGTGGCTGATTTTCACTGGAGAGTTGCCTACTGTGTACAAGCTATGCATTCTAAAACATAGATAGTACCATTTCTATATACTTCCCTGAGAGTAATGTAACTGTTGGTCACATTGGTACCTTGCAAGCGTGGAGGAACCTGAGAATTAAGAAAACAGACTTTTCTCTTTAACAGATTTCCTATATTTTCACAGGAGGGTGAAGTTCAGTTTGCTTGGTTTGGCCTCATTTCCTCTGGGCTGTAGAAAGGGAGCAGATGGGAACCTTTACAGGTTGTTCTCTATTTTAGCGCTGAAATATGAAAAGATCAAGCTTTTCTATAGATGCTAGTGTTATTTGAAAAATGTGAATGGACTTTTTCCTTTGTTAGCTTGTTCACCTTGTAGCAGACTTATTTTTGACTATAAACTAGTGAGAAAAGGTAGGAAATCAATTTGAAGTCTTTTTTTTACTTCACGACTATTTCAGGGAGGATTATTTGGCTAAACACATCTCGCAATAACCTGGCATATGATTAAACAGCTATCGTAACTTAAACATATACTTATACTGCATATTTAATCTCACAGTTATATTTTTAAATGGCTATAAGGAAGTTGAGTAGTAGAAGGTAAAAAGAATGCATTCACTATGTATTTGATAGTATACGTTACAGCCATGTGTACATATGTATATGCATGCTTGTGCATATAGTCATATGTCAGTCAGAGAATATACTTGGCTAATTTGCCAATTATGACATGCAAGAAGTTCACAGAACATCAGTATCTGGTCAAATAATACAAGTATTTGAAAGGATTTAGGTGACCCAGGGCAGAAAGCAGATGAGTCTACAATCCTTGTTTCATCTGCAGCTCCTGTTAACCTGACTGACCCTGCTGGAAATAGGCTGTGTCACTCCTAGGATATCATCTTTTAATGGGATCAATACTTTCCGCACCATCAACACCAAGATCCAAGAATAATTCAGTGGTTTAGAATGGTTCAGACCCTATTACAATAGGCAGTACAAACTGAACATCAGATCTTACTGTCAGCCTGGATTATCCTCCAACGCATTTCTGCAAGGGGCTGTCCCCTTACAAACCATCGTGCTCTCCCCTTTCCTTCTGTGCACACTACATATTCTGGATGTCATCACTTAAAAGGTGCAAATGTCACAGGATATGAGGTAGCATTATTATTCATCACTTTACGGAGAGATACTCATTTTTAAAATGATAACATAACCAGTATGTCTCAGTATTTCAAAGAAAGGGCACAGAATCTTCAAGCAGTGTGACACACAATACTGTGCAGAACAACTGTGGGATGAAGCTATCAACTATGTAAATTAAAACTGCCAGTGCTATCTTTTCACCTTTTTATCTTCTCCAAATGCAAGGAAAAAGTGAATATTTTGTTACTTTTCAAGTAGGCATTTGAGGCATTTGCACTTGGAGTAGAACCAGGTATATTATTTCTAATGCAAATATCCTTGAAATTCATTTGAGTTTGCAAGAAATTCTGCAATTTTGAACATTTAATCTTATTTATTACTAATCCTTGGGTAGGTGTTCCAAAATGCCTCTAGCCAATTACTTACAGAAAAATAATTAAAAGTCATTGTAATATCAAACACAATTTTTTGGGGAAGGATGGGGAAAAACACAACCTAATTACAGGCATGGAACTTTATATGCTGGGAACTGACACTCAATATCTTCTTTTTCATTGCTATTCAGGAACCTGGGCAAATAAATTATTATATTTGACAGGTTTCTGCCAGTCCCTCTTGGTTTGACAGTGTTATTTTAGAGAAAAGAGAGAGTCACTTTTGTATATAATGAAAGAAAAACTTGTCAAGCATCTATACATATTTTATGCTGCATAAAACTTAAGTACTGGAGGAAAGATTCTGGTTTCAGTCATGCCATTGTAAATTCACAGTGCTTCTGCTGACCTCCAAGTTTGCATCAATGACACAGAATGGCATCTAGCCCAAAGTATGAATTCCATTTTTACAGTGGCAATGCAGCTCTTGTAAGTCAGCTTGGCCCTTACAGGTTTTAAGGTTTTTTGTTAGTACAGTCATGCACAACTCTGATGTGTATTATGGCATTTTGGTATTTTCTACTGACATTGACAGAACTAAAAGCAATTTCTATCAAAATGCTTCCTTGAAATGTCATCATGTACAATCTGCATTTTGTTGTTTGTTTCTTTTCAGTTTAGTTCATAGAAGTGGTTACTCTTAGCTGGAAAAATAAGACTCAGGATAAAACCATTTTCTAGTTGCATGCTGCTAGGTTTGCCTTTACTTTGGTCTTGAAAAAAGATGGTGAGTCCCTTCAGGCATTTTTGCACATTGTTCCTTTTCATTTTCAAATGCTGCTGAAGCAGCAGCACATGAGCACTGAGGTGAAACCAAGCAACCAAAGTCCTTTGGATTCTGTAAGCTGAGTGGCAGATGATGCTGTCTTTAAAAAGCTTACTCATTATGTTTATGTATATGTCAATAGTTTACTCTAATACCAAGCAGGATTTTATGGAATGTTTTCACTGAGGACAAATACTGAAAATGCTACACATGTCCCTTGAAGAATATTTACTTACTAAAGAAAAACATGTTTAGAGGCATGACTTCCCTTATGTCTTTTCCAAGAAATATGTATATATGCAGCATTTGAAGGATCCTTTACTTTAAAATTGAAAAATAACTTTGGTTTTCTTTTTGCAGATTTAAAATAGTGGTACATCATGATACATGGCTTCAAAAATGAGGGTTTCATTCATTAAACTTTTTGTAGGGTTTTTTTAACAGCACTTTTTATGCACATTATCATATGCATTAAAACCAACTGGCAAGATATGTAGTCTGTGTGTTTCCGAAATTATTACCTATATGCATCAAAGTATTGTGATTCACTTACTGTAGGTTTTGCAATTGAAAATGAGATGGAATTATGGTAAGAAACATCATTGGTGCTTTAGTTGAAGATGCCTGTGATACTGAAAGACATGCTTAAATCTGTGTATTTGAGACATGCTCCCTTTTCTTCATTATGACTCGAAAGCTGCAGGTTTAAACATTCTGATCCCACAATTGCTCACAAATTCTGTTCCTTATAACAGGAGAAGAGCAGAGTGTTGAATTTCCCCTGTACCTGATACAGTTCAAAAGGAATTTTCAAATCATGCCATGGCCTAGCCTTTCAGGATACATTGGTAGCAAGTTAGCAAGTCCTAACTCTTGGAATCCAAAAGCATATTTATTCTCATTCCTCACCCCCCCCCTCCCCCCCAGGGTATCTTGTTAAGCTAACAATAAGAAATAGGATATGCATAATATAATGCAACATACTCCACTAAATTTATAAGCAACCTTGCAAGAATGCTCAGGATACTTAGGCCACATGAAAAAATAACTTTTTTTTTTTTTTAAAGTTTCATAAATACTCAAAGTTAGAGAATGCTGTTTTGTTGGTGGATCACTGAAAAAAAACCCCAACAACCAGAATAGGCAAGAAATTGCAAGAACATATTCTTTTCCTTTGGCAGGATGACATTGGATTCTTTATCTTTCTATTGAACAACATGGAGCGAAAAGAATGTCCTCTTCTCCCTTCTTCTCCTTTCTTGTTTTAAGCATCCCGGTACCAATACCCTTTCAGAATTTGTTTGCAAGAAAATGCTATCATGAATGTGAGATTTGGTTTGTCTTTCTTTTGTTTCTAACTTTTCCTGAGCTGGGCCTTCAACTCTAGGAACATTTGTCTTTTGCTGCTGTGTAGAATTTTATGGTTCCATTTTGAAATACAGGGAACATTTAGAATAATAATATATTACTGCTATTAACTACCATTGCTACTAATAATAAGTAATTATGTGACTAGCAATATTATAGTCCAACCTGTTCCATATACCAGTCAACTGGGTTTGAATTTTGAATATTATTTCTTCCTCATGTCAGGAATCTGTGATCAGTGTTACTGATGATTAGTTTCCATAAGGCTATCTCATAATTTGAATAAAGTTTTGCATCTTTTAAATAATAATAAAAAACCCATGCAGAAGTATATGAAATATGATCATCCCACAGAAAAGATCTACTTATGTCATCCTCCTCAGACACAGCAGTAGAAGCTCTGCAGCTAGAAGCAGCATCTTAAGTTTTTTTCGGTTCCTGAAGGCTTCTTGACTCACCTTGGCCATTCCCAAAAAAGTGAATCAGAGCCAGTGTAGCTATTATTTTTGTCATTAAGTACTGAGCTATTGAACAGTCGTATGATAGCAGCAGGGCTGTGGAAAACTCTGGGTTTTTCCAAGCAAGATACATTTTCAGGATCTTTCAGGGCTTGCTTTGGCCCACTGAAGTTCTGTGATTCAGTGCTAGGGTCGTACCAAGGAAGAGCTGTTAGCTGTAAAATGTAAATGTACATTGAGACAGATTGGTGTTGGGAGAGGAATTAAATGTACATCTGTGATGAATAAAGATTTTGGCGAATAAGCTTTTTAAAAATAAATACATACATACATTAATATTTTGTTTGTTATACATCTTATATTGCTAACTCTGCAGGAAGTTAGAAAATACTATATAACTTTATTGCTTCCTAATTTTCTGGAAATCTCTTGTTTTATGGACACCTTTATTGTGTTCTGGTTTGTTATTGCTGCTGTACTCACTAATGTCTCAGTGATAATACTTCCTTAAAAGTATTCTCACATATGGTGTTAAATTCCAGTTCAGAAATACTCAGAGAAAATAAGATTTGTTTATGTTCAGGCATTTGCCATGTATAAACAACTGAAGCAAATAGCTTAGTTATTTTTACCTTTTGAAGTATGTGTTATTTTTATGGAAATGGTCTGAGGGCACTTTGGAGTGCCTCAGATTATGTCCTCAGAAAAAATTCAGCATCAACATTGAATACAGAAGGACAAGCTGTAAAAGAAATTACAGTGTGCTGACTAAAGACTTGATAGTAGTGGGTTTATACTTTTTCCCCTTTTCAACAGTTAAATTAAACACCTACTTCTGTAACTTGTTTCTTAAAGGAAATTCAAATTTCACAGAAATTTAAAACAGCCATAAAGATACACCCTCATCAACTTCAAATGGAAGAAAATTCCAACAAGCTTGAAAGAATTCAAAAATGTTTTAAAATTCTGTTTTAAATGATAAACTGAAAAACATGAAGGGCAATTAGGTACTAATGTTAATTTTCTGTAAATAGCACCTTGATTAGCTCTTTCATCTAGCATATTTTACATGCACAAGAGGAAGTTTTCCTTTCATTGTAATTATCTATGGAATGTACATTTATCTGTTCAGTTGTGTCATACAAATCTCGCTACGAATTATCTCTTAATACCATTAATAGTTTTCTATAGAATTCATGATAGATTAAAACAAAAGGAAAAGGATATGCATTATCATAAAAGTGATGAGCAAACTGCAGTAAGTGTAAAATTAAAGAACGAACACTTGCATTATTCGTAAAGTAAAATAAAGTGTATTTTTAATTAGTGTTCTAAATTTTCTGGGTATCATTGATAGCAGAGATGAATAGAATCAAATCACCACATTCAATAGCTAAAGTTCAGTTTGGATCAAAACTTTCAGCTCAAACCTGGTTGTGTCATTTGTAAAATTTACCAGGCATGTAGATATCTACAATCTTAAGAAAACATGAAATCTTACTAATTTAAACTTCTGGTTAGGCTGATACCCTTAACTAGCAAAGGGATATGAAATATTGCAGTACATCAATTTTTTGCCCATTCTGCTTAGTAATTCATACACCTAGGCATATAGAAGCCTGAAGTAGAAACTTGGTCTATTATCCACTTAAAACTAGCATAAGTTATTAGGAAACTTTATGTTATATTATTTTGACTTGTTGAACATTTGGTAGCTGCTATGTACTCTCAGTTCACACTGGAAACAGCAGAGATTGAGGGTCTTTTGTACCTTGCAAAATAGAGCCTATAAAAAGAAAGTGATGCTGACACTCACAGTCCTCAAGTCAAAATCTCTGGCCAAATAAAATCCAATGAGAATTTGAATCTGACTGCTTCTGAGAAAGGTGCAACTTTATTTTTAACCCAGTTATTTGAAAGTTACTCCACGGATGAACTAAGCGCAGCAGCAAGGAGTCCAGGAATACACAAGGTCCTTTCCTTTGAGCATTCATAGCAGCTCACACCATGTCAATGATGCCTGTCTGGTGCTTGTCAGTACTGTCAGGACTCACTGCCTGCCTCTGGAAATTCTATATTCAGTTCATTCAATATTCATTTAATGTAAAAGGAATGGCAGGAGGGAGAGGAGGGGCATGGGGATCAGAAAGCCCTTCTCCAGAATCTTACCAGTTATTATTTGATCCTTCAGGTTTTAGTTTGATGACTTAAAAACTTTATTTCACAGTGTTTGCATTGCAAAGAGCAAGCTGATTTTATAAAAATTGACTAAAATTTGAAGTTCCAGACTTTTTAGAAAAATCTGATTATTCTTATTATGGACATTAACTTGGAACTAGAAGTACTACTACCTCAAGAGGGAATATAGCATTTATATGTTTCCACATCTAAATTGAGTATATTCAGTAGAATAAGATGAATATGCTCTGACCAAGTCAGTCCTGTGAATGTTCCTGTGATCAAGCAGCAAAGATAAAAGTTTTTATTCGTTTCAGATTAAATAGTGCATTACAGAATCATTTCAGAAATTAAAAAAATTATTGTGCCATATTTTCTTCTCAAATAGGACATTTCAAAAGATTGTTACTGCAGGGTAGGTGCCTGGTAGGGGAAATACAGCAGGATTCTGCAACCTGGAATCTTGAGAGACTGGATGTTTATGAGGAAATGGCAGTGCTCACTCATTCTCATGTGTCAGGCCCCCACCCCTCTCTAAAAAGGAAGTGATATTTTAGGAGTTGTAGGAAAAGATGTCCTTGGCACTAAATTGTCAAACTTGCAGGGGCCACTGAGGTACATTATACTAGGGAAAAACTTTTTAAAAATAAATCCCTTAGCTTGTACAGATAGAGACTCACTCATTTCCAATCTGGTTAAGCACTCTAAGAGTTATATCTCCATGGGTGTACCCATGCACATACATAGACAGTGTCCTTACCTTCTGTACCTCACTTTCTTTAAAATCAGTGGTCACTGTACTACCTTACACTTCTCATTGATTTCAAAGCAAGCAGTATCCTAGAGAATAATCATTAAGATTTTTCTGTGATGACATTCATTGCCATTCAAGAAATTCCTAAAGCTCTGTGGAAGGTTTAGCGGAACATGATCAGCCTTTACCTCGTTTCCTTCCTCTTCTTTGAGGTGAGGAAAAAACCCTTAAAAATCAGAGATTTGACTCTTTTGCTTCTTATTGGTCAGGGAAACCAATAAATTAAAATTCTGTTGCATTGACAAACTTAATGTGGGAATAATCCAGCACCATGCAGTTTAGAAATGGGACATGGTTCTGTGAGAGAGCTTAGTTCAACCTGCTGTATTTCAGCATCCATAGAATGTTTTGTGCTGTTGAAGGACGTTTGAAAGTTGTGCTGTGTGTTGGTTTTGATTTTTTTTTTTAAATTAGGAATGACCATAATGAGATTTTAATGTTGCAAAATCAAACATTAAGAAGTTATTTTCTTATGGAAAATATACTGAGTTACATTCCTTGTCCTGTGCACCTCAATCGATCTTAAAAATTATATTTAGAATAGTAACTATGATGGAAATATATAATTTGCATCATATAGCAAAATTTCATGTATTTACTATATTATATCTCTTCACGCAGACAGAATATCTGTAAGATTTTACTAATTTTTGTCCCTCCAGAATCATAGAGGTTCATCATTATTATTTATCATTATGAGAAACATATGCGCTTTGAAAAATAATCCTAAGAGAATTCTTAATTTGTTTTTCATAAACTGATCATTGTTATATTGGATTGTGTTATAATTAACCAATTTATCAAAAAGCACTAACACAATCAAATGCTTCTTATTTTGACATGGCAACTCTTGCAATGTGCAAGGATACAGACAGATGGTAAATACATCAGTTGAAAATTTAAGAAACCTTTCAGATTTTAATGGGCTTTAACAGAGTATTTACCACTTAGTATCTTTTTCTGCATTTCTACTTCATCCATCACCTGAAGCCTGACTGTCACTCTTCTGAATCATTTTGGCAACAAATCAGGAAAACCCAAGTCATTACTCAAGCAAAGCATATGCAGAAGGTGGGGGGAGATGAAAGGAGCAAAAATAAAATGTAATAAATGGTGTTTGAAACTTCAGCTCTAACTTTGGTTGTGAAGGCACCAGAGAAGTTTATCCACCAGTTGGTAACCCTTCAGGCTCGATATTCCTGCTGCCTGGGTGGCAGAGGAAATACCTAGATTCTCAGAATTTTCCTGAAGCTTTCAGGAAGAAAAAGTAACCAAATTGTTAGGTGCAGAGATCATGAATTGTAAAGGCTTTAAGAGAATATATTATCTAATGATAAAAGTCTGTGCCTGTAACTGAGTGTCCTATAAAACAAAACTAACAGAAGTACTACAAAAAGACAAGTTTTAAAAAATCATGAGCCTAGTTCTTGGCGTTGTGAAATTGCCTTTGAAGTTCAAACTGCGATTTTAAGTCTCCTCATTTTCTTTTACTTTCAGTTTCTGAGAACTCGACAGTATATCATGCTGATTTTTTCAGTACATTTTGTTTTAGTGGTATCTGAGATCCTCTGGTAACCACTTTTCTTCAGACATTGTATCCTTCAGTAAAGCCTAAGATACATTAAGGTGTAATAAAAATCACGGGAAGCTAGTGGCACAAATACAACTGTCTGTTGTGAGGGCTGCACTACCTGGCTCTGTGGCTGTGTTCCCAGAGAAATCTACCTTTTCCACTGCTGGTTCCTTTTTCTTTAAAAGGTAAAGTAAGTGAGAAGAAACTTGTGTCACAGGCAGCAGAGGCCAGATGATGTACCCAGCCATTGTCAGCATTCTTCGAGCTGTGTATTACAGATCTGTGATACCAGGTGGGAGTTGCCCTTTGGAAGGTGAAACTGAAAGGAAGCAGGGTGCATGATGAAAAAATGAGTATACGCAGAAGGCAGTAGAGGAAGGTAGAATAAGGCAAATGAGAGGATCTTTTTATAGACACTGAAGTTGACTGCCCTCACAAAGAGGCTCAAGAGAAACTTACTACGTCAGTTACTACTTGGTAGTGGCAGCTTTCCCTAGCAAAATAGCTTTGGCTTAGTCATTAGTACTTGTGTGGTGCTAGCAGTGTAATTGTGGATGTGCTAAATTATAAGCATGCTAGATTAAATAAAGCCAAATTGCCTAACTGCATTGCAAGTCTAAAGGATTATTTTTTTGTAGGCCACACTGAGCCCCATGATGTATTACACAGCTAAGTAGTACCCTAGCAGGTTCACGTGATTTATGAGCGAACTCATGACGTGTACGCGTATCTTTGAAGTATCAAAATGCCTCCAGTGACTAAAGTAAGAATGTGCTTGACCAAAACTGCTAGGTGCTCTTACGTGTTTGCTCTTTGTGTTTGAATGTATTACTGAGTGGGAAATTGTCTGTAATGTAAATGAATCTGTGAGGAGGGAAGTAATTTACAGTTCCCAAAGATGAAGGATCTGGGATTAAAAAGAAAAGTAAGTTTTTTCCAATTATATGAAGCCTGTTCTTTTAAAGATAGAGAATCGTAGATAATAATCCATAAACATCTGGTCTTGCTGCACCTTTCTCTTCAACACAACTTTCTATGTCATACTTCCTGCAGATTCAGATGCTAGAATGGCTGCTGCATCCTTGGTTCAGTACATGCTCAGTGGCAGCCACACCTTCTCAAATATTTGTTGTAGACTGTTTTTAGTGTGGGGACTCAGACTGGGGACACAGCATTTAGTTGTGTTATGATCAGTACATTACACAATGATATTAATACACCACTCTGGGTGATATTTACAGAATTCTGAATTTACAAACCATAAAAAACTTCGTGAACATATTATGCTTAATGGTGTAATTTTGATTACTCCTGATTTGTCACTCCCAAAAAATCTCTCTCTACATCATTCTTTGTATCTTTACTTATTCAGATCTAGCTTTGAATCTGTTGTGGACTTCACTGTATTCTGAAATTCAGTTCTCCATAAGTTCTTTTGTTCATATCATTTTTCCTTTTATCTTCTTCATTTTACATATATCAGGGAGAGTAACAACAACAAAACCAGTTGGTTTGAAAGACGATCTGAAAAATCTGAAAGCACATACTGATTTAATTTACAACATGGATTGTATCACAAGCATTACATATGGAAGAAAACATGAAAATTTTCTGAAAAAAAAACTTCAGTATTGCAGTCATCAGGGAGGTATAATAGCTTTTTAAGCAAAAGAATAATTAATGGCTTAATAATAAGAGGACAAAAGCTAACCTTGGATCATTTCAGGCTTTAATTCAGAAGGCAGTATTTCTTGAGTAGAACTATAATGTTATGCTGGGTCCAGACAGTAATGGCAAGAGGGAGTCCCATCTAGCCCTAAAAAGTTAAAAATGTGCATTTCTGTAGAAGAACTTTGCAACTGCAATATAAAGAAAATTATGCTCTCTCTGAGCATCCTTTCTCTTCTTGGAAAACTCATCTTACAGTATAGCTGTTTAGTGGGTTTTGTTGGGTGTTTTTACAATTCAGATTTAAACTGTCAAACTTGGCCACTTGCTCAAAGTACGTTAGTGTCTTGTTTTTTATTCTCTTGTAATCTGTATTTTGGGGGAAAAAACCCCACAAAACCAAACAAAGTCTACTACAATTGCTTAAGCACATCCCAGTGATAAAACTATTGCCAGCTCAGTAAGCAATATGCTGCTATGTACTGCTTACAGACCTTTTCACTGGCCTTAATTTTCTTGCCAGGCTGGGCTGCCTATCTTTTGGGCCAGATTTTCCAACTCTTGCATAAATTCTTTTATCTCTTCTACCCAGTGCAGTTAGCAGGTTCCTAAAATATGAACATCCATTGATCTTTTGTCACATTCTGTATGTTTTTGCCTCTGTGGGCATATGGGTCATTAAATCCATACTTTTATCTACTCTACATAGTCAGGTTTTTTACTCTTACTAGTGTTATTTCCTTCTCAGCAAAGGTAGTTCTTCTGTGTCTGAAATCTTCACTCTGTTTTTGCTTCTTTGTTTTCTTTGATTTCCTTCTGATTTCTAACAGGGAAACCGAATAAATTAAAATGGAGATTTTTCTCATTTTGTTTTTAACAGTCAACATGTTGAATTAAAAGCATAGCAGAATTTCTTTTTAATAACAGCACTATAAATTTGTCTGGTTTTAGGTGAGGGTTTTTTTCCCTAGATTGGGTACTGGGTTGCATATTTATTATCTGGAATGTAGTGGTGAGTGGAGATGTGAATAACATCCTCTAAGATACTACTGGCAGCAGCATACTAGCTATGTAGTTGAACCTCTGTTTGTTTGCAAATACTAATAACAGAAATACAGTATTCCCATAAATAATAGTGTCTCTTTAATATTATTAACAACACAGAGTTTTTAAAATTGAATCATCATAATGGAAGTTAGAGGCAGCTTCTCCTTTAGGAGCAGCAGGTCCATTCCACAAACACCGTCCAGTGCAGCTGACTGCAACAAACAGTGCTATACTGGGCAGGGTTAGGTGGATTATGAATCATATTTCTTCTGAATTTTTCAGTACTTGGAGTGTATTAGGCAAATTAAGCATTTTTTTTAAAACCATGTTAAACTATGTGTCTGATAACATGGTTTCCATTCAGAAATCCATTGCAATTACCTTTGATTTTGGTCCTCATTGTTTCTGAAAAATATGTCTGCTTCATTAGATTAGACTTCACTTACCAGGCACAATACAGCATGTAGTCTCACATGCCCTGTCTAAAAAGAAAAGGTGTGAAAAAGTATGTGCTTGCACAAGGTCCTAAGATCTTTAGCAAAATAAAATGCAATGTTTTCCATTACCTCAGACTTGCTCCACTTCTTTTTAACTACTAAATATGTGTTATGGATTACTGTCTCACTCAAAGATAAATGTACTAGTTCTCAATAGCTCATTAAAAACTAATCTGTTCATTTGTTTGCGTGTCTTTACAATATAAAGAATTTATTTTTTGAGAAAATAAAATAATACTTTTCACTTAATAAAATAAATTTTTGCCTTGGCTAAACTGATTATTGAATATGTTAATAAAGACACATACACATATATTAGATAGATAGATAGATAGATAGATAGATAGATAGATAGATAGATAGATAGATAGATAGATAGTCTATTTATTAAAATGAAACAGCTGTCCTTATATATAAACTTCGACTCAAAACCCAAATACCTTTATAAGCTTTTTTAGAAAATAATGAGTTCTGAATGAACTTTGGATAGAACTCTACTGTAGACTTGATGAAATTCTGTCTCTGGGTACTGTTGCTGGGTAGAAACTTCACTGCATCAGCTAAATAAATACTCATATTCAATTAGCTGTCCCATAATATCTTAAAGTATCTCAGGATTAAAGACTAGATTTCAAGAAACCCAGCTCAGCTGGTGGCAGAGATGAGATCAAAGATTACTTGGATGATTTGCTGTCTCTCCTTCAGGAGACTTATGAGGAATAGGAACTCAAGGGCTATTACCAGGGACTTGTGATAGTACCAGAAAGGGGCTGCTTGACAGAGCAGCTTGTTTATAGGTGTTTATTTCAATTAGACCGTCTGGTTCATTTCGGAAAAACAAACAAACAACAAAAAGCAATGCCAAACTGCAAGATGAGTCCATTCTTTAAGCTCCAAGCCTGAAACTGTGTCCATTTCTCCAGTTTTAACACTTTCTGAAAGTTACTACCTCTGTATATGGCTCTGGTTTTAATCAGCACAGCTGTTCCACTACTGCAAATGCTGAAGGGAAGCAAACTTCTTAATCATCACTGGTGCTTATACTTACATGTTTGTCAGTCAGGTATAGTCTGTCTTTCCATGTTGCATTCCTTTCCTTCAGTGCTATACTACTCCATAAAAGCAGATATGTTGCAATGTCCCTGACAGAATAGGAAAAAATTGCAGTGTGCTGTGCTCAATGTGTATGTATATGGTGCATGTACAGATACTTCCTTGTATGCTGCATTGCTCTTGTGTTTTGTTGATAACTCTTTCAGTAGGAAAAATCTTGTGTCTTGAAACCTGCGCTACAGCAATGAGGACCCTCGTCCAGAGTTTGAGTAAAACCAGTTTGGTAGGAACTGTCTTTGCTTTCAGTTATTTCTTTGCATTTGTCTGTAACTTGGTTTTCTGGATGCTAGAAGATGAAACTCTGTTCTTGATTTATATCTGCTTTCTAGAAAGACAGATGATATCTACAATCATTACTTTATGATTATTAGTAGATCAAAGAGTGTCTATAGCAGTAAGAAATTCCCTTGCCAGAAGAGAAGCACATGTCTAAATTCAGTCGTATCTCACTATTAACTTTGTACTGGTGTATTTATCAGTATGTCAGCAATTCCCTTGTAAACCTGTAGCTTTGCAAATAACAGCTTTTGAGAGTTGTTTTGGGCTAAGCTTGGCCAACTAATTCTTAATCCACAAGCTAAGGCTTTAAGGAAACATGAAAAAAAAATCCTAAACCCTAATTTAACTGACTCTAAGTTTTAGACTTAAAGGAAGAAGACACTCAGAGATTTTGTTGATTACAAGTGAGATTTTACAAACAGTACCTGGAAATGAGGACTCAATTGCTCCTAGTACTGTTAAAAGTAGAAGAAACTTGACGAGTTAGCCGCTGTTATTTTTACAATGAGACATTTCTGTATCATGTGTTGTAATCATCAATTCATCTCCCCACCCTACTTTCCTTATGATTCCAGAAGTGATTCTTTCCATGAGAATGAATATAACATTATTAGATTAAAGAGCATATCTAAACCATACCCATCTTATGTGAAGGACAGTTTCTAATATGATTTGTGTTAAATAGGAGTGTAGGTAGGGTTGCCTCACTTCCATCCACCACCGTACTTTTCTGAAGTGATCATCATAAGTGATGAGATAAATCAGATCTGATTTTGGCTAATTTAGCCATACTCTGTAATAGCTCTTCTGTATTCTGTGTTGTATCTTTAAAAACTAGCCTTAAATAAGAAATTTCCAGTTCAGTGAGATGTTTTTGTTTGGCATTTGCAAAATAGATTCTATGTCATGCAGATGTGAAATTCACACAACTTAACATGAATCCATAAATTATTCTTTTAGGGAAGTTTAGTAGCCATTTCGTTGTGACTATCACAAGAAGACCAGAGTTAAGACTTCTCTTGGTCTGTGATGAAGGTTTTACCTTCATGATATTCTTTTATCTTGTTTTGATTTCCTTCTAACATAACTGTATTATGTGTTTTTGGAGGACAAAGGAAGATGCATGCCAAACATAGGAAACTAAATGTTTCAATGCACCTACGTGAGAGCAGCAGTAGCAAAGTCACCTCATCAACTCACTGATGTGTGAACTTCAGATACTATATTCACTGATATAAATGCTGTGTGAAGAACTATAGTGTCTTCTTTTGCATTTTTTTCTAAGTAATGAGAATCAATAAAAAGACATTAAAAACAACAGGACCAAAGAAAGCCTACTTTCTCACTGGGCTATTAAATTAATTACAAGTGACAAAATGTTTATGTGCACCAGAAATTAATGGTAAGCTTTTGCTTATAACATTCACATGTGCTTTCTAATCATGTTAAATATCATTGTCTGCTGTATAAAAATGGCTAATACTGGTGTTAAAATTTGAAAATTATTAATCCTGATGATTGTCCTAAAATTCAGAGGCTTACAGTCTATTCCCATTCAAAGCAGAGATGATTGCTGCAGTGTACAGGTGCAGTTTAGTGTTCCTTCAGTGCAGCCCTCACTGTACTGGCTGGTCAGAGTCCCACTGCCCTGAGCCCACTGGGACCTGGGCCAGAGAGATGGTTTCTATTCTTACATTTTAAAGTTTCTTTCAGTCATAATTGTAACAAAAGATTGCTTTCCCTCAGCTTTTCATCATTTTCTCTGGCTCTCTCAGTGTGATCCTCCCTGCCTTGTTAGTGCATTTCTACCACTTTTGCCAGGTGGAAACATATTTGTGCAGCCGAACCTATGCCCATTTCTCTTTGGCTTAGACACATGCATGGAGGAAACTGGACTACAGGCTTGAGCACTGTCTGATTTCCCACTACCATGATGGTTATTAAACAAGTGAACATCTGAGTGTTTTCTGATGTTATTTGAGGATCTATCTTACAATTTTTCTGACGGCACCTCCTGTTCATCTCCATGCCATGTCCACCATTTAGCCAATGGAGCTGTGTGTGGACTCATTTCTATGTTGGCTTTCAGACAGGAATGATAATTTGCAGGTTTTTAACCTGGTATTGCTCATCTGACTTAGAGCACAGCTTCATAAGTAGTTTCAAGGACCTGACTAGAAGATCATTAACCATGGCAGTATAAGTAAGATGAGAGTAGAAGGAGGCCTCCATGACATTGGGCAGTTTTCTGGCATATCAGTTAATTCCGCGTGATTTCTGATCATTATTGTGGCATTGTGACAAGAAGATTCAGTCCATGATTTTAGATTACAAAAAATTCCTTAGCAGTTTTCCTGTACTCAAGAGGAAGCTTTAGAAAGAGCCCATGAAAATGCTCTTTTAATCTGAGTCTTTTCTATGATCAAGTTCACAGCTGGGGCTCCTGAAAGATGTTTCAGCTGCCTTGAAAGGTCAGTATTTTTCAGCACAGGGGAGGAAATGAGAAGCAAGAAAAGAAAGACAAGTACAGTAGCCTTAATTTTTACTGATTCGAAATAATTTCTCATTGAATAATGACTTAGAAGTTCATTTTAATGAAATAAAATAATAATTATACCTGAATAACTACAGGTAAATATTTACGTATATAAATAAAACAAAATTGAAGGGAATCTTGCAGGCTTACTTCACTGAACACTAAATATCAAAATAAGTCCATTGGTTCTATGTTCTCTGAGTATATTTTAAGAAAGACAGCTGTCCTTAGCTAAATCACCACTTCCTACTGTTTAAAGATAAAAATGCTTCATGGTTGTCTTTTTGATCATGTGACTAGGAATGACTTTCATAGGAAGACTAACAGTCATGGGAAAAATAAAAAACTTTTTAAAAAAAAATTCCTTGCAAGATAGTAGTAGGAAGGTAAATTTTGTCTTATGTGTCAATATCACAATTAATTTATATAAATTTTATTTTCTAGACCACAGTCTCTTGTGTGTGAGTTGTCTTTCTGCTATATGCTACTACCTTCAGGGAATTGAACAGAGCAGTTTAAACTGCTCCTGTCTTCAAATATCACATACTTAATGGTCAAAATAATAGTCCTTTCAGTATCACAGTGTAGTTTGTTTTGCAGGACAACAAAAGTTTCTTTTGCAGTGCTGCTGATCTAAAGTCAATACAAGAGGTCATGATATGTCATTTCATTACTTTTGCTTGTAAGGTGATGTCCTATTTCCAGTTAGGAATTTGCTGTGCTTTGACTGAAGTCCATCTGGAGGAAACTGTGTTGCTTTGTAATCCATAAACTGTTGTAATTGTTTGTATCTCTTGAACAGATGATACATTGCAAATGGTTTTCTCAAGCAACAACAGAAGAACTGAGTCTAGGAAAAAACCCCTGAGGCTGCAGTCTTTGATATGGCTATCATCTGCACAGTGCACTGCCACAGTTGTATTTCTGGTCAAGCTCATGGTTTGTGTTTGTATTAGACATGCAAAACCCTGCAAAGTCAAGCATTAGGAAGTACAAGGCTTAAGACTGCTGTTGCTACTTTAGTTTGTCCCCATGTAGTGTATGCAGTAAGAAGCTGTCTAATTAAATTGCTGTTCTCCATTCCCATATGCCCTGCAAGAATCCATTTACTTTAGTGCACAAAATTGTCTGTGCATACTTAATAAGGGGTTATTCAATGTTTTGGGTTTTTTTCTTTGTCTCTCAGAAATGTAGCCAGAAGCCTAATTTATTGCTGTAAGTACAGAATTACCAATTTCCATTTGGCCTTCCGTATGGTACATATGAGAATACCTTACAAGGATTTCTTTCTCTCTTTTCACATCTGTAATCCTCTTCATCTGTTGCTGCACACGGCATGCTGAAGCACAAAAGTAAAAGGGGAAAACATCCAGTAGCGTGAACTGCCCTGGATGTGATGTGGCATTTTGTGTCTTGGTTTACATCTCTTAGCCCTGTTATGTATTAGATCCCCAGCATTATCAGGTCACCCTGAAAATGAGGACTCTGTAGGTGGTAACCACCTGGAATATGGTTTCTGTTGCTAGATATCATCAAATAGAAACTCTGTGGTAGACATAAGAGTCTGCTTATCTAGGGCAGCATTTTTTCACTAGCTGTGCTTACCTGTCCTCGTTACTACTTTCCTACATATGCCTACCAACTCCTGTAACAAATGAGGTGGAAAATCCTGCATGCAACAGCTTCATAACCTGAGGCTGTACTGTGGCACCATCCTGGACAAACAGAAAACAACATGGAATGGAATCACTATAACAATCCTTTAGAAGGGTCCAGCATCATGATAAGGAATTTTGCATCCATCCTGCAGACCACAGCTGAGCCAATCTGGTTCATATGGTTTTGTGTACAGAAAATGCCCACACAGAAACCGGAAATCATTGGTTCTTCTGGAATCCAGAAAGAAGTATATCCTATTTAGACCAATCATTTTGGTTGTTTCCCTCCTAGACTTGTCAAATTATTGTGCCTTCCTTTATGCTGATCCCGAGTTGTCTGCTGCCGCATTTGCTAAACAGACATTAAATTAATCTGTTTTCCTGTAGACTTGTTCTCACTTCCTTGTGCAGCTAGTTCTGTGTTCCTTCTTTGTCTCATCCTCTGTCCTTTAATTGCCACTTACTCTTCTTTGTGACCTTACCATTCCTTCCTACATCAGTTTTCATTATCTAGTGTCAGTCCATTCTCATTGTAATTCTCCAGTGTGTTCTTATGTTTTTTTCATACCCCTTCTGAATTCTTCGTCCAATTCTTTCCCTTGTGTACTTGAATCCCTGGGCTTGCTTTTCTGAAAGGACATTACTGGCAGAGCAGAGGTGGACTTGCTGCCTTGCAACAGCCAAAATGAAAAAAAAAAGTCATTCTTATAAATGGATGATCAGCCTGCCTTCTGGGGATGGCTTGGTTCTTTCTGTTTTTGAGTGGGTGCTGGGTTCAGCATATATACTAGGTTGGGGTTTTTTTCTGACATCTTAGCCATTAATATTGATCAAGACTTGCTGACTCTGGGTTTTTTCTGAAGACATTTTATGACTAAAAATAGGAAAAAATATTTAAATTTAAGGAGCAAATGGTATATGGCTATTTTAAAGTAATGTCCTATCAAATCTCAGCTTTACCCAGAAGTTTCTGAATTACTAAAAAAAAAGCCACAGATTTTATTAGGCAAGTTTTGTATTTATCTTTGCCCTTCCTTTTAAAAAGCTGGGTTGTTTAGCCTGAAAGCTTTTTGAGAGGAAACTGGAAATTGACACAATTTTCACAGAGCATCCCTGCAAAAATAAGCAAAATTTGAGAGTGATCAAAGCAACTGAAAGTGGAATTTTATGATAGCAAGAATTTCATAATAAAAACTTCGGTAGATCTTCTACTTGAAATCGTCATATGTATTCCCTGCATTTGGATGTTACTGAAGGAATAGCTGATAAAGAACATATCTCCTTGCTTAAAACTGAAAGTAAATAGTATTTAAAATGAAACACCCAATTTTCATTCCAAGTATGTGAGTGTAGTTGTTCTGCAAGATGCCAAACAGCTTTAGTCCTTAGGGCATGCTACCTTTCACAAAAAGAGAACAAGCAACATTTTAAAAGACAGTTTTAAGGGAAAGGACAGTCCTTCTTCCTGCAGAAAGCCTATAGTAAGAATACTTTCCATAAACATTTAACTTCTTTAAATACAAACTGCACAGAATTGTTCCTTTTTCAAGTGTGTGTAAGAAAGTAACATGAGAAAAAATGGAGACATTTTCCTGCTTTTGATGGAAAAGATTGTGATTGGACTTACACATCTGCACAAAGGAGAAGCTTGGAGAACATGGTGTGGTATAGCTGAGGATGAAAAACAAAGTTAGTACCCTTAGTCTCCTAGCTGTTTGTGCCTTTCCCCAGACACATAATTAGTGAATGGCAAGATACTTGCTTCAGTATCACAGTGTATCTCCAGCTATCACTGTACCTATAAATAACTGTTCTCATTTTTAATATTTTGATGAAAGGAGAAAACAGCATCAACTGTGGTTGCAGTTCCTTTGCTAAACCAGTTTCTGACCATCTTAACTTTCCCATTCCCTACCTTGGGGTAGAAAGAATTCATTAGTTAAGCCGTCTCAGCTTTTTAAAATATCCTAATCACACTAATGCATGCTCAGATTACAGGGTGTAGCTTTGAGGAATAAAAATGAACATCAATTTTATATTTCATTCTTCATTATTTTTCTGCTAAATGATGAAAAAAATCAGGACAATAAAAAGATGCAAGGTGTACAGTAAATGGTATTTTAAATGCATTTACTCTAATGCTTTCCAAATTGTAAGTCATTAATTCTGTGGAAAGCTAGGTGGTTACTTGACACCAGCCCTTCTTGCTAGCTATAAATTAAAGAAAATAAAAATATACATACATTTCTGATGTCTTTTCTATGGTGTGATTGCTAATGTGATTTTATATGCATTGTGTAATGCTGAAAATGAAAAAGAAGTTTTCTTTTTTAAAATTAATGGGATAGCTTTGTTACGATAAAATCCATTTTCAGGAATAACACTATTTAAAATGCTACCAGTCTTCTGAATAATAACATTATTGTGCTCTTGATAAAGAAGGAGTAATAGATTTTCCATGAATGACCTCTGGAATTACATTAGTTATACACTCACTTTAGAATTAGTTGTGTAAATGAAAATGTGTGTCTCATATGGTCACCTTTTTGTATGTTTATCGGTTGATTTGCATTATGTTTTCATTAACAGTCATCCCAAAGTATTAACTCTACCTTTATACCATTACATGTCAAAATTAACTTTCAATTATGTGATCTCAATTGTCTCCATAATTTTTATGTTTCATAAGGCATACATTAATTAAAGAAATTAACAAGTGATTTCATTTTGCCCTCCCTTTTTTAAAAGAAACTAATCTATGTGATAAGCAATATTAGAATCACACTGTCTGCTTCTGCTATTGTTTTATCCCATTATGTTCTCACAGACAATTAATATTCTAAGCAAAAGACTTTTTGAAGAAGGCCATTCTAGTTCCATTGAACAGACTGTTGCTCAAAGTACTGGTTCTTTGAAATTATCCTGTAGTTGCAATTTTTTTTGGGGGGGGGGGGGGAGTTGGTTTTTGGTGGGTTTTTTGGGTTGTCATGAGTTTTTTTCATGTTGGGGTAATATTAGAGCTGGTAGGGTTTTATGTATTTCACTTATAAGACATTTGTGTTGTATTTTGAATAGAGAGATTGTGTTTTGAAAAGTGCTGTGTGCCTCATTATAAGTAACTAGTCAGTTCAACTGAGTTGGAAGCTGAATGTAAATGAAATGTAGAGAAAGCAGCAGTCCACTTGTGTTCATAGTTAGATGCTCTCTCCTTAACAATTTATTTTGTTCCTCTGCTCCATGCTTTTTCAGTTTCTTCAGTAGTCTTATGAAGAACACAGAATTTATTATAGACCAGCAACAAAAACGATCCTCAAGAGCCCCCATGCACTGTCTCATCACAAGCATTGGAGTTTGCTGGTGGGAGTGGCATCTAGACATGGGTGGTATTGAACCTTTTTCTCTGTAGAACAGTGACTTTTGCAGACTTTAGAGACTGCATTTGAGGGACTTTAAGGAATGGGCAGAAAAGAACAAGCTCAAGGTATTGACTATTATGAAATGAATGAAGGAGAAATGTTGCTTCACTGTACGCAGCTGGACTGGTTAAGGCTGGTTAAAGCTGTAACGTTTGGCTTCCTGCTAACTCGGAAAGAAATGGTTACTTCTGTCTGTGCCCTACTGAAAATGTTGTGGTAATTAGGTGTTTTGCATTGGTTTTCTTTGGGTACAGCATGAGCTTTCCAGTAAATCTAGGCTTTTTCTTAACCAGCACCACTCAGTTGTGTATGTTTTATCTTGTATACTGTACCCTTTTATCTATCAATGCAGAATGTGTTACACCCAGAGGAAGCAAGAGAAGAACATACAAGAGCTGAAAGAGAATTTAATCAGACCTATAGTCTTGTGAAAATTGTAGTGGGATTTTGTAATGACAGCAAGGGACTTAAACCTGCCCTGTTTTCCTTAAAACAATTCTTCTAGCAGTACTATTTGCCTTCATATTTTGCTAGAGTACTGTTTTAGTAGTTACTCTGGGGGAAGAATGGCACCTCTGTAAGGCTGAGCTATACACACAGGTTTCAATAGTGCCTAAACAGAGCAGGCGGCCTACGGGGAGTTGTAATACACAACTCAGTCTTGGGCTGCTTTTAAGCTCTTTGTCTGCGGAGACACCTCACGGGGAGCTGTGTAGATGGCTCCGACCTGAGTTGTGTTGTAAACAGACTGAAGTGGGCACTTCACAAAACCTGAAAAACTTGTATGGAGCCTGGCTAAGCCTTGGCTTCCTTCCACAAACCTATGTCCTGAGTCCCAATCAAACCACTACTCAAACTGTTTGACAAGCCCTAAGGGTCCGCATTTGGTTTCGATGGGCCAAGACAATGGGAATATGCAAGAGAGAGGGCCGGAGGTGTCAGGCCCAGCCCTGCATCCTGTCACACCCATCAGCAAAATGAACCCAATAAAAGCCCTGTCATTCGAGCTCGTATTGGGAGCCGTTCCTCCAACCTTAGGAGGAGACCCTTCCCCCTTAGCCGGGCGGCTGGCTGAGGTAACGTGTTGGGAACCCTTACCTGAGAGACGGGGTAAGTGACTGTTTGATATGTAACGTATGGGTAATATTTTGTGTGCTTGTGAGCTGTGATCCTATGTGTTAGGGAAGCCACAGTGGTTGTAATAAGAGTATTTTGTAGATCTTTGTGATCGTAGGGAAGCTAATTGCCTACGGCGAGGGTAACCGTGGGGTTTGTGACTGTTGTAGATCATTTTATTGTGTGTTGTGTTGGCAGCAGAGTATTTTGTGGATCTTTGTGATTGTAATATTTTGTGTGCTTGTGAGCTGTGATCCTATGTGTTAGGGAAGCCACAGTGGTTGTAATAAGAGTATTTTGTGGATCTTTTGTGATTATAATCAGTGTGGTCATACTTCCAAACTGCAATAGTGAATTCCCCATTGTATCCAATAATAACCTGCAAGTGACGTACTGAATCTGCATTCTGTTTTTTTTTTTTAAAATAAATTACTATTAATTCTGTTTTAAAAACCTGTGGTTCAGTGTCTTTCTGTCTCAACCTCCTGAATCAAACCTCTTTAGTAATGAATGAAGAAGGTCAAACTGAAGTAGGCAAACAGTAGTGCACACAGGACACCCAGTCAGTCCCTGCCTACCAACTACCAAGAGCCAAGGAAAGGTAGCACAGAGGACAAAACTTTATGAAAGAGACATAAAGGTCACGATAGTCTAAACGGTGGAAGATTCTGCAATTATGTAAAAATAATAATCTCAGCATTTTCTTTGGTTTGAACTTCAGTTTCTTGGGTTAACATTGCACATAAAACAGTAAATACAAGAGTGCATCAGAAATCTAAGTAGAAAATAAAATATTTTTATCTGTCTTGTTATCTAGGAAAGCATAGTTTAGAAAGGTCCATTTTCTGTTCATTTTTATTGTGTCAACTGATGGAGAGTATTTTATATTTTCCTTTGTAAAGGATTCGCCATATGCTTTTTTGGTTGTGCTCTGAGACAAACTTTCTTATGTTTCTATGAATTTGTGTTAAGAATAAATCCCAGTGCACAAGAATGACTTAGTGCTTTGCAGCTCTTACCTTAGAAATTATGTCATTCATTTGAAATTGCAACATAATCACGATGTATTATTTTGGTAGAGGTATGTGTGTGTGTGATCAATGATCACATTTTAATCTACATAAAACCTGTATCAACTGTAGCAACTTCTTAAATTGCTCTCCTATTGTTTTTCATATGTATATGTAGATAACAGTGAATGGAGGATAGTTTCTAGTAATCGGTGCTTCACAGTGAGAAGTCATGTGAGAGGGGATACAGTGTAAGTAACAGATAGGCCAGCAGTGAGTTGAAAATTTATACATAGAAAGGTAGGTGATGTAGATTTCAATTTATCTTTCTAATCTTGGAAATAGAGCACACAAGCTCTATACAAACGAAAAGCAATAGAAAGCTGAATTCAGGCTGAAGTAGTATCTCTGATCTCACAGAAATAGTTAAAACCTGTTTTCCTGCTGGTTTTATCGAATAAAAACATTATTTTTTCTTGCTGGGTATTAGTTTTTTAGCAGGGAGTGGAGATAAAGGAATTTGTGGAAGAAAAATATGGAATAAAAGGAGAGGCTTTAGAAAATCGGAGGAGCATTGGTCTGAACACAGAGAAGAAATGGGCAGATCCTTGAATGATGCAATTTTTTAAAACCATAAGGGAAAAAAAAAAATGGTAGTGGAACGGAGGGCAGAAGGGGATGCCTGGGAAACTGACTCAAATAAATGTTCACTTGCTCAGATGTTGCAAGATGTTAACTATGATTGATTAATTTATATATATTGACTTCAACTTGATTTGACCTAAGGTAGCCAGAGGGTATAATGCATGACATAATTGTCTGTGACAGTGGGGAGCTAGACCTAATACTCTAGGAGCTTCCTTTCAGTCCTGTACAGCCTATTTCAGTTCTTCCTAAACTGTAGGTCTTTGGAGGTGACACTACTCTGATTCATAGTGAAACAGCAGACAGATCCTGAGATAAAACACACAGTCTACATTTCTATACAAAAGTTTTAGTAGAATGTTTCCAATTAAGTGCTATTAATTCTTGCAAAAGCTTAGATTTATAATTGAATGAGTCTGTTTCCTCATATCCTACAGTAGATAAAAACCTGGCCAATACTTGGTAAGCTTTCATATAGTCATGACAAATAACACCATAAAAGACATGTAAATAAGAATGGACCTCTTTGTTTTGGGTACCTATGCTTTCATAATGACAGTAACCAAAAGACAGTTTTCATGTCTTTCCATCCTTGATAAAACTAGAGAAACATTTAAAATTATGTTTTCCTTTAATTGCCCCCTGCATCTTGGCTGTTAACCTAGAACTCTCTCCAGTGTTTAAAAAAAAACAAACCCACAAGATTGCAAACATGCAGCTTTGTGGAAACAAGTATATAGATGGATGACATCACGACATGTAATCACATGTGCTTTGGCAGATTCATAATCCTAATCTCAAATTTATGTAGTGCTTCCTGTAGAAACAATATTTACGTACTTATTCATTCATATAAAAGGGAACAAGAATACAACACTATGCATCTTTCAAAGATAAAAAATAGCTGGTTTTATTCCAGATTTATGCAATGGATTTTATACCCTTGAGTGTCATTAGCAGTTATTTTAAAAACTTCATTTGAGTCATAAACATGCAGTATTGCATAGAAAAATTATTTTCATGCCATCCTTCTCCCTTTCACAAAGTATACAGTAAGCTGAAAATGAATCCTCTCTTTATCTAAATATTAATTGCCAACTGTTCTCTTTAAATATAGTACTCTATTAAAAATAGATAAAGATTACTATTATCAGAAGAAAGAAGAAAAGATAAAAACATTGCTAGCAATTTCCCATACTGTAATTTCCTCCTCAGAGAATATTTTTTCTATATGAAAGAAAGTCATAAACATTTAAGCATTGCAGTCTAGGCCACATGGATATCAAAATAATTCTCATTTTCTTCTTGTCTTTTGTTCTTTTTTTCCCCTGAAATCTCAAAAATCTTGCAAGGACATATCCCAGAAACAGTGATTTCCTATGTTATACTGGTGCAGTCATATTTGAAACAACTTTTAATGCTGCACTCTTTATGAAACAGCGTAAGCCTATCTATATCATCCAAAAAGAACAGTAATGGGAATTTGAGCATGAAAAACAAACTGGGTGTATTTTGACTATGCTTTGAAAATTTTGGAAGCTTCACTTATCCTGGATGATTAATTATCTACTGAAAATAGATGTCCAGAATGTCTGTCTTGGATTAAGTCTTTCTGTGAATCTTCAAAATAATTTAATATTCTTCAAGGAAGGGTTTTAATTAATATGTAAATATATGGATAGTATGCAAGGTATACTGTATAACCTTGTTATTCACCTTTTATGAACAGAAATATTTCAATGTAATGTTTTTAAAAAGAAAGATGACTTTCTGAGGGGTTTGGGTTACCGAGTCACCATTTTTTATTTAGTTCCGTATCTTTGCTACATTTACCTGAAGATTATCAAAAATGACAGGGAATAGGGAAAACCTAAGGATGTTTAAAAAATTCTGTAAATTATACTACAAAAAGATCTCAGTGAGCACTGAGTGGGGGAAAAAATGAGGCATTTTGCCCATTCCTCAAATTACCATGTCCCTCTACCTTAATATGGAATAAGAAATAGGGCTTTCAGGAATTTAGGCAAATAGAGATTATGATCTAAATGCTCACATAGTTTGTTCTGCTGGTATGATATTTCAGTGTATCTGCAAGTCTGGCAGGTTGCCCACATAGGAAGTTAGCATGTAGTTCAGTGTTCTACCTCTTAAACTATTAGTACACAGCTGTTTTAATGACATTGTGATGTAGCATATATTCAAGAAACAGAAATTACATAATATGTTAGGTTATTAATAATAAATAAGCCATATATAGTTTGAAATACAGTAACTGAGATTCTAGAAATGAAAAAACACCTTCAAATTCTTAATTTCCACTGAAAACTCCCCATGATAGGATTTGGTATACCTGTGTGAGAATGGCAGGCTTTGCCTTTCCTTGCAGCTATTGCATAATGCTAGACAGGTCCAGTACTTTGGGGGATTTCTGTTTAAAAGGCATTAATATAAAATAGAATCATAGTATGTTTTGGGTTGGAAGGGGCACTTTTTCTACCAAACCAAGGCCCGCCCAGCCTGACCTTTAACACTGCCAGGAAGGGGGCAGCCACAGCTTCTCTGGGCAGCCTGTTCCAGTGCCTCACCAGCCACATAATGACCAACTTCTTCCTAATATACAATCTAAATCTACCCTCCTTCATCTTAAGGTCATTACTCCCTGTCCTGTCACTACACTATAAAGCACCTCTTCATCTTTCCTGTACATCCTCTTTAAGTACTGGAAGGCTGCAAAAAGGTCTCCACAGAGCCCTCTCTTCTTCAGGCTAAACAAGCACAACTATCTCAACCTGCTTAAGCAGGTCCACATCTTCCTTATGCTGGAAACCCTAGAGCTGAATATATGCAAGCCCAGATGAAAAATATATTGTTGAGGCTTTTATGTTTCAGGAATAGCTTCTGTGAGTCTCCTAAAATTCAATAGCCTGAAGGCTGGAACTAAGAAGCATGCAAGTTCCATGAAGCAGAAAACCATAAGGAAAAAATAACTTATTTTTTCCATGTTGTTAAGGTTTGGTGTTTCTAGTGGTTTCTTTCAGCTTTTTTCTACGTGGCAGGTTTCTAAAAATTTTTGGTGGGATCTGATCTCCCCCAAGTGTCTGTTGCACAAAGGAGGACCTCAAATCTGCTTCTAAAAGATTTACTTTTGACATATATTTAGTTTACATTCTTCTGTTACTTCCAAGTCGTCTGTAGTGACTGCAAATTGAAGGATTACTATAATGTAATCCTCCATTAACATTTTTATTAGTTAAGAGCAGAAGTTTGAACTCAGAAGCAAACAGAAGCCTGTGGAGATCACAGAACACATATGTATGTCTTTTGCAGTTAATCCCACTTACAGGTTCCAGTACTTGAAGCTAAAGTTTGATTACTAGCCCATTGGAAGTGGATTAATTTAGTACTGTTCTAAGGTGATCATAATGATGAAACATTTCTCTGAGAGGTCTGTTAGGATTGCCTGAAGGGGAGTGAGCCAGAGATCTGCATAGACCTCTGGTGATGATAGTAATGAAGGTTAGAAAGTCCTCCTCCAGCACTGCCAAACTGGTTAGTGGTTGCACTTGATTATAATGCAGATTATACTAATCATGGAATGAGATGGCCACTTCTCATTTCCTCAAGATGACCTATATATTCTGGGAACAGGAATCTCCAAGGACCAGAGTCAAGAGGTGAGCAAGAGATAGGCAATGCCACTTCAGATTCCCAGTTCTTGGGAACTGCCCTCCATCTGCAGGGCAGAACTTTCCTGAATCCCTGATGTATTTGTCATCTATAGGAGTACAGACATAGTGGGAAATGCTTTTCCGCCTGGAAATGGAGAGCACTGTACTCTGTTGTTGCTGATTCTTTCACCAATTTTTGGCTGGAAAAGCACGCTCTATAGCATTTCTGTCACTGTGTATCCTTGGGGGTTTTTGCCAGATGAATTATCTGGAGGGTATTTTCACCCCTGAGGCCAAGAAGCTCTGTCTTCTTGTATCACGGTAAATTTATATATAAATTCATCCAAAATTCTCCAAGAAGAAATATTGCTTGGCAACTGTTTTAATTCCCTTCTCTGCAAATAATATTTCCCTTCTCTTTACAGTGTTCACAAAATAAACAAATGTTTAAAAGCCTCTAAGAAAACTGTACTAATAGTTTGTTTTACAAGCAGACAGTATGCATTTGCTAAGGCAGAGGCAGGGAAAATGGTGTTTGTTTTCTCCATATGAGCTCATAAGTTTTGTTGTCATCAGAAGGGATTAGACACAAATATGTTTAAAAGCATGGATTCCTCCATAACAACAGATTTCTCTGGGGCAGTGTGGCTGGTGATGCCTGATTTTATGCGTGTGTCAGAAAGCAGAATCAGGTCACTGCTGTGTCTTATCATGTCAGTTTCCAGAAGGTTTTTTTTTTTTTGCTTTAGTTCAGTGACAGAAATGAAGACTGGGTTTGTTTATTTCTTTGTCATGACACAGAGCTGAGAGTGGAAAGATCTGTCTTTCATCTTATAAGCAGTTGTTTTTTTTAAATACTAGGCTCACTACCGCCCATGGTGATCGGCACCAGAATTCACCTCCAATAGAGGCCACGCAACCGTTGCAATCCTGCCCCTCCCCATGCCACACTGGAGGGGAAGAAGGGAGTGAAATCATGATTAAAGTGAAGTCTGCTAAGAAGGGAGGGGTGGGGGGAGGTGCTCTAAGATCTGGTTGCATTTGTCATTGCCCAACTCTGGTGTCACCGGGTGTGCAGCGCAGTGTAATGAGTTAGAGTTTTCTTTCCTTTGTTCTGTGTTGAGTCTGTTTTCCCCTTGACGCTGATTGTATAATGATCTCTCCCTGTCCTTATCTTGACTCCTAAGCCTCTCAACATATACTTTCTCCCTTGTCCAGCTGAAAAGTGGAGTGATACACTGACTTTGTCTGGCCCACTGACTCCATTCCAGTTCACAAACAGGCATCCTGAGCCAGTGAATTCCTAGTAACCTCTGGTAGCAAGCTGATAGGATGCATTTTGAATGCAAAGCTTCCATCCAAGGGATATACCCTTTTTTCTTTTCTATCCCTTTGACACCTTCCCTAGAGTTTCAGGTCTTGGAAAGTCAATATAGCAAGATTGGGTATATGATCTTCAAGCTACAGTATATATATACCTTTCCCAGCAAAGCAGAATTCAGTGTTTACTTTGGCTTCTTTGGGGTATCTGCACATGCTGTATGTATCCTGTTACTGTGTCAGTAGAAAGACAACATAAAATTGGTCTAGCTCTGAAGCTTGAGGGCTGATGGCATGTTGCTCTATGTGGTGGTCATGGAGCATACTAAAAGAAATGAATTTAATTACAAACTTTTGACATTAATCACCATGAGCAATGATGTACACATCACCTTGTCAGATGAGCTTGCTACGTGCAGTTTGCTGGCAAGCTGGAGAATTTATGAAGCATTCAACTCTGTCACTTTTAGCTGGATTTAACATACGGTACCGTTACGCTCACATAAAGATCTTCGTGAATGAGATCTGAAAAATGTTAACTGCACCAATCTCAAAGGATCAGCACAATGAATATGATCGTGTGTCCATGCTGTATATATCCACTTAGCTAATCTAAACCTATTAGGGTAACTTAAAGACTAAATTCAAATGATCAAAAGGAGCTTGAGGTTGTATGAAAGCATAAAACTCCCACGACAAATTCAATCTCATTTAATGATATATACCATAAAAAAGAATTTATTTTAATCCACAGATAATTCTTTGGTATGGTAAGTATGGATTTTTGAATCCTAGTCTTTTGGGGTGGGTTTTTTTGTTTTTTTTTTTTTTACAGGTAGGACTTTTATTTTCAATGCAATCTTACTTTTTAGCAAGATGCATCACCTCATATAAGAATCTGATGCATCATCATATTCCTATAGGCAAGCATTAGCCCATATGCAGCCCATTTGTCAGAGAAAAAGACCCTGTAGTCTCTGGAGCTGTGCCTTGTATGCCCCCTTTTAGTTCAGGACAGCAATTGAACACCAGAAAGCCAGTTAGGAGGAATAATAGGAACCCACTGTAGCTCTAAATAAACACATTAGCTTTCAATGTTTACTCCTCTGTTAGCCCTACTTATTTAATCTAGATTCATGTGCATCTTACTTAGCAGATCCTAATATGATGACGAAAATTAATTAGACATCCATTGTATTCCTGTATCTATGCAAGTTTACTCCCTATATAACACTGCCTAAATATAGTGTGCTACCTGTTCTGCTGAGCATTCTAATACTTCCTCCAGTCAAGATGGATCTCCTGCCACTTTCTTCTCCTTTGCCATATATTATCCCATATCAATCCTAGGGAGGAATGTGGTCTTGCTGAGCAGTATGAAATATGAGAAGGACTCGGAATATACTAAGCTGCCTCTAGCAGCAGCCCATCCCAATTCCAGGCTATGCAGTCCAAAACACTATAGGGTCTGTGGTGAAACCTTCAGAAGCCAAGGCTGCAGTAAAGAAGTTCAAGAGACCGTACGTCTAGTAAGATCAGTAGAGGAAGAAATTGTATACATTGTTTAAGCCTTCCCCTTCATTCATATCCCAAGTATTTTCTCAGAGTTCATTTTTCTGAGGTCACATAAGCAATTTAATCATATGTTCCTAAAAGCCCGTGTGACTTATTAGTACATGGTTTACTTCCCATTGTTTTTTGGCTTTGTTCTTAATTAACTAA
The DNA here is from genome assembly GCF_964237585.1 of Gallinula chloropus. Lineage (NCBI taxonomy): Eukaryota > Metazoa > Chordata > Aves > Gruiformes > Rallidae > Gallinula > Gallinula chloropus. The sequence continues at coordinate 481,052 of NW_028168491.1, read as the reverse complement.
ATCAAAAATATCATTAGTGTCATTTGGCAACTGGCTACTAATGTTTCAAAATGTTGTGGCTGGCCTATTTAGGTGGTTTGATCTTAATTTTCCCCTGGTGTGCTTCCAGTTTCTACCTGCAAGACAGCAATTTTTATTTTCCTAAATCACAGCAGAGCCCAAGTTGCTTGAAGGAGCAGCAGATACTGCCTGCTGATAACCAAAGCCTTGGGGCCAAATACTGAGAGAGGCATCCTGCTCTCAGCTGGGCTAAACCATTTCTATGTGTCCTTGTCAGCAGTGGAAGACAGGATAGTAGGATAGTTTCTATACTATGTATAAATATATACATTAACTATACCCCAGCTTTAGTGGGGTATAAGGTGGAGTATCAAGAAAAGGTACTAAACTGGGGCTGTTTATGGACTTCACGTTTCCAGTATCTTAAAACTACAGCGGCTACTGGATTTGAAAGAAATATCTTATACAAGGCTCTGATTAATGCATTTCTTAGTCTAGGACACAGACACTAAACTCACTGAAGCCAACTAATAGATGATGATAATATCTTATCTTTTCAGTGCAATTACCTTTTAAAATGAGTCAAACCTTTCACTGAAAGGATAAACCTTTCCATAGCAGGTCTTTAAAACCTTGAGAGGCTGGAATAAGATGATGTACATGGACAGGTCATTGACCAAGAACAATATTAGACTAAGAGTAAGTTATCTCTTAGTTTTTGTAATAAATCAGAAATAAGGTTATAGTGTCCTTAGAAAACAGTACTTAATTAGAGGTTATCCTTCAAGGCACACACAATGTCTTATCAGTGCTTCTTTTATCTTAAAGGTGGTTTTGATAGCAGCTTAGCACTGGGAACAAGCAGTCTATTCGATTAGCAGCATACATTTCCCACTCTTTCTTTCCTTACTTTGAAGATGTTCTTCCTTTTCAATTGATAATTATAATTTCAAATTGAGCATAAGCTGATTTAAAAAAAAAATCAGTGTTAATTTTAAAGGCAATATACTGAAATGGAATTGTTTTCCTAATGTAGCCTGTCCTATTTGATAGCATGAAGTATATATAGTAGGGAGCTTATTTGCTTATTTCATTGATTATTTTATCAGGTCAGCAGTTGTTTATTTATTATGAATTCAGTCTCTTCCTTTCTCTTCCTCCATGTCCCCACTGCACACACATACTGATTTTGATTCACTGTGTCATTCAATTTTTAGTGACAACTCAGAATTAACCTTCTTATTGGCTGCTTGTCAACATTATAAATTATTTCAGAACTGTTTTCTTTCCCTGATTTTTTTCTATTAAGACTTATTAACGTATGTTAAAGTTCATATATTTATTTTCATTTCCAATTGAACACATCTCTCTTTAGCATTACCCAACTCTCTCCCTCAGTCTTCAGCACTAATAGTGATCATTGTAGGTGTCCTTTCTTGGGTGTTTTTTTTTAATTTTAATAATGAAGCTGCTACATATTCCCATTAAATATGTTACCATGGTTGTGTTAACTGATAATAAGTATGATTTGGGCTATCCTAACTGACTTCTGAAGTAGATCGGTGTTTTGGATTAATTTCCTAAATCTATTACAAAGTTGGAGTTTGCCTTTAAAAAGCTTAAATATCGTGATTAAATATGATTCAGAAATCTGCTTATTTTAATTATTTTAAAATTCATTTTCTTCAGCTTTTTAAAGCAAATACCTTGCTTTTCATGCCTTGCTTCTTCTACAGACTGTCTCTTCATCTCTTCTAAAATGTTATTTTGTTATATTTTTTCATGAATTATTAATAGCATGATTTAACTGTAAAGTTGAAAGCACACATTGTTTCTAAATTCATAATGAGGTTGTTATGCCTTTTTCCTTTTTAAAATTCTATATCTGTCTATGAGGATTTAAATCCTTTCCTTCTATCCTTAGAGAGGACTGTGATAAAAAGCATGCATCAGTTTTACTCTGATTAATCTGAGTCTGGACCACCAACACATACACCTAGACAAAAGATGATATAATTTTGTTAGTAAAAAACGTGTAGGCAAAGATGGTACTTTTGTTTATATGACTGAATCCTTGGTAGTGGCCCTATCAGTTCTTTTTACTGTTGCAGCAGTTTCTCTTTCACAGTGGCAACCCATGGCTAATTCAGCTTCACATCCATGGAAGTAAACCAAAAAAAGTGAATGGACTGAATGGATTTTTGCCAGGACAAATCACTTTTTATAGCAGGAGCTTCAGAGTGATGTTATAAGTCATTGACAGGATATTATTGATTTCTTATGGGATAACCTAGAAGTTTCAGGGCTAGTTATATTATTTCTGTAACTGTCATAATGTTCCTGTTGTAGTAATAGTATGGCTGTGGAAAAAGCCTGTATCTTTTAGGTATGCCCACCTCCTATGCTCCTGAACCAGTTCTTAAAACAGTTGTTACTGTTTGAGAGGAGTGCTGTATAGCTGCTATTAAACTTTAACTGTTAAAGTAGCAATCATTGTCATCTGCTTCTTAGGAAGGTAGGTCAGGAGACAAGTGCAACAAAATGCAGGTAAATGCCTGGTCTTCCTTGCCTCCAGAGGATGTACTGGAGTCCAAAAAGATGCCGCGTTATTAAGAAAAGACAACACAGGGATGGTTCATTGTCAGAGCACTTATTTGTGTATATGATGCATGTGCTACACATGAATGCCTTCTTCTACACAATTAACATAATAATATGCATGATGTTTACATGGAATAACATTCCTCAGGTCCAGAGACATTTTTCTTTATCTGTTTCATATATGTTGCTTCTACCAAGCAACGTAGAGTAACAGTGCCTCATGAGTTTTATTGAATTTTCAGTGAGTAGGTGGCATTATGTAAATGAAGATTAATCTGTAAAGAAATAGCTAGTGAAGTTTGTGGATAGTAAAATCTATGTTTAATGAGTAATCCCCAAGGAAATAAAAATTTAAACAGTGTAAGTCCTAATGATACTTGTAAGTGCTTAAAATTTTAAGTAAGCAAAAGGGTTCTATTTGGTTCTACTTTCAGATGTAAAAGCTGAGCAGACTAAATGAAAACCTGTGAAATTGCTGTGGTCTTAAGGTCTGTCATAAATATCAAAATACATATTCTTAGCCTATGTGTATATATGTCTGTGCGTACTAACAAAACACAGAACTTGCAAATCCAGGATAATATGGGACTCTGAAATGTCTGTAAGTTATTTAACAGTGACCTCTTTGCTTAGTGCCTTGGGGCCACAGAGCTTAGGAAAGCTGGCTTTGAGGTTGCAACACTTTGCCTTACTTGGAGTTGAGTGATCGTGTTTTTAAAACCTGCAGTCTCTGTACAGATCTCTTTTTAGATCTGTAGACCCTAAGAAGTCCATATCAATACATAATCTTATCTAAAGGTGTATCATCTAGCTGGATTTGAATATGCAATTTGAAAAAAGATGAAGACAGATGCTATTAAAAGATAAAAGGTAAATTCATGCACATTCTAATATTTGACTCAAGGTTACGTTGTTTTAAAATTTGTTTCATCATGTAGTTCAAAAACATTATTCTGAATACTAAACATAAGTTTTGCACATATGATCAAGGCAATCCATAACTCTGTCTTCCACAACACATTTACAAAGCATTCATGTTTATGCATGACTCTTCAAAAGGGGTTTAAACAGGAGGAGAAAGGAATTTTCAAACATTGGTGACTTTTGGATAAATTATGTCATTGATTTACTGGTTCACGTAGTAAATTAATAATACAGCCTTTGAGCAAAATTGATATTTACTTTTTGTATTTATTGTATTAGCTAAATATAGTCAACATCAGCAAGAATCTGTTGTTTCATAAACATTTTCATAAATAAGTTGTATTGAAGAGAATTATGCATTTATTGGTTTTACTAAAAGGGTTTTTTTTGTTTTCTAGATTTCAGTGAATGCTTTGAAAAGCAGTTTACTTAATTTATAGTAAATTGCAGTCAATAAATAGAAATGGATCATAGGAAGAGTACATCAATGTCAAACTTGTATTTTTTGTTTAAAAAAAATAGGCAAGTTTTATAATGAGTATAACCTCTTCCTTTGGTGTTTAAAAAGTTACATGACTAATTTCAGCTGCTGCAAAATCTATTCCTTCTCATATCATTGCCCACATAATATAAAAATACTTTAAAATGTTCTCATAACTTAAGAACTCATGCTTCAGCTTGGCTGTAGGCAACTAGGAATCCTTAGTAAACCAAGAAGCCTCAAATAGTGCTTAGTCAATTTTTATTTTGGAAAAACAGTTGTCTGGGAAATGCTGACATACAGTAGTTGTCTATGGTCAGCCTGTGAGGTCAATATATACAGATGTTGTAGGGTTGGGGTAGAAAATGGTTTGGAAAATTAATCTCCTTTTTTTTTCTCCTTAGTAGTTCTGGATATGTCCTACTTTATTTGTAGTGCTGGCATATAGTACCTAGGAAGAGCCTATTTCTAGGATAATAGTTACTTAACCATATGGGTCAAAAAACCCTTAAAATTTGTTTCTGCTCTGAATAAAAAACTGTGAATCTTTAAAGACATGATGGCTTTAAAAAATTATTTTAGTAACTCTTTCCTCAAGCTTCTCTGTATACAAGTCAAAAGAAGCTTTTCCTGTATTTATCAACAGACCTGATGTTTGATCAGATGCTGGTCATTTCACAAGCAAATTTATGTTCTTAAATAAACCTTTTCCAAAACAGAACGTTACACCTGACCCATTACAGATAAACATACTTAAAAACAACTCTATTACCTTGGAGTGATTTGGTGTTAGTTATTCAAAGACAATATCGGAAACTTTCTGGCAGAGAGTATGAATATCCCTCTCCCCCAACACTTCCACCCTAAGAAAATCTGATCTGGAATTAAGAAGTTTTACATATGAATGGTGAGAATTATGTGAATGTTTCCAGTTACAAAGTATTTTAAAAGAGTGACAAGCAATGTATGCAACCAGCGTTGAGCTATCTAAGAAATAAAGAAATGGGCTAGAATCCAAGTGCTTCATTATTTTGGCATCAATAGGAAGGAAGGAAAGAAGGAAAGGATAGTTTAATTAATGTTTGAAAGCAGATACTTAGCTCACCAAGTATTTTGGAGTAAGAATACTAGGTAAGTTTATGCTTTTAAATCTCTTGCAGACATATGGAGCTCTGTCTCAAGAATTACACTGCTTCAATATCAATTCTGATGTCTCAGTCTAAGGAGGATGTAACTTTTTAAAAGATTTATTTTTTTAAAAAGGAATCGGATTAACAGTTGTTCTTGACCCAACAAAAAGATTACTGAAAGTTGGTGATTTAAATCTTGTTAAAAACTCATCAGACTTTCAGGGCATATATTGCAATTTCATTTCTTCTTCTATAGGAAGTTCTTTTATTTAAGAACAGCTATCTGGAGCTTTATGCTTTCTCTTAAAAGTAGCTTCTACAGAAATTAATGAAACCAGCAACAAAAAAATTACTTCAATTAAAAGCATGGAGCAGACAGGAGGAGGGGATCTAGAATTTTACGGGAAAAAAGTCCCCCAAATGAGAGGGGTAGTAAATACAAATACAATTAAAATCAGGAGTAGGATAGGAATAGGTATTCATAGGAATAGGTGATTGTAGACCAACATTCCCAACTTCTGAATATTATCTAGAATAACTGTAAGAAATCGGGGGATATTCTTTTTTTTCTTGCAGTATGAATAGATTGGAAGATTAATGTTCTTCACTTTTACCAAACTTAGGATTTAACTTATTTACCTCCTCCATTTTGTATCTGAATCTGTGAAATCATGTATGTTTGCCTAATAAGCAGCTATTATAAGGATCCTTTTAGTAATTACACAAGGAATGATTTTAGTAAATGGAGAGTAATTTATATTTTACCAGTATTTAGAGTAGCTGCTATGAAGACTACTATTAAGATTATAACACTGCAAATTTCAGAGTACCTGGTGAGCATCACCTTTCAGGAAATACTTTGGCAAGGTAAAAATAAGAGACAATGTGTTTATAAAAAGTTAGAAAATCATAAAGTATTCAACAATATCACAGTTATGTGTCACTAAAAGAACTCTTGTTTGATGGTTAGAGGCAAAAAGCACATGATATTATTCATTCACATCTGTTGTTTCAAAATGTCTGAACTCATTGGATTTGTTCTTAGGAAGTCAGTGATGTTCATAGACATTGTTGCATTTATATGCCATTACTCACAGGGCAAGTTATAAATACTCTTTGCTACTGGAATGAACTCAAACCCCAATTCTGATAGCCTTTTATAATATTAAAAAGAGCAATATTTGGAAGACCCACTGCATATTTACAAAATTTGTGAAAATGTAATAACTGTCCTCTCTCTGAAAGCAAAGATTCCAGTTCTAACTGACTTGTACTTGAGGAACTTTCGAACTTATGTATTATTTGCAGTATCCTCAGTGAAAGAGGAACACATATATGAAATCTCTTCTCATGTAGAGCAGGATTTTTGATCAGGTACTTTCCAGAAAAAACCGTGAAATAATGAAATCCAATCTTGCAAATTAAGATTTCATTATATAATGTCGCACCGAAGGCACCTAAATCAAATGGGGAAACTGAAAAAAACCCTATTAAAAATGTCAAAAATATATCCTAGAATACAAAGAGGAATAATGAAGGATTTAATTTGGCTTCACAGCTTACATCTCTATATGCAAATACAGCCCATCTAAAATCACTGGTTCAATTGCTAGTGGGTAGATGCCTGAAACAAAATTCTTAAGCAACAGTGACTCTATTAAGAAGCTGATAGCCTGTGAATGGGTGCAGAAAAGCAATTATGACAGGAGACCAGAACCGATCCTCTTGCTGCATTTTTGTGACAATGGGACAAATGGAAATTTTCTCAAGTGTTACTCAAAAGAAAAAAGTCCATGTCATCCCATAAATGTCATCAAACTAATGAGCATAAATTCAACAGGGATCAGAAGAGGTAACTTGATGGTTTTGTCTTATTTTGAAGACCTAATCCTGTTAAATTCCAAAATACATCTGTATAGGAACCCTTTGGAATTTACAATATGCAGTATCTGTCAACACTGAAAGGGCAACCAAACTCAAGTTTAAATTCTCTCATAGCTAATCAAGCTGCTTCATCAGTTTATTGGACTAGGACCTATGTATGGCACTTATTTCACCATCTTTAAGGCATGCTTATGTAATTAATACACCTTAGCATAACTGTAGGGTTTGACAATATTTTTAACGCATTTTGTATTATATGTCTTAAGTTCTAAGAACAGTGGAAGCAATGTGAATCATAGAATCATAGAATGGTCTGTGTTGGAAGGGACCCCAAGGATCACAGAGCTCCAACCCCCTGCCACAGGCAGGGACACCAACCTCAGGCCTGGAGCTACAAAAGGTTGCCCAGGGCCCCATCCAACCTGGCCTTGAACACCCCCAGGGATGGGGCATCCACCACCTCTTCAGGCAGCCTGTTCCAGCACCTCACCACTCTTTCTGTAAAAAACTTCCCCCTAATAGCTAATCTAAACCTTCCTTCCTTTGGTTTTAATCCATTCCCTCCTTGTCCTGCCATTGTCTACCCTTTTAAAAAGTTGAATCCCCTCCTGTTTATATGCTGCAGGTACTGGAAGGCTGCAATGATGTCCCCCTGTAACCTTCTCTTCTCCAGGCTGAAGCAAGAGGTTCACCACGAGGTGCCATCTTTGTGGCCTCCTCTGAACCCTCTCCAACAGTTCCACATCTTTCTTGTATTGGGGGCCCCAGATCTGGACACAGCACTCCAGATGGGGCCTCACGAGGGCAGAGTAGAGAGGGAGAATTACTTCTTTTAACCTGATGGTCACACTTCTTTCAATGCAGGCCAGGATACAGTTGATGAAAACAATAATGAAAACAGAATTGGGAAACTGGATTCATCTATGCTGAGTGAACAGTTGCTGACCTCTCTTCTGCCTCAGTTCGGTTACTACCAGCAGTAGCCCTTATTACTCTAGTTCAGTCTTAGATGGGCTGAAAATTTCAGGTTTGCCTTCTGTTGTGGAGTTTATGTTCCCATTGCACCAATCAGTGAAAGAGTGGCACTGGAAAGTCATGAAATCTTGACTTCTTTCAAAGACAGAAATAAACTCTACCCATGTTCTATCTGCATTGTTGTCTACACATGCTTTAAGACTGTGGTGACAGCATACAATCTCTTCAAGAGTAACCTAAGGGAAAAAAAAAACCCAAACAACAAAGTAAGAGTAAAGGTAACCTGCAGCACAAAGATCTAACAGGAGAGATGCATATGGTAGCAGTTAGTAAAATAATTTAGAGCTGGCAGCATTTCAGTATGCCAGTTTATGGCATCAACAATAGAAAGTTATGTAAGGATGTACAAGTATTAGATGTTATACCTTAGCAATATAAGGTGATTGCACAGGAAGGCATTCCACAAAAAAGGGAGCTGTTCCTGGGTTTCCTAGCTTCCTTGGACAGTTTTGGAAGGTTTAATCTCTCCCAAAACCAATCGTTATTGGCCTGTTGCATGACTACTGCCATATTAAAACAGGGTAATGGACTCTATGATTGCTTCTGATTTCAAAATGATTCTGTTATTACAAAATATTATTTTAAGATGGTTTTTTTAGGACAAATTTTGTCGGCTTGGGTTTTTGAAAGCCTGAGAAATGTAATAAAAATGTGTATTAATGTATACACTATAGGAGACTTAAAAGTATTAAACTGTATGTTTTCATACATCCATACAAATTAGGATGTAAAAGGTGAATTTAGGTAAATTCCCTACTTATGGCAGCATTGTTCTCTGAAGTGTATTTTTCCAAGCTTTGTTAGACTCCATTTTAAATGACCCCTACAAGTGGTCTTTCACAGCTACCCTGGGAGATTTCCAAGGTCATAGGATGGGAATTTTCAGAGCACTGTGTTTATCTATAACAATGTTAATGGGACTAATAATGTATTCAGTACATTCTCTGAGGTTAATTACTTGATAGTTGACGTACACTTAAGAACTGGAGTAGGCAGTTACTCTGGATTCACTTGAGATTGTTACAACAGAAGGGCAAAAGATCAAGAAATTCATGGGATTTTGCATTCTTTTAAATTTTTAATATTTTTTTCTTATCTTTTAAAAATACAGTCATTGTAATATATCACCATATCCAGCACAATATTAGCATAATACTTTTTTTTGCACAGGAAAATTTATGATTCTGCCCACTGAATACAGAAATATTAATGGGCTGTATCAATAGTTAGGGTAGCCCTCAGTAACTGAGCATAATAGGTTTAAATCTCTCAGATTTCTGCTATTATTTTAGCAAGCTACTTTTCTCCCCTGCCCATCAGTTTCCCAGCTATGTTCTAAACCAGTGGAAAAGATAGATAAATAAAATACCTTGGCTGGAGGATTCCTGCTAAGCTACTCTCATTCATCTAAACAGCCCGTAAACAAAGCCTCAGTTGGAGAAGTTAGAAGCTCTTCAGATAGAATGCCTGACATCCAGCCACAAGCTTGGCTGTATATAAATATGTAGTTTACAAAGGGGAAAGAAAACTGTCACTAAACTGTTATGAGAATAAATTCCTCAATGTTTGTGAAGTACTTTGAAAGACTCAGATTTCAAGGGTCTTGAAAAGAGTACATGTGTAATGTAGTATTTTAACATACAGGGATATGTAACTCAGAATTGCATATTTGGCAGAGAAGAAGAATGTTGGACTTTCACCTTATAGCTTTGTGGGCAATCATGGGTGAATAAAAATGGTTAAAATGAGACATGACTGCAGTTCCCCCAAAATAGACAAAGGCCTAGTCAAAAATCTACATTTCTATGAAAACCTATGAATTTCAATGAAAATATATTTAGTCAACATGCAGTAGACTCAAAGTCAAGTGCCGGTTGGAAATGTGTTGGAGTGAAGAACCACTCTTTTTGGGCCCCATTATTAAGGAAAATAATTCAAAGTTTGGGCTACAGAGTCTGCTAAGAAAGAATTGTATTTTCATTACATGGCATTATATGCTCCCTATAGCCTAGAAATTACGTCACTCCTTTCAGATACAAGAGGCCATTGCTTCAGTTCCTGTTCTAGGATAGTTTTCTCTGTTTTAAGTGTTTTAGTGTAACCTCCACAACCTGCAGGCTGGAAGTGACAACCTGTCTGGAGTCAGCTCCATTTTTTTCCTAGAGGTACTTTTATTTATACTTGCTAATTAAGAATACATACGAATACTGGTTTCATTCAAAGATGTTTTTGCTATGTTTGTAATATCAATTATTTCCATTTGATCTTCCCTAGTTACACACTTGAGCCTGCAGTTTCATACTGGTTCTAGTGGCCATAACCCTGGCAAACGGCAAAGCTCTGGCTATGTACAGAACACCCGCACATTTATCTGCTTTTAAAAGGGAATAAATAATACAGGTTTCAGATGATTCAAACTCAGTGTCAGAATACATTATTCTTTCTCTAACAGTGGCGTATAATTTGAAAACACAGTCTTCTGGTGGAAAGCTGGAGTTTTTTTGTTTTGTTTTGTTTTTCAATGTTTTGGTCTGTCATTTCACCTTTGCTGTTGTAGAAATGCTTATTTTTCTGATAATCACACTAATGTTTTAATACTATTTTTAATGTCATTAAATGTTTTTCATGTTATTTATTATTTTAATGCTATTGAAATACTAGAGTTCACTTTTTTTTTCACATACATAGCTCAATTGTTAAGTAACAGTTTGGAAGGTGTAGTGACACTGCAGCATGAAATCATTTCACATTAATTTCTGCTTTTTATTTAACTCTAGTGGTGATTAGGAGTCATATTCTCAACCTCCTTCAGATCAGCAGGTGATGGGATATCCAAAGCATGTGGAATAAAAGTTTTGGTCCTAACATCACCCATTCCCTGCCCCAGTTTGGATACTATTTGTTTTTTTTGTCTTTTAAATTATTTTGTGCTATCGATATTCCTCTCTGGCCAGCAACAGGGAGGCTACACCTGGAATACTCCATCCTGCTCTGAGATACACTGTACAGAAGAGATATCGAATTAATAGAGAGAGTCCAGTCAAAGGCCACTAAGATGATGAAGGGACTGAAGCACTTCTCCAGTGAGGAAAGGCTGAGAGAGCTGGGATTGTTCAGCCTGGAGAACAGAAGGCTCAGGGAAGTCTCATCAATGTGCATAGATACCTGCAGGGAGGGTGCAAAGGAGGCAGATCCAGGCTCTTTTCGGTGGTGCCCAGTGACAGGACCAGCGCCAACGGGCGCAGACTGAAACACAGGAGGTTCCCTCGAAACAGCAAAAAGTGTCTGGAGGTTTGGTTTTTTTTTTACTTTGAGGGTGACAGCACTGGCACAGAGGGTGTTCAAAAGATATCTTGACACAGTCCTGGGCAACTAGCTGCACATATTCCTGCTTGAGTGGGGGGTGGGGTTGGATCAGATGATGTCCAGACGTCCCTTCCAACCTCAGTCGTTCTTTTGTTCTGTGATACACAGAAACAGCTCACTCAAAATTATTTGCTTTGGAGAATAAGTAAGTTAAAAAAAAAAAGAAAAAGAAACAGCAATTGTGCAAGCAGCTCACAAAGGGAAACAGAACTGCTGACAGCAATACAGAATATTTTCTCATACAAATCCTAACACCCAAACTGAAAAGTTTCCAAATCAGTAACTACAGGATAGGCAAGAAAGGACTTGCTTTACTTTTGCACTTCAATTTGAATCTCTTTTGCTTTTATTTTTTTTACTGTGCTTTCCATACATTCACATACCTGCATAACTGTCGGATCCTTCGTATGGCCACTGCTTCAAGAAAGCTGCAAAAGAAACGATACTTTTATCTGAGTTCCTGGATGCAAGTCGTCCAGAATTCATTTATGTCCTCAGCTACAAATCCTTTATAATTTGAAGTCCCTACTACTTTTATATTGCATTAATCAGAAGAGGTAGCCAGGTATTAGACTAACTAGCATAACTTACTCAGGAAGCAAAAGCAGGCACAATCATTATATACAGACTGCAGACAGGCTGTGCCTGGGTGTCAAAGACACAGAAAAAGCCTGAAAATTGCTGAATGGCTGAAATAATACAATTGCAAAAGAACCTCAGTTACCATTAGATCCCAACTAATAGTTTATGGATGCTCAAGACACAAGGTACAGTGTTGGGCTGTGCTGTGGCATTTATCTGTAGAACTGGAAGACAGGGGTTTTGTTGTATCATTGGTATTACTAGAGAAGCTCTGTTCAGAGCAAAATGTCCTTAACTTCTTTATAGGGCTCTTTCTATTTGTATGTTTTACCAATTCCATGGAGAAACAAACTTCCACCTGTGTTAGCAAGAGACTGTTGTCATCTAAATCATTATTTAAAACTTCACATTGTTACAAAATGCCAATCACTCTTTGATTGCTATACATGTTATATATTTCATGATCATAGAACACAAGCTTCCTGCTAAGTATGAAAAGAGACAGCCACATAAAGCTCTCATCTTTCTTCTGCTTGCTAACCAATAATCTTTGTTCCAGCTATACTGAAAATATGTATTTAACTGCAAAATGGCAGAAGACTCCATCAAGTTATTGACTATTTATTTGTCACAGTTTATAGCTTAAAGCAATTTGCTAATAATAAATTTGCTTTTTTCATTAAAAAAGTTAAATTTTAAACTCCAGACTTCTATAAGGCTTTAGAGCACTAACGAATGAAAGAGAATAGAATTAGGAAAGCAAATAGTCTTTTAATAAATGTATTAGCTTGACTTTGTTTTGGTTTGTACCCTTCTGTGCAACTGTGAACAAATTATTTGATCTTGTATTCTCTGTAGCACAGGGATAATGTTTCACTCTTTTTTTTTTTTTTTTTTCTGGTGTCTTGTCCATGTGTTTTACAAACTCATTGAGCCACCAGTTATGATTTTTTCCATGTAAGTGCAACAAGAAGTGGAAAATAAAAAGGACTGATTTTTTTCTGGTATAGGTGGGTCCTACATTAATATTGAAAAGCAAAGGTAAATTCCTTACTATGAAGAATTTGCTATATATATGAAGCATTGAGTCAACCAGGAAAAAGTTCTGCATACAACCTTTTGAGAAGAATTTTAAAGAACCCCTCATCCTTCTTAGATTTCTGCTTGAAATGGTGCCTTGAGACTTAACAGTATTTTTCACAAAGATCACTTTATTTTACTGAGTTTTGTGTACAGCTGAAATAAACAATTCCACTTTTGTTTTATAAAGAGCAATTTCATTTATGTAACACCTGATGTTCAAACATCTGTGTTTGTGAACCAGAATTGTCAAAGATACTGGCTTAGTTTTGGAGCCAAGTTTATTGGTTGACTTTGAGTGTCCAAGTTTTTTATGTGAAACATCACATTGGGTTATACTCAAACCAATTACAAAGTTTCTGATTGATGTGAGGTTTGGATTTGCTTGTTTTTTTTAAGTAGGAATATGTTTTTGCATAAATACTGTAGCCAAATTAAATTTCTCTAATACTCAAGTGTTTTACTAGAAAAAAAAAGATAAAATACTTGTCTTAACTGATGCCTAGGCAGAACTGTAGGAGGGGTGAATGTGAGGTTAGGGAAAAAAGCAGGTAGCTATGATTTGGTACAAGACCTTTGCATTTCCATTCATTTTTGTTTAATGATAGCTCTTGTACACATTCTTTCTCTGCATTGTCTTTTATTTGCTTTGTCTGTTTAACTGAATGAATTAATTCTTCAGAATTTAATGAGGAGTTGCTACTTAAATGACAGGTTAGATGGGTTTGTAACATTCTATAAGGCTGATACGTGCCCAGGCCTGGCAAAATGAGGAGAGGGACCTTTATAATTGTGCCTCTGCCACAACTTAAATAGAGGGTTAGGAGTTTACCAAGTCTCTTCAGCAACCAGGCCGTACTCATCAACTGTTAATTACTTGGAATTGGAACTAATTGTATTTATGCTTTGTGCTGCAAACCAATTTTTGGTAAAGGAAGGAGGAAGCTTTGAAAATTTATAGAATGTGGCAATTTAAATTCTTGAGGAATCGTATTTCCTTGATCACAGCAGAAAAGAAAAATCAAACTGCCAGTAATTTAAATATGATAATTTTTGTAATAACTTGACAGCAGATGTGAACAAAGGAGACATGAAATAGATAAAGACAGGAAAATTGAGAGCAGAGAAGCTCGTGTATGCAGAGCCGTATAATATCTGTTGAAGCAACGTGACTTTGCTTGGTTTCTATAAATTCTCTGCAGCTAAATGAATGTAAGTCAGGTTTTTTTTGGCAGGCAGTATTTTCTTTGACTTGGCTCATAAATGAACACAGGACCAAAGAAGGATTTTTTTCTTCCACGTAGCAAGATCATTTAATCAGTTTCTCCTTAGACTGAACGCACACCTTCCTACAAACATGTGCTACAAACACAGGTTAGAGAGAGAAGGGCACAATAAAGAAGGTGCCGTGGGCACTGGCAACACTAAGCGTGCTAAATTGTGGATTCTCTGTATCCTACTTAAGGTACCTGGTATGGAATAGGAGTGTTGTACCATGAGCTATAACCGAGATACATCTGCAAGTGGATGTGTGTCTGCATATGCTTGCACTGTACAGTTCAGTTCATAAAAAACCCAGTGTGCTTTAATGAAGGCCATTTTTAAATCCTGTTACACCAGCAAAAAGAAGCAGGGGGAGTTGACAGGTTTTGATTGTTACACTTGTTAAGCTTTATTGCCTTTTTGTAGTAAAGTGGAAGGGGAGAGCTACAGTTATAACTGTACTTGTTTATTAAAACATTTATCATAAACAAATCACTGCTTCTGTCCTTAGGTCCTGGTTTAAATTCTGAACTCATGTTTTACAAGCAGCAAGTTCTCACTTTAAAATGGTCTGTGATAAAGGCTTGGTATATTTTCTTCTCTCTCAAAAAGCAGATGTTCGTATTTGAACAAGGTATCACATGAGCTACACCGACAAAGCATATTATGTTCGTGTCTGGGAGGAAGAGAGGGGATGGGAAAAGCTCTGTCCCCAAATCTTTTGCAGAGCGTTTATGCATGTTAGGTATGCTTACCAGTTTCCTCCTGCTCTTCCATTGCCCGCACTTCCCAGGCACGCCCCTCTCATCTCCAAGGCCTGAAAAGTCTCCTTTTACTGCTGCTGTCAATAACTGTCTCTAGCAGCCAAGTGGCACATCTGGATGCCTGTGGAGAGGAGTTTAGGCAAGGAACAACCAGTACAGCCTCTTGGCCCACTGTCTAGTCAGCAGAAAAGGCAACAGAGAAAACACAACAAAAGTGGCATGTCATGCCCTTTTCATAACTGACATTTTATTCATAAAGGATATATGGCTATCCTGCTCTCTGCACGGCTACTGATATAGGCCTTTACTGGCAGAAGTTTTCCAGGAATCATATGCATGCTTCCAGATAATCATTTGAACATGTTAATTGTGATTGCTCATTTTAATATGCCATATGCTTAGTATCTTAATGTTGCATCCTTTGAATACCTCCCATTTCAATCCAAAATATCTCGTTTGCCCCATTGTCTGCTAAACCCCTTTGCAGAATTTCTCCAGATCCGTGACAAGCCAAGCCATTAACCAAATACCAGTGGTGTGAAAGCTAGCTCATAGGCATAAGCCATCTGGGAAGTTCTTCAGGAGCACTGCTGTAGGTGTGCCTCATACTTCATTTACAGAGAAGGACGTGTCTCACTGGAGATTTGGTTTCAACATGTTTCTGATGACAGTTAACATCGGAACAAGCTGTAGACTTACCAGATGACTTAACCTCCACTGAAAAACAGATTCAGAGTAAATTATTTGAACTGTATGCGCTTTGTGTCTTGGGCATCTGCCTCGGCCCTGGTCAGTTGAAACTTTTATGGATGCCAGTAGGCCTATTGTTAAAAACAGATCATTCTGCAGATTACTTCCTCACCTGCTACATCTTCTTATTCCTTTTATATGCTCATGTATAATAGTGCCATGTTTAAAGTAGAAAAAGAGGGGTTTTACTATTTAGGGTGTGCTTATTTTGAATGTTTGAGTATTAATATCCATACTTGGGTTATTTCAGGACCATCCAGACCAGAGATTTCCAGGCGACTGACTTTTCTCTATTTTTGCTTTATAATTTCTAATCTTATTTATATAATCATTCTGGAAGACACTAACATGCTTTCTTGCAAACCCTAAGCCTACACAACACTTGTATATTTTATCTATTTTATATTGCCCTACCTTTCATTGTAGATGCATATACAACCTGCACAGCTATCCTGTATTTGCATTGTGTTCACAACCATAATAGATGTTTGGACACAAACTGTAACACATTGTAATGAATCAGCCTTGACCATCACATTTTTTATCAAATGTAAATTTTGCAAATATTTAAATATAATTCCAAATACCTGTGATGTGCTGGAACATTCCCATTTAGATGCCAGATATATAAGTGCAAAACTATTCCAGATTTCAGCAATAAAATCCGAAATTCTCCCAACACAGCTATGTGATACTTGGTCTGTTAAATATGGGTATGACAGAGGCCAAGCGCCATCTCATCATTAATAAACAAACCATTACTCATGCTGTTAACATGGGCTCTCAGGTT
The DNA here is from genome assembly GCF_964237585.1 of Gallinula chloropus. Classification (NCBI taxonomy): domain Eukaryota; kingdom Metazoa; phylum Chordata; class Aves; order Gruiformes; family Rallidae; genus Gallinula; species Gallinula chloropus. Next base: position 464,402 of record NW_028168491.1, on the reverse strand, counting down.
TCAACTCAGAAATTTTAGATTTGAAATTACTCTTTCATTTTATATTTGAAAACTCACAAAGGAGGAAAGGCTTGAAGTTGAATCCAGACCTGCAATTTGCCTGGCTGATTGTCTCTCAGGTTCACGTTACGGAATTGCAGATTCTTTTGACTTAAAAGTTTAACGACTCAGGATGTTTAATTTGCTATCAGCAGGACTAACAGTGAATAGGCTCGTCCCATATGGCTGCAGTCAAAAAAAGAAGAGCATCGGAATTCAAACAGTTATCCAGATTAAATTCTTTTTACTTTTTATCTGAGTCAACTTCCAGATTTTCCATCAAAATGCAAGCTTCATTGCGCTTTCTCAATGTTAGAGCTGAACAGCTTTATCACAGCCAACCTCATTAATTCAGCAGGAGCAACTTCCCCCAAAGCATGACATTTCTATGGAAACCCAGAGAAAGTTCCTCCTTCTGGCTTAGAAGTGGTTTTTAATTGAATGAACTGGAGATTCCTACGGCATAGTAACAGTAAGAATAAATGTAACATTACAAAGACATAAACTACATGAAGAGTGACTGAGCTTGTTCCAAACCGTAAATCTAACATTACTGTGTGAAGCTGAAAGGGCTTTCCTGTTGCCGTGTCTTAAAAGATTGAAAGCAAACACTAAGGACTTTGTGTGTTTCCTGATTTTCTATAGTGCTATGAAAATCATGTCTTTAGCAAATGAGTAACAGTAATTACCAGCCTTCTGTAATAAATCAACATTTAATTACCAGTTTGACAGGTCATCTAAATTTAAAAAGAAGTTGGCAAATACAGAACAAGAAGGTTTATCAAGCTGCCTTTATTTTCTGTGTTGTTTAACCCAATCATGAGCCAAGTAGCATGCAAAGTTATTATGTACAGCTATCTAAATTATTTTGCACTGAATGACTTAAAAAGCAACATATAGACAAATTGTTTTGGAAGAAGTATCACTTGAAGTTTTTGACTTCTGCCAGCATTCTTGCCCATAAGTGACAAGAAACAATCTGTAATAAAATTTCATTTCTATTTAACATGCTTTGGGATCTCACATGTGGCTGTACTGTGTTTTTCTCAAACTAAAACAACATTAGTTACACCACCAAATTTTCAGCAAAGTTTTGTTTGAAAATCTATTTCCAGATGGTCTCTGTGATATGAAGGCAAGACATGCATGAAAAAACTGATTTACTGTGGTAAATGCTTATTTACTGAGTATTTATTTATTTACGGAGGATTTTTAGGACAATTGCAAAGCTGTTGTTATTTTATAACGTATTTTATTGTTGAAGTTGCTATGTGTCAGTGATGAACAAGTGGAATGGGCAGATAACTTTAAGTAAAAATAAATAGGTAGGGTTTTGAGTGTGTAATATCCTCTGTGAATATCAATTTAAGCAACAAAATCATATTTGGGTTTTCAGTAGTTCAAAAGATAAATTTATGTAACATTGTCTCTTCAAAGGGGATATTTTAGTGAATTAAAAAAAAAAAACTCCACAGTAAGCCCTCCATAGAATAAATTTCATACTCAAATTACTTGGCTTTTTATTTACTAATTTTTGTAGCAACTTTCATGTGGTAGTTCTATTAAAAGTAATCTCATTTTAGATCACAATTTAAGTTTTGGGTTTTTTTTCCCTCATTTGTTACACTATCATACAGTTTTTTAACAGTTACACCACTTCAACAACAAAGGTGTTTCTTGCCATGCTAGCATTTCAAGAATGACAGCAAAGCAAATAGCTGTAGTCACTTTTTTGTAAGGTGTATATGAAAAAGCTTTTTGTCCTTGCTATTGTTTTCAGGGAGAGGAGGGGTTTGTCAACAGATCACAAATAGCTAAATGAAATTATTGATGCTCTGAATGAGACTAGACTTTCTAAGATGAATTGGTGCCAAAAGTCCCTCACCAGTCTTGAGGCTACCAGTATGGGTATACTTGTCAGCAGCAGCATGTATTCCTGTTACAGTCAAAAAGTTGTGCTCAGCTGTATTTAACTGACAATGTCACGAGGCCTTTAACAACAGTGAACTGGATGATTTATTACAATTCAGCTTATGAGCTGCAGAGTTCAATGATTTATCTTCATAAAATGTTAGTGACAGCCTCTACTATGCATCGGAATGTTGTTAACCCAAGTAAAGTATGATGCAAAGATAATATGTTTTCATGATTTATTGACTGTGGGTCCTATAATTACTAATTATGCATATGACAGACCACCTAATGCATAAAACACAACAGAAAATCTGCAATGAAAAATTATTATAGCACTCTAGTTCAAGTTCGTATCATAAAGAAATTTTACAGTGAGGACTGAGACGAAATTTTCTGACGCTAAAGAATCTATATTTGTATGAACAATTTTTAATAGAAGCTGCAGAAAAGAAGAAAAAAAAATCTCCCAGGTTTAAACCTCTCTTTTTTCCATTGTGGTCTCACTTGTGATCTAAAAAAACTGGTGATATTACTGAAAGGTGAATGGACAGAAAAAAAAATCAGAAAAAAATTTCTCAATTATTGATAATTCCTGAAGTGGCACCTTATTCTTAAGTACTGGTTGATGATTTCTGAGAAATATTTAGACTAAGCTGTAAATTTCCTATCCCACCCAATTTAACAAAATTTCCATCATCTCCCTTTGTTTTTTCCTGGTATAACATATTTCTTTTCTTGCCTGCTGGATCAAAGAAAAAAAATAAAATGCAAAGATACCTGTGAAGTAAAAAGCAATAATCAAGTGGCTATTACAACAGTGTTGTCAGTGAAGAGCTTAAAAATCTTCTGAAATGTGCATTAGTGTTCCACCTCACTGTAATAAACTGCCGAACTATTAGAATCTATCATTATTCACCTTAACAAAATATCCTAAGGGAACAGAACAGAAAACAAACTTCTATCTATGAACAACTTTCACACTTGAATTTGAATCTTCAGCTTGAGTGTCTCCTGTGAAAATATAAAATTACCAAGACCTACTGTACTAACTGCTGGTCCTTCTACTAACACCTTGGATCAGTGCAGACCCAAGAGCAGAGCTGCACTGCGAGGCAGAAAATGGCTCTAACAGTGGATGTGGCATAATTACTGCCTTCAGATGGTGATTCCAGTTTCTCATAAAGTCAAGGTTCACTTATTGCCTCCAAGAGTAAGTTACCTCTCGAGACCTTGCAGACCTGAATGAACCACATTGTTCCCTTTTATATATAGGTAGATATGTATATATGTATCTATCTGTCTGCCTGCCTGCCTACCTACATGCAACTTCCATAACGTAAGCATAGCTGCACATAAAGCTATTGAATATCCTTTCCTTTGATTATTTATGCTGTGCAGTGAAGCCCCAATTACTGATCAGACTCTACATTAATAATAAATGCAACCATTTATTCTTTTATTAGATGCCATGTATCAAGTACTATATTTTTTTCTTTATGAAGAACTAATAATTTTAAAAAATATATTCTATTAATTATATACCATGTGCAAAGTAAAAACCATTAAGGCTTGATCTTAAAGGTACTCTAATGTTATAATAGTAGTACATACATTTCTTTCTCAGTAGTGAATCTCAGTCTCTGTTTTTATAAAGATTCTGTTTTAATTTAGCTATGTGTAGAACGAAATGGGACAGATTCAACTCCAGTGTTGACAGATTAGCTTCTCTAGGTACTTCTGGTGTGCCCACTTTAAAGGAAAGACATATCTACCCATATTTAGTGTCCTAACTGAGGGTCCCATCACATGCTTAAACTTGTAAAATATGATAAGCATTGATAAATATTAGATAATTTTTTCAAAGTATTTATATTTCTGAAATATAGTCTGGCTGAGATGGGAGTTAATTTTCCCTGTAGGCAGCCCTCATAGCACTGTGCTGTATACTGGTAGGTGGCAAGGTGTTGGTAACACACCAGTGTCGTGGCTGCTGCTCAGCAGCACTGGCACAGTATCAAGGCTGTCTCTCCAACATTTCCCCCTCCCCCCAGGAGGCGGAGGGTGGGCAAGATCTTGCTAGCAGACACAGCCCCAGGACAGCTGACCTGAACTGACCAAAGGGATATTCCATACCATATGTTTGCTCAGTAATAAAAAGCTGAGAGAAAAGAGGATGGACTGGGGCATGTGTTATTTAAAGCATTTGCCTTCCAGAGCAACTGGTACGTGTACTGAAGCCCTGCTTCTTGGAAAGTGGCCGGGCATCACTTGCTAATGGGAAGTAAAGAATAAATCTTTTGGTTTTTTTTTCCTTTGTTTTTGCATGCAGCCTTTTGCTTTTGCTATACTGAAGTGCTTTTATCTTGATTTACAAGGTTTTTTCTCCATCTTATTTTCCTCCCGTCCCTGTCCTTTTGAGGAGGGGAGTGATGGAGTGGCTTGGTGTACACCTGGTGACCAGCCAAGGCCAACCCAATACAAAAATACATCTTTGTAAGTGTATATTTAAATCCAAAGCAGAAAGTTCTCTTCAATGCCATAAGTATTTACGCTTTATGCTTCTGTATAGAAATCTTTCCTCAAAATAGCTGATATGTATACTTTTTTTGTAGCGTAGGAGGTGATGCTAGTATGCTGCTTTTGGTTTTGACGTGGGTTATGTTGAAGTGACCATTAGAAATTAGGGATTAAAGACCTTAGGTCTGAGTTGCAGTGACCACAAGGGGATAAAATAGGCATTTAATAGATAAGAAAAATGAAATTTTATATACCATATAGAGAATGAAGTATTCATAATTTTCCCAGATATGCCTTTGTTGTTTTAAAATGTTATATTCCCATCATGCATTTTTCCATTAAACAAGGTTTTAAGGGGATTGTACTGTGAATATAATTTATACGGGGTTATAAAAATACAGTTCTTCTACTCGTGCATAGGGAGAAGCAAATGGTGAAAAAAGGTCAAATTGCAAAGCAAAAGAATGGACATTTTGGTTAAACAAATTTACTTCAAGCCCAGGAGGTATTAATTTAATGCAGCTTGATTCCCTCACTGTCAGAACAGATTCGGTATTTATGAGTACATATAAATTGAGCTGGGAGCAAATTCTTCGATACTTAAATCTAGTAGCAGTTGTAACTGGGAAAAGGTACTGCCTCTCCATTACAATGACTTTGATTATCAGACTGGTATGAAAGATACTCTCCCTGAAAATTTAGGGGTTTCCTATAAGCTGGCCTAAATTCTCAGCTGGTACAGACACCCATAGGTTCAGGATTTCAGCAGAGGATTTACTTTGATTACCGTCTTCATTACCTCTCCAGTGGCATTAAACCCAGCGGAACTCCCCATAGCTTAAGGATAAAGATATATTTGCGTGGATCTTTAATAAATTAACTTTCTTTTCGAGGCACGTGGTTCTAAAGTTGTGCTGATAACATCACAATTTCAGACCCCTCAACCCCTCCGTTACTAACGAGCAGGTAGAATTATGATGCACAGGCAAGGTACGTGTCACCGTTTTGGCTTTCTCCCGTGCCAGCTTTCCCAGTGTCCTCCCAGTCGTACCGGCAGGGCTCTGCTACTCCTGGCTCCTCTCCGCTATGGCTGGTGGATTCACTCTGGATTTTGAAGGTAGCGCTTCTAGCATCCAGCACGGCAGCAGCACTTGGCTCTGACCTCACTGGCTATGCTGAATTCAAATACTGCGTGGCTGTATTTGAAAAAAACTGCCTTTCCTCTCTCATCAGGTTTGGGCTGGTCATCCCCAGGAGTCTGGGGATACTTTACTGACATGCAGGGTTCATCATACACTCTGGTAAGGAGCAGCAAAATAAGGCAACATATTTTTGAAGAACAGATAGTTTGATACCTTTTCAAAGGTGCAAGGGTTAGTTATTTAAACTACACATTCCTCTTTAATAATCCCTAGTGAAAGGTGCAGATGAGAGGAAATACTGCCATACTGAACTGGCAGGAAAATACAGGGCCTGCAGACATTTTCAAGTTTCTTCACTTCTTAGAGCAACTTTTGTACTGAAAGGCTGCTTTCATAAGATACTTCTTCCTAAATGAACGTGTGAAATAAGCTTTTAAAACCTAGCACAGAGTTTGTGGACAGAATCAGAGTACATGCTTTCTGCTGAATTTCTTCTTGAGGTATAACTTGCATTGTTCAAAAGGAGCCTGTGAAAGGCAATATGCAGTAAAATGCAGAGCAGTCCTGCAATGATAGATTTTTAATCATGTTTTTATGGTTTTCTTAGAAATTTACTGTCCAAATATTTTTAGTGTGGTTCCCTTTGAGAGAGAATATATTTTGTTACATTTATATGTATACCTGCTACTGTGCTCTTAACAAAGAAAAAAAAAGTATATACAAAAATATTTTAGTTAATACAGTGGATCATTTGAACTGATCCCTAGATTAAGACTTTACTCTGATTCACTAAGAACTTTTGTTTGTTGGGGTTTTTTTGGTTGGTTTTCTGATTTTTAAAAACAAACACTTAATACAAATGAAAAATTACATCTGTGCCAGCAAATACATACTAATTCTGGGGTTAATATATTGGTTTTAGGACAGGGAGATGCTACTTGAACTTCTACTTTGCAGCAGGTCTAATACCCCACTGAGTGCTATGGCAAGGTGGTGTTTACACTTTTTCTCTTAAGTTTTCCCTTTTTTCCTTTCACTGGCAGAGAAGCAGCTGTTTTTCTTTTCAAAACAAGATTGCTTTCAACATTTTACACCTGGCTGTATCTGCTGTAGCAAGCAGTGCAGCACAATACGAGTGGATCTGCAGAGCAGGACATTTCATGCCGAGCTGTGAAAGTCCATGCAATGTCATCTGCACACTTGAGACTGGAGCTTGTCAGCTTGGACTTTGTTTTGAGCTGAAGGAAATACAGTCCTCACATTTTGAGACTGATACTAATACAAAGCAAGGCCCACTATCTGGGACAACTGCGAGATTTGCTTTATACATACACTCCAGCAACAAAGGAAAAACCAAATGCAATTTACCTGTAAACCTCTACCTCCACCTCTACAGGTGTCTGTTTCATGCCTGAAACTGCCTTCTGCTGTGTGGATCCTCATTGCTTTTGTTCACCTCAACAGAACTGTTTGAAACCAAGGTTAAGTCCAGTCTTAAGGCGTCACTAATAAGAGTCGCAACCACAGCATGCACAGTCATTCAAAGAAAATCAGTCTTCAGATATAGCACTGTGTGGTTCTGGCAGTGGAGTATTCCAAGCTTAAAGAATAGATCATTTAATGTAGTTTGAGTTCAATGAAAAATAATAATGAAGAAAGAATAATTCATTGGTCATTGTTATTTGCTAGATTATGTCCACATCCGGTATTTTTTTCTGCTGGGGAGCATTGGACATGGTTTTTACACAGTTCATACCTTGTGACAGAGGTTCAGCTAAATCCTTGTAAAAGTGGTGCATCATGTTTATCCAGAATGAATGTGAAAAAAATATAGAGTAAATATTCTAAATAACTATTGTCATACGGAAGGGCTCCAAATTCAGAAAGGTCTTCCTAGAAGACCCTAAATATGTCTAATATGGATAAATGTGAGAGAATAATAGTCACATAGAAGAAGTACCTTAAAGTTTCATAAGATGGAAAGGAAAATTTAGTTAGCTCACTGAAAATATTAAGATGCTGAGCATGTAACAATAACAACAATATTAATATTAATAATTCTTTAGTGCAAAATGGTATCTGGCAGGTAACTATATGAAGTTAACTTAAAGTTTTATGACTATAATACTGTTTCTAAGATGTTTTAGTTCTTATCATTTACAAGAAAAATAAGAAAAGATAAATATAAATCCTTTCCTGAAAAATATCTGGAGGTTTATTGTATGAAATGTGTATGCTGGACAAAGAGTAGTTGAATTATTAGTTTCAGTAATGATTATTATTTGAAACCTAATTATTATTTGAAACCTAAGAAATAGATCAGATTTTGTGTTTGTGGTTTTAAGTAAAGAAAGTTAAGTTAATTGTGTTCTGTGTACTCTTAAGGATGTAGATCACTGTTCAAGTCTATACAATGATGGCTGATTATCTGTATATGGCCCATGGTGCTTTATAGTAATTACACTGTTGTCAGTTAAAAAAAAAAACCCAAACAGATAAAGCTAGATGCTGATCTAGAAAGAGTTTTGAGGAAGTTAGTAACAGTTACCACAAGTAATTGATGGCAGCCATAGTGTATTTTTTATTAAAGATTAATCCTGGAGCCATTCATTGAGATGATTACCACTGAGCAGCTACAAAATCTGTGCAATTCCAGGACACCAGATTGTATTCCTAAAGCCAACATTTAATGACATGGACTAGAACAGAGAAAGATAGTAGTGGAAAAAAGTGTATTTGTTCATTAACAACAGAATCCTGTCTGCAACCTGAGGCACATATAGATATTCCAACTTCCAGGTGTGCATACTTTTCTATCTAAGGCATAATAACACTTTTTTTTTCCCCTGAGAACGTGAGAAGAGTGAGAGGAGATGAAAAAGGTTGTGCTTGAAAAGCTAAAACTGTTTCAGCAGTTGCATTAGATTCTACAAGTGTCTAAGCTTAAAATTTGCAAAACATTGTTTTTTTTCTGTTATTCAAGTACACTCTTTCATCTGAGTTTTATTAGTTTTTCGCTGACAGACAGAACCAAAAAATCATTGAGTCTGACCGTTATTTGCCAGGTTTATGGTCCATTTCATTGAAATCACCAGTACTCAAGCCTCTTATAAGAATAGGTTTGAATGCTACAGAGTCTGCAGCATTGCAGTTGTATGAAATTGCTGCATTTTCAGTGCACTGCACAACAGTGTTAACAATGCAAATAGGAAAATTACCTATTTTGTTTGGTTGGTTTGTTTGTTTTTAAATGCATCCTATGTATACAAGGCTGGAGATGTACTGAAAGCTAAATGTTCATCTTTTTCTTCTGGCATTAACATGCAGACAAAGTGTAATATAAATAAAATATCGTCAACAGGCAAAATTGTGGCATGCTTCTCACCTTAATCAAGAACCTTGAGCTGAAACACGAGGATGGTATTTGTCATAACTGTTTTGTTTTTGCTGGAGAACAGTGTTTTCCCATCATTAAGATCCCTTCAAGGACTGCATTTGCCAGTGTCTCAGCTTACTGATCATCTGGATAGCTTAAAAATTAATAAAACTAAACATGAAAAGGGCTATTCTGAATCATAAATCCTAAACTGGACTATATAGTTAGATAACTTATTCCATAAAATATCTAACCTATTATAGGAACAACTGTCATTTTGTTTTCACAGTCTAAAAAATATGATTAGCACAGAAAAGCACAGCTCTTTTAATGACATCCCGATGGGTGGGTTTTTTTCTGATTGAATATTCATTTCATATATTGTTGCTGAATGTTTCAATCAACACATTGTTGTCTTGTTTCCTTATAGTCTGGTTTTAGTGCAAAATTGTACTGATTTAGTGAGGGATTAGGCACAAATAGCAACTACACCACCATCCTCAGACAAAAGATGGTGCTGGCTGGCTGAATTGAAACCTCTCCCTCTGCCTTCAGCTTCTGACAGGATGGGTCTTGCCACTGACAGAGAAACTTTGACTGGACTTGTGGATTCCTGGATTACAAGGAATCTATAGAGTCATTGCTGAATACCCAGGAAAGTATCCTTGTTTACAGCACTTCTGCGAGGGCTGCTCATGTGCCTGCTCCCTGTTTTGCTCCGAAGTCTCCCCATCTGGAGTACTGAGGGTTTAATCTCCTAATAAGAGTTTACAAGAAATTACAGTATATTAACTATTACAGTAGGAACTAAAGGTCAGTATGCAGCCACATTGTTTGAGTGCTTCATGGAGTGCTAATGATACTATTATTTCCCTGCTATAAACATTTTAACCGAATTCTGAGTTACAGTAATATTTCAAAATTACTACGAGGTTCTGCTCTGATGCAGCTGTTGACTTCAGAATAATTCTGGCCACATACATCAGCAGGCTGTATAATCTGGCACTCATTCATAGCCACTGCATGGGTCAGGACCTTCTGTAGGAAGATTGGATCACATAAAATTAACTGTAGAAGAATCTGAGATTTTTGCTACCATTGTTTTCTCTGAAGCATAACTCAAACAGATGTTGTCTTTTGAGTTCTCCATTATGTATCAAACTCTTGCAGTTTTTTGGTATTCGTTAATCTAATCCGTCTTCCATGTCTGTAATAAGCAAAACATCTGCTGCTTCTTGTTCAATCAAAGCACCTACCTCAAGAGTCCTACTTTTAAAATAATGTCATTTAAATAGAAATCCTAGATAGAAAGAATAAATTTCATTAACATATTTAATTTGCATATGAAACCAGCTTTTCCAGAACTCAGCGGGGAATTAGTGGTGGCAGCAGTATGTGCATCTTCTCTTTCCTCAATTTGTATACCAGAAAGTTACAATAAGAAAAAAAGAATGCAAATAAATATATGTATCAGTTCTGATGAGAGAGATTAAACTGCAATGAGAAATCACCACTGTGCATTTGGGATATTTTCTGTTCTAAACTTTAAAGCTGAAAATACTTTTAATAGAAAGAGCCATGTTCTAGCCTTAGTATTAAATCTTGGTTTACAGACAGATACCCTTTAAGCTTGACTTTTTTTTTAAGTACAAGTAGAAATAATTCCTCACTATATATCAGGCATATAATAAAATATTCCAATAAAAATAGGTCATGCAGCTGTACAAATTTATCTCCTATAGGAGAATATACCATCTATCTCAATAACAAATTTAAGTCCTTGGAACTAAGCATTATCACATTAAGAAAGAAGTATCAACACTAATGCCTCTAAAACAAAGTGTAAATAAAAAGCAGATAAAAACACAGGCAGAGGTAAAAGGTGCTTTTAGTTACACCACTGGGGAGCAAAATTCTGTAAAGATGATAGTGAGTGCTTGCAGAGTTATAGAGAGGGATTCTCATTATCACTGAGAAAAATCACAGGAAAATGTGGCAGTAAAAAGTTTTCTTAAAAAAAACGTAAAATTGCACTTGAATATTTGTGGAAAGTTTCATCCAGAATAGTTAGAAATGTTACTGTCATACTGTAAAGCTCCATAAGGTTGGCTAATTTGCGAGGCTAAGAAGACAGCCTTAACTCATAATCATTTTGGAGTCAATACAGGGAAGAGTTCATAAAGCAGAAACAGGGTGACTTTCAGGGCCTGACAAAAACAATGCCACATTGTAAGGGCAAATATACAGCAAAATACCAGTCATCCAATTATGCTTCTTTCAAGCAGGTTACAGACAGCAACATGTACCCTTAGTGTATTTTGCTAAATGCTCTGCCCACAGAGAGTGTATGGAATTCGGTTTTGTTGACAACCTGCAGTTCTTCTCATGCTCTTATTTCTATTCCATCTGCTCAGCAGATCCACCTGCTCCACTGCTGCACCTTTCTGCTAGCCTTGAGTCATTGCAATGTTCAGTTTTTTAGTGTGCTGTAAGTGAGCTTGGGGTGTTTTTCCTTCACTGCACGCTGGGAGAGTTAGCATACTCTGCACCATTTTCACTTGTTAATTCAGCAGGTAACATCACTGTGTTTTAAGAAAAAATGTTTTCAGACTTTTAAGATGTACAGAAATCCATGTTGAGTTCAACAAATAGTGTGCACATGTGTATGTGTGTGTCCAAAAAAAAACCCCAACACATGGAGGGACTCCACAAATTGGTTGTGATTGAAACAATGGAGCTGGTTTTGTTTGTTTCCTCCTCTTCAGTATTTACCCTATTTGTTCAGGGAGAAGCTGAGCTAATTGTGGGTGTGGGGTGGGGGGTGTGTGGTTGTTGGGGGTTTTTTTTACATCTCATGGTCCCTAAAAGATGAACCCAAACTCTCCAATAAAGATTATTCAAGCAGTCAGGCACATAGTAGTAAATAACTACATAACCCTGATGTCTGAGATTGCCTCTTTAGCCTGCGTACATGGTTCCAGTCCCTGTTCTAGTGTTATTTAGCATGCCATACAAGGAAAGCACAGGTATTTTTGCAAAACTGATTCAGTATGTACAGAGCAGACTAAGATATGCAGTCAAAAATAGAAACTGATATAACTAAAGTATTTTGCATCTCCTGCAATAGCCAGCTTAAAACACATTTGTCATTAATACCATCAGTTCATTCCTTTAAGAAAGGCTATCTTCCAGAGGTGAGGAGGGAAAACTAAAGCGTACTGTAAGAAATACAGTGAAATTCCAATTTCATGGCATCAATCTTTAGCTCTACCAGTTGCTGCAGTGTTTTGCTGCACCCAGCTGCTCCCAATCCCCCTCAACAGGAGAAGGGGAGAAAACACGGCTGAGAATCAGCTCCTGGCGCAGGACAGGGAGGCCACGTAACAATTACAACTGTTCTGCAAGCAAAACAGACTTAATTAAAACGAATTTCTGTAGTAAAAAAACAATCACGAAAACACCACTTTTCCTACTCCCAACCTCAATTTCACTTCCTGACTTCCAGCCCCCCTGGCGCCCGTTCCCGAGCAGCACAGGAGGACACGGGGCACGCTCGGGAAGCACCCGCTCCCCTCTGCCGCTCCTGCCCCCTCAGGCCGTTGGCCTGCGGCCCCAGCGCGGGCTCTCCACAGGCAGCAGCTCCCTCGATGACCCCCCCCCACCTCGAAACACCGTCGGGGGGTCCGCAAGGGACTCTCTGCTTAGAGAGAGCGGCCAAAGTCCTCTTCCTCAAGCTCCCACGACTGCTTCTCACACCCCCTCACCTCCAGGCAGCAGCCTGCCCTTCTTCAAAGGCGCCGTCCCCGCGGTGCCCACCTGCGGCCGAGGGGCTCAACTGTGCCCCCTGATGGGGCCGCTGTAACCGGTTGGAACTGGTGGTGTCCGGCCCGGAGCAGTCTTGGGCTCTCCTCACAGGAACCGCAGCACAGACCCCTCTGGCAGTATCTGGGCACTTAAAACGGGTAACATTTTCTGCATATGTTTATATCTAATCAAGAACCTTTTGTTTAGTTGTTGAACCATCATATTAAAAAAATCAAAGCACAAGCAGCAATGGCCTGGAAAGTTACTACTGTGAAAGATTGAGGAGAAATTTGCCATCTAAATTGATGCCACTGCAAATTGAGGCCAGGAGGAAGAGAAAAGCAGTGATGTTTTGATGCTTGCGGGAGGTGGACGCATTCAGAGAGATCAGGTGAGGTGTGACACTCTGGGTGCAGTTTCTGGAGGTGCAAAAGCTTTTCTATTACCTCTTTTGATGCAATGCAAACAGTCTTCAAGGTAGGCTGACGCTTTATTGCTTGATGGCCTGTTGCTTCTTGTTTTCTGAAATATCCCCCTTTTCAGAGAGCACTTTAGCCTCTGACTCACTGACAAACGGCCCGTGCCACCAATTCTGTCCCTTGTGTTTTAATAGCCAAGTTTTAACTTTGTCCAGATGTCTCTCATCATTGTTAGTGAGTGACCCTATATAACCCAGGTCACCGAGTAACCCCATAAAAACTGTCAGAGAGATGGAAGGTTGGGGGTTTATTTATGTTGTGATACACTTCACTTGTAGGAACACTGTAACAATTTTGGTTTGAAACTATAATAAGGCATGTATTTTTCCTTTCTGAGTTTATTGTCTGTTGAAATTATTTTTACCTGTGTTGGAGTTAGATGTTTTTCTGCTTCTTTGTCAGATGTGTTGAAAAGTAAAAAGGAGCTTACAAACAGAAAACTTTTATGTTTAGTGTATTAGGTCTTTCATCTATTACTACAGTTTGAACAAGTTTTGGTAGAAACCTTTCGTATTGATACATTTTTTTAAAGGGCTTCTGCCATTTTTATTCACACTGACACATTCCAAATATATTCCAAGGTATAAGACTCAGGACTTGATTTTGTATCTTAAACATGCGGAAGCACTGGGGGGAAAAAATAAATCATTAAATATCTAGGTATATTTGTTTGCCATGAATATTATTCCTTGTTTATAGAAGATAATATTCTTATATTTGGAAAGTTTATCTAATGTTGTATTTCTGCTGATATTGTGTGTCCCACTTAATTTTAAAAACTTACTGTATTGTAAATTATTTTGGCAAATGACATTTTTGCTATGGTGACTTAGCACTTTTATCTACGTGGAGATAATAGTCACTTGTAAGAGTTCCTCTAATTTAGAATTTACTTTTACTAGAGCGTTTGCTACTTAACTTGAAGACCCAACATAACCTATCTGCGCCGTAATGACTAGAGCAAGTTAGCACTCTTTTGCTGTTCCACAATGACAGCTTAACATGCCAGGCACGCTGGCTTCCTGCCAGGTGCTGGAGACAATGTCAGAAGTATAAAAAAATCTGGTTTTTAAAAGATCTGAATGAATGAACAGATCTGTCTGCTTCACTGCTACCAGTATCAAGAGGATGGTGCTCCCCTAAGATAGGGGGTTTTGGCAGACATTTGCTGGTTTTGCGGTGCCTCAGTGATAACGTCTTCATCTTCTGTGACTAGCCCCACGTTGCAATGACATGATTATCTGTGAAGTCACCTTCCATGGGAGCCTTTCACCCTCCTATATTTTCTTAGAAATATCTGGCTTTTGATAAATGCAGCAATAATTAGCCTTTGGGGATTGTTACTATAGTTAAATGGATTAATCAATATATTTTCCTTTTGAACTTGATCACAGAAACAAGAGATACTCTATATAGCACAATGTATAATTTGAGCTTCTGATGGGAAAGGTGAGTGATAACATCTGTAATTAGATATAAGCATGGACACTTTGGTAGTTTCAAGATTTGTATTTATGATATAATGTTGGGGTTTTTGGTAATAGTTACTAACAATGCATTGTTATTACAGTAAAATTATTTCATTTCTGCAATACCCTACATTATATCTTACATAATGAGCCTAGTAGAAAGACACACAAAACACTAAAAGATAATAAGTATTGAACTAAATGTTCCAATGTTTTCTGTTCTTCATAGGCTCTGGTCTCAATGATGGGCAGTGGCATGAAGTCAGATTCCTAGCTAAGGAAAATTTTGCTGTCCTCACTGTTGATGGCGACGAAGCTTCAGCTGTTCAGACAAACAGCCCTCTACAAGTTAGGACTGGAGAGAAGTATTACTTTGGAGGTAAAAAAAAAAAAAATTACAAAAATCAAGTATCTGCCTCAAGTGCTGTTGTATTTTAATCTACGTAATAGGTGAAACAGAGCTCATGATGTAATTCATTCACATAAATATGGCTAAAATAGCTAGGTGCTGCTAATCAAAAAGTAAGATACTAAACCTAATTTTAGTTTTAAGAATCTTTTTACAACTCCTCATCCTTGAAAAAGAAACTCTGAGAAGTTCTGTACAAAAGTCAGTCTGACTTGGAATGATTTCCCAGATTTTCTCTGAATATTTCAGAGACTGTTCTCTGAAAGGGCAACCTTCCATTAGCAGTTTAATTAAATGGCACTGAGAAGAGAGATAAACTTATCCTTTTAAGTTCAGAATCCTGAAGAGAAAAAAATATCATTGCTCAGGACAAGTCTTAACCTTTTGCTGATATTTTTTTTGAGCTGTAATCATTGTGGGTAATTAAGAAACTTTCATAAATTGAAGCCTTAGATTGTTCTGTATTTATGTCTATTGGCAGAGTATATACTAAAAAGAGTTCTTGCAAAATGTGGCTTTAATGATTTTTCCCCTTGTTGCCCTATGTTTGCATTTAAGAAAATACGCCATCAAAACTCTTAGATATATAAAATAGATATTTAAAATCCTGTATTGAAAAGCCTATTGAGCATGCTGAAAAGTTTTTTATATGCTACTGTCTTATAGGAAAATTTTATTAAGAGTTTTTTAACTCAAGCATACGTATAATTTTTTGTACTGCTAGTCCAATTTGAAAAAAAAATCCAATTCAGCAATGACTTGCAATCTTTGTTCAAGCAGAGTTCTTAGCAAGCTCAAATGCTAA
Organism: Gallinula chloropus; assembly: GCF_964237585.1. Classification (NCBI taxonomy): domain Eukaryota; kingdom Metazoa; phylum Chordata; class Aves; order Gruiformes; family Rallidae; genus Gallinula; species Gallinula chloropus. The sequence goes on along the minus strand of NW_028168491.1, from coordinate 448,448 downwards.
GATCACGAAGGAATTACAAGTTGTACATCTGAAGTGTCCCACACATGTGCTGTTGCACATAAAAACTTTGGGCAGAGAATGGGAATTCAAAAAGTAGAATTTATTAGTGTTGAAAACAGATTTTTTTTTTCAATTTTGTAAGGTTCATAGCTAATCAGATAAACTATAAATGCGATACTGCAAATAGTCATAATATTGTGCAAGTGATGAAAAAGTTAGTGGCATATGAAGTACCTTGAGTAAACAGGGGAAGAAATTCTTTCAAGGTTATTCTCATTTCATTATCTTCTATCAGTAGAATCCTTAAAATATATATGTAAATTAGTGCTTAAATGATGTTACAAAACTAATATATAGTTAATTAAAAATAGATTGTAATCCTGCAGATACTGATGACACAAAATTTCTGGAAATACTGTGTCGATGATATCACAATCCCAATATCCTTAATTCACCTAATAATGCTGAATATTTGTTCATCATACTGCCTCAAATAAGGGTTCTAGCATGGCCAGATGTCATATGCTAGAGCCTGGAAGTTATTTTGACATCAAAACATACCACTTTCAATTTGTCAGGACAGTCGGAGGCATTCTCCTTAAATGAACTTGCTATCAAAAATTAAAAGAAATGCTATACATAAGGTAACTTTCACACACTTTCTCAGTCAAAATGCTGGTGGATTTGTTGTCATTTCAGCTAGATCCTGAAATATGCACAACTTCTGCTTTAGATTCCAACATCCTTCCATAAAAAGTATGCTTGCAGATTAATTATTCTAGTGGGATATGAAAGAAAATAATTAATTCTCTGAAGCGCTGTTCTCACATCTGTTCACCCAAATACATTGTCCTGTTGTCTAAACTATGGAGGTTTTGTTTTTCCTTATTATCTTTTATAACATGGAAGGTCTTCTAAAGGTGTATCAACAGAATAGCACTGTCCTAACCTTCCTGTCCAGTTCTATTTCAAAATATGAAGTCTCCACTTGCAACATTGTACCTTTGTGGTTTAACTGCCTCAAGGAGTGAATCTGAGGAGTCTTTATTGGGGACTTAAATCTGATGAACCCATTTTAGCATCCTCCCGCTTTAATATTGTGCGCTCTCTCTCTCTCTATATATATATATATACACATATTATTTTGCTATTTATGTCTGTTAATTAGAGATTACTTGCAACTTAATGCCAGTCTTTTGGATGCATGTTAGAAACCTAATCTTTATCTTCATGATCTGCATCTCGTAATGCAAAGTTATTTTTGTTTTATTCCCTCTATATGTACGTGTTCCTCCTTATTTTTCTTTATAAACATTTCAAGTTATGGCTCTTAATAAGTAATATTTGAAAGAATAGGGTCAAGAAGTGAGAATAGTGGGGAATTTGAAACATTTTTGCCACTTGGTAATTGTTGCTTACATTAGTTTCATTAGGAGTAACTTCAGATAAGAAAGGTTCAAGTACCTTTTTTTCTGCAAATATGTGTAATTCCTTAGGAAAGGGGCAACTGACTGTTGAGTTCAGAGGATATGGCTATATTTGTTTGTTTGCAAACTGCTAGAGGGCTAGCAGAAAGAATTATCAATTATTTAGTGATGATAAAATTTAAATGTGAAAAGGAATCCAGCAATTTCTTTGCTAGAGTTATGAATACAATATTCTGAATACAATATTCTCGATACAAGTTCTGAATACAATAGTCACAGATATTTTGAATATTAAACCTTTGTGTTCCTAAAATTCAAACATACATCTCGGATGCAGAAGCTAAATGATCAGTTTTAAAGATAGTAAAGTTGTATTCATCTCATCTCACTGCCCTGTTTCTTGATCTTACAAAATACTGACAAGTCTAAGTTCACTGAATTTGTGCTCAGAGACTACACTCAACATTTCTGGAAGACTCTGAACACGTATGTTCTTCTGATTTAAATTTTCCTTCTTTATCTTTGAAAGAAGAACCACCTGTTAGCGAATGTTTTGTTCTCCAGACTTTCCCTGAGTTTTAAAATAAGTGTGCCTCTGTATTCTAGTCTCCTGGTGTCAATTTAGCAAATATATACTAGAGGCAATAGTCTTGTCTTTGCTGAAGAGAAGATTTAAAGGTTGTATTTTGGTACTGCGGTACAATGTTTTCTTAAAGTATTAAGGCGGATGCTAGGTAGACCTTTTCTATGAAAACAACGACAGCATTTACCACAGGCAGATACCACAGATTTGAATGTGATTTTTTGTGACTGTCATTTTTTCATGGAGAAAAAAAGGAAGATGGATTTGATATATTATTATCATAACTTTGTAATGGCAATATCGCATAGTCTCATAATAGACAATCTATCAAAATTGGGAATGGATTAAAGATTGAGTGGGCAAGGAGAATATTGCTATGCCAAATGTAATGATAAAACATCCCAGAGAAATTAGATATATAAGCTGACTTTTACACAGATAGGTTTGCAGTGATGTCTGGAAAAGTCCATAGTTATATTCACAGTATTTTGATTAGAACTTGATAACTACATCCATAATAGGGGGAGTACAGAGGGACAAGGTGGTTGTGTCTTGCTATTGGCATTAGCAATTTTGGGACAGACAGGAACAAGCCTATGAACCGGAGTGCTGCCTTCCTCTGCGTGCAAATGGGTACAGTAAGGGCTGGTTGAACACTGTTTCAACACTGAAGGTGTTAACAAAATAATGGATGGTTTGGTCTCCGAGTAGTATCCTGGACCCAGCTAGTCAGCTTCCTTAGTTGTCTCGTTGTCTAGTAGCAGCCACCAGCTACAATTATGAGGAAGTTGTCCTTTTAGAGAAACTAATTGACACTCTGTTTCCCGCAAAAATAGTTCCTAAATGGATTCTGGTTATTCCTCAGTTTGTTTATTCATTTGAATAGAAAAGCTTGTCACTGACTGTCAAAGCTGGATGTTGACAACCCGTACAGCAGTATGTGAATAAAGGAGATGTGTCTTTCGTGACTTCAGTCCACAGAACTAACTTTTCAAGCTTTGAAAAATTACAAGTAAATCGTAAGAGGATTCTTTAGAGGATAAATCATGTTCAGTACTGTTACAGCTTGGGTTTTGGTTTTTTTTTCCTTCCTTTGTGCCTCTCTTGGGCTATCTCCCAGCAGTAGCAGGATCCTCCCAAGGGACAGACAGCAATGATGTTTTATTCAAGCCTGAGAGCTAGGGGAAGCTGTGCTAAAGATCAGCCATTTCTGTAGATTGTGTGAATGTGAGCTGGTGTATGTGGGAGGGTGGATGCTAATTGCCTATTACCCTTCTGTATAACTATTCTTCTCTCCCCACTGGTTTTATTTTCCTATTGTGTCTTGAATTTGAGTTTTTGGAAAGAAGTTAACTTCCTTTCCCTACTAAGCTCTAGAGAATGATATTTCTTTGTTGTTTCCAATTATCTGCATAAAATAAAAAAGCAGAACAGAGAAAGCAAATCACAGAGTGAAAATGAGTCCATTAACCTCATTTGCACTGTTGAAGATAGGGGGCTTTTGTGAGTTGTCTTAAGCTTGCACCAGACCACCTAATAACTGCCTAGTGCCCAGAGGAAACACTTTATCAAGGACAACGTAATTTGGACGTGTTTCTATTTTACAGCATTTCTTTTTAATTGTGTCTACTTCCTCTCTCCTTTCCAGTGGCTTAAGGATGGGAGAGGTTTTAGTATGAGTGATAAATCTTCACTGAGAACAAAGGTATACAGTGAGTGTCTGTCAATCCACTCTGTGCAGTTCTTTTCTGACAAGACAAATGAATGGGCTACACAGTTAAGTTTCCTATGGCATACCAGTTTATGGCATATAAATGTCCTCCTTTTTGTATGACTATACAAAATACACTCTCTATGGAGTCTTGTTCCTGGAGCAGAATTAATTTGTTTCTGAAAGTTGTGTTGGTCTAAAAGCCTATGGAATTGGAGGTGGTGGAAGGAGGAGAGAGGTCTAAAGTCAAGCTATAGTATAAAAATACCTTCCTCTGGGCTCTTCTGTGTGTCAATCTTCCTTTCTTAAAACCTGTCATATATATTCAAAGCCTTTGGGTGGTGTGTCTACATTATCTGTCACATTATCTGTTGTCATGGTACGAATTGGTCATTAACAGCTGTTAGAGTCATGGTCAGACTTCCTAGGTAGTGTCACATGGGTTTCAAAAGCACTCATACTATCATAGAAAGGTGGCTTGGGATTTTTTGTAGCTCAGATTCAAATGTGTTCAGCAAAACCAAAATTGAGTTATTAGATGTTACATGACAAATGAACAGAACCCAACCAATAGCAACTCAGGTTATCTGTTACCTGACAAAGGAAGCTGAAGTCCCTCCTGTCATTATTCTCTGAAACCTTCAGCCTCTCACATCTCACGAAGTAACAATTATGTTGAGTTGTATTTGCATGTTGAGCAGATTTTAAATGTGGTAGGGCTTCAGTTTTGGTGACTTTTTTTCCTTTGTAGGTATGGCCATGAGATTGTTGAATTTGCATTTGTTGTGGAAAGGGTGCTTTTGGTGTGATTTAAAATCTTTCTCCTCATGATCATAGCTTTGTTGTAAGCTCAAATATAAATCCATGAGACCAACACAAAGCAAATCCACAATAACTCAGAGAATAAAGTGACCTTTTGTATCTTCAGCGTTTACCCTCAGGAGTCTTGCCAGGTCAGTCCTAAAAAATAATGATAAACCCAAGAAATGGAAAGAAAAGAATTGGAATGGGTTGTCTTTTTTAACAACCCTCATACTTTGGAATGTGAAATCCAGAATGTTTGTAAGTCAGCAGATGAGCGAAGAACGCAGATGTGCAGAATGTATAAACCTAACGAAAGCAAGGAAGTCATTTTGCAGTAACTAAAAAAAAAATCACATTCCTTTTATACACCTGACAGAACTGAACAGAGTTGATCAACGTTGCCCATTAACTCTTTTGAGGTTTATGCTTTTTTTCATCACATTTAAAGTTTTGTTTATTTGATTCAGATATTAAACAAATGAAAACGGGTAAAATAATATTGACATTGTTATCCCAATCCAGTAACTGTGTACTGTATGCAACAGTACAAGCAGAAATGCTGGGGATTGATTGATTTATCTCCTGAAGAAAAACAAGTGCAGGCAGAAAGCTGATACTTTCTGCAAGCAAATAAAAGATCAAATGTATGATAATGTGAGTTCAGGAATGAATATATGGGAGCATGAGTCTTGCTGGAATAACTTCAGCTTTTGAGCAAAGGCCTATTAGAGATGAGAAATGTCTACCCACTGAAAAATGAATGAAGTTTTGAGATGTGCTCTCCTTGTTATACAATATAAATCTCTTGCTAAGCTGCAGATGTTATCCAGAAAGTATGTATCTAGAAGTTTCTTAAAAAAAAAAAAAGGTGTGGGGGGGAAGGTATTGATTCTCTTTTACTTTATTTTCTTGCAAGTACTAAAGCAAATTCCCGTGTGCAGCAGATAAAAGAACAACAAATTTTTCAGTACATTTTCTTCTTGCATATTAACATTTAAAATGAAGAAAGAACAATGAATGAGGAAGAATACGTACTGTAAAGAGTAAATATGCATACACATGGGAAGGAGTAACTGATCCAAGTGAACTGTTGTCCCTAATTCTGCATATATGTGATATATTTCCCATTTCACTAAATGCAGTAGTCATATTGTTGCCTGAAGTCTCAGTCAGAACAAATTGTCTAAGGTCTGTGAATATTACAGAAAATAAAATTAAAAATAGAGGACAATCCCTATATGGTATAGCCCTTGACTCCCAAGGGCAAGAAAAAGGCTTGTAAAAATTAGTAACGCTTCTTCTGAAAGAAAAACTTTTGGAGAAGGAAATGTCTTCTCCTCTCAAAAGTTAAAGTTATACCTGTGTCCTGTATGTCCCTCTTGATGATGCTTTACTTGGTAAAGCTACAAGGTCTTTGGCACCAGTAGCGGAAAAAACTGCCCATATGAGGGGCAAGGCAGGTATTTCAACAAGCAGCAAATATTGTGAGGAATGTTAATGGGTAATAATTAGGGCTGTATGGTTTTAGAACTCTGAAAATAAGGTAAACTTTAGATGCTTGTAAGAATCACAGGTTCATTTGTGCTGGGTGTATTGAATTGTGTTCTGAAAAATAAACACATGTGCTTTCCTGGTGTGTGAAAATAATTGTACACCTAAATAGTGAATTAAGACAGGAATAACACTTCTACCACCTTAACCATTTTAACCTTTTTTCCCCGAAGGTATGCTGGCTCTGCTTCTAGGTGTATGAATGTGCTTATTGTCCACAGCCACAGTTCAACACACCTGCAGAGGAAGGGAAAAAAAGGAAACCTGAAAAGATACCATCACTAGGTTATATTGCTGTCAGAGGCTTTTCTTGTTTTGGAGGGTGTATTTTGAATAGGTGTTAAAGCACCTGTGATTTTCCTCTTTAAAATAATAGAACCTACCTGAGCCTCCCCTTTTGCTCCCACCCACTCTAAATGTGAGCCAAATTTTCTATTGTATTTCAATGTTTTTACATATGTAAATGAGCACCTGTATCATAAGCAGCACTAAGTAAGAAAATGCCTACCTGCCATTGGTTCTGGTGATAGACAACTGACTTGGATGTGCCATAAAATCTATATAATTGTAAACATGAGTATATGGAAATCTGGTTTAATGAGTCCACAAATGTATGACAAGAGAAAAGAAAAAATCAGAACTTGATAAAATACTGTTTTTGTGAAAGTGGGAGGGGGAACAGAAATGTGTTTATTTACATACGAGTCCTGCCTGAGTCATATGGCCTGAGCTGAGAATGGTTCTTGGAGCTGATTATAAATGTTGGCTCATTTATGAGACATGACTAGAACTCCAATTAAATGTATAATTACTGTCTGCTGCTGCTACTGCTATATAAGCAATGTGCAGGTAGCCCTTTTATGTCTAGGGCAGGCTGTCAGTTAAATCTTTGGATGCCTGAAGTCCCAGGTTGTTATTATCACCTTTCACTGAAGACAACAAATCCCATCATATGAAAGTACAGTCTAGGGCTTTAAGAGGAACACTTATTAGTGATGCTTTTGTAAATCATGAAGTAGGTTTGAAAGGCTTGTATCTTTCCAAAGAAAGAACTTTATTGAATCTCAGAGTCAGTGGCTTAGAGCTGATTTATCTGCATAACTTGGCAAAACTGAGCTGTGAACCTAAACAGAATGCTTAAAGCCATGTTTTTGTCTCATTGGCAAAGCACTGAACTTACCTGTGTAATATTTTCCAGTGAGAAGTAGCAAGTTGGAGGGGCACAAATCTATAGTGTGGGACGCTAATGGCAACTGTCTAGCTTACTGCCCAGTTTAAGGGCATTAAATTACCTTGTCAGTGTCAAAGTAAATCTACTTTCATTCAGGGTGAAAAAGGTCTTGATAACGCATTACTGAATATTCAATATTGATGATCTGTTTAGGAGGGAATTGATAGTTAACTAGCAAACTGCTAGGCTATTTTGGGTTATTGAGCCCTGCCAAAGAAAATGTTGTTTGGCTTACTCTCACTGGATGGCCACAATCCTTTTTCACTGTCAAGGTTATATTGTCAACTGCAGAAAACTGAAACTAGATCTGTTGCCATGGCAATAAAAGATACTCTTAGCCTCTTTTTACTTTATCACCTGTGATACCAAATGGATGTGTAACTTCAGTGAGATTTTACAGAATTTCTGCTTCTGGACTGAGAACTGCATGCTTATGTCTTGATCTTGTCCAACAAATCCAAGTGAGATCAGACACTGTGACTAGTGATACACAATGACTGAAAGTTCTTCACTCAAAGAAACATTTATCAATAAGTACAAGCCAATTAGTGTTGTAGAATAGCAATGTGTATGATGTTTATGTGTTTGTGTAGGAAACTCTTTCTTTAATCTATAACAACAAAAGTACTCTTTAGATGGCATTTAGAATTTTTCTTATGAATCCTTTTCCAAGTAGATTGGGCCTGAAAAAGAAGCAAAGCCTTAATGATGCTTGAAAATACTTCATCTGCTTCTTTCATTTCATTTTAATAATTCTTACTGACCAGACTTTCTGTACTTTGTTGTCATTATCTTAATAATGTTTTTATTCCAACAGATTAATGTTAATTTTTTGAAGACTAATGCTTATGCTTCATTCTGTAAGTTGGAAGCTTTCTGTGGAACTTTAGAATTATTTTTGTAGTTAATTAGGCCTATTGTGGTTTAACTGGAATCACAGCCAAACTGAATGGAATTTTAACAGATATGCTAGGAGCTTTTCCTTGTTGTATTTTGCTTGACTGCATTCTCAATATTGCCTTTTATTAAAAGCTTACCTAAAAAAGGAAATAAAAGGTGAGTGGGAGGGAAAGTTTACCAACTTTTATTTTTTGAGTGTCTTTAAGAAGATGGTGTGAGTAAACAGTGCTTATGCTGCTAGTGACCATAGAAAAGGCTTGAGATAAGCATGAAAAGATGAAATGCTGGTTATCCTGATATACGTTGAAGAAGGTCACTGAGGAATTATACAACTGGAATAATAAATTAATCTTAAATCTTCTTGAGAATGCTAGGTCTTTTTTGACAGTTAAATATTCCTATGTAATTTTTAAACAGTTTTTATTATATCTGTGATCTCAACAAAAGTCAAATAGGGCAGGTCTTTATAAATGCAGTGAGTGATAGTTTCAGGAATCCTACAAATATTAGCAACGACATTGTAAACTTCTCTCATGCTAGTGCCTAGAAATATCAAAAATACCACTGCATCATATCCACCTATCACTTGGTAGGTGGAATTCTCATTTGGGTTGATAGCTGTATTCTTTTACATAAAAATAGTAGTTCATGTTTCTGCTTTTGAGATGTCTCATAAAGCACTGGGATGGGTCTACAAAATGACACAACCATGTGTGCATACATGCTCACACATGAAAAATGTGTTCAACAGATTATTTTTTTTAAGATGCCTAAACCCTTTTTTTTTAGTTCTTCACACTTTTGATGGTCAAGGATGCCAGCTCTGTAACTGGTGCAATCTACCCATAGAAACAGTTCCTGAATGTCATACAGGCATGTGACATTTGAAGCTTCTTTTTGTTCCCGTCTCTGTTTCATGCTTCGACCTGTAATAGGCAAGTACTTACAGCAAAGCTAGCTTATGCTCGATGCAAGGTCTTTTTAGTTTTCTTTTGAAGCCTTTTATGTTCAGGCACCATAGATGACACCTGTCACAAAAAGAAAATGACTTGGTTTGTGTAGAGACTTTGTATAATTAATTATTTTACATCTGAAATGACCTTGTCATTTAAAATTGATAAAGACAGATTTTTTTTTTAAATCACGTGATTGGAAGAGTAGAAAAGTACTGCAACCAAGGAACTCCATGGCAATTTTGCAGTAAAATTTTCATTAATTGAGTTGAAGAAATTTCTCATGATTTCAATATCTTTTCTAAGTGTTGTGTATACTGTAACAATACTGATAGAAATGTACTTGTAGTTACTGTTACTATTCTTAGTACATAATTACAGCAAGGCAACTTTCCTATTCTTCACATTTTACCCTTTACATTACTTTCTCCAACCTGGAAGGAATGTGTAAGGACTCCGTGTGGCTTTCAGTGCTAGCCCAGATTTTACTGTCCTGAAAAAAAAAAACCAAACTTTTTAACAGGGTGATGCCAACATTTAGGGTGGTCTTAAGGAAATTTGTTTCTCTTCAAGATAGTTTTTAACTTGGGAGTATGACATACAGAACGTTTTTCCTTAACCATCATTTTTCATGAAACTGCTCCAAATGTGGTCTCATTTGCACAACTATATTTTCTGCTTTACTACTTTCAGAAAATACAAGGGCAGGAAGAATCTGATTATTAGCAGTTTCAGAAACAGCCTTAGAGTTTACAGCTCTACGGATCACAATGACTGTGACTCACCTTTCTAATCCTATTGATCTGCAGTTTCATTAACTTTCAATATCTCAGAAGCTTGCAAATTGTATGTAAGATGTCCTTGCTTAGTGAAATAAATTGCAGTATTTTGCCTGTATCATAAGCCTAACGCTGTTTAAAAATATTTTACTTCTAATGAAAGTAAAAAAGGAATTAAAAAGAAATTCACTAAGTGTATGGATTGTTTAGAAATATAATTAAATAGAATATTATATGTGGGGGGTACAATAAAAATACATATTGATTAAAAAGATCACTAGTACAGATGTAGAAAACATACCTTTTTTAAATATGTGAGTGTATCCATTCCCTTTTTCAGCATCATATTGTCAGACCTACCACTTAAGAAGCTTAGGTGAATGCTATTTTTTTTTTTTCTTCATGCACTTCATAATAGCTTTTTGGTTTTGTGGTTAATCAAAGCTTTTGTGCTTCATTTAATGCACCTTGCTATTCTGTAATGTGTTATGTTATTGTAAAGCATTATTTTTCATCTTTAAATTATTATATTTAATCACTGAAATTTAATTTCCTAAAAAATCTGTGGAATGATAGTGGAATCATTTTGTATTTATTATCTCTGGTGACTGTCATTTTTATCCTGGTTGATAATGAGCATGTATTTGACTTTTCTGAGAACTTGTTTTTCTAGTCTAAATTAAAGATTGCAGGATAAAAGTGGTTGTCAGTTTTATCCTCATAAAGGTCTACCCTGGGGGGAATGTACTGATTTGGAGAGGGTTCAACACATTCTAACATGTCTGTGTGTGACTCTTAGCAAGCCACTTAATATCTGCTGATCAGCTCAGGTACCTACAAAATTAGATTAAAAGTACTAATTTGGGAGTGTCTAATTAAAAATGGCTGTAGATCTTTACATTTGGCTGTATTTGCAATATTTTGTATTAATTTTCCTTGAGTATGTAAGTACTAGTTTCTTTATTGCTAGAAATATAAAAAGAGCATTTTAAGCCACAGTGGCTGCATATTTACCAAAAATATTTATGTTCATTTGTCATTTTGATATTTGAATTGTTACAAAAGGCAACATTGTAAGAAAAAAGGAAGAATTTTATGAACAGATATGCTATTTGAAATATAAGCTGTGACGTTTGCATTTGTTAGACGTATAGAGGCATTGAAAATTGTTTGTCATTGCTTTGGAAGGCTTATATACTTTCCAGACATCATGAATTGCAACACACACGTGGTAGAAAAATATCACCATGTGACTTCCAGTTTGTGATACATTTGTTAGTTACATAAATGAACCAATGACAATTCCATGTGACCAATGGAGAAAACCAAGAAAGCATGAACTTTTAATTGCTAATATATTTTCAATTTTTAAATTGAAAGCAAATTACTTTTTTTACTCAGGGATGAAATTCAGAAAGAATTACCTATAACAAGTAAGTTGAATAATTTTATCATCTCCTTTCTGAGTAGTTTGCTGTTTATTTTTTTTCCCAAGTAAAACATTTGTTGCATGTGTATCTTCTGATAAATTACTTAGGCTTCCACTTTAACAAATTACAATCTGAGAAATTTACTGCAAGACTTCTTTAGTCAGTTTAAATTTATAAGAGAATGACAAAATGCAAATCAAAATTTCATTTATTATTATTGATACTAGCATTATTAGACATTAATCAACCTTTGCATGAGGAATTAAGATGGCACATCCATAAATATGTTTTGAAGATGCACTGAAATGAAAAGTCTTGAAAGAGTAATACGACTGAATATTCCTGCTTATTATTATACTTTTGTCAAGCAGTTAATTTACAGAGGTTATAGAAAGAGATTTGTGTTAATAAAATTTCTAATAATATTAAAATGATACTGTGTTTAAGAATTAAATCCTTTCAGGTAAAAATAAAATGTTGTGACTTTTTATTTTACTCTAATCAAGGACATTTTTTTTAAACTGAGGGAAGGCTAAATTTTTAACTCAAGAAGAATAAAATACTAGCTATTTTATAGTTCCCTGAGCATTTCTTCTGTCTCCTGAGTAACAGTTGAATAGAAAATGGACAGGTATACTTTAGGAAAAACAAAACTTGTATTCCAAGGGGTTTTGTGTCATGAAGTTACATATTTGCCTATCTTAAAATTTAGTTGCAAATTGTTAGGTAGGGTAACTGTCATGCAAGACTTCAAATATGCTGCCTTAATTATGTCAGATAGTAATGAAACAGAGTTAACCTTAGAGATGATGAAGGGATGCACCATGGTTTCATGGTTTGACTTTGTGATATACTAATACTGCCAACTTTCATAGAACTTTTGCCAAAGTATGGGTGGCAGAGGTAGATGATGTTAATGTTTAGGGGAAGAGAAGAAGCATGTCATCTTGAAATATCGCTTTGAATTAAATGAAATATCAGAAGCTTCAAATGTTTACTCTTGGAGTGTAATAGAAATGACATTAATTAACCTGGTTAAAGCATTACTGAAAAGTGCTTGGCTTCATAATCAGAACACTGTATAGATAAATAGAATAATTGCTGTGGATTTTTTTTTTTTAATTTATTGTTTTACTGGGTCCATTGATCTTTAGGAGGAAATTCTGTGTTTACAGTAACAGTGTGATTGTGGGATACATGCCGCTTTCCTGTCCTCTAACTTTATATTAAATATATTTTGTAAAACAATGCTTAAAGAGCCAGATTATATTTATTCTTCCGTACTATGTATTTGCATACTTTTTTTTTTTATAAAAGTAAGTTACCTTTTGTGGTAAGCAAGGTAATCTGAAGCTGTCAGTAGTGTAAGTCCCGGGTACCTTCAGGACTTTGCTTTCTGATGACATGGCCACGGTGCTGTGTCTACTGCCTTTCTACAGGAGGTGTAGAACAAAAAGGTAGTTAAGGGGCATGAAAACAATAATGTCTCTTGAGTTTGTCAGTGAAGCACTTCTGTTACGGAGTTCTTGTTCCACATTGCGTTTTGACTTAAAACTAGCTTAACATGTCTTGCAGTTTTTAAGAATACAAATCTTCATTTCTTTTGGACTTTTTTTTTAAATAAATATTTTATTCATTACAGTTAGACTGTATTATAGATAGCTGTTTATGGTGCCATACTGCCGCGACGGAGAGAGACGGGACACAGCTTGATGCAAGCAAGAGTCGATTTATTGTAAAGAACCATTCCTGTTCATATGCTCTGCAGACGGCTGCTTTCTGTCAAACATACGGTGTTCGTGGGCTACATGTGATTGGTCAACGTTTTGCTGTCCCAGCAGCATCTCTGTCTTACCATGCTAATAGAACTTGTAAAACCCCGTCAGACAGCAGATAGACCTTAACAATAGAGGACACTTTTTCCTGGAGCCTGTCCCAGCAGGGAGCCGGCAACGATGCTGCCACCTTGTTTAGTTTCCCCGAGGTTCATGGCCTAAAGGCTCCATCCCGTTATCTGTTAACCTGGCAGTGCTTGAGCCTTTGTTTCTCAAGCTGCATGCCACACCATACACTTACTTGTCTATTAGTGGAAGGACTCTTTTTTTCAAGCAATTGAAACATCTTGTTCCAAATCTGTTTGTGCTCGGTAATATATAATCTGATTCTAGAAACACATTCATTAACTGAAATGCAGTTTTGAGAATGTGACCTTAGCTTTTATTCTGTCTCTGCACATTATCATGCTTTTTTACTTCGGGTTGCTTATGAGGCCCTGAATTCTTTTTGCTCTTCTCCCTTGCACTTTTCTTCCTTGCCTTGATTTTTTACTTCATCCTCCTCCACCCTTTCCCAGCACACTGCCCAGTATCTCTCAATCAAGGTGATGAGATGAATGACTTCTGTTGCAAGAATAGAGTGTGAAGCCTGAGCACAGTGGACTCTAATTTGTCTTCTGTCTGAATGTAAAGCAGGCTCTATCACCCAGCCTGCCAGGCAAGGTTGAGGGATGGTAGCTCTGATAGGTTTATCATGTGTTCTCATCTCTAAGAAAGCTAAATGAAAACATAAAGTTTCCGGGGATTGGTTGGGTACATACTGATACCATATTATGGCTGGCACTAAAATGTACATCCACATTGAACTGTCAGCATCTTTTTCTTTATAAAAGGGACGGGATATTTCTACTTATAATCAAGAAGACAGCAATTTCAAGGAAGGTGTTGTATATCGATACAAATTGAGTTTAAAATGTAAACTACATTACTGAACAATTATTTTCTTCTTGGATGAAAGCCAAAACGCTTTAAGTAAGCATACCCTGTGCATACACCACATTACTGAATTTTTAAATTACATTTTGGTATATGGTTGGAAGGATTGATGCTAGTGATGGCCCAGAATTAAAAGTTTACATGTTGTTCATGACAGTCAGAGAAGACTGCAGGAGAATCAGCCTGTGAGACAGGGAGGGGAAAAATGGAGGAAGTGTGACAAGCCACTGCAAACAGTTTTGTCACCAAACGTCCTAAATAAACTTCCTCAGCTCTCTTGGTCATGTGTCCCCCACCTCCTCTTTGTTTCTTTTAGCACATATGTTTTATTTCATTTTACTGTGTGTCCTTTTTCTGCTTTTATGTAGAAATACTTGTCAATTCAGGTTGAGTCTATATTAATGACTATAGCTATAGTCTAATGACTAATGTGCTATAGCTCCACTTAGGAAAAATCCCAAAAAGATTTATCTGCAGCTGACCACTGCAGCACTAGCGGGTTTTTTACCAACCTCACTATAGTGATAAATCTTGTGGAAAATGTAATGGAAAACATATGTATTGCTTAGAAACTTAATGGAGTTGTTTCTCCCTGTGTCTATTTTTATTGTACTTCAAAACAAATGGGCCAACACTGATGAATCATAAAATGGCTAATTACACTATTTAATGGCTGAATTACACCTACAGTAAGGGCTATTTCCCTAATAAATTCTAGACAGTTCTGGATACCTCAGAAATAATTTCTGTGCTGTACCGTCACATGCCATGGAAGTCCTTTAAGGCAGATGCATCCTGAACAATTAGAACAAGAAGAGAGCGAGAGATTTTACATGTAGGAAGAGTGCTTTCTGTGCAGAAAGCAGTCTTTTGCTTAGGGGTAATCTCAATAAATTTAGATTTCCTATTTCTAATTCCTTTGCTTTCCTTAGTTTAAAATATAGTTAGTATCTCTGTCCCATATGCCTCTCTGTTCCCTGCCCCACCTCCCACCCCCCCCCAGGAGTACACAGTGATCTGTCAAAACAAGATGCAGGCACCAACAAGAGGTAAAATGTAAGGATGACATTTCCCAGAGGTGAGGCCCAAAAAGACATTAGATAGGTATTTTTGGATTGGCAATAGTTTATAGAAGGGAGGAACTAAAAAGTCTGTGCTGTCCTTGGGCCTTAATCTAGAATGTTTCTGCTGTTAAACTTCATTTTCCCCTCCATGTCTTAAAAGTATGTATTCCCTAGAATGCATATTTTATTGATTTCTAAAGTAGAAAATAAATTAGTATTAAACTTAAGGAGATGCTCCTTCTTCTATAAATCATCTGTCAATGTATTCCTGAAAATTCCATGTTTAGGGTCTTTTTAGATCAATGTCAGTGTGAGAGCTGAACAGTGCAGTGAAGTGAGTGTCCACCTCTAGGTATCCACTTACATTCTTTAATTTTTACTGCAGAGAAGACTTGGAGATTCCCCAATTCCTAGCTTGGCTACAGAACTCTGTAGTAGATCTGATGGAATTTGGGTTCCTGCAGCTTTCTCTTTGGAGTGTAAGACTAGTGGATCATAAAGCGGCACTATTTGTTTTTTTACTCAAGTGAAAAAATCTGGAGAAAAAGGAAGATTTAAAAAACCCCACCCAATAATTTGCACAAATGTGTCTGTGCTAATGCAATGCTGATGTTACCTATGCTCCTATCTCTCAGAGGTGTGGCCTTCCCTCTGGGTGAAAGGAGCTGTCCCTGTTTTCGAAGATCTATCCCATTTTATCCTAGCAGTAGTTTTGTTTGTTTGCCCGTGTTCATGTGCTTTTCATATTCTCTGCAAAAGTTATTTTAAAGGTTGACTGGACAGAAGGCAAAATAGTCAATGCTGATAATTCTAGTATTGTTCCTTAACAGCTCTCGAATATTTGGTGAAAAGGGACTTTTGTCATTTTATTCTCCCCTGTCTTTTCCCCAGGCAGCTTTCTTTTGCATTAACCCATACACTTCCACAGTTCATACAATTCACAATAGTCAGACAAGTCACACTGTTCTTATAAATTACTGCAGAGCCTCTCTAAATCCATCATCTTCCTGTAATAGCCCTGAGACGTGAAAATATAGATCCGTTGAAATTCCTAGACCTGCCTACTTGGACTGATTAATTAGGCACATAATGAACATCCATGCTTACATGGCCTGACATTCATGTCTCCAGGAGATTAGCAATAGCTATACGATGAAAAATACATGTGGAACAAAGAGCAGTGATTTAGGGTGGAAATAAAAAATTACCATGGGAAAATGAGTCGGGTATCGTTTGATCTTTCTGAAGAAGTTATATGTAATTAACTAATTTCATTTTTGGAAGGCTGCTAATTAGGTGATCCATTGAATTACAAATGAGTTAAACTATTGATTTCTTGCTGAATCAGCATGGGGCAAAACTAGCCTGTAGCCCAGAGTAAACCTAATCACAGGAAGTTCTTCTGGCCCTGAAGAAAATAGGTGATTAAATAAAAGATGTGATAATAGTGATGATGAGAAAGTTTAATCTCACAGTATTAAATAGTGCAGAGAAGATGGATGATAGCTGAACTTTTTAACAAAATAAGGGAGAAAAACTCTAGTGTACCATCCAACAAATTAAGAAAGAGAGTCGTGCAGGTGTTAGATTAAAGTCCTCATCTTCTGGTACAGTTTTCAAGCTTGTATTTTACTTACTGTTCTTAATTTCTTTTGTGAGTTTAACTGTGAGTTTGATTCTTTTCCCTTTCCTGTGTCTTCTATTGAGGACATTAGCTCCTTTTTTTTATTCTTCACCCTGCCCCCATTTGCAGTTAACTGTCTTGAAGATGGATCACACTGACATACAAACCAGGAAAAGACCATATACCAGGCATTCACAACTGTTGCCAGTGTTTTCTGTTACTCAGAATTTGGAGGTGCAGGGCCCTAAAATACTAAATTAGTCATACAGTTTCTTGCAATAAGGTTATGCCAGTGGGGTTGCCTCAGATGATATAATCTTTTCACAACAGTGGCCCTAAAGTGTTTGCTTTTCTCCTGTCTCCTACCCTTCTCAGAAGCTGGGGCTACAAGAGGAGATAGAAAGCATTAGACACCCGACTTAATCCAGATATGATAGGGGATGCACCAAGAAACTTCAAACATGTCTGTTTAATATAACAAATTATTCCTGAGTGTGCTACTTGCTTAATTTGCATTTCATTAATCTAAATCTTCCTTTACATTATGTTTAATTGTTTTATGTTCATATTTCTTGACAGTCTTTCTGTTCTGACACTAGACCTTATCAGTATGTTAGAATTGTCCTCTGAAAAAGCAGATGATACTGTATAAACTCTAGGAAAGGATCCGATTGCCTTGAGTTGTGACCATATTTAAAAATGTTCTTGCTGTGGGTAACTAACAGTAACGTAAACTAAGCTTCAGGTCCTTATCGCTCTGTTCCAGTGTATTTACTTCATTTGAAATCATTGAGAGTCTATTGTCGGTAAAGGTTCTTGTCATATCTCTCCTGGCTTATCAAAGGTCAGTCATGCAAAGGACTGATTTTAGTCACAGTTATTAAAAAGTTTTGTGACGAGGTTAATGCATGTCTGTCCTCTGGTTACACCTCAATTGGGACCTTGGTCTAAGGTTTCCTTAGTTCATAAATGCTGGCCTTTCTTTTGAATAGAGCGAAGACAGAGAGAAAATCTTTTCAACTGCTTGTCTCTTGTGGGGAAAAGTCTAAATGTCAAGCAATCACATCAAACAGGCCTTTAAAATTAGATCATATTCTAAAAAGAAACGTTTGTGAGCCCAGCAACATTTCTTTTTGAAAGGTGCCTACATAGCTGCAACAAGGGCTGCTTTACAGCCTGTGCTAGGTGTGTTCAGCTACCAGAAACTTCTTAATTATTTCTTGTATCACAACTATGTTTACACAGAAATGCCGTCATGTTTGGCATCACAATTTACACTTGTGTCAGCTGCATGTTTTAACATAGACAGTTTTGATATTCTCAACTGTCTGTTCACCATTTCCGTGCACTAAAAATAGGAGTATGAGGAGACCCCTCAAGGAACTGATGGTTCATGTCATGTAGCAAATAGTCTTAAACATACTTACAGGAATGTAGCAAATATTTTCATGATACAGAGAGAACAATGTTTTGTCATTGTCCTGTGTCTCATAAACATCATGAATTCTGGGAAGGATCATGTGGAAACCCCTATGCCTTCTTCCTTTTGCTAGGTGGTAAAGTTGCTGCTTTCATTGATGTGTGTGCTTGTGCTTGGGACTGCCCACTTTCTCTTCCACCCAGCACTTGCTCTCAGTCATTGTAGTTTCAGGGTCATTCTATTCACCATCAGCTTTTCTTAATTGTCATCTCAATTCTGGAATAGATGAAGTGGCAGAAGTGTAAGTCAAACCTCTGACCTTAAAGAAAGAGATGGAGTGCCCTGCTGAGTCCTGCTCTTGGGCTGCATGGCAGGAGGTCAGATGTGCCGAGATCATCTCAAAGAGTTTAGGTTCAACATCTCTAAAGTCCTAGATTCAATGCAATTTGCTGAATACATTCCAAGGTAACCATGTGTAAAGCAGTAGTAGATGATTGAATTAGTCAGAACGTGGATCATATCAGTAGGAACTCTCTAAACCATCACCAGCCAGGGATCTTTTTGATGATTTGCTCATGCAGGAAGAAAACAGCATGGTGAGACTACTGCTTTGGTTTTCTGCTAGTCTAGTTTCTTTGCAAATCTTTATTTATTTATTTATTTATTTAGTGATACTTTTGATCTGCTTTAAAGTGTATTAAGTAGTTGACCATGATGGGAAATTGAAGTTGTCAAAAAACTTAAGAGGAAAAAAGGAAGGTAGAAAACATTAAGGTTATGTTGTTCTGATTTCATAATGAAAGCAGCTATGGCTATCGTGCCAAAGCAGACCATGCAAATGTGTACAGAATTGTGTTTCAGGAGCATATGCTGTCCTCCCATGTCCATCTGCCCTACAGTTCCTGTTCATAACTTTCTAAAAGTTTCTCCTCAAGACATATCTCTGTTTTGTATATTTTAGAGCTAAATAAGCAGTTTTCAGTGTTTACTGTAAGGAAGCTTGTGGACAATGTTTTTGTATTTATTGAAACTGTGTTTGTGTCATCCATGCAATGAATACAAATTCTGCTGATTTATCTTGACATTCCTTCATGTACAGATTTAAAGAAGGGTCATGAACAATGTCTGTAGCCTGCCTCAGACTACTAAAGATAAGGTTCCAAGTGAATGTGCATCTTTGCTGAAGGCAATAACTGTTTCAAGAATAAATTCAAGTAGCCTTCATTGACCTGAAAAATAGTTGATCTGTGTTAGTTTTATTCAGGAGTATAACATTATATTAAATTAACTATGGGTCCTTGTGCATTCATGTAATTTAGCTTTGCCACCCGGCATTTTCATAAAGGAAATATATTTACAGAGTCTTCCTCCCTGAGCACACTTTCTACTTTCTTACAAGCTATGTCTTGCATTTTCAGTAGTTTTGACAACTCTTCACTTTTGTCTGTAAAAATATTTCATAATTTTTCTTCAGTACTTAACAGGACAGTGACAAAAGGTCTGTTTTGCTCAGTTTTGGTTATTAAGGAACCAAAATTTGGAGTACAGTTGAGAAAAGAAGAAATATTCCCACCTACCTCTAGTCAGGTGTCTCACAGACATGATATAAATACAATGAATTTTAAAAAGACAAAGTATACCACCGCTGCTAAAAATACAGTGCCTGAAGCTATCTATTTTGCAATGGTTATTAATGGTTATTAATTTTTTCTTACTCAGGGACTAAAGGGAGTCACACTTCAAAACCTAGTGCTTTAAAGAGTAAGTAAATTACCAAGTGAAGTCAGAGCAGATGGAAAACTAACAACTCTGGTTTGGTTGCCTGATTACTTTGACTTTTAGTAATGATGTTTTTAGAGGATCAAACTACAAAGCATCTTTGGCGTATTCAGCCATGTGAAGTATTTTCACTAAACCCCAAACCATATTTAACTAGCTTGTTTTCATTACAGCCTTTCAGTAAAAACACCATACTCAGTTTAATTTCAGGGCTTTTGAATCTCCTCATAACAAATCGTTTTCACTAGAGAGGAATGGGTAGTGTATGTTTTTCCCAGCATTTTGGTGAGGAGGATGAGATGAAACTCAACAGAAACTCCACAAACAATAGTTTTATTTAGAAAAGTCTTGTATGTGAACATATTCAAACAGAAACTTAAATAAAGATACCATACAGTGTAAAGTAACTTGTTGAATATTTTGTATAAGCATTTTGCTCCTTAAAAACCTGGATAAGCCTGAAATGTAGTGTGAGTAAGAGTGGGATAACTGAACTAATACGATGATGTACTTGATGTTAAGATTGGAACAATAGCATTTTTAGGAACTGAAAAGAAAAAAAAAAAACAAATGGTAATTGTACTTCCATTGTGTAAAATTTTGAAAAGGAAAAGGTTTTTTTAATGCATTTACTAGCTTTTCATGACACGTTTACTGGGTTTTCATGAATTGTTGCCTGTTGCCTAAAGATTGGTAAATTGCACTGTTTTAGTTTAATTTTAATTTATCACCTTTATTGACATAAGTATCACAAGGTGCTAAGTGATATTGCGCATACCTGGGAATATACATCTAGTATATACATCTAGGGATCAAAATGTTCAAAACATTTAGCACAGCATATGCTGCCTATGGAAATTTTCTATGTGAAAATACCAAATTTATCTCTGAATAAAGCAGAAAACAAAAAATCCACAGCTAGCACTCTTCATCCCAAGAGTCAGGATAAACAAACAGGCAAAACCCACTTCTGTTCATTGTTCTCTTCCCTGTACCCTTACTCCTGCCATTGAACATAGAGTTTTAATTGCCACATTACAAAATACAGGAACAGAATGCTAACACAGATTCTTGCTTATTCAAGATACCTAATGATATTGGTGAGTTAGACAGATGACTGTTAATTCTCACTGTGCTCATATGTGGGCTGCTGAGTATGATCCAGTGAACATATTTTACACTCTGCAGGCACTAGAAGGCTGCTACACCAAAGTTTAGGTGGCCTAGCTGAAGGCTTTACAGACTGTGAATGAACAGATATTTTTCATTTGCTGACTGTGCTGTAAAATCCTCATCAATCTATTTTGTCTCTGCCTCTGACTTTCCCAATGGTGTTGATGATACTTAGGGGTCTTTTTTAATTTTGGGGGGACAAAGTGATCTTTAACAGAACATGCTAATGTTAGTCTGAGTTCTCTAAATGATCCTTAAGGTATTTTTATTCTAGTGCATATCTAATGTTAATTAACACTGATCTATTACTGTTAGTATTTAATATTTGACATGAGACTGCCTACCTGCCTGCCTCTGGTGTATTCCAGTGTACACAGCCCCTGGCATAATACATATCATGACCAATTGTCACAGATGCTACCAGCACTACATAGATAGCAATAAATTCTAATGTGCTAATACATCTGACCTGTGCAAGTATCAGAGTCACACAGTAGGAATATGGGGTCATTGCCATGCTGGGAGGTGACCATTGGTGGAGTCTCAACATATTTCTGTACTAGTAAGTTTTATATTTTTGCTAAAAACCCCAATAATATTGAAAGGCTAAGTGAATAATGACACCACAAAGTTTCCTTTCAGTATTGTCTCATTCTGGGTTGTGAAGTCACTGAAAAGCTAATAAGAATTTCAGAAGGATCTTAAAAGACTGATGAAATAATAGAGAGTAAGACTGGTTGTTCTCCTGGTAATATTCTGTTTCCAAGCAGTGATTCCACCTCCTGGGTAAATTACCCAGTTCTGTAGGGATCATGATGTTCTATGCTAGGGAATATCCCTTTGACCAGTCTGGGTCAGCTATCCTGGCTGTGCTCTTCCAGCTTCTTGTGAACCTGGCAGGGTGTGAGAAGATGAAAAGTCCTTGACTTAATGTAGACACAACTACCTAGCAACAACTAAAACCATCAGTATGTTATCAACATTATTCTCATACTAAATCCAAACCACAGAACTATACCCACTACTAGAAGCAAAATTAGCTCTATCCCAGCTGAAATCAGGACATATGACAAGGTTACCCATTTAATGCATGGGGTAAGGCCTGTGGGTGTTACCTACACAGACTTTATAAAAGTCTTTGGCACTGTTTCCAACAGCATTCTCCTAGAGAAACTGGCTGCTCCTGTCTTGGATGGGCATTGCCTTGGCTGGGTGAAAAACTGGCTGGATGGCTGGGCTCAAAGTTTTGTGGTGAATGAAGTTAAATCCATTTGGTGATATTCCTCAGGGCTCAGTACTGGGGCCAGTTCTCTTCCGTATGGTTATCAGTGATCTGGATGAGGGGATAGAGTACACCTTCAGTAACTTTGCAGATGACAGCAAGTTCTTCAGGAGTGTTGAACTTTGGGAGGGTAGGAAGGCTCTACGGAGGGATCTGGACAGGCTGTATAGATGGTCCAAGGCCAATTTTGTGAGCTTCAACAAGGCTTAGTGCTGGGTCCAGCACTTGGGTCACAACAACCCATGGAGCGCTACAGGCTTCAGGAAGAGTGGCTTGAAAGCTGCCCAGCAAAAAGAACCTGTGGGTGTTGGACAACAGCCAGCTTGAATATGTGCCAGCAGTGAGCCCAAGTGGCCAAGAATGCCAACAGCATCCTGGCTTATATTGGAAACAGGGTGGCCAGCAGGACTAGGAAGTTATCATTCCTTTGTACTTGGCACTGTTCTGTTTTGGGCCTCTCACTACAATAAAGACATTGAGGTGCTGGAGCATGCCCAAAGAAGGGTAACAAAGCTATTGATGGGTCTAGAGAATGTGTCTTATGAGGAGTGGCTGAAGGAACTGGGCTTGTTTAGCATGGAAGAAAGGTGGCTGAGGGCAGATCTTATTGCTCTCTACAGCTACCTGAAAGGAGGTTGTAACTTCAGGTTTCCCAGGGGAGGTTTAGATGGGATGTTATGAAAAATTTCTTCACTGAAAGGATTGTCAAGCACTGGAACAGGCTGCCCGGTGAAGTGTGCAGTCACCATCCCTGGAGGTATTTGAAAGATGTGTAGAAGTGGCACTTCAAGACATGGTTTAGTGGTGGACTTGATCACTTAAAGGATTTTTCCAAGCTAAACAATTCTATTATTGTATTCTATGATTCTAGGAATGATACACAAAAAAGCAGTCACAACTTTAGAAATAAATACATGGTCTCTAAGCTGACTTGGAGTTTAGGAGTTACTTCTTGGGGTTACACAGGAGAAAATGTCAAATCAGAACTATGAAGTGGTTAAAAAAGTAGTTGACATGATTACTTAGGAAAGGCATAGACAACAATGTAGAGAACAGCATTGCATAAAGCTGTACAGTACCTACATCTTCAAAACAGAATGTGACATGATCAGTCATGAAGCACCTTCTGTACAAGCAGAAACAGAATAGGACTAAGGCTGGAAAATGCGACTTATATGATCTCTCCAAAATTGGAAGTCTCAGGGTGAAGATGTATTAGTTGCTTTTTGTTTCAGTACACAAAGTAGGACACATCACATGAAATTAGCAGGTTTTTGACTCAAAACTCAGAAAAGGAGGTAATCATTCATATGTCACTTAGTCAACAGTGGCACTCCATGCCATGAGATGCGGGGGCTGATAAAATGTGACCAAAAAAGCAATTGTATTTTTTCTTTTTATTCCCACTGAGAGCTATTAAAACCAGGCAGTACCTCTGACTCAGGA
This sequence comes from Gallinula chloropus, assembly GCF_964237585.1. Lineage (NCBI taxonomy): Eukaryota > Metazoa > Chordata > Aves > Gruiformes > Rallidae > Gallinula > Gallinula chloropus. Next base: position 424,520 of record NW_028168491.1, on the reverse strand, counting down.
CTTCTCCGATCAGCAGCTTTCTGAAGGTTAAGAGAGTGTTACGGAGAAGTATCATTACATAGTTAGGCACAACTGAAGGGAGGTTTTTAGGATTAATAGAGCAGTATAGTCTATGTAAAAATTTGAGTGGACAAAAGCCAAATGCTTTTATCCTGTGAACTTATGGGAAATGATGAGATGGTGGTATGTTCCCAGTCAAGAATGATCTACTGTGTCCTTCTCAGGGGCAATGTATCCATCTAAACCACACAATGTGCTAAATCTGTTAAGTCGATTTTCACTCAGTTTAATACACTGACAGAGCAAAATTGCATCTTTTCAGTTTTTTAAAAGGAAGCTCATGTCTGCCATCAATAAATTAGGTAAGTTGAGTTTAATAAGATTTTGAATGTCCTTTCAGAACTCTTTTGTATGATTTTGGGAGACAAGTCTAGAATGAACTCTGTTTTGGCTCATTTCTGGTACATCAAAAATGCCATTTAAAAAAGTTTTATATGACTGAAGAAAGTCTGATAAAGGAAAAATAAACATATCCCTGTGTTTTATACTTTGTGTGCATAGCTAACATTGCCACTATTGTCAACAGATGCCAAGATGCCAAATATTTCATAGCATGGATTGAATGCGACAGACTTTATTTAACACATGTGAATGAAATAGAAAGGTCTCGATCGTGCCATCTGGTGCATGGCGCTTATCCGAGTGAGAAAGTTCCAAATAAATAGATGAGGCCAAATGGCTCAAAGTGCTAAAAATATATTTTTTTCTTTAAATAAGCAGCATGTCAAACACTGAGTTTTGTATACTCCTGGAAATACAGAAGGTGGAGAAAGAATACACCATCCTGAGAGAACAGCTGTTGCAAAAGCCATAAAGACAGGGGTTGTAGTCCTGATGCTCCCCTGGGCTTTTTTCCAGTCAAAACCACATAAAAATAGTAATCTGTAAATATTATCCAGGTATCACAGTTTTTATCTTCTGTTTCACCACCGAGTGATTTAGTAGAATCTTAGTTCTCCTGCCCCAGTTGGTCATGAATGCATCAGTGTGGCATTGCACCATGGCTACTTGAGCTTTTCAGTTCATCTGTGGATGCCATGGCCCTCAGGAATAAAAGTCAGTAAAGACTGGATTGTTTTGGGCAGTCCAGAATTTCTGTAGTTTTTTATGCTCTTCTTGTTGTCTCTTGGCCTGCATACTTCTCATGGCCTTCATTCTCCATCAGGCTTTGGGGAATACAGGTAACAGTTTGAGAGTTAAGTGTACTTTAGACATTTATGTAGTCACTTTTTGTACCCATGCAGCTTTCTGCACAGGGATTTCCAAAGCATATCTCTATATTGTATGAAGAAACACAAGCTGTTTTCTTTTGATCCTGTCATCTCACCTTCATCTCCAGATCCCGTATTTTAGGACAAAAATACTACAGAGGAATCATAATAAAACAGTAAGAAACCTGTTTTCACTATCTGGCAAGCCATTAGCCATCAACTGCATGGGGTTTGGTTTGACTCACATATTTGCCTGGCTTTTATCCTACACCAGACTGCTGCTTTAGATTTATCATAGCAGCAGATGAGCTGCCCTTCAAGTAGTCAGACTGGGGCACTACCAGTAACTTACCTGTGTCAGCACAGAGCTCAGCGTGGTCTAAGCATTTGTTTGTTTATACAAGAGAAAAAGGCATGTAGGGGGCTTACTGCTAAAGGCACCTGGCTTCTGCGGTGTAGTTTGCCTGCTATTGTTACAGGAGCTAATTTATTTATAGTGGTAATTGCAGTGTAGATTAGCCTTGTGTCTCTGAATATGCTTCACTGACTCCAGATGAAGGCCATCTCTTTCAACCTCCTCACTCTAGTTTTGATGGCATTTCTTGCACAAACAAGCACTTTAAAATGTCCTTGGAGGTTTTCTGGTGAAGGAAGTCTGTCAGGCCTGTTTGCCTGATTTACCTAAGCTGAACTCAGACAAACTTCCTTTATTCTGTGTTGAGTCTGTTTTGCCTGTGACACTAATTACAGAATGATCTTTGTCATTATCTCAACTCCTAAGTCTCTCAATATCTATTTTCTCCCCTGTCCAGCTGAAAAGGGGAGTGATAGAGAGACTTTGGTGGGCGTCCAGGCAGGGTCAAACCACCCTGTGCAGACTACTATGCACAGGAATGTAAAATAAAGACCTGAGCAAATTATCTTCATTAATGACTTTTGGAGATGTGATATGCAATACCGTAAGTCTGGAAATCAGAATTTTTCCTGATTCAGAAAGCTATTTGCAAGTGACTAGCTATAAAGAATCTAGCCATTTGTGTTGTAAAGTTTTTGATGTTTTTCAACAAGTGCCCTGTCAGAGGCATTTTTAAAATCTCTGCAACCTTTAACATAACCAAAACTAAGAAGGTCCTGTTCTTTTTCTACTTTCTCTCAGCAAAGCCAATAACTTACTTTCATTTCTCTTTCCTTTTTCCTGGAAACTCTCTCTTCTGTTACAAGAAGTTGTTTTTTTATTTTGTCCTTTTAAGTAATTCTGGAATTCTAGGTAAAGAACAGGACTTCAATATCTGCCTGCTACATAAAAAGCACATCATATAAAAAACACCAGGATCACTTGTCATTTTTTTTGTTTCTTTTAGAGAATGTTAACACTCCTGCATTTCTTGGCTTGCTGCCATGCAGCTGTACAGTTTCTGGGAAGTTAATAGTTTGTTTTAAATGTACAGCAGCCTGGTCTTTCAGTTGTTTGTTAGCCTCGTTCCATATTCATATAAGTGACTGCTATAACATTCAGTATTCAAGGACAAACAATGCTCAGTTTTTCATACTGGAATGTGAGTTGGCATTCCTAAACCTTTAAATGTTATTGCAGAGATGACAGTTTAAAAAATATATTCAGGGACCTTAATTGGAAAAGGTGCTATCAGAACACTTGTGCTTTTCCACAATTCACTGAGAAAACAAACTCTGAATGTGGTAAAAACTGGGGACTAGGGAGTACTTACCAATAACAACAAGCCTACGTGAAGTCTGAACAGTACTAAAAACTTACCCACTCTGCACTCCAAAGATGGAAGGAAAGGTGGACTGGAAAAGCTGTTGGTTCTAAACCAGCTATGACCTAATTATGCTATATACTGTTTATGAAGTAGAGGTGTGATTGTACATTGTATCCTTCCTGGAAGAACTGTATTGTACAGTTACTTTTCTATTTTAAGTGTAAAATATTTTGCTACAAATAAGAAGTTTCACTGCCATATTTACTTCTTTTTAGGTTTAAGAAAGATTATTAAATTTGATTCTAGAGATAAATTAAAGGAAACAAAAATCTCTAATTTTTCTAAAAGAAGAACTATGAAACCAGGTTGGTTATGGACTGTAGTTCTCCCTGACAGCAGTCCTTCATTTCTTCTGTGGCCTCACCTCTGAGGTATACTCATTGTTCCCAATTCTGTATTTTCCTTTTAGTTTCCAAATCACAAAAAAAGGATTTAAAAGTGATCTTGCATGAGAAGAAAAAGGGAGGGATGAGCAGGAATGTTTGGTGAAGTTTCCACTGAAAACAAAATTTTAAAAAATGCTTAATGTCACAATTTGAATAGCTGTGGTTAGCTCTAGAAATCACCTGTTCCAGCTCAATAGTGAAGAAGTATATGATGACATATTTGATGAGGAAGGAGACTTGATATCAAGACATGAATCACACTTAAATTTATTTTAAAAGCTGTAACACTATGAAAGTCTCACTCTGTGTGAGAAAAGCTCACTCAGACCTTTCTAAAGGTCTTTGCTTTAAAGTTACAGACTTTTTCACTACTGTGGTTATATTCAGTGGTTAGAGTATCTTAATTATTTTGCTTGTTTCCCTTTGTGCTAGTAACAAGCTAACAGAAAAAAGAAATAAATTAGACTGTCTTCGAAGCCATTATTTAACATTCTTATAATGTGCAGAAAGTCAATTGGAAATCCTCTTGTGTGTAACACACTAAAAAATAGCAGAATAATCTTTAATTTCTGTTGATATAATCCATAAAAGGATTGTATAGTTGATTGGTTAGGAATTGGAGACTGACAAACAGTTTTACTACAATTATTGTGTGAAAATAAAAAAGAAAGTATAATAAATCCAAGACCTCAATCTGTGCATACATTACAATAGAACAGTAATTCCAGTTAGCATTTTTCTAATACAGTGTAAAACAAAATTTGTATGTAGAGGTAATACGAAATATTCTTTTCCTAGGTGATTTCCTTAAAGTAGTTCTGAAAGCTCTAGTAAGTCTTTTTTTTCTTTACTTAAAGGTAAACCTATGATCCGCAAACAATTTAGCACATGAAATATTCAAAGTAAGGAGAGTTCTGTGGCCAAACTTGTTCTAGAATTGTGCTCAGTCACTGTTTTTGTAAATCTTGCTAGATCATCTATAATTGATTAGATATTAAAATTTATAGGTCAAATTGAATCCGATTGAATTTTTTAGTCATTCATTTTTTAACATAAATTCACATTATTTAGCTTTTGTATGCAAGGAAATTTAAGAAAAATGCTAGAGGATTTTTTGGTATATACCTCTTTTCAGCAGGACTTAAGGGCAAACAGCGTGCTACACTGGACTATTGAATCAGCATACTATCTTTAAAACTTTACAAAATTATCTTTTGGATTATTTTTACTTCAGATAAACACCATCATGAGATGAAATCGTATCCGTATCAGAGAACGCTTATTTGTTCCTGTGTTTGCTGAATTTTACTGGCCTAATAGTTTCACATTACTGGGTGTTAAAATACTTCTGTGATGTCAGCGGGTTTTATTTGTTTAATAAATTATTCTTTGCCTTTGATAATGTTGAACATGACAGCAAAATTGTCTCTTACTATCTGAAGCACTGAGTATTATCTCATGATTTGCTAATTTTTTTCTCATAGGCTTAAAATTAGACATTTAGGAAGAAACTGGTAAAACAAACCTTTCGTGCCAAGAGAGCCAAGGATGAAACATTTTTTCACTTCTTGAGTGGCTTTAGGCAAGATACAAACTAGTAACATTGTATGCTTAATCATAATCAATATTTTGCCATCTGCAAATGTGTCTACTTCTCTCTTAATTCATCCTATCCTGTGTCAGTTTTAACAGTTTTAGCTTATTTTTTCCTCTCAGTTTTCCTGATAGGTAGTGTATAAATCTTTCTTATTATTTCCTTCCCAAATTCTGTAGCACGAGTTTTGGACTGTCTAATTAACACCTCTTGTTTTTCTTGGTAAATCTATGGAGAGGAAACAGACCCTTCAGTTTTTCCTTCAGTGTGTTACAAATAACTTTAATCTTAAAAACACTGAGGCTGGAAGGGACCTCTAGAGACTGTCTAACCCCTCCTTTCCCCCCTGCTCCTCCATACACACACAGTCAAAACAGAGACAGGTAGACCATGTTGCTGGGATCATGGATAGCCAGGTTTTGAATATGTTGAAGGATGGAGATGCCCTCTGGGCAACTGTCTCAGTGTTTGATGACCATCACAGTAAAAAAGGTTTTTCACAGATTTGAATAGAATTTCCTGCATTTCAATTTGTGCTGGGTAATAGTGGTAGTAGTAGGAATTGAGAAGACTCAGATTGCTGTCTCCCTAAAGGTATTTGTAAACACTGATGAGATCTTCCTTGATCCTTTTCTTCCTTACAATAAACCATGCCATATCTCCCAGACTCTCTCCATCATCTGCTTCAGTCTCTTAATCATCTTACTGGTCCTTTGCTGAACCCACTTGTTTGTCCATAGTAGTTTTTTGGACTGCACAGCTGAGAACTGGACCCAGTACTCTAGTTGTTGTCTCACCTCCCTTGATGTGGTGGCAGTGTTCTTCATAAGGTAGCCCTGGAGGTTGCTGTTGATCCTTTCTGCAAGGGCATATTGCTGGTTCAGGTTCATTCTGGCAGGACTCTCACTTCCTGTTTTGCAAAGCTGCTTTCCAAATGGTCAACTGAAGTGTGTATTGCTGCATGGGGTAATTCTTCTCCAGAGTTGGGACTCTGCATTTTTCCTTTGTTGAACTTCATGATGTACCTATCAGCCTATTTTTCCACCTTATAATCACAGAATGTATTAAGTTGTAAGGGACCTTTAAAGGTCATCTAGTCCACCACCCCTGCAGTAAACAGGGACATCTTTACTAGATCAGGTTGCTCAGAGCCCCATCAAGCCTGACCTTGAATATCTCTAAGGATGGGACCTCTACTACTTTTCTGAGCAACCTGTTCCAATGATCTACCATCTTCATATTGAAGAAGTCTTCCTAATATTCCACCCAAATTTACCTTTTTCTGGATTAAAACAATTACCCCTAGTCCTATTGCTACATGGCCTCATGAACAGTTCTTCCCAGCTTTCTTGTAGGCACCATTCAGGTATTGGAAGGCTGCTATGAGGTCTCTCCAGAGCCTTCTCATCTTCAAGCTAAACAATGCCAACTCTCTCAGCCTGTCTTCACAGGAGAGGTGCTCCAGCCCTTTGATAATTTTTGTGCACTCCAACAGGTCCATGTCCTTCTTGTGTTGAGGGCTCCAAAGCTGGACAGTTTTCCAGGTGAGGTCTCACCAGAGCAAAGCAGAGCAGAGAGGCAGAATCACCTCTCTCTCTCTGCTGGCCACACTTCTTTTGATGCAACCCAGGATGCCGTTGGTCTTCTGGACTGTAGATGCACATTGATGGCTCATGTACAGCTTTTCATCCATGAATATTGCAATCGTTTACCACAGGGCTGCTCTTTATCTTATTATCCTGCAGCCTGGATGGATGGCCCCTACCTATGTGCAGGACCATGCACTTGTCCTTGTTGGCGTTCATGAGGTTTGCATGGGCCCACATCTCTAGCTGGTCCAGCTCCCTCTGTGTGGCATCCTGCCCCTCTGGCGTATTGACTGCACTACCCAGCTTGATGTCATCAGCAAACTTGCTGAGGGTGCACTCAATCCCAGTGTTAATTGCCGCAACAGAGAGACGGGACACCGCTTAATGTAAGCAAGTGATCAGTTTATTACACACACACAGCAGTTTATATACTTTCTAGATGCGTTTAAGCTTAGTGAGTTCTGCATTGATTGGCTAACACAGAATCAACAAAAGGCTTTTCACAGGTTACTGATGTCATCTGGGTTAGAGGTTATCTTCAGACTGCAGCTGCAGTTACACTGTCAGCACAATGGAATGTCTCTCGCCTCCCAAGGTTTCAAGACGTTCCGACCTTCATGTCTCCCACGGCTTTCGCCCAATCAAGGCTATCAGATCTTGGTCGCTTGCTACACTGTGTAGTTCCGCAGCTGCAGAATCCTCCCTTACTTTTCCCACATCTCCCCCGTTCTGTTGAACAATAAGAACCTTGTGAATAGAGTTAGAAATCATTGTCTGTACGCACTGTAAAAAACACGGCAAACATATTAAAAACAACAAAATAACAAGCACTACATATAGCATTGTTTTGATTAAGCTTTTTATCCACCCTGTGAGACCCCAGCTAGAAAATAGCTGGTCTAGCCAGTCCCATCTATCATCTTCTCGGAGGTTCATAACTCCGTTTTTAAGTTGTTGTATGCTGGCGTGTATTGATTCCGAGTGGTCTGAAAGATTCATGCAACACATGCCTTCAAAATCCTCACAGCCATGTCCTTGAGCTAAAAGCAAAAAATCTATAGCGGCACGATTTTGTAAAGTAGCATGTCGTACACTATCTACATCAAGCAAAAGACCAGAAAGCGCTTTACTAGTAGCATTGGTCTGCTTTGCTAGCCAGCATCCCAGTTTGTCCAAGGTGCCTAGTGCCTTTGCAGACGCGACACCAGGGGCAAGGAATGAGGCCGTAAAGCGTTGTCCAAAGTTCCAAAAATCTACTCTATCATCACACTCAGAAGTAAATGCATGCGTAGCTCGTTGTTTCCTAGAGTGAGTTCTGCGCATTTGTAAAATGCTAGATGTGTTGGGGGTAAGGAGTGAAAGACGTCCCAAACTACAAGGACCTCCTTTAATGTGTGAGGGTATGCTTGGCCAGGCCCGGTCCCCACAGATAAAGAATATGCCAGGTGGCAATGCTACAGGCACATTTGCAGACCGTGATATGATGCGTGATGTATAATTACACCAAGCTGTTTCATTACGAAATATGGAATGCACAGGGGATACGTCCCATACCCGCGATTGATTCTTTCCTGTATAATTGAACTTAACACAAAAATCCATTTTTACCGATCCTAATAGTTCAATCTCTTGGGGTTCTAAGCTAAGTTGTGGCCTATATGGTGTCCACCCATCCCAATTGTCTGTGGGATTAGTCATCAGGGATCGATGGACTGGATCGCACAATCTTGTCCAATTATCAAGTGGCAATCCTACCAGACAGGTAGAGAAAGGATTCTCTGGGGAGGCAGTGGCCAGACAAAGAGTATCTAGATCTGTTAGGTTGGCCAGTGTAACCCATATGTTAACCTTAGGGAAAAATGAAGGAAAAGGATTTGCTTTCACCGCGGCCCCAAACAAGAACAAAAAGAGTATCATGATAGTAGTCTTCAGGTAGGTGGCGGAACATCCGCGTCCGGCTCTTCAGCTGGGGTCGTCGTCAGTGGTTCTCTAAAGGGTTTAACGTTCCTCGCTGGGATCCACCGCGGACCACGTTCTGTGGAAACACAAGCATAACCCCTTCCCCAAGTGACAAGCGGATAAGGGCCTAAAATTTGTCCTGTTTCTAGGTCTCTTATCAAAACTGGTGCCTTTTTTGATTCTGTGAATTCTTGGCTCATATTAAAATGTCTAACAATAGGGGGATTTTGGTCCATCAAGGAACAATTTAAAAAATTAAAAACATATAATGCTTTCTGTAATCTTTCTCCTGGGGTTGCCTGCCTCATTCCCCCTTTTTGTTTTTGTAAAATATTTTTTAAAGACTGGTGGGAGCGCTCAATAAGGGATTGACCGGTAGGGGAATGAGGTATTCCTGTAATGTGTGTAATGCCCCAGGTATTGAAAAAGGTTTTTAGGGTAGCAGAAATATATGCAGGTCCATTGTCTGTTTTTATCTTTTGGGGTATGCCTAAAGTGGCAAAGGCTTGTAAAAAGTGGCGTTTAGCATCACGAGCCTTCTCTCCCATATGACAGGATGCATATAAGGCTCCTGAAAAGGTGTCTATTGAGACATGTATATATTTCTGTTTTCCAAATTCTGGATAGTGTGTGACATCAGTTTGCCATAACTGTAAGGCTTGCAGTCCTCGGGGGTTAATTCCACCCGCGACTGATGGGAAAGATACTCGTTGGCAATCAGGACATGTGGCGATAATTTCTGTAGCCTGTTGTGTGGTGAGGTTGAAGGAGCGTTTTAATGATCCAGCATTCTGGTGGAAAAAGGAATGGCTAAGCCTTGCTTGAGCAAAGAGATCTGGGAGAATTTGTGCAGTAAGGGTTAATAGGTCAGCTTGTCTATTTCCTTCAGCTATATAGCCTGGCAAGGTGGTATGGGAGCGGACATGCATAATAAAATAAGGAGTTATCCTAGAATCCAACAAGGCAATAAGTTCCTGTAACAGATCAAATAAAAGAGAGTTAGAAACATCTTTCAAAACAGCGGCTTCTGCGCGTTGAACTATTCCGGCAACATAGGCAGAATCAGTAATTATGTTAAGTGGTTCTGACCATTTACGAAAAACACGTACAACTGCTGCAAGTTCTACAATTTGTGGTGAGCCCGGTACTAGAGAGATGTCTGAGTTCCAGTTTTGGGTTTGTTGGTCCCACCAGATAATGACAGATTTATGAGTTTTCCCGGACCCATCCGTAAATACTGTGAAAGCTTCCAGAGGTGTCTCACTTCGCTTTGGTTTCTGTGAGAGTTGAAAGTTAAGGTGTAAGAGTTTATGAGCTGGTAGGTGAGATGAGATTTGTCCAGAGTAGTCTGCGAGGGCCATCGCAAAGACGTCTGACCGGTGGTATAGCCACGAAAGGTAAGCCTTGACTACTGGTAGGTATATATGTACAAAGTCAATTCCTGCCAAGGCTAGTAGTCGGTGGCGTGCTTTAACAATCAAAGAGGCAAACATCTCATGCTGCGTAAGTATAGTTTTTGCAGGTTGGTGTGATAAAAATATCCATTCAATGATTAACAATGGGTCTTTTTCTGTAATATCCCATTGGAAAATGAGGGCGTATGGCTGTCGTGCAGGATTTAAAATTGCCAAATAGAAAGGAAGGTTTAAGTCACAACGGTGTGCCTGTCTAGACTCAATAGCCTCAATCACTTTCGCAATAGCCTTCTGAGAGGGTTTATCTAATGTTCTTGGAGCACGAATGTTAGTGTCTCCTTTCAAGAGGTTAAAAAGAGGCTCAAGATCAGAGTTTGTGATTCCCAATAGTGGACGAACCCAGTTTATGGTTCCCAGGAGTTTTTGCACATCATTCAAAGTAGTAATTTTTGTGTTTAGGGTAAGTGGTTGGGGTGCTACAGGTTTTGATCGTATTAGCCAGCCCAAATACTTCCATGGGGATATTGATTGAACCTTTTCAGAAGCAATACAGAATCCAGCTGCATTTACAGCTTGAATGACAAGGGCTACGGCGTTCTGCATGTCCTCTTTATGGAATGCAGCCACAAGAATGTCGTCCATATAATGGTAAATTAAAATTGCAGGCATGGACTTCCTTATTGGGCTTAAAATTTTTGCTACGTACCATTGGCAAATTGTTGGACTATTTTTCATTCCTTGCGGCAGCACTACCCAATGGAATCTGCGTAAAGGCTCTTGCACATTGATGCTTGGAACTGAAAAGGCAAATTTAGGTGCATCCTGAGGGTGCAAAGGTATGTTAAAGAAACAATCTTTTAAATCAATCACTGTAAGATGCCAATCTCGAGGTAACATGGTTGGTGAGGGGAGCCCCGGTTGGAGGGGTCCCATATCTTCCATAGCATCATTAATTTTTCTGAGATCATGCAGGAGGCGCCACTTGCCATTTGGTTTTTTGATAACAAAAACAGGAGAATTCCAGGGACTGACAGAGGGTACGATATGACCCTTTTGGAATTGTTCCTCTACTAGGTTATTTAAAGCGCGCAATTTCTCAATAGGAAGGGGCCATTGATCCACCCAAATAGGGGTATCTGTTTTCCATGTGATTTTGAGAGTGTCGCGCTCCTCAATGGCCCCCCCTAAAAATGTGTTTTCAATGTCATTCCCCATTGTGTTAGTACATCCCGTCCCCATAAAACCATTGGTATTGGTAAGACAAAGGGCTTAACTGTGGCTATGCGTCCCTCTGGGCCTTCAATAGTGACGGAGTGGAGGCTTTGCCGACTTGTGCCGGTTCCTCCCACCCCTGCAAGGGCCTGAGGGGTAGAAGTCAAAGGCCAATGTGGAGGCCATTTTGCCTGCGAGATGACTGTAACATCAGCTCCCGTATCCAAAATGCCTTGTAAAGGATATCTTTGTTCAGACTGAATCAGAATAGCTCTGCAAGTGGGGCGCTGATGAGATATGTTCTGTGCCCAATAAATTGAGGAGGTGCCTGTAGACCCAAAATTGCCCGTCCTAACAGGTAATAGTTCGGCTGTGGCAGGGTCTTTTTGTGGTCCCAAAAAGGGTACCAACTGAGCAATCCGGCTACCTGCTGGAATAGTACAAGGGGGAGAAGGAGTCCAAGCCATTATTGCAATATTGCCCACTGCATCTGCGTCCACCACTCCAGGGAGCACAAAAAGTCCTGTAAGCGTGGTAGAAGACCTACCAACGATCAGGGCACTTTGTTTTCCCAAATTAGCGCTGTCACTAGTGGTGGGCAGCAGGTGGACCGTGGAATCGAGTAATGTTACTGTGTGGGCGGTTGCCAAGTCCATTCCGGCACAGCCTGAGGTTGCTGGGCATAGACCTGTGGCATTGGCTGTGTTTGGACTCCCCCCTGTGGTGTAGCTGCGAATTGCGGGATTTGTTTCTGCACGCGCCGCGGAATCGCGCTCCGCGACTTGTTTCCCTGAAGGGGCTGCCCCTGGGCATTATATTTCGAGCGGCATCGTTTTGCATAATGTCGCCCTTTCTGGCATCTAGGACAGGGGCCTGGGGCTTGTGTCTGTGGCTTTATCAGGCAGCTTTTCTTAAGGTGCCCGGGCTTTCCGCAGTTAAAGCAGGTGGGAGAGGGTCCCATAGCGGCAAAGGCGGCGACCATAGCCTCATATTTATGCTCCATCGTCCCTATGCGATTGCATGCCTCAATCATTTCAATTAGAGTAGGATTCCTGTTTGGTAAAGCCTGTAAGACTCGCTTACAGTCCGCATTAGCATTCTCTACAGCCAGTTTTAAAAGTAATATTTCTCTCGCTTCTGTATTGTCAATCTGTTTTTCTAATGCCAGTCTCAGTCTATCTATAAATTGCATATAAGACTCGTGAGGTTCCTGTATTATAGCAGTAAAGGCTTTTTGTGGTTTTTGAGTATCAGGGGTCTTTAAGAGTGCCTTTTTTGCTTCCTCGCGTACAGCTCTCAGAGCTTCCCTCGGGATATCTCTGGCTTGAGCTACGGGGTCGGCGTACTGCCCCGTCCCCGTTAAATGCTCCAAAGTCAATGCAGCCATACTGGGATCATTATGTCCTACATAGCTAATCAGGAGGGTCTGTAACCCCTGTCTCCATTGAGATTCCCACAAGGTATATTGTGTGGGTGTACACAGTAATTGTGCGAGAGCTTTAAGATCATGGGGTGTCATAGTATAAGTATCGAAAACAGACGATAGCATAGTAACAAAGTAGGGAGAAGATAAACCGTACTCCGTAGCCGTACGACGCAATTCCTTAATCACAGAAAAAGACAAAGGTTCCCACCGAGCCCCGCGCCCGCGCCCTTGATATATGACCGGTGCCACGATTTTTTGTGCCATTTCCAAATCCCCTTCCCGTAACGCTTGCCGTTTAATTTTGGTCCATACGTTGTGAGGGTCAGGGGGGAATAAATCAGGTTCATCCTCCGGGTCTGAAGGACCAGGATCAAAGGGGTCGTCTTCAGGAGGGTAATTTGCTAACACCCTTTTGTTTGAGGATGGCTTTGGCACTAATGAAGGATCGGTTTCAGGGGAGGGAGGCAGTTCCGGTGGGGCTGAAAGAAGGACAGGGGAGTTGTCCCCGTCAGGGTCTTTTCCAGGCGATTTATTTGCTCTGTTAGAGCGCTCTTGTTCTTTTAAAGTTTCAAATATAATTCTCCACCAAGGGAGCAGTTTTTGTGCCTGGGGGTCGCCCTTTGTGGCTCCGTCCCAAAGTTTAACACCCACGGAGTCCCATATGTCCGTTGTAAAAATATTTGATGCAGTAACGGTGGGAATTTTAACTTGGACCCGAAATAGTCTTATCATGTTTAGCTAATAAAGCTTTCATAAGTTCATATACGTCTCTTTCTACGGGGGTCGAAACTTGACCTCCCATCCTGATTACCCACAGCTCACCTCTTTTCCTTGAGGGATTGTTCGCCGGCCGGCTTCTGCTTCCGTTTCAGCAGCTTACTCTGTAGTTCTGCGGGAGTTGCGACCGGCTGCCCAATAGGCAGTTTTTCCGATTCTTCGGATGCCGAGTCGTCCGGTCCGTTTTGGATCGAATCACGTCGGGGTCACCATTTGCCGCAACAGAGAGACGGGACACCGCTTAATGTAAGCAAGTGATCAGTTTATTACACACACACAGCAGTTTATATACTTTCTAGATGCGTTTAAGCTTAGTGAGTTCTGCATTGATTGGCTAACACAGAATCAACAAAAGGCTTTTCACAGGTTACTGATGTCGTCTGGGTTAGAGGTTATCTTCAGACTGCAGCTGCAGTTACACTGTCAGCACAATGGAATGTCTCTCGCCTCCCAAGGTTTCAAGACCTTCCGACCTTCATGTCTCCCACGGCTTTCGCCCAATCAAGGCTATCAGATCTTGGTCGCTTGCTACACTGTGTAGTTCCGCAGCTGCAGAATCCTCCCTTACTTTTCCCACATCTTCCCACAGTTAATATCATTAATAAAGATATTAAACTGCATTGGTCCCAGAACAGACCCTGGAGGAACACCACTTGTCACTGTCTTTCATCTGGTCATCAAGCCATTGACCACCACCCTTTAGATGTGACCATTCAGCCAATTCCTTATCCACTGAACAGCCCACCCATCAAATCCATATCTCTCCAACTTAGAGAGAAGGATGTTGTGGGGGACAGTGTCAAAGGTCTTGCAGAAATCCAGATAAATGGCATCTGTAGCTCTTCCCTTGTCCACTGATGCAGTTATTCCATTGTAGAAAGCCACTAGATTGGTCAGGTAGGACTTGTCATCGGCAAAGCGATGCTGGCTGTCTCAAATTCCCTCCCTGTCCTCCATGTGCCTCAGCATAACTTCTAGGAGGATCTGTTCCATGATCTTCCCAGGCACAGCTTGTCAAGGCCTGCACAAGCAGCTCAACGATCTGGTATGTCAGCCATTCATGACTATGCTGTATCATGCACAGAGTACGTACTCTGTCCCATCAACCAGGTCATTAGCAATGATGTTTAGCTCTAGTGACTTCAATATTGACCCTTGTGGTATTTTGACTGACCTCAAACTGGACTTCATGCTGGTGATCACAACACTTTGAGTCCAATAGCTGAACAATTTTCAGTTCACCTTGCTGTTCTCTTACCTAGCCCATACTTCATCTTCCTATGATGATGCATTGGGAGACCATCAAAAGCCTTACTAAAATCAAGATAATATCCAGTGCTCTCCCTCATCCACTGAGCTAGTCATTCTGTTGTGGAAGGCTATCTGGTTCACCAAGCATGATTTCCCCTTTGTAAATTCATATTGACTACTCCTATCCACCTTCTTGTTGACAGATTATATATTCCATCACCTTCCCAGGGATTAAAGTGAGGCTGACTGGCCTGTCATTTCCCAGTTCTTCCTTCTTGCCCTTCCTGTAGGTAGGAGTAACATTTGATTTCCTCTGATCCTCAAGAGCCTCACCTGCTCTCCATGATCTTTCAAAGATAATTTTCTTCACAGTGACATTGGCTAGCTTGCTCAGTACCCATGAGTGGGTGCATCCCATCAAGTCTCAGGGATTTATGTGTGTGCAGTAACCTGGTTCTCCTCAACCTATGGCAAGCCTTCCTTGCTGCAGACTTTTCCACCAGCCACAGGGACCTGAATTTGCTAAAGGCTCCATTCAGCAGCAGGCCTCCTTTTCCAGAATCTTATTTTGCTGCTGAAGTACTTGTAGAAGTCTGTCTTGTTGTCCTTCATGATGCTGCCAGACTCAGCTCCATATGGCTTTGGCTTTCCTAGCCCTGTACCTGACAACTTAAAATGTGTCTGTATTCCCCCTGAGTCACCTGACTCTTCTTACAGCTCTTGTATGCTCCCTTTCATGTTCAAGTTTTGTCAGGGGCTCCTTGTTGATATATACAAGCCTCCTGCTCTATTTGCCTGATTTCCTACATGTAGGGATAGAACATTCCTGAACTTGAGGTTGTGATCCTTTGAAACAAGCTGTCCTGGTTTCCTTTCTTCTCTAGAACTATATTCCATGGAATTTTTATAGTATACTGGTCTGTTTTCCTCAGATTTATGTTTGTCATCTTGCCTTTTTCCTTGTTCTTTCCTCATAGGATCCTGAACTCTGCCATGTTACGGTTGCAAGGCCATTATGTAGGAAAGGTTGTCCCCAGCCTTCATTCACATCCCTGACCACCTCTTCCATGTTTCTAAGTATCATGTCCAACAGAATATCTCCCTAGCAGAAGGCTTCGGGTGGCCTGTGGCAGACACCCACAACAACGTCCCTCATGTTTGTGTGCCCTTTAACCTTAACCTATAAGATCTCACCTAGCTCATTATCCATCCCAAGGCAGATCTTCATGAATTTCTGTTGCTGTCTCACAGGACAGGTACACCTTCTTACTGTCCCAATGTCCCCTTCTTAAAGCCCCTATCCAGTGTAGCATTTCCAGTGTATGAGCTATCATAACACATCTCTGTGATCCCAGTGAGATTGTAGCCCTGCAACTACATACCCACTTCAGATTCCTCCTGTTTAGTCCCCATCTCACACGCATTGGTCTACAGGTACTTCATATGGGTACCTAGTCATGCTCATTTCCCAGAAGCAGTGTGGGAGATTCAGGCATATCAGCCTAAAGATTTTCTCTTTCATCTGTCTGTCTACTGCAAGGCCATTGAATATGTTTTTGAAATGGTCATTACCATTAAAGTTATTGATGGTAGATCCTTGAAAGTCTCAGTAACTGTTTGAAAATCCCAAAGTTTATCTGGAGTCATTAAACTCTTTTAAATCTGGTTAAAATCTGACCCAGAAAAGGGCTTCATGCATGATTTCTTAGGATTCTGAACAGGATATTCTGTCTGCTTCTAACCAATACCAGAGGGTTTATATGATTTTGAAGTAAACCCAGTAAATATACTTCTCCCAGCACAATATTGATCTTGGGCTTACTTTAAAGGTTTTAGACTTCTATCAGATCTTTCACTGAGCATGGACTGAGTTCATAATGAAATCCAAAACATAGAGAAGGTCTTGTGGTTTTGAGTTTTGCTGCAAACATTAACAAGCATTAGTTGGAGTCCTTGGTAATAGAGCAAGTTGTTTCTTGGTTGTTAGTCTAGGAAGTGAGTGTAAATTGCAGTGTCAAGACCAATTAATAATAATAAAAAAAAGTCCCTTAAACAACAGTTTTGAACTGCTTGCTAATGTCTGGTATCATTTAGCTGGTTAAAGTATTTATAATAGGAAAATATTTCCTGGTAAAATAATAACAGTGGATTACAAAATAGGTGGAGGCTTGAAGCTTTTGCCACTTTGTTCTGCTGGGTAATGGTACCTAATTCTATACACACTTTAGCATGATCAGATTGTAACAGTTTGCAAAGGAGGCAATCAGAAACTTTGGTCCAGTATTACAAATTGCTCCCCATTTGTAACAGCTGAGAACAAGAGGAAATGCACTGTATGCTTTGTGCACCTGAGTAGTTAGGAGAGCAGTTCTTTCAGTTAGATTCCTTGGCCTGTAGATAATTTGCCTCTTTCAAAGAGGCAGAAGGAATCCTATGTTCTTTCAGTTCAAAACACAGGGGCTGGTGACTTCAGTTCCTTTTTAGACTACATGAGAAAACAAAGGAGGCAGAAAGACCAGACCTGAAGTAGGATTTTGATGTCTCTCTTAGTAGTTATTCCCAGAAAGAGTTAACAGTAATTTACAATCCTACTTTGGTAACAGGATATTGTCATCAAACTTTCTGCAATACAGTGACACAAACAGTACCAATGAATGCTATAGTGTGTTTCTCCACCAAAGAACTCTCACTTCAAATACAGAAAACTGGAGCTTGCTTCAAGTCTAATAAATAAGATCATAGCACTAGCAACAAATTCATTCTTTGTGTATATTGATGTGATCAGGTATCAAGAACTCAATAAATATAAATCAAAAATATATAAATAGAACATATATGAATATTCTGTGAATATAAAAATAGATGAATATGATCGGACAGAGATGAAAATGAGGTGATAAGTGGTTGAAGTATTTTTCTAGCTTTTTCAAACTTATGCTTGATGCAATCAGAATCTCATTAATTTTAAAGCTTGGCTTTCAGTGGCCAGAGATAAGGAAGGGGGTTAAATCTTGCTATCCTCTGTCATTGCTGTCACTAAAGTAATTGGAGTTTGGATCTAAAAATTGTATAAAAAAGGAACGTACTCTGAGACCTCACTCATGGAAGTTGCATTTAGCTGTATCCTGTTAACTAGTGAAATGAGAGACTGGGTGAGCACAAAGCCCTATTTGAGATGACTAAGAGTGGCAGAAATGAGCAACTGACATCTGCAGCTTTCTGGGAAGAGCAGAAGTGAAAGTTGAGCATTCTTCATTGAAAAATAATTTAAAAGATAAGATAGTACATGTAGGCTTTTATAATGAGAAACATTTCAGTAGGTAGTGTTTCTCAAAGGAGACATAAATAGTAGCATAGTAATGTTTGTATTTACAATGTCTTAATAATTTGAAATAGTTTCTAATACTCAGAATTTCTTCCACTGAAAAATGCTCCAGGTTTTACTTTGCTGTTTGTCTTTTCTGATTGATCCATTTCATCACAGGACTATGCTAGTATAGATCAGCTGAATAAGCATCTTCTCAGGCATTCTAAATCTAAAACTTGGGTTATAAAGTTCAATTCATAGCTAAAATCCTAGAATAATTTGGTTGGAAGGGGCCAATGTGGGGGTCATGTGGTCCTTCCTCCTTACAGCGGAGACAAATTCAAAGTTCAATCACTTGTGGGATTACCATTTTATTTATATACTATGATGGGTCTAAAGCCCCGTGTAAGTGTTGGATTCAAAACCAGGAAATGCTGCTACTGCATTTCTAACTGCTGATCTTATTTTGTGGTCTTTTCCTGCACTGATGCTGCCGAATGCATACTCTAATGAGAGTGAAGTGCAAATACTGATCCCTGAGCAGCTTAGCTGTTTGTACCCTCCTTAAAATGTCCCGAAATCAACCCTTACTGTCTTTCCAGAAAGGTGTTGTTAATATTAAACTGCTAGCAACCTATTTCTGAAAACCTTGGGAGTCAGTAAAGCATTTGCCTAATAAAGGACCTCAGACTTTGGCTTCCGTGCAAATCTTTGTCGGTGACACAATTTAAGGACTTTTCTGAAGACTGCATATGCAGAGTAACATCTCTAAATTTTGCATTTAATTTAGTTGAAAATGAAATGATTCTCATACAAGAGAATTATTGCAAGAACAATTCCCTCCTCTGTTTTTAAAGCAAGGAACATTCCCCTGCAGATTTTCTATTTTCAAAGGCATAGAACTTGTGAAGAACACATTAGACATTCAGTTAAACAGTATTCAGAAAAATCTTCCTAGGTCCTGGTCTTTTATTGTATTCAATAATAATGGCAAGGAAGTGTATGTTTGTAAAAGATAAGGTGGTAGCTCAGATGGTTACATAAGCAGCCAGTTGAAGCAAGGCCTCCAGCCTCTTGTTAGCCTTTGAGTATCCTTTAGTTTTCTTTCCCTGCCACTGCTTCCATATGCTATCAAGGGCAGACTTGCCAGTAGTAATGATTCCTGCAATTTGTCCTCCTTTGTAACTGTCTAAATGTGTTTAAGAGAATTTGAATATATTTCAAGATCACAGAAAGCACAGTGAGTCTTACACTTCAGAGTTTTGAGTGGCACAGTGCTACTAAGCTATGTCAACTGGTCTGAAAACTGTTTCTGGTCTCAGACTGACCTAGCAGATGCCTGCATTAGTAAACGGCTCTCCAAAGTCAAAGTGATGAAGTACATTTAAGGTAACCATTAAACCTGTATGCTTCTTGCAGTTACGAATTAGTCACTGAGAATGGTGGACTCTTCGTCACTTACCTATTCTCACTTTATAAAACTTCTTATAACCTGTTAAAATAGTTGAACAAAATGTAATCCACTCAATATTTGAGATGCCCACGCTACGATGAAGCCACTGCCTTCAAGTACCTGCTGATGTGTGAGTCAGTGAAAATACTAACCACAACTAATCTTGTTCCTCCTGAAGTAGTATGAACATCAAGGCATCTTTGCTTTGCTTACTAGAAGCAAACTTGAACACATACTATATGAAATACAACACACATTCCTTGTAGAAAACATGCAAATTTGAAAGGCAATGATCCTATACTTAAATAAAAAATGAAATACAAAAGTTTTCCAGTAGTGTTATGATCATTGATCTATGCATCCTTTGCCACCTGGCTGTGAAATAAATTGCTATAGATTTTCTAAATTTTCCTGTATTATTAGGGAAGCAAACTTGGACGTATTTCCAGGAAGATCTTTCATTAAAGACCCTTCATTAAATGACTATAGGCATTAATGGCAACTATATCAAATACAGGAAAACAGCAGTAATGTACTTATGACTGAAGTGTCATTTGACATTCAATTTCCATTTAAAGTGACCTCACTTCTTAAAAAGTCCAGCTGTTAAAAGTTTCTAGAATGATATGCACTACCATGTCACTTTTGCTAACTGAATCTTCAGCCACTGTTTGTGTCTCTCTCCTGGTGTCATTTCAAAATGGTAGTTGTGATTTTCAGCACTAATGCACATCTATCATGTGGCACAGATCATGTGTTCTTATACTAGGACTGAACAGTCATCTTGGTGCTCACTGGAGCATATTGTTGTTTTTTCCCTTTTCATAGTTAATAGGAACCTTGCATTCTTTCTTCTTTCTCTCTTTCTCCTTAAGGGCACATAGAAAAAATTCTAGATATGTTGCTTGCCTCCTCATTCTGCATCAAACATGTATTTCTTCCCTGCAGGTAAAATGACAGCCTTTCATACAATACAATAACTGTCTGGAAGCGCCACGAGCAGCTGACCCTGAGAGGAGTCTTGCACTGATATCCCTCTCCTTTTTCCCACTGTTTGGTATATAACTGTGATTTTTTAGACCCTTGGCTTTTCTTGGTTTGAGTCCTCTTGAGTTATGAGAGAAACTTGTACAGATGTAAGCTCTAATGGTTCAAAATATGAAATGAAAAATAGAGCAGTAATTTGGATATTAGAATTATTAGTGTGGTATCTGTTCTTATCAATTTAATATCTGGTACGTCCTCGATGAGAGGACTTTATATTAAATGGATTTTTGGTGCTGGGAGTTGGAGCTGGAGCTTGCTCCCTCCGCTCCGCGCATCGTCCCGTTTTTTTTTTTCCAGGCTGGTGAAGGGGCTGGAGGGCAAATCCTATGAGGAGCGGCTGAGGGAGCTGGGAATGTTTAGCCTGGAGAAGAGGAGGCTGAGGGGAGACCTTATCACCACCTATAGGTACCTGAAGGGAGGTTGTAGAGAGGTGGATGATGGTCTCTTCAGCCAGATGACAGGAGATAGGACAAGGGGCAATGGCATGAAGCTGTGCCAGGGCAGGGTCAGATTGGATATTAGAAAAAAAATTTTACTGCAAGAGTTGTCAGGGCCTGGAACAGGCTGCCCAGGGAGGGGGTTGAGTCACCTTCCCTGGTTGTGTTCAAAAAAAGGGTAGATGAGGTACTTAGGGATATGGTTTAGCATAGGATGGGAATGGTTGGACTTGATGATCTTCAAAGGTCTCTTCCAACCTTGTGATTCTGTGATTTGCAGGAAAAAGTGTTTTCTTAACACTTTCAGTGGTAATTCTGTAATGAGCACTTATGTCCCCCCCAAAAAAATGTAGACAATAGAATTTTTTGTTTCGTTTTTTTTTTTAATTTAAATTTATGTTAATTTTTCTGTGAGGATTTCAGTGGTGGCTATGTGTTTATTTGTGCTTCCAGAGTGACTGTATCATCAGCACCTACAGCACTAAAGGAAATTAAAGAAATCTGGTTCCCTTCTGTTTTAAAGACCTGAGTCTGTCATCTCCAGAGCAGAAATAGAATTGAACCCTAAAATGAGCTGTTGATTTTTGATTTCAAGTTATAGATGAATAGAAGATGCACAATAAACTTTTATTGAATGGAAGTTTAAGAGAGATTAGAAGGCAACCATAAATGCTTAGGGGTACTTTTTAAAAGATTAAAATGGCATGTGTACAGAAAAAATATTTGTCTAGTTAAAAAAACCCTAATGTAAGTCACTAGTAAACCATGTAATCTTTTTCATATTAGGTGTTATTTACCTGTGGTTTTCTTTTTTTCTTCCTCTCATGCCTGACAGAGACTTTAAGTGAAAAATACCTCTGAATTATGATATTGCAGTTCTTTCCATCATCTGTTTTGTCTCTTGAATGACTGTCCGATTAAAAAAAGTCTAGCAATATTCGAAACACAAAACTCAAACCAACATTCTTTTACAGAATTTCTTTTGAACTGTAAATTGAAAACTGGATACATAGTTGTCTTCTGGGTTGTTTTTATAATAAAGGAATAAGAGAGCATCTTCTTTTATAATCAAAGAGAATAAAATAATATTGGAAACGTAAGAAACTTTCATATATTCTGATGCATCGTAGCCTGCATATACCTTGGACTCAGGAGACTTAGACAGTAGCTAGACTAGCAGAATTCAGACTTCATACTAGAAGCTTTCAGGTAGCATTAAAAAAAATGGAAGCATGGGCATGCATCAACCAGAAGAGCTATGTTGAAACAAGGAAGGGTTGAAAGATCCAAGGATAACTAGTTAATGGACTGAAGGAACACTTTGAGTACCTAAATAAAGAAACATTTCCAAGAGCAGAGAGCATTCACCAGAGAGTTCTAAAGGAAGTCAAATATCAAAAAATAAACAACTTTTAACTGATTACTTATCTCATTTTTCAGGCCGTGTTCCAGAGGTATAGAAAATGTGACAACACTTATAAAGTATAACAGGAAAGATCTAAGAACAAATCTGTTTTCTGAAGTGGAGGCAAATCAGGAAAAATCTGATCAAGTATATAAATCATTTATGTGTGAAAAGAAATAATACATATGGTTCTTGTAGAGGGATTCACAGCTGTTCATGGAAGTCAGTAAGCATATGGATAAACACCTGTCCAGCTGATATATCTGAATTTAAAAAAAAAAAAAAAAAAGCAGCTTTAGACCAAGTTCCTTATCACAGGTTCTTCAAGAAACTGAGCTGACAAGGAATAAAAATGGGAGATAATAATATATAAATCAATGATACTCCCTCATCTTTTGAATGTTGTTTGCATTTTGATATGGTTGGCTCATCTCACAAAGATACAGTAGAAGTCGAATAAAAAGCTTATGGGAAGGGTGGCAAAGCTGATCAAAACTTCTGTATCAGAAGAGATTACGAACAGAAAAGGCTTCACATCTCACTTTTGGATGAGGAAGGATGTGATCTGAGTGTGCAGTCATGAATGGCATGGAATATTTATACATAGGAAATGACTATTCTGTGTTTCTCGCAATCCAAGCATTAATAGCATGTTTTAAATGAATGAAAGTATATTCAAATGCAAAACACTGCTGCAGATGAGAACAGTAGAATGGGCTTCAAAGAGCAGTTATGTCACCTCACAGAAGAAAAGTTCATCAACAAGTAAGGTGTGCAAGCTGGCTCAAGATGTTGCTTTATTGCATGCTACAGGAATTTGGGAGAGTGTACTGCAGGATATAATAACCATATGCTTGTTGTGCTTCTATGTATTTTCCTGGGAATCTACTGGCCACTTTTAAAGATCATATGGCTTTTTTTTTATGTTTGTTCAGGAATACAAAAATTGAAAAAAAATTGTGATAGTAGAGAAAATGGGAAGTAATAAACAGAAGGGAAAGATATCAGTGTTCGATGGGCAAGAGACCCATGAAAGAGAATTGAAGAATAATATAGATGGGCAGAAGGCAAAATTTTGGCAGGAAGTGGAGTGAAAAACTGGTAGAGGGGAATTTCTGAAGAGGGAGTGAGTTGAAATATACATAAAGAAGAGTAGAGACTTCAAAAGAATTGTGAATGAATACATGACAGTGGTAATGGGAGAAAATCAGATATATCTGAGTACTGGAAATGCACAGCAGTGGGAAAAAAGTTTGACTGCTTTTTCTTTTTTACTACGTGCAGAGTCTTTGCAGGTCACCTGGATATGGTAACACGTTATGCATGGCTTTTTAAGAGAACATGATACTTTGGATATTAATTGCTCATGTGCTTGGGGCCTAATCTCATATCAGGACTATTCATTTATATGCAGGGGAATTTTACTTGTAGCCTAATGTCAACCAAACAGCTGTGTTTCTGGACAACTAGAGTCACTTCTACAGTGGCCAAATTTAATAAGACAGTATCCAATGCATTGAGATCAAAGCTTCCTACTTTTAATCTTCCGGTTTCAAATTTTAACATGAGTCTCAGGATAGAGTAGCTCAACTGAAAACAAGTGGCATGTATCTCTTTGCATGGGGTAAATCCCTACCAAGTTGTCTGTAATAAAGCCTTGTATTTTAAATCTGAGAAGGAATCTTATTCTTAAATCCTTATTAACTTTAATTCTTACATTACTTACTATCCAGATTACCAAAATACATAAGGGAATAGTCATTTACATTCAGTGTAAAATACCAGCAGAAGTCAAGAAGAAATTTTTTGGGTTACAGGATAAAGAAGCACATTCTCAGATGGTGTAAAGTTAGATTCCTCTACTAAAGTTAATGGACTAGGCCAATTAATGGTAACTGAAGGTGCAGTGCTGGTATGCTTTTATTTTTCTTTACAGATCAGTCATTTTCCCTGATACACTGCTTTTTATGCAAATATGTATGCATGATTAATCACTATGAATTATTAAAAACAGAGCTTGAAAGGTAAAGTTTCAGCATAATGTCTAAAGCAGGTAAGAACTGTGCAAATTGACTGGAAGAAGACAGAGTTCCATAAACT
Organism: Gallinula chloropus; assembly: GCF_964237585.1. Taxonomy (NCBI): domain Eukaryota; kingdom Metazoa; phylum Chordata; class Aves; order Gruiformes; family Rallidae; genus Gallinula; species Gallinula chloropus. Next base: position 400,110 of record NW_028168491.1, on the reverse strand, counting down.
AGGGCAACAGTGGGCAAGTAATTAGGCACCGAATGAGCTAGGGATGCATTTCCTACACAGTGGGCATGTGTAAATGCCCATAATTGCAGATATGAGCACAACTTGATAGTAAAACTTGACAGTGGGTGTGTGGAAAATGTCAAAAAATGCAACTTTGCTCTTCTAATCAGATTATGGAAATAAAATGAGGGCAAAATAACCAAAAGATCCTATTTGTTTACCTTAACAATATCCACGCATGCCAACAGATATTCCAGATATCAGAAATATTGACCTACCAGCCCAATGAAACAGACAGAGATCCAGTATTCATACAGTGGTTTCCATGGATGGCAGTAGGGTTTTCCAGGGGCCGGTCAGCAGACATACCACAGTGGTGTCTGCTAACACCGTCCTATGAAATAAACTGAAAATACTGCTCAACATGTCAGGTATACTTCAATACAACACAGATAAAGCAGGGCATATTACTTCTTCTGAAAGTCATATTATAATTTTTATGAGAGTAAAAATTTTAACTAATTGTTCATTTTGTGACAGTTTTCCCTCCCCTGGACGTAATCATTTGACAATATTTTAAATGGCATTTTAAGTATAGTGTGTTGAAATTCAATACTGGTGTGAAGTCAGAAAACTGCATGCTTTATGGCATTTTCAATATAATTTTACAGTACTAGCTGTGTAGACTCCTAAGGGAATATACCCAAAAAAAGGACAGTCTAGAAATGTGGCTAACATATTGCTTGCACGTGTTATCCTGTTGACGTTTTTTCCTCACTCAAGTTAATAGACAGAAGTGCACAATTTCCTGTAGGAAAAGACAGCAGAGTCAGTGCCAGTTTAAAATTCCCAGTGCTCATTAGAAAAACATCTGTGGCTATTTGAAAATAGAAGTAATCAAGCTTAATTATGGAATTTTATTTAAAATAAGACTTTCTGCATATTCTTTCAGTGTTTGTTCTATCAAAGAACTAGTAATAGAATGGCAGAGAAGGGAATTATCTGTTAAATTCTGTATAACCTAGGTAACATTAAGCAAATTTGCCTAAGTTTTATAAGTTGCCAGTGTTAAAATCCATCTTTAAAAACTTCTTCATTCTTGGCCAGTTGTGCTAAAAGTGTTAAAGTATGAAGAGATGGCACAGAATCTTAAATTTGAACCTTTGTGATCTAGATACTGGATTTTGAATGGAAGCAAAAATCTAAGTTATTAAAAGCTATATTCATTATAAATATTCCCTGCACTTTCAGGTACTGTATCTCAGGTATGGCTTAAAACATAGGGCTGAAGAGAATTGTTTCCCCCAACGCTATGTGGTAGATGTTTAATCCAACAGGTTTTAGACCATTTTGTCTCTATACACTCATCTACCAACAGAAAATTCTCAGTACTTTAAGCCTGACTTTTGATAAGAAGGCAAATTAAAAAACCTTCTTATTAGTAGTCACAGAAAAAGAATTGGAGAGCTGATGAGGTAGCACCAATGGCCTACTGCTGTAGGAGCCACTGTTACATCTGAAATTACCCATGCATCCTGGTGAAAGGGGCTTACCTGTAGAGCAATACCTTAAGTTGTCCCAGAGATATCTGCCATTCCAGTTTGCAGATCTTGCTATATGAGCAGGCCAACGGGAATCACACACAAATATAAAAGCTCTAGGAGCACTGGCCTTCCTTATGTCAGTCTTACTGTGGCAGTTCAGTGCCTCACAGAAGGGCAAAAATAAATTGAAAGTCTTGATACATCAAAGAATTGAAAAGCAAAAAAACAACTCTAAACTTGTATATGGCCTTGTAGGTTATATACATATACAGAAGCCCTGAAGCATTGTGTTTGTACAATATAAATACGGTAGAAACATGATGAACAGACAGCAATCCAATTTTTTCTATTCAGGTTTGCTGATAATACAAAACTGGGAGGAATGGCTGATACACCAGAAGTTTATGCTGCCACTCAGTGAGACCTGGGTAGGATAGATAGTTGGGTGGAATGGAACCAATTGAAGTTCGACTATGGCAAGTGTAGGGTCCAGCACCTAGGGAGGAACAATCTCATGCACCAGTACAAGTTAGTGGTTGACATGTTGGAAAGTAGAGCTGCAGAGAAGAACCCGGGACAGCAGACTCTCTATGAGCCAGCAGTGTGCCTTTGTGGCCAAGGTGGCCTGGGGTGCATTAGGAAATGTGGCCAGCATGTTGAAGGAGGGCCATCAGTATGTTATCAACACTGGTATCATCCTAAATCCCAAATGCAGCATTACATCAGCTACTAGAAAGAAAGTTAACTCTATTGTAGTCAAACCTAGGACACCTGGTGAGGCCACATCTGGAGTACTGTGTCCAGTTCTGGGCTCCCCAGTTGAAGAAAGACAGGAAACTATTGGAAAGAGCCCAGCAGAAGGCTACAGAGATGATGAAGGGACTGGAGCACCTCTCTTAAGAGGAGAGTCTGAGAGAGCCAGGTCTGTTGAGCCTGCACATCTGACTGTGATGGGATCTGATTAATACTTATAAATATCTAAAGAGCATGTGTCAAGAGGAGGTGTCTGGAATCTTCTCATTGATGCCCAGTGACAGGACAAAGGGCAGTGAGCACAAAATGCAACACAGGAAGTTCTACGTCAGTATAGGGAAAGACTTCCTCTGAGAGTGACCAAGCACTACAACACGTTTCCCAAACAGGTTGTAGAGTCTTCTCTGGAAATACTCATAATCTGTCTGGACATGATCCTGTGCAACGTGCTGTAGGTGATGCTGCTTTAGCAGGAGGGTTGGATTAGATGATTAGGAAGAGGGATGGACTGTTCCAACTCCCACCATTCTGTGATGAGGAATACAACACATAACACACCAAAGATCTCATATCACAACCTTGATTTATGAATCAAAAATCACACTAAGCTGCCATATGATTTCTTCCATTGATTTATCTTACTGCATTTTAAAACACTATAAACTCTTTTCCCCATGTTATCTGATTTGCTGTCATTCCTGAGTTTCCTTCCTTGCATGATTAGAAAATATTCTCTTTGTAATCTACTTGCATTACTGAAAATAGAGTATGTAAGAGGGAGGAGATAAAATACATATGTGTAAATGTATAATAGGCGCACATCGGTTGTACTGAACTTAAAAAGTTGACCTTGTTACAAAGTGGGATATGAATATTGATTTTGGAGACAGTACTGGCACAGGAAGCTATATTGAAGAAGTTGGCAGAATAGTTTTAAGGTAAATGTTGCTCATAGCTTTTCTGTCTTGCAAATATTTATGAAGGCAGTAGAGTTTGTAAGTACATAGGGAACATCTGTGTCTACTCATTTGTTTCTAAAAGGAAGTGTTTGTTTTCTGTGAAGACAATGCTGATTTCACTGTTATATGACAGGTAAATATTATAGACATGTAAATGACATAATTAACATTTTTGGTCTTTTGCTAGTTACCTAGGTTTGTCAGGATCTGTGGTCAAAATTTCACTTATAAATCAGAGTAGTTGATTTATGTATGTTTCTCATTTTCAAATAATTATTTTCCAGAGTTTTTCTTGAGCAGCAGCAGCAGCTATACGACTCTTACAATCCGTTTTCTTCTGTATGTGGAGAATCTACCTTTCACTCTTCAGTCAGGTGGTGATAGTTTGGCCCTGGCTGCAGGCTAGATGCACACCGAAGTCACTCTATCACTCCCCTTTTCAGCTGGACGGGGGATAAAATATACATTGAGAGGCTCAGGAGTCCGAGATAAGGACAGAGAAAGATCATTCTGAAATTAGTGTCATGGGCAAAACAGACTCAACAGAGAAGAAAGGAAAGAAAACTCTCTAATTTATTACACTACACGAAACACACAGTGAAAACAGAGTTGGATACTAAGAAGTGCGACCAGATCCCTTCATAGCAGACTTAACTTTATTCATTGTTTTTCTCCTTTCTTTGCCCACATTGTAGCACAGAGAGGGGCAGGGAATGGGGGAAAGGGGGTTTTGGTCAGTTCCTCGTGAGTTGTTTTCCATCGTGGTTGGGGAGGGTTGGGCATTCCTCACACCTTTCCCCTGCTGCACCCTGGGGTCCCACCCATGGGAGACAGTCCTCCATGAACTTCTCCATCATTGTGGCATGCAGCTTGAGAAACAAGGGGTCAAGCACTGCCAGGTTAACAGATAACAGGATGGAGCCTTTAGGCCATGAACCTCGGGGAAACTAAACAAGGTGGCAGCATCGTTGCCGGCCCCCTGCTGGGACAGGCTCCAGGAAAAAGTGTCCTCTATTGTTAAGGTCTATCTGCTGTCCGACGAGGTTTTAGAAGTTCTATTAGCATGGTAAGACAGAGATGCTGCTGGGACAGCAAAACGTTGACCAATCAGATGTAGCCCATGAACACTGTATGTTTGACAGAAAGCAGCCGTCAGCAGAGCATGTAAAATGGAATGATTCTTTACAATAAATCGACTCTTGCTTGCATCAAGCTGTGTCGGGTCCCTCTCATGAGTCCTTTCCCACGGGGCTTCAACTCTTCACCAGCTGTCCCAGTGTGGGTCACTTCTATGGGGTGCAGACATAAATCACAGAATGTCTCTGTCTCTCAAGCCCAGACTGGTCCAGCCTGGTCCTCCATGGAGTCACAAGCTTTCCTGCCTTCTCCAGCAAACCTGCTCTGGCGTGGATATTTCTCTCTCTCGTTCCTCTTTGTCTCTCTCCACGGGCTGCAAGTGTGTGCAAACAGTTGCTCCAACACTGGTCACAGTGTCTTCTGTATGTCTCCACCTGCTCCAGCGTGGGGCCTCTCCAGGGGCTTCAGGTGGGGACTCGGCCTTTTCCATGGGCTGTGGGGGGACACCCACTCCACCATGGGTTTCTCCACAGGCTGCAGGGGCATCTTTCTCTCTGGCACCTGGGGTTCCTCCTCCCTGCCTTCCCTGGCTTTGGTGTCTGCACAGTTTCTTACATCATCTCACTCCTTTCTCTGGTGGCAAAATGCAGCTGTTAGTAGTGGGTTTTTTTCTCCTAAATGTGATTCCCAGAGGTGCTGTGACCATTGCTGATGGGCTTGGCCTTGGTCAGAATGACTCTGGCCTTGAGCCGGCTGGTGTTTACTCTCTGGCCCCCACAGAGAGCTTCTAGTAGCTTCTTGCAGAAGCCACCCCTGCAGCCCCCCTTCTCCATCAGAACTCAGACACGCAAAACTATGACAAAGGTGTTCCTTGGCTTATGTGTATCAGTACATTTGCTTATCTTTTTTCTTCAAATTGAGTGATGGAATTGAATGATGTGCCTTCCTAACTTCTGGGAATATGAGTTAAGAGTATAGTGATGTAGCAAAAGAACCGATTCTGCTTATGTCATGCGTATTAGCTTTTTTAGCTGTGGTGGGCTTTGAAATGAGCAGGTAGTATATTTCTGCCTATATCATTATGATAATTAAATTTGATTTTTTACGTTATATCATTGGTATTCAGGATTTTGTGTAATGCTTTATTCGATAGACTTCAATGAAATTATATAACTAGCTGCCTTTTATCCTTGCCAATCAGGTCAATTTGGCACAACATAGTTGACATGGCTCATAAAAATGCATACTGACAAAGCTCTCTCCTCTTTCCTGAAGACTGGTGCTGATACAATTGTGTACATATTTTCCACATTTTCCAGTTACAAACACCCATCTTTACATGACCGTAACAGTGGATATTTTAAAGATCCATGACAATAATTAAACTTTGAGTGCAGGTTCTCTTTTGTATATGCATATGTAGGTGTGTGTTTAAGTCTTGTGTGCAAGATTTCAGTTTTTACATAGCCTCTGAGTGTCCTCATTCAGATAGGTCTTCACAAGACCTTTGCATTAAAGTATTTTATTAGACTCTCAAGACTAGCTTGTAAATCAGTTAAGCCTTCATTGTCTTCATGGCTTAAGTGTACATGCTTAAATTAATCTTGAATGTAAACCTAACTGTTAAAAAGAAGTATATTGTTTTAATTATAAGGTAAGTTGGCACTTCTTAACAGTTTGGATGCCTGTAATAGTTATCTGTATTAAAGAAAAAAAAATAATTCAGACAGTACAACCTGATGATTCTTAACTGGAGTCTAGATAAAAGAATTTTCTTACTTTTTGTTCTTATAATTGCTATCAATTTCTGCCTTTCTCTGTTAGGCCTCTGCTAACATTGCTTCCTTGCGCTTAAGTGGCCTTGGATTTCAGAGTTAAACATTAATGACTGGCAAATCAGGGTTCTTGCCAAGATGGGCTTTCCTCAGATGCACTGCCCAGTCAAACTTGGAGAACTAAGATCTTACTAATTATTGCTATATATACATTTGCTCGACACTAGCAATGCCCTACTTTCTCCTTTTCACTTTTTCCCTCCTTTTTACTCCTGCCATGCATACATCTGGAGGCAAATTGAGTACAAATATTACTGTGTTTGCCTCCCAGATTAGAACTGGGCGTTAATTATCTGCCATTATGAATACTAAAATGAACATCAAAATTTCACAAAATATTCCTGCTTACAAAATGTGCCCTATGTATTCACAAATCACAGCTTTGTGAATGTTGTCTTTTGAAGATCACCAAAACAGAAACTAAGTATACCCTATGTAGACATGCAGAAATAGAACCTGACTGATGGGTACTGCACTGAAGCACATGGACTTCTGATGATGGGAGTCTGTCCAAAAATGAAGAATGAAAGGCAAATATGTATTTCTCTGTGTAGCTGCATTATATGTTTTTGGACTAAAAAATCTGTTTCATACTGATCTCTGACTGCAATAAAAGAAAGCCTCTTGTTTATTTCTGAGGAATACTGGAAATAGTACATTTGCCATTTTTCACTCACATTTCAAATTCTCCTAGTATGTCTTACAAAATATCTAAAGGAAAAAGGAAAAAGAGAGGTGAAAAAAAGTTACAACTCAGGGTAAGTGATCTGACAGAGACTAGAAATTGCATATAAAGTCATTTGCAACATGTCTAGGTAATATAAGTATTCTTTGAGTCATTAGGTTATAGGCTAACTTCTAATCACATGTGCAATGACGACTTCACTGCTTACCATCCTCCAAAGGTTGACAAATCTTGCTGATTAACAAAGTCAGATAGGATGTAGCAAGTGGTCTCCTGTGCTCTTTTAAAGACATATTATCAAGACAATGCTACCTATAAGATAGGAAATAAACAATTTGTTATTTGTTATGTGCTTTCTTGAATAAGGAGTTGTGGGTTTAAACTGCAAATATTAAAATATTCCTCTTTTTTTCCAGTGAGATCTATGATTTTAGTCACATGAAACCCTATATTAAGTCAGTGGAGTACAGATTCTCTTAAGCCTCTCTATTAGTTTACCAAGATGTCTTAATGTCATATTTTCTTTTCCTTTGTGCTTGTTTGATCACTTTAGATACAAATCAGAAAGCTGCTCTTTCAGTTTAAAAAAATTCAGAAGCTCCAAGACCTAATCAAAGAAAATCATTGTGTTTATCTTAGCATCTTTTCAAAACCAAACAAATCTTTAAATGTTATTCCACTGAGATACAAAACTATGAATCAGATTGGTGTGCTCAGTCAGTGAACAAATTAGTGGTTCTTAATTCTCCAGTAGTTTCATGCCCCTCTTATACTGTGGTGCCCAAAACTGCACACAGTACTCAAGGTGAAGCTGCACCAGCGCAGTATCTTTCTGTAGAGCTTCCTGGAAATGCCTGTACTTCATAGAGAATTAAAAAAAAAATCATCCACAGCTTTTGCATCCCCTGCTTCAATTTTATCAAAGATCTGCCAAGGGAATCCGTTATCTTCCCTGTAGTCAGGAACTCTTTTCACCCCAGAAAATGGATGTAGAGTCCTGCATAAGGTTTTGGTAAAGCTGCCACAGAGCTTTTGTTTGCGTAGCTTGGCTCACCACAACAGAAAGGAAAGGAAGAGGACTGGAGTAAGGCACCCCTGTTTTGCTAGCTGAATAACAATGTCTGCAAAGCATGTCCTCGTCAAAATTATTGCCTTGTTTCATCATTGGCTTAAAGTAAATATTGCTTCGGCATTGTGATTGAGAGACAAAGCAACAGAAAGAGGAGCAGGCTTAGAGGTTAGATGTAATTTCTCTGTCTTATTTTATCACATCCTTTCTCAGCCTTTTCCCTCAGATACACTCCATACACCTTTTAACTACCAATGCATTATATGCTTTAAAGTAGTAAAAAACACTGAATAGAAAAATGTTTTTAACAGTTGGCACTTTTCAAAAATATCCTTAAGTCTCGCTGTAGCAGCCTGTAAAGAATGTAATATGAATGAAGTGAACATTAGGGTAATTTACATTATAATTTTCCTTATCCTTTCCAATCCATACTAGGGAGTGTGTGTATATATGTGGAATTTAATGCCCATACAGTCAAAGAAAACTCCTGGGATTTTTATTTTTTATTTTTTTTATTTTACGAGATCTATTTCAATAATTCATAATGTTTAAATGAAACGATCATAGCTGTAGAAGAAAGGGAACACCTCACTGAGTTCAAATGCAAAAAGGAAACAGCATTTTGGAAAAAGCATTTGATATCTGTTAAATATTGCAGTTGAGTTCCTCTTGAAAAATATTTTAAAATTAACCCATCATAATTTCTACAATTATTTTGAACCTTTAAGAGTATAAATATTACTTCAAACAACCAAAGAAAAATTTAAAAGCTAATGTTTCTTTCATATTTGGACAGCAGTATTTTTCTTTATGTAGCTTTCCTCAACACACTAAATTGCTTCAGTCATTTTTGTAGGACTTTTCAGTATTAGAGTAGGAGGAAATCCATCTTGGATGTGGCATATCAGTAGCATTATTTTCACTGTGTACTTTCCAATGTGTACTTTCAAGAAAATAAACCTTCTTTCAAGGAAATAACCATGGTTCTTTTAACAAAGCGTATTTTCTTCTAATGTGAGTCAATATATACTATCATGCGTCTTAAAGCACTTTCAGGAGAACTTTAATGAGCCAATACAATTTGTCACTGTTCAGTCCTGTAACGTTATTAAAATAAAAAACTTGCATTGAGTTTATGTTGCGTTAGTACATGAGGCCTTTGCTGCTATGCCTACGGTGCTTCTGAATAGACAGCCTTGGTGTCTATTCCTTGGATCCACTGGACTTGATATTAATACTGAGATGAGGAAAGAATGTTGAGGGTTATGCTTCTTAAGAGATGGTTTTATGGTTTCAGTGTAAGGTTGCGTTCACGGTCTTTAAAAACATTTTTATAATTTTTATTGATAAAAATAGACAGGAGATTGAAGTTAAAGTAATTGCTTTATATTACTTTCTACAAGTTTTCTGCTGTACATATACCTTGTTTTGAGTGAGCAGACTTGTAGTGAAGGTTGGATTAGCTGAAAAAGTAGAAAAGTAGTATAGCCCAATAACAGAAATTATTTTCCTTAAAGTTTTAATTCAACAAGGTTAAAAATCAGTTTCTTTTTTTTTCTTTTTTGAGAGAGAGACCAACCATCAAGTTTAAGAAAACATAGCAGAATGGTGATCTTTCCTAATTTTCCTAACAGTTTTAGGATTAAGAGGCAAATAGACTTCAGTTTTTTTTCTATTTAGTTTCATTTAGTATAAATGTTTCAATTCATAATAACATCAAGTAATTAAGGAGGTAACAGAAAATTTATTTTGTTGCTATTGTTGACTACAGTTAATGCTGATTTATTATATGGATTTTTTTCAAATACTGATATCAGTTGAATATGTGCTGCTAAATGAGTGCTTTCCACTTACAAAAATGTTAACAACTGCTAACTTTTCAATTGAACATTGAGCAGATACAAGTCATTCAACTGAGCAGATACAAATCATCCACTAATAAATTAGTTCAGATTCAGAAAGGAGAAAAAGTGTATGGTTACATTGTAGAGATTCGTTGTTATTCCTTACTAAGTTTTGATAGATAATCTACTGGCAATCTATTTCTATATTTGTCTTTCTAGTTAGAAATAAGAAAGCTAAGTATTTAAATCATAACCATGTGAAAAAGCAGATACAATGTTCTACTCTACCACTGAGTTAAAGATGTCTAACACTTGAGTTAAACTATTCAGTTTGCCCAAATGGGTTTGTAATTGGAAAAGTTTATAAATATCTTCTAGTACAAGCAGAGCTAATCTATTGGAAAGTGGAGCATCTACTAATCATATTGCTCTATTTACTTCTAAAGTATCAGAATGACTATGTGATTTTGCCTTTTTATCATCTTGTCTTCATATAATACATAGTAAAAATGCAACTAATAAGAAAAATACCATGCAACATTTTTTTGTCTCTCATGTCTTTAGTTATTATAAACTGAAAAATGTAAAAAAAAAACAAAAAAAAATAAATTCTTAATCTGTTCTTGTCCGGGGTGAAAAGGTGTTTGACATGGTTACAATTTAGTCAATCTGGAATTGATTAATTGTATAACATAAATCAGAGGTTAAATCTTAACAGCATTTAATGATTGACTAATTTAAAGATTTACAGGTGATTTCGTAAAAATACGTGTATATATCTATATTGATTAAATAGTAACTTAAATATAGATACTAAGATGACAAGGTTCACACTAACTTACTATAATGTATCTTAAAGTACATAGGTAGTGATATGTATACATAAAACATAAGATAGACAAACAGTAATATGTCCAACAGAAATATGTGACCCACACTCATATAGGCAAGTATCTGTAGTTTGTGTATGTGGAAAGGTGGAGGAGAGAAGCTCTTTCCTCTTCAAGTTTAAGAGAAAAAACTCACAATGCATCAGCATTCCTCAGCAAGTGACAGTTGAGACTCAAAAGGCTGACTTTACCTTGGTCCTCTGTCAGCAGACAAATCTTGAGGGATTTGCCTGACAGACATTCCACCTCAGGGGAGATTCTGGTCACAACATACTGTGATCCAGGACAGCTCAAAGGGTCTTGCTTAGAATCGCTATTTATAGTGTCCAAGGCAACTGACGTTTGCCAGGTACTTTTCCATGTTGGTTCAGCTCAGTTGGCAAAATATTCTGGTACCTTCCACCAGCTGTGTAGACTTGGAGCTTTTCTGACATCTCCCCCTTTTGGGTCTTGACCCAGATACTGATATGTACCAGGTTATCAGGAGGAGAATGATCATTATTACCATTCCCAATCAACAGGGAAAGCAAGAGCCAGGCACATTAAGGGGGTGGTCCGAACACTTTGCTCTGTTATCTTTCACGATCTGTACCCAACTTATCACAGGCTGCTCTGCAGCCCAGGAAAAGGGGGAGAGCTCACACAAGCACCGAGCAGCTCAAGAGAGAGTAGCACCACCATAATTCTGCTCTTTTTAATGCGGAGATTTTAAAAGTAATTACAGTGTCTTTCTTGCATGAGATTCTAAGAACCAGAAAGACAGACTTTACTATGAATTTAGTGACCATTTATAGGCATTCCATTAAGCCCTACAGAACTTAATGTACTCAATTTAATTACTCAGATAATATAATTTTATGTGAATTTTAGAACAAAAATATGATTAATCAAGGAAAATCTAAGCTTTACAAAATATGAAAATTATGTAAGATAACTCTTTAAACATCCAATTAATTATTTTTTCTAATTTGCCTTAAAGGGCATCCTTAGTTTTAATTTATAGAAACCATCTAAATGCTGATATATTTATTACTGGTGATTAATATGCTTAAGATAGTTTTTGAAGTCTGGAAAATGAATTTATGGTGTTCAAAACCTGTAAGTGTCAGAATAGATATTTAAGATGCTCTGACTGTCTGAATGCACTTCAAATCAGATCACTTTTAAAGTTTCAAATATGTGGAAGCATATATTAGCAGCAAAGCTCCAACAAGTCTTCGAAACCAAGAGATAACGTTGTTTTCTTGGTAAATCCCTGAGGAAGGTGTTTCTCTCTGTGCTTATAATTGATAAAAGGTAGTTATGAGGTCAGTGAGAAATCTGGCAGTCCTGGAGAACATGAAGAGGATGTCATGAAACTAGAAATAACATGTTTACCTAAAACAAAATTCAACTCCAAACTGGTGCCGTTTACCACAAAGGGATGTGTTATGGTCATACAAACTGTAGTTGCTTTCATCTTTGTACCTCTATTACTTTGAAAAAACAAAAAATCTCTTAGCTGGAACTTGGTGGAAGTAAATCATGTGAATCTAACAGAATTGGTTCAATGATTTCTATAATAATATTTTCAGTTGAAGTAAATTCACCGTAGTGATATCATAGCCAGAACTTTACAGTACATAAAAATACAAAGCAAGTTGATGCAGGAGCAGCAAATAAGATTGCACATTGAACGCCAACTGTATAATCTCCACACTATGAATCTCTTAAAGGCTGTAAATAGTGATTGAGTATTTTTTTGCTGCTTATATCTCCTTAAATGTAATTATCTCCAGCAGTCTCTGGGCATTTTTAATCTTCATGAGGGATTTTCTGTAGAAGTGAAACTTTGAAAATCTACTGTACATTTATTCTCTTTGTTATAAAATAGAAATCCTGTGAATAGCGTGTATTAAATGAGTAGTGTAAATGTACAGATTTGCTGCAATTTGATCATTATGTAGCTTTCTGCAATTCCTGTTATATCCAACAAAATAAGATAGAAATTGCAGTAAAGTGTTAGATGGAATTACATTAGTCAAGACTGTTAATAGTGATCATTCTTACTTGCTTCTCTCCATGTCAGAAAAGTCATGCTTGAAACTTGCTACTATAGCTTTTGTTTCCAGTTACTTGAAGTACAGTGTTATCTAGACAAGAAAATGGGGAGAGCTTTTGAGTTTATTACAAAACCGAGTTCTTGCTGATTTCATATTTTAGGGTTTCAGCCATGCATGCCCTATATTTTTTTAAATGGAATCTCACTTACAAGCATAGGAAATTTCATTTAAAAACAGCAGAGGACATTTTCATTCCTATTAGTTTTTCAGAGGATACCAAAAATATTTTATAAGAAGTTTAACTGTTCCTCTGACAGGAAACAAAATTGTCCTTGTGATAAGAACAACCAGAGCATAAAACTCTGCCTAAGTGCTTCATAATAAGTGATATTTTTGCACACTTTTTTTCCCCCCAATTTTATCTCATTCCATTATGTTATTTATACTAACCAATATGCAGAAGAACTTTTTCACAGTGAGGGTGACACTGGCACAGGCTGCCCAGGGAGGTGGTGGAGTCTCCATCTCTGCAGATATTCAAGACCCGCCTGGACGCCTGTCTGTGTGATCTGTCCTAGGGAGCTGCTTTGGCAGGGGGGTTGGACCCGATGATCTCTGGAGGTCCCTTCCAACCCCTATGATTCTGTGATTCTGTGATTATTACAATTGCAGTGTCCTGCATTATTTTGATTATTCCCAGTTTCTGAGTAACAGGTATCTAAAATTTTAAAGTAGTTGATTGTCTTTTTATTGTACTTTTCCTGAGGAGTTTCTATTTGTGTCTTAAGTAGCTGACTACTCTCAAAGTCTGTTGAAGTAGTCAGGAACTGGAAATGTTTGACAACTGGCAAAATAATTTCTGAAAAGAAAAAAAAAGAAAACTAGCTACTACAAAAACTGGACTTTCCTCAGTGGAGCTCTTGTCTATATAAGATACACTTTCCATCAAGCAGAGCTGCTGCTTCCACTTCAGCATAAAATAAATTGCTTTTATAGCATGAATTACCAACCATTTACCCATTTACATCAGTTCTTGTCAAAATATGGACTTGGGAAAACATTTATTTGCAAGAAAATTAATCTTGCTGTTCATTCCATTTTTGAATATAGAAATAGCAAGAGGATCCAGTTTTTATATTATTTTGTGAAAAAACATGCATTTCCTATATCAATAAGTGTAGTAAAACCAACAATATGTACAACTGAGCCACCCACCATGCAAAGGAAGCAGAGCAGCGATTCAAACAAAAGATGGAAAATTATCTGTGCATTGAGTAGATAATACCTGATTTATTTCTGTTGTGATTTGGACAAGTATCAATTTTAGCATTTATGTGTATTTTTAAGGCTATTTTCCTTAATTTTTTCCCCTTGTGCTCTTCCTTTGAAGATTCTACCATACCCTACATACAGTAGCATTTAATCCTTTTTTCCCAGCGGACAATAATATTTTACTGCCGTTCTAAAATATCTAGGCGAGCATCTATCCAATCTACAGAAGAACTTCAGAGACAGCCATAAAGGGGGAGAAGCCATTATGTGTCATGTGGTCACAGAGCTAGAAGAGACTTCAATCTCATCTTCCCCCAGTCTGAAAACAAAATCAGTAAAACCAGTGCCATGCAATAATTATATTTGTTCTCTTCCAGCACCAAGCAGTGGTTCATCTTACAAAATTTTGGTGTCTGTAGGGTATTTGTATTTGTAATGATGTCTATTATGGGAAGGTAAGCCTGCAGCAGTCAGATATACTATTCTTGTACCTGGTTTGCAACAGGTCTTTTCATTGAAGAGTTTTATCTGACAATAGTAATAGTTTCTTTTCTGAATATAGAAGTCTTTTTAGATTGTTAGGAATCCAACCTCTACAATTCTGTGATTCTGTAATCCTTTCTATTGCAGTGCTACCTGAACTAGGGTATGAAGTTTAGCTGTTTAAACAAATTCTGGTATTTAGGACATCTTGTGGTATTTATTAAAACTGAAATAACTCCCTGTGAATGAAAATCACACTTGTGTTCTGCTTAATTAGTTAGATTTCTTAACAAGTGTAGTGCAGGTGGTATGTGTTTTGAGAACAGAGGGGGGCTATGTGCCTGTTTCCCCCTAGCAGAAGGATTTTCCCCCCTTGGGCACAATCTGCCAGACATTCTCTCTCTCTTTGGCAATGACATGGTCTACATGTTTTTCAGATGATGACTTTAAAAATGGGAAAGAGACTATGTTTTCAATTACCTTAAGAAAGGAAAAAGAAAAAAAAAAAAAGAAGAAAAAATAGTACCTGTCCTTGGGCATTGAAAAGTAAAAGGAAAGGAAAAAGATACCATAGTTAAAGGTGAGATATACCCCAGCGCCTATTACCGGGCCTATTATAGTTCTTATTACAGTTCATTTCAGACGGTTGAACTGGTACCATCACCTTGCAAGCTGAAAGTCCAAGTTACAACCTTGCTATTTTCCAACACAAACTAGAAGCCCCAAATATATTTGAATCTTTTGAATACTATGGCCAGCCATTGGGAAAAGCGTCTCAAAACAGTTCTTCTAAACAAGTACACTGTTTTTCACAGTAAAGGTCCAGAGCGATCTGAGAGGAGCACTGAATTAACAAAGCTGTAGTCTTATTCTTCCCTTGTTACCATTAATAATTTTCCAGTATGCTGTTAAAGATAGTCTGCCTTGCTCCTGTTTCTGGTTTTGTTGCTGCCTTCGTAGCTGTATTTCCTCTACTTCTTTTCTGGGCTGTTATCTAAGCCATTTAATATCTTGTAAAATAATACTTGTATATATTGCATTGTGGCTTGAAGATAGTTGGTTCACAGCTAGTTGCTCAACTGTTAGCATCTGAGTACCTTTTGGGCTTTTTCTTAGTTAGATTGTTTTATTATCTACCTGTTTCTTTCCCTGGTGACCAACTTATAAACAATACCAGTATATTTGCATGTTCAGATAAACTATTATGCCATACATGACCTATATCTATGGCTAGGTCACATAACTGTAGAATCATTATACCTACATCTCAGGTATGCTCCAGGAAGAATTTCTCTGGTAAAGGAGAACTGTATTGGTATTCTTTGTACCTCAGGTAGAGATGTCCTAGAAGCTGCATTTCAAATAATTAAATCCCATCAAGAACTGTTAGGTACTGAATCAGTGTTATTGGACTGAACTGAGGATTAAGGAATCATAGTTTACAGAGAGACTGACAAATCTCAATGCTTTTCCAGAACTGTCTTTAATTAATAAGCAGACAGATGGCTATAAAATATTTTTTGAGAAGACGGTCTGGCTGAAGACCAGATTTCCAGAGGAGACAAAACAAATCAGGAGTCACACCACTGGTAGAAAATGCTGCCAAGTCTTGTGAGATATGATTAAACTTTTTCATCATAATGTGAATTACATGTACAGAGAAGATTCTGCAAAGCCCACTGGAGACTTCATTAAAGCTATCCAGTTTTACCTAGAGGGCTCCTGTGTGCTCAAGGAGTGCTAGAAGTACAATATGCTCTTGTCCTAAGCTCTAGCGTTAGTAAGATGTGCTTTTCTCTACCTAAAAAGAAACATTCTCATGTTTCTCTTTCATGGCAAAAGTAAAGATTAATTTATTAGACAATGCTTTATTCAATGAATTGGTGGCTTTCTCTGCAAACACACTGAGAAAAATTGTAGTTCCCATTCTGGTTTGCCTTTCTACACTCCACTGAGCAGGACTCTGAAGTCCTTTTATTTTCAGGATAGTTAATACAGTTACTAGACATGGGATCCAAATATCTTGGCAAACTCTATCCTTAGTCTTGATATTCCATAAGGCAGAATTATGACTGAACTTGGAGAGGCATGACTCGAAACCTCCAGTACTGGACCTGTGTTCCTTCAAATACTTAGAAAGTGTATGTGTGTGCTTTTTTTGAGCATTTCTATAGCTTCGCATAGATGCAATGAAATGAAAAAAATACTCCGTTTTAACTCATCCCTTCTGCAGTTTGCTTAATTTAGTTTATGGCATGGTCTCAGAGCAGGAGACTTCTAGTTTTCCAGAGTTATTGCCTGTGTTCCATTTCACACTAAGGACTGCATTCTGATCTGACTGAAGCACGCATATAATCGTACAGTGATTTTTGGGTAGGTAGGTGTATGGAGCTTTTAGCATCTTTTCCTGTTTATTAACATATGAAACACCAGCTATGTCTTCAATCTGAGTACATTATTAGCACTGAATTCGAATTTTGTTCTGTGGGTTCAGAATAACATCTTTTGTCTCTGTATGATTATGTATAGAAAATTTGAATATTAGTTGACACTTGAACAATACTGTGCTGTTTTTTAATCCTGATATTGGAGTGTAAAGGAGAGTACCTGACTTTAAGGTGCATTTGTAATCACAAGTATGAACATTGTTTTAAACTGTCCAAACTGTATTTCATGTGCATTTGGAAAATGTAAATAATTTCTTGTCAGCAAGATCAATACAGTGCTGTCCAAATTGTTCATTCATTATTTTTAATTTTTCAAGTGATAGCATTACTGTCAGCTTTGGTTACAGAACTTCATTTAATTAAAAATTCATTCACTGTAGGAAGGATGGTGAAGTGAATCATGTCTCAGTAATGGAAATCAGGAAGGGGAAGGTGTTGTTCTGTATGTTGAAACAACAACTAGAAGGTCGTTCTAGATATATGTTTGAGGCAGAAGCTTTGCCCCAATTGCCTGGGACTAGAGTTGTCCAAATTGTCCAGGTCACACCAATAGTACTGAGGGTTAGACTGTATGCCTAATGGTTCGAAACAATGTAAGTGTTACACACAAGGCTTATCTAGTTGCTTTACTACATGCTAAACTCTTTACTTAACAGCATGTTTATTAACTGCATTCTGAAAAGTTTGTCAAAGCTATGGCAATGATTGTAAAACAAGAAAAAAATGGTCTTAGAGAAGGCCAGTTTGTGAGAAGCTTATGGTTCAAAAAATCACCATTCTTCCATTCCCTTTGGATAGCAAATTGGTTTTTGAAATTATCTCTTTCCATATCTGTTATAGTATAGCATGACTGAAGTGCCTTGAGGCAGCCAGTCAGTCTGACAGACAATTTAAACAAGGTGCTGTACAGGTGCATAAAATCCCTTCTTCTTCTAGTTCCTTACCTGATTAGAAACAGGAAAGGGAGTAGCAGGAAGATAGGCAAAGACATAGTCTTCATCCATTGGTAAATACAGAAAAGTTCAGAATCCCAAACTGACTAATGTTCAATGAATGCAGCTCCATTAGGTAATGGAGGAAAGCTTGGTTTATGTAATTAGGGTAGGAGCAATCGCCATCTCCAGCCACTCCAGCCCATATAACTCCTTCCACTGCAGTCAACGCAGCTCAGCCTGGGGACCCAGGGACCTGGGGTGTCTGTCCCAGGCTGAGTGAGCCAGCTGCCACATTCCTGTTTGCAGGTTCAACCAGCAGCGAAGCTGAAGAACATGTTCCAGAGACCAGTAATAACTGTGGCTATTATTGTGTAGGACAAGAACTGATAATCAGATGCAGTGAAACTGAGAATCACATACCTAAATGCCTCCATAGTTCTCAAATGCTATCAAATATTGGTTATAAATTTTGGAATATATTGCTGAATCTAATCATACATTTGTGGCTTAGTTACTTGGATCGTGCTCCTTTTTATGTGAGGAGTAAATGGTGGCTCTAGCCTTTGATCTTAATGCTTGTAGGATCGTGGATAATCTTTCATTATATTAACATACACTGATATAACGTCCTTGAATTTCTGAGTTTACATGAATGCTACTAAGAATTTACTTCAGTCTTGGTGACCTTGAATTTAATATTTAAAACAAAGAAACTATGGAAATGCTTTGAACTGGAACTTGATACACAGGTTTCCTGCACAGGTCTGCCAATGCACTGAAGATCTAAATGATCATGTGCTTGGTGTTAGTTTGGGGCTCTTGTTGAGGAGTTCAGGGTAGTTTCAGTGTCAGCTTGAAAAACAGACGATTATACCAAAAAGTTAGCTGTTTAAATATAACTGGAGAAAGCACCTGATAGGAACCTGCAAATACTGTGTTTGCATCCACCACACAAAGGATTAACTTGCACTTTCTGTCTCTCTGATCTGTTTGTAAAGCCTCAGATGAACTGATTTAATCAGTCACTAGAAATAGCAAGTTAATAAACCCTGTGAGGCAGGTTTCTGAATGCACTGTCCTCTCTTCATCAGATAAGACAATGCACATGCAGGGAAGAGAAGATAAATCCTGTTCCTCAACTTTACTTTTCTGTCAATCCAAAATAACAATGCACACAGTCTAGGATTGGCACCATTTTGGTGGGAGTCAGTTGGTCTGGTGAGGGTATTATGCACTAGTTAGGCAATTGAGGGATCCCTAGGAGTTTTTTTATTCTCCATCTGATGTGTATTAGTGGGAGAGGGTTATTTACCTTTGTCATAGCAGTTTATGGCTCACTGCTATAGTATCATAATTTTGCTCTGAAGGTGATACCACCTCAAGCCAAGTCTTTGTCCAATTTCTTGAAATGCTTGTCAGAGCTAATATTTAGCATGGTCACTGATTAATTACTGCAATATCTCTGATAATTCTGCGGTGCCACCAGTGAACTCCTAAGTGTTCACTGATGTGAACACAGAAATTGAGGAGCTACCAGCAGTAATTTTTGGCTGATGGGCAAGACTGTTGTAGAATTTTATTCTTTTTTTAAAATGCTGGTCATATGAATGTTCTGGTAAAGCCTTTCAGTTATGATGGTTTTTAATTGTATTTTGGGAAGGACTTACGTTAGCTGAGTTATTTTTAGTAATAGGTGCTACATTAAGTAGCATCTGTCCTCAAGCTCCAATTACTCATTACTGCCCTCTATCCATTGCCCTTTATTTCAGCCAAGCCAACTATTGGTGAGGCACGTGATAAACTGTATTCAGGAACAGAATTTAAAATTATGCTTATTCCTTTTTCCTGTTGCTGTTCAAACATTGTCCGTTTGATAATCTGTTACTCAACCGTCTCCACAAATAGTTGTTTCCATGTTACTGAAGAAGGCAATAATGCGTTGTGGATCAGAAGTTGGGTAGGAAAATGGGAGAAGGAAGGGGAGCTGTATTATCTGTTTTAGCTAACAAAACAAGATTATGTGAATCTTTTTTTACCATTGTCCACTAAGAACTGCTTGGCTAGTCGTCTTCCTAGCTGAAGTCTGCAGAACCCTTTTACATTTTTCAAACTTTCTACCTTTTGTACCAATAAACTGTTGTTAACTCCTCTCCCTTCCTGCTTTCATCTTAAACAGATTCTAAATTATTTTCTTCAAGCGTTTTCAGGGACTTCATTGGCAAAGATTTATAAGTAGAGAATCAAGTTCTGTCTTATCAAGGACATTTTTCTCAAGTAAATTGACACATTCACTTCTGAAGAGTATTCAGTTAAACAATTTCATACAAACATCCTCTGCTTCCTGCCTTTTAGTCTGAGTCAAGACACTAATTCATTCTCACCTCTTATAAACCACCTTCAGAAAGACAGGCAAATGAATGTATTCAGTGTGAAAATGAAAATGCTACAGATTGTCATCAGATCTTTCAGAAACGGGCCAAGACATTAGATTTTAGGCCTAGTTTCAATTTTGTAGAAAGTTTCCAGCACAAATACTCATTGCCCAAGAAGCTCAATTCTAGAGAAAGCTGAACTGGAACTTCACTTCATGGGATTCATGGAATCCTTTTTTCTCAGAAAAATCTGAGGAATGGGAATATGATTCCTAAAATTCAGCAATGAATCCTTCTTCTCTTAATCTCTGTATGAAGAGAGAACTAACGAGAAACTGCAAAAGGGGGCTGTAGAAGGAGAAGGGTTGGAGAAAACTTCCATCCTGTAGACAAAAATTAGGGAGTCACCAGTGTGAATTCTTGCAGGTAGTTGCCAATGACTTACATCAATAACATTGCAATGTAATCTAATAACTGTATAATATTTCCTTCCCAACTTGCCTTTTTCTTCCTTCATCTAGAAAACACGTCCTTTCCTGTGAAAAAATACTGACTCGGGTAATAGTATGGGAAGCTAATAATGTTCTTTATTCTGCTGCTCTGCAGGGTTTCCGCTGCAGATGAATGACTCGGATCACTGGCTATTCCAACATTCGTTTCAAGGATGCATGCAGTTTATTCATGTGGATGACCAGCTGGTGGACTTGCACGCAGTGGAGCACGGGCAGCTGGGAAGCTTTGCCAACGTTACCATTGACATGTGTGCCATTATCGACAGGTGAGTTGTGGAGACATCTCTGATACTTGATAGATGTCCTGCATATTCTGCAAATACACAGTGATACAGAAAGGATGGTTCTGACACTGCCAGTGATCACGTCAAAGCATCCCTACCTTTTTAGCAGTGGGAACTGGAGATGATGGCTGTAAGTTGTAGATTTTGCACTTTGCAGTGGAAAGCATATCTCCAATATCCCTAGTCTCGGGCAGAGGAGATGAAAAGCTCTTTCAAGTTCAGTTAAGCCCACAGGTCAATAATATGGCTGCCTTGAATAGAGGGAACTCTCCCAAAAAGTCACACATTTTGTTGATTTCTTAGATGATTTCTATGGAGTTCTTTTTGCAACTAGCAGTTGTGGTTCCTGGCTTCAGTGCCTTCTGGCTTTGCTGAATTTCTCTGAGAACTGAAATAGGTCCACATACTTGCACAACTGTGCAAACATTATTAAAATAATGCTTAGTTTTTTGGTTTTTTTCCTCCATCCTGACCGAAACCAGGACACAAACTGAGAAGAGTAGATCATAATTATTGCAGGCTTTCTCTTTGAGCCCCACCCTTTCAACCAGTTAATTTCTGTTACTCCTGATTAACAATTTCTTCTTTGTTGCCATAAAAGAAGAAAACTAGGAAAGACAGGGAAAAAGCAAGTAGCCCAACTCCTTAATGCAGGCAGCTTGGTTTATTAAACCCTCTGTGAGTCTGCTGGAATGCTGAAAGTGACCTTTTAGAATTCTGCTTTCAAAGAAGCAAAGATTACATTATCACAGAACCCTAAAATAACTGAGGTAACAAGCAAACATTGGAGTTCGTGTGGTCCAAACATGATTCAAAGCAGGGCAAACTTCAAAGCTGTGTCAGGTTGCTCAGGGCCATATCCAGTCAAGTTTTGAGTAACTCCATGGATGGAGATTCCACAGGCCAACTGACTCTGAATGTCATCAGTAAAGATCTGCATAGCTGTAGTAAGGAAATATATGTGCTTTTATTTTCCTACTGAAAATTAAGAGAGTCTCAAAGAGATAAATGGTACTGTGAATAAATGAAACATAGCATACTGCTTTGGTCACACAAAATGTCTTCTCTTCCTGAAATGTTGATAATCACTTTGCACTAAACGTGTTGTGGTGAGTTGACATTTTTCAGCAGCCAAACAACCCTTCTTACCTTTTGCTCTCTCCTTTCTCCCAGCAGATAGAGGAAAAAATGGAAGGATGGTGAAATGATTTATGGATTAAGATGACAATTTAGTAAGAATGGCAATTTAATAAGAGAAGCAAAAGCTACACATACAAGCAAAGCAAAAATAAGGAGTTAATTCACTCCTTCACATCAGCAGGCAGATGTCCAGACGCTTTCTGGGAAGCAGGGCCTCAGCACATGTAATGGCTGAAGGGAAGCTCTATCACACTAAACACCTCCTCTTCCTTCTCCATTCCCTGAGTTCTTATTGCTGAGTATGACATTGTATGGAAAATTCCTATGGTCAGTTTAAGTCAGCTGTTCCCTCCTATCATTCTGCTCATCCCTGGCCTCCTGACCATTATAGGGAAAGGTGTGGAGGGACAGCCTTGACACTGTGCCAGTGCCATTCAGCAGCAGGCAGCACACTGGAGTGTTACCACCACTCTAGATGGGGAACACAGCACCATACACATTGCTGTGAAGACAGTTAACTTCATCCCAACAGACCCAGTAAACCATTTGAGTAATGTCAGTGTTAAGGAGCGTGCTTTATGGCACACCAGTGAGTTCTTCTGGCATGTCTGGCCACTTGGGATTGCTGCTTCTCACAGGCCTCTGGAGGGTTAGTCATAGTGAAGGAAGGAAGAGATGCTATCATAGGGAAGGAGTTTGTTCTGTTTCCTTACATACAACTGAAATTAGAAAGGGCTAGTATTTGGTAGCTTGAAATCCTTAGTTTATTTTGAATATTTGTCTTCGGAAATGTAAATTGACTTGCAAGAAGGATGTGAAGATATATCTAATTAAGTCTCTGCTTCCCCCCCCCTGAAAATCTAAGCTTATGTGACAGTTCGTATTGAATCCACTTATGCCAATGTTGATTAGAAATAATTCCATCATAGTGAAGTTAATCAGAATTAGGCTTTTGCAATGTATTACAATGTAATTACCTTACAATGTAAGTTAATTAGACTCAAGAGCTTTACAATGCATTTTTGAAAAACAGGACTTAAGGCTTCCTGTGTCAAACTGCTTAGTTTTAAAGTGAACTTCATGTAGAAGTTACTATTTATAAGTTACTTACTTTTGTAATTTCTGCAGAGAAGGACCTGGGGGTCCTGGTAGATGACAGGTTGGCCATGAGCCAGCAGTGTGCCCTGGTCGCTAAGAGAGCCAGTGGGATCCTGGGGTGCATCAAGAGGAGTGTGGCCAGCAGGCCAAAGGAGGTGATCCTCCCCCTCTACTCCGCCCTGGTCAGGCCCCACCTCGAGTATTGTGTCTAGTTCTGGGCTCCCTGGTATAAAAAGGACAGGGATCTCCTGGGGAGAGTCCAGAGAAGGGCTACAAAGATGATTAAGGGCCTGGAGCATCTCCCCTGTGAGGAAAGGCTGAGTGAGCTGGGACTGTTCAGTCTAGAGAAAAGAAGACTAAGGGGGGACCTTATTAATGTTTATAAATATCTTAAGTATGGGATGCAGGGGGAAATGGCCAGCCCCTTTTCAGTGGTCTGTGGAGACAGGACAAGGGGCAATGGCTGCAAGTTGGAGCACAGGAAGTTCCGCACCAACATGCGGAAGAACTTTTTCCCAGTGAGGGTGACAGAGCCCTGGCACAGGCTGCCCAGGGAGGTGGTGGAGTCTCCTTCTCTGGAGATATTCAAGACCCGTCTGGACGCCTCTCTGTGCAATATGAGCTGGGGAGCTGCTTTGGCAGGGAGGTTGGACCTGATGACCTCTCGAGGTCCCTTCCAACCCCAACAATTCTGTGATTCTGTAACAGATAATAATATGTATTCAAACATATCATATAATGCCATCTATCATACATAAGGCATATTACATGCCTTTTATTATTTTAAATTATGATTATGCTTTATATTTACAATATATTTTAATAGAAATACAATTGGTTTAGATATTATCATGATTTTGCGCCAGCGGAGAACCGAGCACTAAGGAGCCCCTTGTTCTTTAAAAGGGAGTGGGGGGGGAGGGAGGAGTTAAGGGAGGGGGAGACGGGAAAAAAAAAACCTAACCAAGGAACCAAAAACTTGCAGGTTGCGATAGTTTACTGGGAGAGCAGAAAGATAGATATAACAATGATAACAGGACTTTATAGCAAAATATATGAAACTGGTGATACACAATGCAGTGTCCCACCAAACCGCACAAACTCAGGTCATATAGCACAGGACAGCCCTGAAAACGGTTGATCCTAGAGCTGCCTCCTGCTCCTCCCCCCCCCAGCCCCCCCCCCCCGTTTATGCTGCCCATGACGTAATTGGCGTGGAATACCGCCTTTGGCCTGCTCGGGTCATCTGTCCTGGCTGTCTCCCCTCCTTTCTCGTTAGCCACAGACGGGGGAGGGTGGGAGGAGGGAGAAGGGGAAGAGGGGCGGGGAGTGGAGGGAAATAGGAACAACTGAAAAGTCCTTGATTGCTTGGCAACAACTAGAAACATCCCTGTGTTATCAGCACTCCCAAACGTGGCATTCCATACGCTACTAGAGGGTATGTTAGGGTTGTTTTTTGCTTTATTTAAGGATTGAGATGTAATCTAGTTTGCTGTTCTCCCACGATCAAGGTTATTTCTTTGTAGTTTGCACTTTAAAACAAACCCTTTGACTAAGAAGTAATAATGCCAAGCTTTAGATCTTGACTGTCTTATTAACATCTACAAATAAGACTTTACAAGCATTTCTGTTATAGTATGCCACTATATATAGCATTATTTATGTGGATTTATTTTAAAGGATCCGAGTACCATGTGTGCTGTTTATTAGCTTAATTTCATTTCCTTTGAAATAGGAAGATACTTGTGACTATGATACTGGTATCATCCCGCTTCTTTTAACTTGTTTGGCTCTGAAACATAAAGGCTTCGGTCATCATCAACATGGAAATTGCTTTCACAGCCACACTCAGGTGAAGACCCCCCACTGGGCAAAAAGATAAGCTGTCATACTGAATTATTCTTACTGCAAATTTCATGTGGTTGGGGGAAAAAATATGTGAAGTTGTAAACAGTGGAATTTTTCATCGTTAGCCAGAGCAGATAGTAAGGAAGGTACGGTTTTCTCTATAAGAATATGACAGAATGTCCCAAGGGTGGTGAGTTCTCATTTGCACCAACCTGGAGGTAACTGCTCTGAAGTCCCAGGTTCTGCCAAGCTAAAGACCAGTCCTGTACAGAAAGGGTTTCTGCATTTTGGTTCCAGGGTTCTTTTAAGACATTAGAAAAACAATCACGTTAGAGTACTAGACTTGTACTTGGGAGATACAATGTTGAACCAGTGTCTTTTTATTTTTAGTCTTCCCCTGCTCACATGAGCATTTCACTATTGCAAAGACTGTAGAGATCTTACTAACTAAAAGGGAACACCAAAGCTAAGGAACATTTTGTTTTCACCAGAGGCCAAAGGGTATAAATGCATGTAATTTCATGTAGGTGTAATAATATAGTAATTACAGGCAGTTAAAATGCTACAGAGAAAAAATAATCATCCCTCTTTCTGTAACTTAATTAACTTTAATTGTATTAGCAATGGAAGTTGCATTGTTGTCACAGCGATCAACATGCTGTACTGCTTGTGACAGCACAGGTCCCTGTACACCTCCTTTACTTATCACTAACAAACTAACTTGTTGTTATAGTCCAGATGGTACAGTTGTACTTTAGGATTTTAGCACAGGACATTGAACAGGAATTATTACTCACAACTAATTTGTCCCAGAGAATTCTAAAGCTTGCCTTTGTTGTGGCCAGAATTACGGATTTTAATCACGAAATCACAATGATACTGAAATGATTTCAAAATATAGTGGCATTGTAGATTATGCAGAGCATATGCCAATTTTAACGAAAATCTGTGTACCATAAGAGATGAAAAGACACAAATAGGGAAAAAAATACGGTACCACATTGAGTATTAATGTAAGTAATCAGAAATGGGCAGCAGAATATTTCTGTGTTATTATTGCTCACCTGCTGTAGTGATGCACTCTGTATGACAGAGTGCCAGCATTCAGCTTTATTCCCATACTGCCACATTCTCTAGACTACGTGATTCCCAGTTAAAATTTGAAATAATTAATTTAAATAACAAAACATAGCAAGCATGTTGGTGCATGAAACTGGCCACAATGTAACATTGGCAGCATGACAGAATTTCTTTGGAATTAAAAATCATCATTGCAAACAGTCTTAAAATTCGTCACTTCAGGCTCTTTACATGGACTTTATGTTTCTGGCCTTTCTCTCTGTACTTCACCCTCTTCCAGTTCAGTGGTGAGGGAGACCATGAGGAATAACCCAGACACCATCCTGTAGTTCTCCGCATAAGAAGTAGATGACATGACAATGCCCACCACCTGCTTTACAGCTGAGGTAGTCCCAAGAAAAAAAACAAGCAAAATAGCACTGGGGAAGAACTGAATCTGTATCATTACTTCATCTGAAGATGTTCATGGCCATGTGGGTGGAAGCCACTTCCTACATGCATCTTCTTCCTCTGCTCTCCCTCTTCCCACTTCTCTTGTGAACCATATGAACCACATGTAGAAATGGAGGTGAAAGCTGCCTTTCAACAAGAGATTCAAATGCATTTACTTCATAATGCAATTCAATCCAGAAAGGTGACTTTATAGACATAGATTGTAGCTCAGGTGACAGTGATAGGTGACAGTGATGGTACTTTTAATACTGTCCTCTATGTACAAGTGTGTCACAACAGCCATATTACTTAACAAATCAAGACAGCTGGAAATTACCAACTCTACAGAGCTGGCCAGAAAATAGGGATGGTTTATTTACCTTTCTCTTCAAAGTGTATTTTAGTTTTCTGCAAGAATATTTTTTTTACTGTGAAAAAAAACCCTCCATTATCTCACATTAAAAAAAAAAGGGGACACACACACGACATTGTTAAAACTGCAAAAAAAAAAACCCATGAGAAACACAAACAAATTGAATTAATTGTTTTTTCCAAATGTTCACAAACATTCTAAAACAATTTAATGTAAACTGCACATGGAAATACTGACATTCATTATGATTCAGATATCAGGTTAATCAAGTTAAGTCTGAAATGACAGATAAAAGGAAGGGCACAGTTTCTGTTCTAAGCAAGGTGGTCATTTTACGGAATGTATTAAACGTGTTCATAAAGCTAGGATATACCTTGAGGAGGAAAAAAGGGGTTTTAGATGTTTAGGGTTCATCACCATCGCACTTCATCTCAAGAGAGATGAGTGGAATATGTTAAAGTATTACTTGCTTAAATGCTAAGAGGTGTAATTTATGGAATTTGAAACCAAAGTATGTGCAGGGAACCAACATGTGAAGTGGATGTAAGTGTTCTTTCATGGAGGGGGTGAGAAAGAAGATAGTTGGTTTCTTTTCTGTACTTTTCAGCAAGAACTATAATCACTTTAGAGCTTGGATGATGGAGCTTAAAAACTTCAAAAAGAGAAAATGATCCTGATTAGATGGTTGAAGCTGCCACCAAAAAAAAAAAAAAAAGCAGCACCAAGGGATGGAGTAGGATTACATGGACAGAAGGGGGAAAGCATGTGAGGTTCCCTGTGTGGAACAGTATGACTAATGACCCAGACTGTTAAATAACTTAATAGTGCATTCAATAGCGATTTAGGGAGGTTTGGAAAGCAGATGCTTTGAACACTATTTTATGCTTATACATTTGCCATTTTCTTTTTCTTTATTCACTTTAACTTATACAATACAGGTTACAATAGTCAATGATATTTTTACGAGACTCTTTCATGTAACTCTGTGGGTTATACATAATCTTGTAGCTGGATGCCTAAACATTTCGAAATACCCAAATCCTCAATTGTTCTTTGTTTTGTATTTAATCCTAAAATTAAAGAACCTAAGATAAACAGCAGGCGGGGGGGGAGGGGGGAAATCCTTTATTTTAACTTGAGTATCAGTCTGTCGTTCTATTATGGAAATGTATGTTACTGAAATAATTTTCTGGAGCTAGTGGATTATTTGTTCATGATGAATACTTGTTCTTCTTAAACCAAAATCTAGTGTAGTAAAAATTTAGGTATATTTCTGAGGAGTATGTGAAGCAGAGTTCTGAACTACCTGATGGGTTATAGGGATGGTCTCTGTGCCACAGGATTGGTTTGTGTCATGCTTGGTTTGTGAGAGAAGACTAAGGCCACTGGCTTTGTCCTTGGGAGCTCAGGGGCAGAGGACAGGTCAGGGACACTGAGCAGCTGTGCCCGCTGCATGGCCACCAAAGGCCGGGACAGCCCCTGTGCCTCCTGGGCACAGCGACTGCCTGGGGCCCAGCACCCCAAAGGCCTTCCTCTAAGGGTGCTGGGCGGGGCTGCAGCTGGCGGGGCTGTGCATGGCCGGCGGGGGGGGGGGGGTGGGGGGGGAGGCCTGCCCGTCACGCCCGGTCGCCAGGAAACAGTGAAGTCACAATGCCCCGGGGCAGTGTAAAAGGGGGTGTCCTGCCAGGCCCCTGCCAGAGCTGTCCCGGGGACAGCCCCAGGCATATGTAGGAGGATGAGCTCCTAGAGGAGCTGGTGAAAAGGGGGCTGAGGGAGGATGACACTCCAAGGGCAGGACAGGGCTGCTGGAGGTCTTCTAATGCAATACCAGCTCACAGCAGAGCTGCCTTTGAAGATCATTTGATGGACCTTTCCAGCTGGAAGGCCATGGCAAGAGCAAGGGGATGCCTTCTTGAGAAGCCTGCAGAGCTCACCACCCTCATCCCCCGCGGAGCCAGGGGCAGCAGCCGTAAGCAACCAGGGTGCAGCAATTCTGAAGGCGTCCCAGAGCTTTGGAGCCCATGCCGGCACCCTGCCAGGCGCGGGAAGCATCCTTGCCCCCAAGTTGATGGGGCCGGGGAGGAGATCAGGCTCCGGGCTGAGGGAGAACAGGGCTCGGGCCTCTCCTGGGAGGCGTGACCAGCCGGTGGGAGGAGGGAGCCGGTCTTGCTCACCTGCTCAGGGAATAGCCGATCGCCAGCTCTGCGGCTGGGGTCAGGAAGGAATTTTCCCCCGGGGCGGATTGGCACTGGTCCCCGGGGGTTTTTTGCCTTCCTCTGCAGCACTGAGCAGGACCCCTTGCCAGGGCCCCTCCTGACCATCTGGGCTGGGTCACTGCCTGCTGCTGGTGCCCCACGAAGGTGGCCTCTCGTGCCCTGCAGCTGGGGAGAGGAGGGCTTTTTTTCCCCCACGGTGGGCTAGTAGCTGTGCCCCGGGGTTTTTTGCCTGCCTCTGTGGCACTGAGTGCGCTGGTCCCTTGCCAGGGCTCCTTAGGGCCGTTTTGGCTCGGGGCCCGCTGCTCGGGCCCCACGAAGGTGCACTCGTGCCCCACGTGCCGGGGGAGGAAGCTTTCTGGACCCCCGGGCGGGCCCCAAGGGAGGCCCCCCCAGGACTGTCCTCTTTTCCTTGGTAGCACTGAGCACAGCCCCTTGACAGGGCTCGCTTTCCCCAGGGGATCTTGCTTGGGCAAAACAGCCCCTGCTGAGAAGGGCTCCCGGCTCGCTGCACCCACACGGGGCAGCCACAAGAGCTCTTTTCCTGCAGCACTGGCTGAGCAGCACAGGAACAGAGCAAGTTTTGGAAGGGCAGAAGTATGCTTGTCATGGCTACGTGTCATCCTTTGGAAAATACCTCACAGTACCACACCATAGTTCTGTGAGGTATTTTTTCTTTTTTGTGTTGTTGCCAATTTATCTCAGGTCTATTCAGGAAACAGACTGCTTGGCCTGAATCCCTAATGCTCCTTGTGGTGGCTCTGTGTCTTTCTTTTGCCAGACTGTAAGGGATGTTTTCAAAGCTCTGCTGAGGAGTGATACAGCCTGCTCCTTACCATTCTGCTAATGCTTGTGAGCATCAGTTCTAAAATGGATTCACAAAACAAAGTCAAATCTGATGACCTGATTCAGGCAGCGTGGGTGTGAGTCAGTGGCTTGCCCCAGGCTCTTGGTAACTCCATGTAACAGATTTTTATGTTCAGTACCTGAGAGAAGAGGGGTACTGTCACAGAGGCACCAACCTACATTTACTAATCTGGTAGGATTAGTAGGACATCCATTTCGAGAAAACAAGCTGTGTCAAACTTTTAAAATCTTAATGTTACAAGCTTTTTTTACAGAACCTCTGCTTTTTTGCTATCATTGATACAGGAACAGCTTAATCAAAGGCGGTAATCTATATGGAATTCTTAACCAAAAGCTTTCTGTGGAAATTGTTTTCTTTTAAACGTGTTACTGTACTCAGGATAATTGAATGTGCAGGTTGTATTTTGCTTATTTTTATCCTCCTGTGGGGAAGCTATGAGCACTGAGGAAATATTCACAAACTCTCTCTTGGACATGAAATGTATACCATTGCAAG
The DNA here is from genome assembly GCF_964237585.1 of Gallinula chloropus. Lineage (NCBI taxonomy): Eukaryota > Metazoa > Chordata > Aves > Gruiformes > Rallidae > Gallinula > Gallinula chloropus. Next base: position 369,560 of record NW_028168491.1, on the reverse strand, counting down.
ACCTAAATATTGATGTGATCCCATAATATTTTTGAAACACTAACTTCCTGGTTACTCAGCTGAGTTTTGATTATGAATGCAGCTCTGAGTTTGTAATCAGATATTAAGCTGTGAGCTGCATCCAAACCTGGGAGATAGCCAATCATGTTTGATTATTGGAATTTCCACTGGATTTGTTACAGGTGGTTGTAAAACCATAGAACAACCATTTCATAATCTGGCAATAGCTTTCTATAGTAGTAATTTTGACAAAATACCTGTCTTAGTAAAATGTTAGGTTCATCTTTTTTTCATACAGGCAAACAATAAAATCTCCAGAATAAGTAGTTTGTCTTGCATAAAAAACTGTTACTAATAAGGACTGTTAGCTATTTGTGTTTTTTTGTAGAAGAAAATGTCTCGTTGTGGAGTTCCTGCTGGATTTATATTCTTCCTCTTTTTCAGGAATCATAACTTAAAACTAGCATTTTGAATGCAGTATGTTCATATTGGTTAGAATGTAAAGTAAGCTACAAGTCTAACAGAGTATAAGTAGTCTTGTAATAAGTTGCTCTTTAAATCTTGGGGAAATAACATAGTTATGAAATCACTGGTAATTATGATAATAGTAATAATAATATAATAATGCATAGATGTGTGCTTTAGGCTTAATACTGTCTTCATATCTCTCCTGCTTCTTTTTCTCAAAAAAAGTGGTTGTTATGTTTCTGAATTTTTGCTGGTAGTGAGTCTTTGGAAGCAATTTGAAGGAGTCCATCCATTGAGGAAGGTATTATTTCATGTGACAGTCTCAAATTTCTCCCAGATTCTGATTTCACAGACGTTTTGAAGAACCACCTAACAGAACATATGTAATCAAATTCATTTTTGCTACTAGCACATTGAACGGAACAGATTTACCTTTTATGCTTTACTGTAGCCAGGAATATTAACATTCCTGAGGATCCTGGCATTTCTATTGTGTCTATGGTGACATTTTCCTTTAAGGGAAATGCAGCGAGAGAATAAGGTGTAGATTCTTTAGAGGATTTACATGTAAGGTCAACCTTTGTGGCTCTGCCAGTGGGAAGGGGATGAGTTCTGTGGAGCATAAGTAGGTAGGTATAGGCATCAAGGAGCAGGATTAACTACAGCCAAAACACTGAGCAAGTATTGAGAAGATTGTGGGCAGAAATTTATGGCCTAGAAATATTTCAAATGAGAACATACACCTGTATGAGAGGAGATCTTACTATACAGTCTCTGCTTCAAACAGTGCTTATGTGTTTTATCCCCAGAAGGGTTTTACAGCAGGCTAAGTAAAGAGAGGGTCAGTTTTGCCATTGCTGCTTTGGTAAACTTTAGGTGTTGAAGCAGCCAGATGGTGTTTTTTTGTGTAACTTTCACTGTAGACACATAAACAGCTTTGGGGTCATCTGGTGGTTGACCAAGATGACACAAACCTTCCAGGTTGAACAAGGATTTGGATTCTCTCCAGTTCCAGAGGAAACTTGTTTTCCAGTATAGTCAACTTTCAACATTATATTGAATAGATTTAAAGCTATTGCACAAAAATGTTGTGATTATAATTATGCACTTTAGTATTTGTGAGTCTGCAGATTTCTGTTGTGCATCAAATTAGAGGCAGGTGGCAATTCCCGATGAGAAATTGAGTTAAAACATAAGCAGATTTCTTGCGAGGAATTGGAAATGAGAAAACTCCTTGGAGGAATGTATGTCAGATGCTACTTGCTTAATCCTTGATGCATTCCTGGAAGGATAGTTTAAATGGACTAACTAATACAATCCTGTAGGTTTCAGTAAACAGGTCTTCATTCATTCCCTGTGAATGTCACCAGTAGATTAGATTAGCTGTTTCAAAAGAGGAGGGTACAGAAAGGAAATTAATATTGAATAAAGATCTAGATTAGGAGAGAGATGAATAGGGTTGGATTTCTCCAGAAGGAAGATATTTAATCTGTGCGGTAAATACGTCCTTTTCATCAAGAAAAAAGTACATATCCTTTTCTTACCTGAGTGATCCCCAAATAAGTATTTTTACAAGACCTGTTCATTCAGAGGAATGTTTAGTCCAACAATGGCTCACATATAACTGTAGAATAAATGATTTAGCCTAAGACTTTTTAGGCTGCGAAGTATAATTCTGACCAAAGAAAAGCCATAGCCATAACTTTCTTTTTTCTCCTAGAGGGAAAAACAGAGGTTTTATGTCTTACACTTCAATGTTGGCAACAAAATTTTCACTATCATTTATTTCTTGCAATTTATTACATAAAACTTATCGTTTTGATGAAAAAGCTACTTATAAAACATCACAATAATGAAAAAATGGTGAAAATATGCTTAATAGAATTATGGTTACTGCTTTTGAAATAGATCTCTCAAATTCAGTCAGTTAGGACAACATCTTGAAGAACAGCAAAATGGCACGTTATGAGATGCTAATTTAGACTTGTAATAAATCTATATTAAATTATGTACATAATGAGAGCTCTAAGCAATAGATATATTAAAAGATTCTCAGTGAAGCCAAGGGCAGTATGATGGTATAGTACCTCTGAAATTCCTCCCTTGTGCTTACTGCTTAAGTGAGGGTTGGTTTAAGCCACACTTGTGGTAGGAACCAGTTTGGTGATAAGTTTAGACTGGCAGCAGAGCAAACAGCATAGCATGCAAGGCTGCTCAGCACCTCCTTTCTCTCTGAGTTGGTTGTGGTGGGAGCAACATGTTCCAATTCTGTCTTTGTGTATTGAGGCAGAAGTGTGTGCATGTTCAGGCTCTATTACTTGCCTATGTGGTTGTCTCTTGTTACAGGCCAGCTTCTGCCCACAGACTGTAAGTTGCAGCTTGTTGAATGTATATTCAATTTGTAGTGTAGGGTGTAGCTACCCTGCACTAACTGTAGGCATTACAACTGTATTGCATACTGTATTTGGCATAACTGTTAAAAAAACTCTAAACAGTGCAAACTAATCAAAGCAGAAGGGAAGCCAAAGAAACTTAGGTAGATGGTTTGTTAGATTTAGTACAAGGGAGAGAGAAAATCATAGAGACTACTTACTGATTCCTAGGAAGAGCATACATATGATGCCTATGGACTTTAAATTGGCAGCAATTTTGGTGTGTATTTCAGAATATTGAATTTATACATTCCTGGTTTAGAAACAATGCTGGTGAATAGGAAACTCAGTGTTCTAGTTCCAATTAAATAGAACATCTTTCCCTTCGGGGTGGGGGGGTGGGGACAAAAGAGATTTCAAACCCATGCCTACACATGAAAAACATGCTTTTCTAATTGTGCCTAGGATTTGAAAGCCTTTACAAATGCTTGCCGAGGCCCTAAGAATCAAGAATTTAAACTGAACTGACATGGTATAGCAGAAACACACATTTCTTCTAAGGTGTTACAGACTTTAGACCTATAATTTTTTGTGCCTAGAAAAAAAGCATCTGAATCTTATTGAAAAGATAATTGTTGCTTGTATGTTTGTTGCATTTATCTGCTGCCATGCATTCAGCTGATAACTTTTTATTTCAGTATGGTATGTTTCATTGTTAAGACAGACTTGTTAGAGGGCAGCAGTTAATTTGACTTCAACTTTTTATCTTGGCACCTAATAGTTGCTCTGTCAATCGGAATTGATTAGATCTGGGGAAAAGGATACAACAGTTTTCATCGGTCCGTATAATTTCTCATATCACAACATTGTGATTGTTGTGATTAATCTGTATGACACTATGGATTTCATATAATGTTTAGATATGTTGTAGATCACGATTCAAAGGTCGATTGAAACAAGTTGCTAGGAGGATTTAATTGGTTTATATCAGTCCATATTCCCTTACAGCTTTATACATTAGTCATTTCTAAGGCAACATTGTGAAATGCCAGAAATTGACTCAACTGTGATTTTGAGTTTTTGCATTATAGGAAGTATTTTAAGTTTTCAAAGTTTAAATCATTAAATAGCTCTCATCTAAAGGAAGATTTACCTCCCATGTTGAAATATGCAGAATTTTCTTTGTTCATTTTCAGATAATGAACAGGCAAACGAGAAATTAGTCATAGATAATGAGATTAACTCAGATATTATGTAAGTCAAGTAACATCAAACAATTTTAAGGAAGGATGTTCAGTGCTGTCTAGCCTTCAGTACTAGATAGCACTGTAGATTCTCATTTCACTCAGCTTCACAGTTTTTAAGGGCTTAATTTTTCACTTGAAATGTTTATTTTCTATGTAGGAATGTTGCTGACCTGGATTTCTATTTAATTCCGAATACCTTTCAAGTCAAATTCCTAAAATTTATGGGGTTGAAAAGTTGTCTAGACATTTTATAGCTAATGGTCCTAGTCAATTTGTACACATACAAAGGGCAGTCTTTGATAGACCCAATCTATTAACTTCCTCTAATGCAAATCAAAGGTGGAAATTTTCACTTTCATTTAAGGTAGCTCTCACCTGTTTTTTCACTTTTCTACGTAAGGAAAAATTGCAAGCTACAGAGAATTCTAGAGGAAAGAAGAAATCCAACTCCTAAAATATTTCCACTTTAATGGTGAAAGGAAATACCTGCTTGGGGTTTTTTTTGTATCTGGAGCAATTGATTTGCCTTTCCAATGCCAGAATTCCTGCAGTTCTTGCAGTATTATAGACCTTAGTTCTACCTGACTGTTGCCTTACAGTTGCCCACTAAACTCAAGTGACAGACTAACTAGAATGCAAGCTGACCTCAAAATCATTAACTCAGTAATCAAAATTACTTCTTGCTCTGACTCATATCCAACAGAATTCATTGTAGAATTTACTAATGTTTCCTTCTCTCACGCTCTCTTATTGTATAGCTTCTGCTAGATAATATTCTGGCCTTTGTATTAAATTTACTCATCTGAAGCATTGCTCAAGGGGCCATCAGGCATTGTTTCTGATCTTTTGTTTGATTCAAAGCCTCTGAGAGCAGTAACAGGTCTTCAAGCATAGTCACTTTCTTCAGGTGGCTTATTTTAACTCAAGATCAGTCATAATATCAAAGGCTAACTTACTCTAGTGTTTGGTCACATAAGCCCCTCTGGCACATTTGTTTTCTTTGTTTAGTATTGACAGAATTTATTTGGACTTGCCATCCTAATTTTTCATACTTAGTATTTCATTGGTGGTTGTCAGCATGTTTCAAGCGATTAATGCTTCACTGGCAATATTACAATTACTTAGAAAATCGCAGAAAATAAATGATGACCTTTTCTCTTTGACAGTAACTCACTCCATTTGCTAACATAGTGGCAAACTCATGTATCTTATACAGTCTTACTTTAGCTGTTCTGAAAACCTTTATTATTCTTAACTCCTAGAAATGCCTTTATACCTGTCTTACTGACTCTGTCCTCTTTTCAAATTATATGGAATATAGTCTCTATTTCTTATGACTTAATGTTTTTCTCTCTTTGCTATTGTTGTTTGACTGTGTAACTATTATTTATCTCAGTGGTACATTTCATAATGCAGTTTGTATGAAATGTGCTCTGCATAGTGTAGTTGCATTGTATTGTCTCAGAAAAGTACACAGTAGTTGTCTTTGAACAGTATAATTATGTTTTGAAAGAAGTTTCTGGTTTGATATAAGTGTATAATGCTACTGTTTGATGTTAGAAATACATTTGAACACGCAGAATTTTGTCCTTGAAAAATATACTTTCTCCTTTTTTACCTTCAGGTATTATTTAAACCTAACAGATGTATACCTATGGGCTCATTTATTTTATTCTACCCCAGTACAAGCAGTAAAGGAAAATACAGTTACTAATCACTGTAACTTGAAATATTTTTTTAAAAAGTCTGTGTCCCTGTTGAAGTAATCTGTTATCCTAAAATATGAGAGAAAGGGAAAAAAAAGAAAAAAGAGGAGTGATGGATTTGAGGAACGTATAGTGCTTTAAAGAGTAAAGTGAAGCAGGCATAAAAAGGCAGAATTAAAACCAGTAAGCAATACTTGCCAAACGGTTTGACAGGCTTGAGTTGTGTTATATCTTGTCTAGGCAGTATTGCTACTTGTATTAGGAGTTTTGCAGTAGAAAGCAACAGTGGATTGTAGCTATAGAAATCTCAGGTCAGGTTGATCAGTAAATTGAAAAGAAAAAACTAGATTTTTAAACTGGACAGACATGCAAGGCACATAGCTATTTAAGTACAAGCTAAATCCTTGGGGCAGAAGGTAGAGGGTTGTAACTTGGAAAGTAAAAGGGCTTTCTGCCTCAGTGAATCCTATATGATTTATAACTATGTTTGAGGGGGGGGAAATGCAAGCAAAACAGAACCAAGAAAAAACAAAGCCAAATCTTGGTCCTGGTTTTCTGCTCCACTGTTAAGCCATAAAGTAGGGAAAAAATTGTTTTATATAAAATGTATTGTAATTTGGTGCATGTCTGAACTAGCCTACTCTGCAAGTCCATGTTGTTCCTGTTAGTTTTTATTGGACAGAACACATGGGAAAATTGTGAGGTTTGTATCAAGGAAGAAAGCCCTTAGGAGCGCTGGTGCTGTTTTTTTAGAGACCCTTTAGATTAACTCCTCTACTGTTGCCCTTGAGACTAGATGATTGTTGGCAGGGGCTACAAATTTCTTTCTCTGTGGTGATGAATGTGCTTCTAACTGCTAGTTTAATTATGTGAAAAGTGATCATAGCGTGTTATCAGTTTTCAGCACCGGTAGGAATGAACTCTTAACTACATTTATTCTGTGGTTCCTAAATTGTGGTCTTGGGCCAGTAAGGTTTTAGAAGGCAAGGCCTTTGAACAGAGAGCAGATGGAAAAGCCAGAAACACTATGAAATACTTTTTTAAAAGGTTATGGTTTTGCCCTCAGAATGATAGCAGGGATACTATTAACTGAGGACTTGGTTTTTGCTAAATTTTGCAAGACATATCTCTGTAGAATTACAGGCAAATTAAGCCACTCTGTGGGAACTAAACAGAAAAGATTGCCGTAGATTACGGTCGGAACCTTCAATACTTCCATTAATAATACCTTCCTCTATTTTCCTTTTCTATTTTTTAAAGATGATCTTCATATAATTAAGACATAGAAAACCTTCTGTCTATTCATTTAATTAACCCTAGTGGTTAATTTTTTTCACAGTTAATAGTACGTGTCTTATTTCAAGCCTAAATTCATCTAGCTTCAACTTGGAGATTTCAGATCTCATTGCCACTTTTGTACCTAAAGCAAAGTTCTATAGACTCTGGCAAATAGATGTGATTGCTCTAACTTTTGTATTTCTAGCCTCTTTTCATTTTTCCGTGTTTTTAAGAAGAAAAGTAAACTGTAGCCCAGACATAAAAATTTTGCATTACTAGTGAATGGACACAGGCTTTCTGCTTTTCTGACTGTTCAGGTTGTCAGGACATACCTGGATTTGCTTTGGCATGAGCTGCTGGTTGAAGCTCGGTTAATAGCTGCCAGCGGCCACCTGACTGGTGCGTGACCTGGATGTTGAGTCCCACAGGCAGCGAAGGGCTCACAAATCCTGAAGTCTCCATGTAGCAAACAGTAACCCTGTGTGTGGGTGAGCTACAGGTAGGAGTAGCCTTTAGCTTGGAAAAAGAGGAAGACTATGGCTGAAAATCTATAAAAGTAGCCCCAAAGGGCCCCAACATTGATGATGGAGCCCTGCCACCATAAACAGCAGAATCCTCCCAGCAAGGACCTTATCATAGCTATCTCTTCCCACCTCCTACCCCTGTTCTTCAGAAGAACTGAAATGTCAGACAGACAACCTAGATAGACAGGGGGAAGGTAAGCATAATTTTCAGGAAGAAGAATGGGTAGCGGGAAGGCTTGTATAACGAATTTAACTTGGTTATTCATGGAAATTTTCTGTACCAGTTTGAATTACTGAACTGACAAAAAATTCTTACTTCCATTTGAAAGGTGCTCGTTCTCGCTCATAATGATTTTAACTGTAGCAGACAGAACTAGGAACAGGACTTTAAGTAAAGGTCTGGTTAATCCTGTATGATTAAACACATTGTCTTCTTTTTACAGTCCTTTCATGAAATACCTGTGGGTGTCATATTCCCTTATTCCCTTCCTTAAATGAAACTTCACTTTTCAGGGTTGGTTTTTTTTTTCTGAAGAAATCTAGACTTCTCCATTGCAGGATTCCACACTTCTGTCCTTTTAAGTACAGCTTTTATTCAAAAACCTTGTATTAGAGCACATATTAGAACGTAAATTGTTCAGATGAGCTCATTTTACCAAGAAATCTGGTTAAATTTTCATGGTATCCTTTCCTGTTGCATCAGGTGACATCAAACTGATTGAGAAAACAAAATTCCATTCCATGAGCTCTTTAATCACTTGTTAGTTTACATATTTGTTTTATTAAAGATCAATTTCAGTTATGACCCCCTAACAGAAAGTTTACTAACATAGTAGTATGGATTAGGGAGTTTGATAATGATGTCAGGATATTGCATAGGTAACAGTTCTATCCAGGTCTCTCACAGGACCATTTGACTAGTTATCTCTTTTTTCTCATTTTTACATTGTGTTTAAAGAGTGTCTTGTGTAACTAAGCTGAGCCCTTTGCTCACTATTATGATGATGCCATTGCTTCCATTAACTAGATTTGTGATTCCACAAGACTTGTATCACAAGAGTATTATCATTTTTGTTCTACTCTAGTTGTAACTCCTGTCCTGGTTATTGTTCTTTTAACAGTATTTATATCATGCTATGCTGCCTCTAGTTTCTCACATCTCATAATTTTGCATAATTTTCAGGAATTGACATAATACTGGATTCTTTTCAGGCCTCCAGATCTCCACTGATGTTTTAGTATTTCTCTAAAAATTTGATAAACTTCTCAGCTAAATCTTTCAATATTCTCAGATAAGATTTTGCGCAGTCAAAAAAATCTGAAAGATTACTATAATTACTACTTCACAGCTTTTAATCAATAGAAAATATTTTGCTATTCTTGCAGCGTGAATGATTCTGCTTCTGTGTAAATACTGAAGAATAATGTAAATTCAATAATTCATATTTTTCAGTTTTAATGTTCTGATCTAGTGTCAGAGTTTCAATATCATTAAGGTTTTATTTACCTCAATATATCTTCCTAACTTTGTTAAGGATAGTTTGTTTTGGTTTTAATTGATGCCATTATTTTCATCTTAATGCAGGAAAAATGGGAAGCATGAGCACATCAAAATGTAGCCTGTTTTGTCTTCCACCAATTTTGCAAGCTTCCTGAGACTTCCCAGCACCATTTTTCTGCATTTCTTGAGGGTGATCTGTTATGCGAGGTACAGACTCTCCCTTGCCACTTACTCTAGAAAATGCTGCCAAAACACGCTTTTCATACTTTTTTCAAGATGTGTTCATACTTCACATTTTGGAAAATATCTTATTAAGTCACAGTGTCTACTTATATTACCAGTTGGGACTGTAAAATCTTTGCTAGCAGCTCATGAAATTATGCTATAATCACTTGTACTTAGAAAAAAACACATCGGTTTCAGCTTAGGGAACCATTTATCTTTCAAACTTCTGTCTTGTATAGGACTGCCTTAAGCAATGTTTTTCTGATAAGAGTTCTTGTGTAGAATTCGTAGGAACATTGAGGCTGTTTTACCAGTGGCAGCTTTAGACCTCCAGCATATGTCTTACAGGTTGAAATACCACAAAATGACAGATATTTTTTTATATATACATATTTTAAGTTTTGCAGCTCTATATGACACTACTTTTGTCCAAAACCTCAAGCTGCAGCTAAGCAAGATGCCTGTGGGCATTTTGAAACTGCCTGTGGGTAGATAATGACAACTGTAATATCCATAGAACTCTGCTGAAACAGAAGGGAAAAGAAATGAACAACGGGATTTATCCATGTGAGTTAAATCACTGGATGATCATCTGTGCTTGACATAACCTCAGAACACTAAAAACTATTAAACATGTAAGTTACTGTATTTGTATTTTTTGAATGAAGTGGTAATACATTTCCTTACTTATAGTCATCTAGGGAATAAAAGCAAAACTTATGAAAATAATAGTACCTTGCAATTGAATCTGTCTTGGTATTCAACCATGTGTAACAATTCTGGTGTTATCAGTGGCATGAATTATTACTTTATTTAGATCGAAGGCCGGAAGCCTAGCAAGCTGCTTGTTCCAGTAACAGCAAAATTTCTCAATTTAAGCTATAAAGATAACATACTTTCTTACCTTTAATTGTTACAGATGGTATTAGCTGGGAGATACTCTTTTTCTACCATCACTTTTGATGCCCACGGAGTTTGTGGAATGTGTGTGTGATGTAAAAGGCAGCAGCTCTGAGTTGAGCTGTCTTTTGATATGGCTAGATGAAGGTATTCACTCATTGCCTTGGCAATAGAATTATGGTAGTATTCAGTTACGATCCAAAGTCTTCTGAGGTAGAACCTTAGTTGTATTCTAAAGGGATGGAACATCGCTGCTTCTGCAACTGACTTTTAGCTTTTAAGTAATGTTTTTGACCCGATTCAATCCCTTGCTACTCAACTGTGTTATGATTATGAGATCTTTCTGTTTAAGGCAATTTTTCTACTTTGCTGGACATAAGCAAAATGGATTAATCTGACACCATAATAGTAATACATTTTAGCAGTGGGCAAGATGTCTCCAATATTTTAAATAGTATAATGGTGAGGGCTGCCTTTTTCAAGCCACTAAACTTCTGTAACCCCAGTTGAAGTTGAGGATAACCATACATCTTCTGCATGTCTCAGTCAAGTCCTCAAGTATTTTAATTATCTTTTAAAAATAGAATTCTACAAGTATAATGGAACAAAAATTACATCTCTCTTTAAATGCACAGTCTACGTGAGCAAGTTAAGGTTTTGCAAGGGTGAAATAACTAGTCTCTGGACACTAGTGATATTTTAATTTTGTTTATTAATGATTCTCACTCATGAATGAAATTGATGTGTTTGAAACCTTTTCAGAAGCTTCATATTAGCTTCATTAAACGACAAACAAAGCTTTACTGTCCTGTGTTTACTATTTGTTGAGCTGAAACTTCTTGTTGGTGTCATAAGCAAAATCTGTTGGTGTTAACGCCTACAGTGGGTTGACCTTGGCCAACTGCCAGACGCCCACCCAACAGATAACTCAATCCCTCTCTTCAACAGGACAAGGAGATAAAATAAGATAGAAAAGCTCAAGGAGCCCGATAAAGATGGTGAGATCACTTACCAGTTATTGTCACAGGCAAAAGAGATGCAACTTGTGGTAAATGTCAATTTTTGCCAATTAAAATAGAGTTAGGTGGTGAAAAACAAATGCAAAAAAGCTAAACCACCTTCCCCTCCACCCCAGCTCTATTTTCCTCATCACCAGGCAGCATCTTGCCCTCCTTTAGCAGCACATTCCCTGAGGTGCCCACCCATGGCTGAGGGGCTCAGTTGTGCCCTATGGTGGGTCTGCTGGAATCAGTTGGAACCGGCAAGATCTGGCCTAGGGCAGCCCCAGCTTCCCCTTCCAGAGACTGCAGAGGTGCAGACCCTGCTGGTGGCATCAGGGTACTTGCACGAAGTTTGGATCCTGTTTTGCTGTACTGTGGAATATACTAGGATCACACCATTCTGGTCAGTAGTATAAACCAAACATAAATGAGAAGAAAATTTTTCTCATCTGACTAGAAGGGTCTGAGGCTGTGTCAGGGATGCCATCCTGTAGTTCTGAGGATTCTGTTGCTGTGGATTTAAATTGGTTTGATAGGAGACTGTGAGGGAAGGAACTAGGCAAATATGAGGGCTGGCATGTGGTAAAAATGAATAAGCATGTAGAGCTGGATCTCTGCAATGTTTTCGTCACTCAGACTTACTCTCCAACTGATTTCTACTTACATGGGAATCTGGAAAAAATCTATTGGTACACATACCTGAAAAGCTTGTTGGCAGAAATAAGTTACTGAATCATAATACTAAAAAAAGATTTAAAAGCTTCCCTCAGAGAAAGGGACTGATAAAGCTGGCATCTGTAACACTAAATGCAAGAAATAAAGCTCAAAAATAGAATGAGGGTTATCAGCATTTCCTGATAGAAATAAAAGCTACATTACCCCGCCCAAGGTTCAAAACAAGGTTGAATAGCAATAATTAATTTAGCAGTCTACAAATGCCAAGAGGAAAATTCAAGAAGTAATCCTGCCTTCATCTGACAGAACAGTGCACATCTTCCCTACAAAAGTATGTGCAGTGATAACTGCATTATTTGTAGTGCACTACTTGAATGGTTTATCATCCTTGCCCATTGGTTTTAGTTTCCATCAGTTTAATTTGTATTAATGGAAGAAGCTTTGTGGTGGTGGTGGTAGATAGGGTTTTTTTGGTTTTTGTTTTAATCACCTGTTTTACAGAGCAATTCTTCTTGTTCCTATCTGACAGAGTCAGGAAAATACAGCCAAAGGCAAGGGCATCAACCACCTTTTTGAAGGTCTCTGGTAAACTATTATTTATATGGCTTCAGAGAGTCTGCTTCATATTTTAAAGGGCAATATAGCAAACTGAGAAACATGCTTAGGAAAATACATCATCCATTAACCTTACCTGCTTTCCTGACATGGGGATGAAAAGGCTTGCTTGAAGCCCAAAGGAGTGCTATAGGTGAGCACAGTTCTGTGGTACAAAGCAGTGTTTTTCTGCCTGTTTTCTGTTTTACTTTGGGTGTGTTTACTCGTAGAAAAAGTGTCATAAAAGCTGCTACCCTGATGACTACCCAAAATGATGTTATTTAGAATAGATTTCAAGTGTCAAGGTAACAGTTCAAAAATTCTACAACTCTGTCTCAGTTTCTGATATGTCCACACTGACTTTTTATGCTAATGGAATAGTGCCTATAGTAGCTGAAGATTTCCCTCTATGACAAAAATGTCAGCTGACAGAAACAGACAGGAGATGTCAAGGCAAGGATGACTGTCTGACATGCCCCTAATGTAGTATCCATTTTTGCATAATATATGCAACTGTACACTGCAGAAAGCAGGATTATTAGCGGATCTGTGGTCTAATACAGTGTGGACTGGGTTAGATCAAAGATCTAACAAATGTCTAAATGAAGATAGGCATGGAAGGTAGATAAGTAACTAGATGGAAAGCAGCAGGAAAGTAAGTGGAAGATTCTAGCTAGAATTCACCACTGTTTTTCCTGAAGATAATTGTTAAAAGTAGCCTTTGTGCAAAAATTTATAATGAACAAAGCACTGTTTGCTCACAATTTTCTCACAGGAAATTATCTTTCCACATTGTTTTATAATTGCTACCGCCAGTCCTATTTAGAGACTAGATTCTTGTGCCTAAGAAGCTGAAGAATATGTGTGTTCTGGGGGATTACAAATGAATGCAGCATTTGCTAAAAGCAACGTGCAAAAGAATGGGTGGTTAACAACATTCTGAAACCATTTGTTAGTCAGAGCAAACAGAAATAGTAACTCACTCAGTAATGTAGCTAGCTCATCTAATTAAATGTGCCCTCAGCCCAACATCTGTCTTCATAATGGTCTGAGTGCTGTTAGGCACCAAATGCGTCTTTATGTTCAAATTAATGCTGATAACCAGTGGATGACACTTGTAATGTTGCTGATAAAATATCCAGATTTCATCTTCATATCTACTGAAATAAAAGTCTGTAATCTTCTATGCATTCCTTGTGTTGTTATTTAAAAATTGTATATGTCAAATATGCACTGTACAATTTCATGTTCACAGATGAGAAAGCTATGATGCAGAGAGATCTATTTCACTCAAATTATTTAAATGGTAAAATTCACCTGATCTTCTGAAATTCACAAATTCTCATGTTTTGTTTCTGAATGTCATAAACACAGTAGTTATCCTTCCTGTGATCTGCCCTCAGGTTGATATGTATTGTCTATACACAAGGCCTTTTATCAGATCACATGGGTGGATCTAAACTCGGCAAGGGATGCCAAGAATAACAAGAAGGACTTGTACAGATATATCAACCAGAAAAGGAGGGTTAAGAAAGGGCACTGCAGCACAACCCAGAGGCTCCTGACGTAATAGGAGATGACAGAGCAACTTCCATGGAATGCCTTGAAGGAATAAAGGGATGTCCATCTAAGAAGGTGACACAGCCACTAGCCAGCTGAAGTGCCTCTACACCAATGCACACAGCATGGACAACTAACAGGAGGAACTGGAACCTACCATGCTACTGGAAAGCTACAACGTAGTGGCCACTAACAAAACTTGCTGTGATGAATCCAATGACTAGAGTGTGGCTATCGATGGCTACAAGCTGTTCAGAAGGGACAGGAGAAGGAGGGGTGGAGGTGTTGCCTTTTATGTTAAGAAATGAATGGAGTGTGAAGAGATGTCCATAAAGAATAGTCATGAGCAGGATGGAACTACACAGGCAGTGAAAGTGGGACAGGTATCCTGGGGGAAGTACAGGGATGTTGCCAGGTTCTGTAGGGACGAGTTTAGGAAAGCCAAAGCATGGCTGGAGCTGAACTTGACACAGGATGCCAAGAACAGAAGAAGGGCTTCTACAGGTAAATAAGAAAAAGAAGGATAAAGAACACATACCCTCCACATTGAGCTACAATAGTGAACTGGTAACATCAGAGGAGGAAGAGACTGAGGTTTTCAATTTTTTTTTTGCCTCAGTCTTCACTGGTTACCCCTCTCCTCACTGGTCTCAAGTTGATGGCCCACAAGACAGGGACCAGGGAGACAGAGTTCCTCCCACTGTAATTGAAGATAAGGTTCATGGCCACCTGAGGAGCCTGAATATACATAATGATGACATGCATCCCAGAGTCCTGAAGGAATTGGCTCATGTAGTTTCCAAGCCATTCTCCATGATATTTGAAAAGTTATGGCAGTCAGGTGAAGTCCCTAGTGACTGGAAGAGAGGAAATATTACATTCATTTTCAAAAAGGGTAGGAAAGAGGACCCCAGGAACTACCAACCTGTCAGCCTCACTTCTGTGCTTGTTCAATATCTTTATTAATGATAACTAATAAGATGTGATTGAGTGCACCCTCAGCAAGTTTGCTGATGGTATCAAGCAGGGTAGTGCAGTCAGTACGCCAGAGGGACAGGATGCCACACACAGGGAGTTGGACCAGCTAGAGACATGGGCCCATGCAAACTTGGCAACCTAAATGCATGGTCCTGCACAGAGGTTGGGACAATCCTCATTATGAATACAGGCTGCAGGATGATGAGATGAAGAGCAGCCCTGTGGAAAAAGGCTTTGTGGTACTCATGGATGAAAAGCTGTACATGAGCCATCAATGTGCATCTGCAGCCCAGAAGGCCAACAGCATCCTGGGCTGCATCAAAAGAAGTGTGGCCAGCAGAGCGGGAGAGGTGATTCTGCCCCTCTGCTCTGCTCTGGCGAGACCTCACGTGGAAAACTGTGTCCAGCTTTGGAGCCCTCAACACAAGAAGGACATGGACCTGTTGGAGCGTGTCCAGAGGAGGGCCACAAAATGATCAAAGGACTGGAGCACCTCTCTGATGCAGACAGGCTGAGAGAGTTGGATTTGTTCAGCCTGGAGAAGAGAAGGCTCTGAGGAAACCTTATAACAGCCTTCAAGTACCTGAAGGGGACTTACTGGAAAGCTGGGGAAGGACTGTTTATAAGGACGTGTAGTGATATGACAAGAGGAAATGGATTTAAACTAGAAAAAGGTAAATTTGGGTTAGATATTAGGAAAAGATTCTTCAATATGAAGATGGTAGATCATTGGAACAGGTTCCCCAGAGAGATAGCAGAGGCCCCATCCTTGGAGATATTCAAGGTCAAGTTTGATGAGGGTCTGAGCAATCTGATCTATTAAAGATGTCCATGTGTACTGCTGAGGATTTGGACTAGGTGACCTTTAAAGGTCCCTACCAACTTAACACATTATATGATTCTGTAATGGGGGACCTGGGATCACTATATCGCTTCTGCTGTTAGTGAACATGAAGTTCATGACCATCTTAGGAAACTGACTGCTCAAGCCCATGGAACCTGATGAGGTACATCCCAGAGTCCTCAGGGAATTGGCTGATGTAGTTTCCAAGCCACTCTCCATAATATTTGAAAAGTCATAGAAGTCAGGTGAAGTCCCCAGTGACAGGAATAAAGGAAAAATTACACCTGTTTATACAAAGAGTAGAAAAGAAGACTGTTATCGTGGGTTTCCCAGTCATCAGTCGGAAACCAGTTAATTCAGTTACAAACTTAATTTTATTAATTTGGCAGGCGGCAATTAAGCAAACAGCGCTGGGCGGCCGGAGCGTCTCAGCTCTACCAACGGCACGCACCGTCCCTCTCCCAATTCAGGGTTTTATAGTCCTTTAGTTCCGGGTCCCGATTGTTTCACTGAGGCTTCTTCTGCACATGCGCCAGTTGTTGTTAGGGGGTCGTCTTCTACCTTCTAGTGGTCGATGGGATGAAGTTGCTCCTCTTCCTCACTTGTCCCTTAGTTCACCCCTCTCCCATATTTGGTCATCTTTAACAGCAAGCTCATTCATTGGCTATTTAATTTCTATGGTTTCCACTTCTAAGTGACCTATAACTCAGTTCTATGCTTCGTTAGCAACTAACAATATACGTTACACAATCATTCTTACAAAATCAGAACGTTACAACCTGTTTCAAGGTACATGTGGTTTACTGAACAAAGGCTCATCTATCACAATCCCCCCTTTTTGTTTTTATCACCATTTTGTTCAGTAAACCATTGTAATTCTTGGTGGCTTAGTATAAGAGTTTAGTCAACCGGGGGAAGAGTTAAACCAGGATTCATACCAGCCTTGTTGAGAGTCTCTTTCTCGTCATCTCTTTTCCAACCCTTCCCTAAGTTTAGCCACAGTATCTCTAACAATGCCGGTATGATCTGCATAAATACAGCATTCTTCTCCTAAGGCTACACAAAGTCCCCCTTGTTTTAAAAATAGGAGATCTAAACCTCTCTGTTCTGTAACACCACCTCAGATCGTATCTTAGGGATTTTTCCGTTAACATTAACTTTAAGGACCTTTGAATCCTCCCACCTAACAAGGGTCCTTGACATGGTCTAATTAATTGCTCCCAGATACATACAATAATTAAAACAATCAGCCAGGATGGGTGGTGGTATTCTGATTTCCTACAAGGTTTTTCTTGATCCCATTTATTGCCCTCTAGCCCCCCTTTTTCTTTTCCTAGGTGGGTGTGTTCCTGAGGCAGTGTTAAGCCGGGATTTGCACTAGGGCAGCTCCTCCGAGGCTTGCGCATTACTCTGATCTCGGGGTTCCGTCCTCCACAGTTTTTACACCTCTGCCTCACCCGTCGGCTCGGTTGCTTCGAGTCACGGGGTGTTCCATCTTCCCGGCAGCAGGGGTATTCTTCAGGAGGCTCCGAGATTTTTCTCTTAGTGCACCTTCGTTTGAATTTCTCCAGTCTCTATTGTACAGGGGGGTCTCAGTGGTACAGGGGGGTCTCTATGGGGCAGGGGGGTCTCGTGGCAGAGACGGATCTATGGGGCAGGGGGGATCTATGGGGCAGGAGGTCTCTATGGGGCAGGGGGGTTTCCATGGGGCAGGGGGTTGTCTGTGGTACATGGGAGTCTCTATGGGGCAGGGCGGTTGCTATGGGGCAGGGGGATCTCTGTGGGGCAGGGGGATCTATGGGGCAGGGGGGTTTTCCACGGGTCAGGGTGATCTCTATGGGGCAGGGGGGTCTCTATGGGGCAGGGGGGTGTCTGTGGTACAGGGAGGTCTCTATGGGGCAGGGGGGTTGCTATGGGGCAGGGGGATCTCTGGGGCAGGGGGGTTGCTATGGGGCACGGGGTTCTCTATGGGGCAGGGGGATCTATGGGGCAGGTGGGTCTCTATGCGGCAGAGACGGATCTATGGGGCAGGGGGTCTCCATTGTACAGGGGGGTCTCTGTGGTACAGGGGGGTCTCTATGGGGCTGGGGGGGTGCTATGGGGCAGGGAGGGTCTCTGTGGGGCAGTGAGGTCTCTATGGGGCTGGGGGATCTATAGGGCAGCGGGGGTTTCTATGGGTCAGGGGGTCTCTATGGGGCAGTGTGGTCTCTATGGGGCAGGGGATCTCTATGGAGCAGGGTGGTCTCTATGGGGCAGGGGTCTCTATGGGGCAGGGGGATCTATGTGGAAGGGGGGTCTCTATGGGTTAGGGGGTCTCTATTTTATAGGGGGGTCTCTGTGGTACAGGGGGGTCTCTATGGGGCAGGGGAGTCTCTATGGGGCAGTGGAACTCTCTGGGGCAGGGGGGTCTGTTTTTTACAGGGGGGTCTCTATGGGGCAGGGGCGTCTCTATGGGGCAGGGGGTTTTCTGTGGCACAGGGGGGTTTCTATGGGGCAGGGGGGTCTCATGTGGCAGAGACGGATCTATGGGGCAGGGAGGATCTATGGGGCAGGGGGTTTTTCTATGGGTCAGTGGGTCTGTATGGGGCAGGGGGGTCTGTATGGGGCAGGGGGGTTGCTATGGGGCAGGGGGATCTCTTTGGGGCAGGGGGTCTCCATGGGGCAGGGGGGTTTTTATGGGGCAGGGAGTCTCTATGGGGCACGGGTGTCTCTATGGGGCAGGGGGGTCTCTATGGGGCAGAGAGGTTGCTATGGGGCAGGGGGGTCTCTATGGGGTAGGGGGTTCTCTATGGGGCAGGGTGTTTCTATGGGGCAGGGGGGGTCTCCATTGTACAGGGGGGTCTGTTTTTTACAGGGGGGTCTCTATGGGGCAGGGGGGTTGCTATGGGGCAGGGGGATCTATGGGGCAGGGGGTCTCTATGGGGCAGGGGGATCTATGGGGCAGGTGGGTCTCTATGCGGCAGAGACGGATCTATGGGGCAGGGGGTCCTTATTGTACAGGGGGGTCTCTGTGGTACAGGGGGGTCTCTATGGGGCTGGGGGGGTGCTATGGGGCAGGGAGGGTCTCTGTGGGGCAGTGGGGTCTCTATGGGGCTGAGGGATCTATGGGGCAGCGGGGGTTTCTATGGGTCAGTGGATCTCTATGGGGCAAGGGGTTTTGCTATGGGGCAGTGGGTTCTCTATGGGGCAGGGGGATCTATGGGTCAGGGGGGGTCTCTCTTCTACAGGGGGGTTTCTATGGGGCAGCGGTTCTCTATTTTATAGGGGGGTCTCTGTGGTATAGGGGGTTCTCTGTGGGGCAGGGGGGTTTTTATGGGGCAGGGGGTCTCTATGGGGCAGGGGTGTCTCTATTTTACAGGGGGGTCTCTGTGGTATAGGGGGGTCTCTATGGGGCAGGGGGTTTTCTATGGGGCAGGGGAGTCTCTATGGGGCAGGGGGATGTGTGGGGTAGGGGGATGTATGGGGCAGGGGGTCTCTATGGGACAGGGGGGTCTCTATGGGGCAGGGGGTCTCTATTGTACATGGGGGGGTACTTATTGTACAGGGGGGTCTCTATGGTACAGGGGAGTCTCTATGGGGCAGGGGGGTTGCTATGTGGCAGGGGGGTCTCTATTGTACAGAGGGTCTCTATGGTACAGGGGGGTCTCTATGGGGCAGGGGGTCTCTATGGGGCAGGGGGGTCTCTATTGTACAGGGGGGGTCTCTGTGGTACAAGGGGTTCTCTATGGGGCAGGGGTTTTGCTATGGGGACGGGGGTCTCTATGGGGCAGGGTGTTCTATGGGGCAGAGGGGTCTCTGTTGTACAGGGGGGTGTCTGTGGTACAGGGGGGTTTCTATGGGGCAGGGGGGTCTCATGTGGCAGGGACCGATCTATGGGGCAGGGGGGATCTATGGGGCAGGGGGGTTTCTATGGGGCAGGGGGGTTGCTATAGGGCAGGTGGCGTTTCTATTGTACAGGGGGGTCTGTTTTTTACAGGGGGGTCTCTATGGTACAGGGGGGTCTCTATGGGGCAGGGGATCTCTATGGGGCAGGGGGGTTGCTATGGGGCAGAGGGTCTGTATGGGGCAGGGGGTCTCTATGGGGCAGGGGGATCTATGGGGCAGGTGGGTCTCTATGCGGCAGAGACAGATCTATGGGGCAGGGGGTCCTTATTGTACAGGGGGGTCTCTGTGGTACAGGGGGGTCTCTATGGGGCAGGGGGTCTCTATGGGGCAGGGGGTCTCTATTGTACAGGGGGGTCTCTGTGGTACAAGGGGGTCTCTATGGGGCTGGGGGGGTGCTATGGGGCAGGGGGTCTCTATTGTATGGGGGGTCTCTGTGGTACACGGGGATCTCTATGGGGCAGGGGGTTTGATATGGGGCAGGGGAGTCTCTATGGGGCAGTGGAACTCTCTGGGGCAGGGGACCCTGTTTTTTACAGGGGGGTCTCTATGGGGCAGGGAGTTCTGTGGGGCAGGGGTGTCTCTATGCGGTAGAGACGGATCTATGGGGCAGGGGGGCCTCTATGGGGCAGGGGGTCTCTATTGGGCAGTAGGGTTTCTGTGGTACAGGTGGTCTCTATGGGGCAGGGGGGTCTCGTGGCAGAGACGGATCTATGGGGCAGGGGGGATCTATGGGGCAGGAGGTCTCTATGGGGCAGGGGGGTTTCCATGAGGCTGGGGGTTGTCTGTGGTACATGGGAGTCTCTATGGGGCAGGGGGGTTGCTATGGGGCAGGGGGATCTCTATGGGGCTGGGGGATCTATGGAGCAGGAGTGTTTTCTATGGGGCAGGGCGTCTCTATGGGGCAGGGAATCTCTATGTGGCAGGGGTCTCTATGGGGCAGGGGGTCCTTATTGTACAGGGGGGTCTCTGTTGTACAGGAGGGTCTCTATGGGGCTGGGAGTTATCTATGGGGCAGGGAGGGTCTCTGTGGGGCAGTGGGGTCTCTATGGGGCAGGGGGATCTCTGGGGCAGGGGGGTTTTCTATGGGTCAGGGGGTCTCTATGGGGCAGTGTGGTCTCTATGGGGCAGGGGATCTCTATGGGGCAGGGGGGTTGCTATGGGGCAGTGGGGTCTCTATGGGGCAGGGGGATCTATGGGGCAGGGGGGTCTCTCTTCTACAGGGGGGTTTCTATGGGGCAGGGGTCTCTATGGGGCAGAAGATTCTCTATTGTACAGGGGGGTCTCTGTGGTACGGGGGGGTCTCTATGGGGCAGGGGGGTCTCTTGGCACCGGGGGCTTTCTATGGGGCAGGGGGGTCTCATGTGGCAGAGACGGATTTGCACTAGGGCAGCTCCTCCGAGGCTTGCGCGTTACTCTGATCTCGGGGTTCCGTCCTCCACACTTTTTTACACCTCTGCCTCACCCGTCGGCTCGGTTGCTTCGAGTCACGGGGTATTCCATCTTCCCGGCAGCAGGGGTATTCTTCAGGAGGCTCCGAGATTTTTCTCTTAGCGCACCTTTGTTTGAATTTCTCCCAGTTATTCGTTTTACTCTGGGGAGCTGCACCATACTCCACTTAGGTCTCTCCGGCAACACACCTGGACAAGAGTTATTGAAAGAGGAACAGGCTCATTTGGGTGGAAACAATAATATTCTGGTAACCTATATATATTCCACCACTGTGGTGACCATTTTTCAATTTCCCCTTCAGCTGTTTTATACTCAAATATTTCTTGTGTCAATTTCAATTTTTGTGTGTAATTATTCCCATAAATTCCCCTAGGAGGGGTTCCTTCCTAACAATGAGACCACCACCGTCCTTGGCAGATTTTACAAATAAAGCACACAAAAGGATAACAATTACAATGTTTGACTCCACACTTAACTGTAAAATTATTACACACTTATAGTTACAAGTTTCTCCTTCATCACTTATCTGTATAAGAACATCGGTGTTTAAGATCTCTTTAGGGTCATTCTGAGACTTCCAGGGGAATTGGTGACCTTCCAGGATGGCTCTTGCAATATTGAATCTGAAATAGGTCCCTTCACTCGACTGGCATGTGTCCATCCACACTCAGCAGATCTAATGGCTGTATCTGTTGTAAGTAAGACAAGAAAAGGTCCCTCCCTTTGAGGTGTTAAAGAAGTTTCTTTCCAAGTCTTTATCAGGACTTTGTCACCCGGTTGTATCTTGTGTATCGCCATATCCAAGGAGGGTCCTTAATCACAATCACAAAAGGTTTAATATTTAATCTTCCCGTGGTCTCTGGGGTATACCATACCTCAGGGTTAATTTGCTTTTCGTCTTCGACTTTAAGGGAGCATAATTTAACTCGTAATTGGTTTTTTATTTATTTCCAAAGAAATTCCTAGTTTAACCATTAAGTCTCATCTCAATAAATTATAGTCGGCTTCAGGCACCAGCAACAATGACTCTAAGCCAATTTTGGAGTTGCTTTCAAATAATATTTCCTTGACCACGGGTACCGCAAAGGGTACCAATTACCTGTACTGTCTCTGAGGAAATTTTACATCCCTGTGGGTAAACTTTGGATGGTGGATCTTTCCGTCCCTGAGTCCACGAGGAACTCAATTTCTTACTGCTGGGGACATACTTTCAGTTTTACCAGGGGCTCTGTCTTACTCCTTATCCCCAGCAAATAAAGTTCTTGACACCCCTAGTCTTCTTTAAACATTTTCTCATCCCCCCATTGCCACTTCTCGTAAGGGGTTCTCTTTTTCACTTAAAGGGTATAAATTTGCCCTTGTTTCAGAAATTATCCAAAGGGCTGCATATTCACTTTCTTCTAAACTAAAGGATTCCTTTTCATTGACACTCAAATTTAGAGCTTGACATACCCAATCCTCAAAGGAACCAAATCGGGGCCAAAAAATATTTTTGCCAATTTCTTTTTCTCCCCATATATTTACACAATAATGAATCATTTTCTCCTTAGATTTTCCTTTTCTCATAGAAGATTCTCCCCAATGACGTATCATCAGTCCTAACGGACTTTCCGGGGGAACCTTGGAATCGGGGGTTAGTTTAGTTTTACTGTTCCCCTGGCCCATTTTTAAGAATACCTCTGAACGCAATGACTTACCAGTACCTTCGGTAAAAACCGGAACCGTAGGACCACTGTACTGGAAGTCCGAAAGCCCACAACGTCTGGTGAGCTTCTTCGTCCGGTATTCTTCGTGCACGGAAACCAGATTTTTCTTTCTTTCTCTCTGCCGTTCGGAAAATCCGGGACTGATCACCCAAAAACCTCCCTCGGGCCACTCAAAATAGAGTGGAGCGCCTCCCGTAGAAGTATCTGGTGATCAATTACCGGATCCGAGTCACGGCACCAAAATTGTTATCGACAAACGAGACACTCACGCTGGGAGTGTGGTTAGCAGCAGTTTATTCAGAGAGAAAGAAACAGCGCTGGGCGGGAGGAGACCTAAGTCTCACCACTCCGCGCCGTAGAGCGGTAGGATACAAGTATTTATACTCTTTAATAAACAAAGCAATTTATTTTCCAGTTATCTATTAATTTTTGTGATTAGTCAAGCAAAGTTCATATATGATTTGTCTTCGTCTTCTTGTCCAATCATTAAACAGACTTTTTCATTCTTCCTCATCGGTGACCCTGGTTTAAGATGTCTTTCGACACACTAGTGTGGTCACAGACTTTTTATAGGATGTTTTCCAAATTAGCCTCGTCTTCTTTCTCTTCCTCTTAATGCTCGTTCCGTTCCATAAGCAAAGCATAATACAAAATAAGCTTAATATTAACTTTAAACTATTTTACCTTTGTTTTAACTCGTACAAGCATAAAAAGAATCATTCCCTCCTCCTGCAGTTTATTTTGTTCGAGTCTAGGCAAGCAGAAAAGCTTCTAAAGCATTCCGTTTATGATCATTCATCCAAACCTCGTACTATTTTCAACTATTATCGGAAGAATCAGCAAACGTTCATAACAATTCCACCCCTTTTCTTTAATCACCTGTTTGCTGATTCTATGGTTTGAATAGTAAGGATTTCAATTCGATCTATTCTCTGTTGGATCAAAGATACTATTTTATTTAACACACATGGTCCAACGGTCAATATAAGGATAAGGATAATTACTGGTCCAGCAATAGTTGACAACAAGATAGTAAGCCAGGGTGATCCCTTGAACCAATTTTCATACCAAGGAGCTTGAGATTCTCTTTCTCTTTTTCTTTGTTCCAGCCTTTCTCGTACCTTAGCTAATGAATCACGGACTATCCTGGTGTGGTCAGCATAGAAGCAACACTCTTCTCCTAAGGCTATACAAAGTCCCCCTTGTTTTAAAAATAGGAGATCTAAACCTCTCCTGTTCTGTAACACCACCTCATATCGTGATCTTAGGGATTTTTCCGTTAACATTAACTTTAAGGACCTTTGAATCCTCCCACCTAACAAGGATCCTTGACATGGTCTAATTAATTGCCCCAGATACATACAATAATTAAAATAATCAGCCAGGATGGGTGGTGGTATTCTGATTTCCTACAAGGTTTTTCTTGATCCCATTTATTGCCCTCTAGCCCCCCTTTTTCTTTTCCTAGGTGGGTGTGTTCCTGAGGCAGTGTTAAGCCGGGATTTGCACTAGGGCATCTCCTCCGAGGCTTGTGCATTACTCTGATCTCAGGGTTCCGTCCTCCACAGTTTTTACACCTCTGCCTCGCCCGTCGGCTCGGTTGCTTCGAGTCACGGGGTGTTCCATCTTCCCGGCAGCAGGGGTATTCTTCAGGAGGCTCCGAGATTTTTCTCTTAGCGCACCTTTGTTTGAATTTCTCCCAGTTATTCGTTTTACTCTGGGGAGCTGCACCATACTCCACTTAGGTCTCTCCGGCAACACACCTGGACAAGAGTTATTGAAAGAGGAACATGCTCGTTTGGGTGGAAACAATAATATTCTGGTAACCTATATATATTCCACCACTGTGGTGACCATTTTTCAATTTCCCCTTCAGCTGTTTTATACTCAAATATTTCTTGTGTCAATTTCAATTTTTGTGTGTAATTATTCCCATAAATTCCCCTAGGAGGGGTTCCTTCCTAACAATGAGACCACAACCGTCCTTGGCAGGTTTTACAAATAAAACACACAAAAGGATAACAATTACAACGTTTGACTCCACACTTAACTGTAAAGTCTTTACACACTTAGAGTTACAAGTTTCTCCTTCATCACTTATCTGTATAAGAACATCGGTGTTTAAGATCTCTTTAGGGTCATTCTGAGACTTCCAGGGGAATTGATGACCTTCCAGGATGGCTCTTGCAATGTTGAATCCGAAATAGGTCCCTTCACTCGACTGGCATGTGTCCATCCACACTCAGCAGATCTAATGGCTGTATCTGCTGTAAGTAAGACAAGAAAAGGTCCCTCCCTTTGAGGTGTTAAAGAAGTTTCTTTCCAAGTCTTTATCAGGACTTTGTCACCCGGTTGTATCTTGTGTATCGCCATATCCAAGGAGGGGGGCGTTGTGCCAATATTCCTTTTCTTATTAACTCCTTTCTTCTTGCCATTAGTTGTGTTTTGTAAGCCTCTACTAGGGAATCCTCCAATCGCGGATGATTCCCCGGGTTACTCATGTCATATGACATCCCATATAACATTTCAAAGGGAGAAACACCCACATCAGTTCTCGGCTGTGTTTAGATATTTAATAGAGCCAATGGTCAACACCTAATCCAGGACATCCCTGTTTCCAATTTTAATTTTGTTAATTGTTTTTTAATTTCTCCATTCATTCTTTCAACTCTGCCAGAACTTTGTGAGTGCCATGGTGTGTGGTGTTGTCACTCAATTCCAAATCTACAGTTTCAACAATCCCACATCGGGGAGTAATTAATTTTTTTTTTTTTCTAATAATATTTTAACCTCCACCCAGGCTGTGGTTCGTGTTGTCGAATCGGTAAAATCAATTTGTGTATTAGAAAAGGGTCTATGGGCCAGGATTCTTCCTCCTGCTTTTTCCATGTGCATCTTGTGCTTCCCTCCAGCCAGTGCAAGCAGCTTCCATGCTTGCTTGGTGAACCAGCCAGGGGAAGCAGCTGAGCTGCCTGCTAAGTCAGCACACCACCACGCAGCTGTAACTCTGTGATCTCCCTGGCCAAGTCCACCCTGCAGATACACTGGCACCAGCAAGATGCCAGCACAGGGGAGGGGCACAGTGCCTGGGAGGAGGAAAACTATTGTTGTAGGCAGCAGTACTGTTAAAAAAACTAGTTAAAACATTTTGTGAAACTACAGGATTCAGCTGCTTTATTTTTTCTTAGATATTGTCTATTGACCCTTTGACACGTTATACATCCCCTTAAAATTTGCTTAGCCAGATCATATAAACCAATGCACATATACTTAATTACAAATTGGTCAATTAAGGCTTGAGTGCCCCACTGTGTACCGCTGTGTATTCTTTGTAAAATTTTGAGGGCCATTGTTTTAGGAAAAACCTCTTGGCTGTCAGGTAATTCTCAGGTTCCTGAACTATTCTTTTGTATTCCCATCTTTATTAGTTTTTCTTACTCCTCTGGTATGAATTTCGGTACCTGTGGATTTAGTTCTTTCTGCCTCTTATCCGATATATCTGTGTCCCTAGTCTCCAGAATTAGTAAAGCAGCTCTTTTAGCTTCTTAGTCAGCTAAATTATTTGCTCTTATTTGCAGGGTTAACCCTTTCTGGTGTCCCCTCAAGCGTACCACTGCAATTTTCTTAAGGCCCCTTATGGCTTGTAAGCTCTTGATGGATTAGTCTTTTCCTTGTAAATTTGTTAACCCTCTCTATTTCCAAATCTTCTAAATGTACAAGCTATTCCAAAAGCATATTTTGAGTCTGTGAATAAGGTTCCAGATATAAAAATTGGGCCGGATTCTGCAGAGAGGTAGTTTCTAGAGACAACGTTGGAGAAGCAATTAATATCCATTTGTCCGCTTTTTTGTTGTAATACTCCCCTGATGTTCTGTGGGGAGATTACTTTCAATCTCCTCCAAAGGTAATTTTGAGAGCTTCCTCCACCAATAGTGCCGTGGCTGCTATTATTTGCAGACAAATGGGCCATCCCCTACTAATCGGGTCTAATAGTTTGATAGGCTATAGGTTTTTGCTTCCTGCCCACTCCTGAGCCAATACCCCGTATGCGACACCTCCCTCTGTATTAAGAAATAATAAAAAGGGTCTCTGCAAGTCGGGTAAACTGAGCATGGGGGCATTTGTCAATTCCCTCTTAAGTGTTTCCAATTTTTCTCCATCCTCTGGAGTCCACTTTAGCAACCCATCGTGAGCTAATTTAGCATATAAAAATTTTGCTTTTCCACTAAAATTCTCAACCCATTGCCTACAATACCCAAAAAGTCCCAATAATTGTTACACTTGTCATTTATTTCTGGGCAGAGGCATAGAGAGTATTCCATTAACCCTTTCACGATCCAATTTCTTAGTTCCTTTACTGAGTCTGTGTCCTAGGTACTTTGCTACTTCTTCTACAGACTGTAATTTTTGTTTAAACACCTTTAAACCCTGTAAAGCTAAAAAGTTTGAAAGTTTAATACTCTCCCGTCTAATTGTTTCCTCATGTTCTCCGACCAACAACAAGTCGTCCACAGACTGGACGAGGGTTACTCCTTGGCCCGGCTCCTATTCCCGTAAAAGTTGTTAGTCTTTTAATTTCTGGTTCCAATCCCCTCCTACCCTCCTCAGGTAGTGGGCATTGTTTAATTTGTACCGGGACCTCAGGGTCCTTAATCACAATCACAAAAGGTTTAATATTTAATCTTCCCGTGGTCTCTGGGGTATACCATACCTCAGGGTTAATTTGCTTTTCGTCTTCGACTTTAAGGGAGCATAATTTAACTCGTAATTGGTTTTTTTATTTATTTCCAAAGAAATTCCTAGTTTAACCATTAAGTCTCGTCTCAGTAAATTATAGTCGGCTTCAGGCACCAGCAACAATGACTCTAAGCCAATTTTGGAGTTGCTTTCAAATAATATTTCCTTGACCACGGGTACCGCAAAGGGTTCCCCTTTTGCGCCAATTACCTGTACTGTCTCCAAGGAAATTTTACATCCCCGGGGGTAAACTTTGGATGGTGGATCTTTCCGTCCCTGAGTCCACAAGGAACTCAATTTCTTACTGCTGGGGACATACTTTCAGTTTTACCAGGGGCTCTGTCTTACTCCTTATCCCCAGCAAATAAAGTTCTTGACACCCCTAGTCTTCTTTAAACATTTTCTCATCCCCCCATTGCCACTTCTCGTAAAGGGTTCTCTTTCACTTAAAGGGTATAAATTTGCCCTTGTTTCAGAAATTACCCAAAGGTCTGCATATTCACTTTCTTCTAAACTAAAGGGTTCCTTTTCATTTACACACAAATTTAGAGCTTGACATACCCAATCCTCAAAGGAACCAAACCTGGGCCAGCAAACAGATTCACCCCTTATGGGTTGTCCTGCCCAGACTTCCATACATTAATGTATCATCTTTACTTTACTCTTACCCGCCTAGAAGGGTGAGCATCCCAGTACTTAATCATCAGTCCCAATGGACTACTCGGGGGTACTGGGGAAAGATTCACAGGATCTCCCCCACCCATGGTGACAGTGGGCCTGCTTTTCCTCTGTCCCATCATCCAGGGTCTGTACTCTTACTCACCTCTCGGGGTTCGTACCTCTCCCACCCCGGGAATACTGGCCCCAACCGAACGGTAAACTGGCCTGTACTCACGCGTCCTGCGTCTTCGTCCGGGGCTTCGTGCACAAAGATTAAGGGGCTTTGCCGGCTTTCCTGTGCTTATTGCTGAGAATTTCGGTTCGTCGGTGGAGAGCCGAGCGGATCCTCTGGCAGGGCCGCTGATACAGCGGGGCGCCTCCCTGCTCAGAGGCTCACGTCCGGTTGTTCTCCATCCGAGTCACGGCACCAAATTGTTATCGTGGGTTTCCCAGTCACCAGTCGGAAACCAGTTAATTCAGTTACAAACTTAATTTTATTAATTTGGCAGGCGGCAATTAAGCAAACAGCGCTGGGCGGCCAGAGCGTCTCAGCTCTACCAACGGCACGCACCGTCCCTCTCCCAATTCAGGGTTTTATAGTCCTTTAGTTCCGGGTCCCGATTGTTTCACTGAGGCTTCTTCTGCACATGCGCCAGTTGTTGTTAGGGGGTCATCTTCTACCTTCTAGTGGTCGATGGGATGAAGTTGCTCCTCTTCCTCACTTGTCCCTTAGTTGACCCCTCTCCCATATTTGGTCATCTTTAACAGCAAGCTCATTCATTGGCTACTTAATTCCTATGGTTTCCACTTCTAAGTGACCTATAACTCAGTTCTACGCTTCGTTAGCAACTAACAATATACGTTACACAATCATTCTTACAAAATCAGAATGTTACAACCTGTTTCAAGGTACATGTGGTTTACTGAACAAAGGCTCATCTATCACAGCAGGGACAGCACAAAGCTTTTTCCACGTGCCTCCCTCACTTGGTCGTGGTCTTCCTGTTTGTTAGCACTGCAGGGTTTTCCTACCTGAAGTCCCCCTCCATCTCCTCACTATTTCTGGACCTGGTAGTGGCATTTCTTTACTCGGTGTTTCCACCAGCAGTGAACCCCCTCATCTACAGCATGAGGAACCAGGAGCTTAAGAATGCCACGTGGAAACTGATGACTGGTTATTTCTAAATAACAAACTCCTTATCTTCTTCTGCATTTTGCTGACTACAGAACATGTTAGAACTAGTCTGATTTAGTAGGGATTTTAGTTGTTTGTTACTTTTTAATTCTTTTTGTCTAAGCTATAATATCATGGTCCACATTCATCCCATTAGAAATTAAGGTTCTCAAAGTCTTGTGTGACCCAGACTGTGCAATGACGAGCTGTGCTCTCTTTGCATTATGTCTGCATAGAAAGGGACACATTTGTTCTCTTTTAACTGTGAGGGTGACAGAGCACTGATCGCTTGAATCACTTGACTACTTGGGAATTTCCAGGATTGGTATTGATGGTAGCAGAAGAAATATGCATCTTCCGCTGTACCTGTATGTTGTGGTTTTGCCCCAGCTGAGAGCCAAGCACCACAAAATCACTTATTCCTTAAAAGGAAGGGGGTTTGGGGAGGGAATCAAATCCCTCTGAGGTACACATCAAACTTCTCCATCCCTCTGCATTACCCACCAAGTACAGCCAGGTCCTTGAGCAAAACCAATCCCAGACATGGGTTTACCTTTGCCTGAAGCAGGGATGACCCAAACCGTCTTCCCTAATATACTCTTCATATGCACCACTGGGACTCTGTCTCCTTCTACAGTACGTAGAAATTTTGACTGGGCAGGACCAGCCCGATTGGTGGATCCCCTAGAGTTAACTAACCACGTGGCTTTGGCTAAATGTGTATCCCAATGTTTGAATGTTCCACCACCCATCGCTTTCAGGGTAGTCTTTAAGAGTCCATTATATCGTTCAATTTTCCCAGAGGCTGGTGCATGATAAGGAATGTGGTACACCCACTCAATGCCATGCTCTTTGGCCCAGGTGTCTATGACAGCGTTTCGGAAATGAGTCCCGTTGTCTGACTCGATTCTTTCTGGGGTGCCGTGTCGCCATAGGACTTGCCTTTCCAGGCCCAGGATTGTATTCCGGGCAGTGGCATGTGGTACGGGATATGTTTCTAGCCAGCTGGTGGTTGCCTCCACCATCGTAAGCACGTAACGTTTGCCATGGCGGGTTCGTGGGAGGGTGATGTAATCAATCTGCCAGGCCTCCCCATATTTATATTTCATCCACCTTCCTCCATACCAAAGTGGCTTTAACCTCTTAGCTTGCTTGATTGTGGCACACGTCTCACACTCATGGATAACTTGTGCAATAGCATCCATGGTTAAGTCCACCCCTCGATCCTGAGCCCATCTATATGTTGCATCTCTCCCTTGATGACCTGAGGAATCATGAGCCCATTGAGCTATGAATAATTCACCTTTACATTGCCAGTCTAGATCTACCTGAGCCACTTCAATGCTAGCAGCCTGATCTGCCTGATGGTTGTTTTGATGTTCCTCTACGGCCCAACTCTTTGGTACATGGGCGTCAACATGACGTACCTTTGCAACAAGCTTCTCTAACCGGGCAGCAATATCTTGCCATAAGTCAGCAGCCCATATGGGTTTGCCTCTACGCTGCCAGTTGTTCTTTTTTCACTGCTGCAACCACCCCCACAGTGCATTAGCTACCATCCATGAATCAGTATAAAGGTAGGGGATTGGCCACTTTTCTCTCTCAGCAATGTCCAGGGCTAACTGAATGGCCTTCACCTCAGCAAACTGGCTTGATTCACCTTTTCCTTCAGTGGCTTCTGCTACTCGTCTTGTGGGACTCCATACAGCAGCTTTCCATCTTCAATGCCTTCCCACAAGGCGACAGGAGCCATCAGTGAAAAGGGCATATTGCTTCTCATTCTCAGGCAGTTTGTTGTAAGGTGGGGCTTCTTCAGCCCGTGTTACCTCCTCATCCTCTGGTGACATCCCAAAATCTTTGCCTTCTGGCCAGTCTGTGATCACTTCCACAATACCTGGGCGATTAGGGTTTCCTATTCGAGCCCGCTGAGTAATTAGTGCAACCCCTCTTGCTCCACGTAGCATCAGTGGCCCGACTCCAAAACCCCAGCGGTTGACCTCGAGTCTCCCCTTGTGCTTTCTGCCAGAGACTCCAGGTAGGGCCATTCTTCCCAACTGCCGTGTAAAGCACATTTTTAACATCTGTCCCTGTCCGGACAGGCCGTTTTTTCTTTCTGTATCGTCGCCGTTTTTTCTTTCCCCTTCGTTTTTCTTTCCGCTTCGTCGCTGTTTTTTCTTTCTCCTTCGTTTTTTCTTTCTGCTTCGTCGCCGTATTTTCTTTCTCCTTAGTTTTTTCTTTCTGCATCGTCGACGTTTTTTATTTCTCCTTAGTTTTTTCTTTCTCCTTCATCGCCATTTTTTCTTACTCCTTCTTTTTTCTTTCGTCGCCATTTTTTGTTTATCCTTCGTTTTTTTTTTGTCGCCGCTTTTTCTTTCGTCGACGTTTTATCTTTCTCCATTTTTTCTTTCGCCGATTTTTCTTTCTCCTTCGTTTTTTCTTTCGTCGCCATTTTTTCTTTCTCCTTCGTTTTTTTTGTCGCCGTTTTTTCTTTCTCCTTCGTTTTTTCTTTTGTTGCCGTTTTTACTTTCGTCGCTGTTTTTTCTTTCGTCGCCGTTTTTTTTCTCCTTCGTTTTTTCTTTCGTCACTGTTTTTTCTTTCTCCTTCGTTTTTTTTTTCCTTCGTTGTTTTTACTTACTCCTTTGTTTTATCTTTCGTCGCCTTTTTTCTTTCTCCTTTGTTATTTCTTTCTCCTTCGTTTTTTCTTTCTCTTTCGTCTTTTCTTTATTCGCCGTTTTTTCTTTCTCCGTTTTTTCTTTCGTCGCCGTTTTTTCTTTCGACGCCGTTTTTACTTTCGTCGCCGTTTTTTCTTTCGTCGCCGTTTTTTCAATCTCCTTCGTTTTTTCTTTCGTCGCCGTTTTTTCTTTCGTTACCATTTTTTCTTTCTCCTTCGTTCTTTCTTTCACCTCTGTTTTTGCTTTCGTCGCCGTTTTTCTTTCTCCTTCGTTTTTACTTTCGTCGTTCTTTCTTTCGTCGCCTTTTTTTCTTTCACCTTCATTTTTTCTTTCGTCGCCGTTTTTTCTTTCTCATTCGTATTTTCTTTCTCCTCTGTTTTTTCTTTTGTCGTTGTTTTTCTTTTGTCTTTGATTTTTCTTTCTCCTTCGTTTTTTCTTTCTCCTTCGTTTTTTCTTTCATCGCCGTTTTTTCTCCGTTTTTTCTTTCGTCGCCTTTTTTCTTTCTCCTTCGTGTTTTCTTTCGTCGCCGTTTTTTCTTTCATCGCCGTTTTTTCTTTCGTCGCCGTTTTTTCTTTCGTCGTCATATTTTCTTTCTCCATTGTTTTTTTTCTCCTTCGTTTTTTCTTTCTCCTTCGTTTTTTATTTCGTCGCCATTTTTTCTTTCTTCGCTGTTTTTTCATCCTCATTCGTTTTTTCTTTCTCATTCTTTTTTCTTTCTCCTTCATTTTTTCTTTCGTCGTTTTTTCTTTCTTCGGCAATTTCTTTCTACTTTGTTTTTTCTTTCGTAGCCGTTTTTTCTCTCGTCGCCGTTTTTTCTATCTCCTTCGTTTTTTGTTTTGTCGCCGTGTTTTCTTTCGTCACTGTTTTTTCTTTCTCCTTCGTTCTTTCTTTCATCGCCGTTTTTTCTTTAGTCGCCGTTTTTTTTTCTCCTTCATTTTTTCTTTCGTTGCTGTTCTTTCTTTCTTCACCATTTTTTCTTTCTCATTCATATTTTCTTTCTCCTTTGTTTTTTCTTTCATCGTTGTATTTTCTTTCTCCTTTGTTTTTTCTTTCTTCTCCAATTTTTCTTTCATCGCCGTTTTTTCTTTCTCCTTCGTTTTTTCTTTCTCTTTCGTTTTTCCTTTCTTCGCCGTTTTTCTTTCTCATTCATTTTTCTTTCGTCGCCGTTATTTTTCCTTCATTTTTTCTTTCGTTGCCGTTTTTTCTTTCTCCTTCATTTTTTCTTTCAACGTTTTTTCTTTCTTCGCTGTTTTTTCTTTCTCCTTGGTTTTTTCATTCGTCGCCATTTTTTCTTTCTCCTTCGTTTTTTCTTTCGTCGCCATTTTTTCTTTCTCCTTCGTTTTTTCATTTGTCGCCGTTTTTTCTTTCGTCGCCTTTTTTTCGTAGTTGTTTTTCTTTCTCCTTCGTTTTTTCTTTCATCACCGTTTATTCTTTTTCCTTCGTTTTTTCTTTCGTTGCCGTTTTTCTTTTTGTCACAGTTTTTTTCTTTCCCCTTCGTTTTTTCTTTCGTCGCCATTTTTCTTCATACTTCGTTTTTTCTTCCTCCTTTGTTCTTTCTTTCTCCTTCATTTTTCCATTCTCCTACTTTTTTTCTTTCTCCTTCGTTTTTTCTTTCTCCTTCGATTTTTTTTTGTCGCCTTTTTTTCCCTTCATTTTTTCTTTCTTCGGCATTTTTTCTTCCTCCTTTGTTTTTTCTATCGTCGCCATTTTTTCTTTCTGCTTCGTTTTTTCTTTCGTCACCACTTTTTCTTTCTCCTTCATTTTTTCTTTCATCGCCGTTTTATCTTTCTCCGTTTTTTATTTATTCGCCATTTTTTTTCTCCTTCGTTTTTTCTTACGTCTCCGTGTTTTCTTTCTACTTCCTTTTTCCTTTCGTCGCCGTTTTTTCTTTCTTTGCCATTTTTTCTTTCAACGTTTTTTCTTTCGACGCCGTTTTTTCTTTCACCTTCGGTTTTTTTTTATTGCCGTTTTTTCTTTTGTCGACGTTTTTTCTTTCATCACCATTTTTTCTTTCTCCTTCGTTTTTTCTTTCGTCGTTGTTTTTTCTTACTCCTTCGTTTTTTCTTTCGTAGCCTTTTTTCTTTCTCCTTTGTTATTTTTTTCTCCTTTGTTTTTTCTTTCTCTTTCTTCTTTTCTTTAGTCGCCTTTTTTTCTTCCTCCTTTTTTTCTTTCGTCGCCGTTTTTTCTTTCTCATTTGTATTTTCTTTCTCCTCTGTTTTTTCTTTCGTCGTCGTTTTTTTGTCCTTTTTTTTTCTCCTTTGTTTTTTCTTTTGTCGCCGTTTTTTTTTCTCCTTCGTTTTTTCTTTCGTCGCCGTTTTATCTTTCTCCATCGTTTTTTCTTTCTCCTTCCTTTTTTCTTTCGTCGCCGTTTTTTCTTTTTCATTCGTATTTTCTTTCTCCTATGTTTTTTCTTTCGTCACCGTTTTTTCTTTCGTCACTGTTTTTTCTTCCTCATTCGTTTTTTCTTTCTCATTCGTTTTTTCTTTCTCCTTCATTTTTTCTTTCGTCTCCATTTTTTCTTTCTTCGGCATTTTTCTTTCTACTTTGTTTTTTCTTTCTTAGCCGTTTTTTCTTTCGTCGCCGTTTTTTCAATCTCCTTCGGTTTTTGTTTCGTCGCCGTTTTTTCTTTCTCCTTCGTTCTTTCTTTCGTCGCCGTTTTTTCTTTCGTCGCCGTTTTTCTTTCTCCTTTGTTTTTTCTTTCGTCGTTTTTTCTTTCATTGCCGTTTTTTCTTTATCCTTCTTTTTTTCTTTCATCGTGATTTTTTCTTTTTCCTTCGTTTTTTCTCTCGTCGCGGTTTTTTCTTTCTCCTTCGTTTTTACTTTCGTCGCCGTTTTTTCTTTCGTCAAAGTTTTTTCTTTCTCCGTTTTTTCTTTCGTCGCCGTTTTATCTTACTCCGTTATTACTTTCATCGCCTTTCTTCATTCTCCTTTGTTATTTCTTTCTCCTCTGTTTTTTTTTCTCCTTTGTTTTTTCTTTCATCGTCGTTTTTTCTTTCATCGCCGTTTTTTCTTCCTCCGATTTTTCTTTCGTCACCGTTTTTTCTTTCTCCTTCGTTTCTTCTTTCGTCGCCATTTTTTCTTTCGTCGCCGTTTTTTCTTCCTCCTTCGATTTTTCTTTCGTCGCTGTTTTTTCTTTCGTCGCCGTTTTTTCTTTCGTCGCCGTTTTTTCTTTCATTGCCGTTTTTTCTTTCATCAACGTTTTTTCTTTCTCCTTCGTTTTTTCTTTCGTCGGTGTTTTTTCTTACTCCTTCGTTTTTTCTTTCGTCGCCTTTTATTCTTTCTCCCGTTTTTCTTTAGTTGCCATTTTTTCTTTCATCGCTGTTTTTTGTTTCGTCGCCGTTTTTTCTTTCTCCTTTTTTTCTTTCATCGCCTTTTTTTCATACTCATTCGTTTTTTCTTTCATCGCCTTTTTTCTTTCTCCTTCATGTTTTCTTTCGTCGCCTTTTTTTCTTTCTCTGTCGTTTTTTCTTTCGTCGCCGCATTTTCTATCTCCTTCATTTTTTCCGTCGCCGTTTTTTCTTTCTCCTTCGGTTTTTCATTCGTCGCTGTTTTTTCTTTCTCCTTCGGTTTTTCATTCGTCGCTGTTTTTTCTTTCTCCTTCGGTTTTTCATTCGTCGCTGTTTTTTCTTTCTCCTTCGTTTTTTTCTTTCGTCGCCGTTTTTTCTTTCGTCGCCGTTTTTTCTTTCGTCACTGTTTTTTCTTCCTCATTCATTTTTTCTTTCTCATTCGTTTTTTCTTTCTCCTTCGTGTTTTCTTTCGTCGCAGTTATTTCTTTCGTCGCAGTTTTTTCTTTCTCTTTCGTTTTTTCTTTCATTGCCGTTTTTTTTCTCCTTCGTTTTTTCTTATGTCACCGTGTTTTCTTTCCCCTTCGTTTTTTCTTTTGTCACCATTTTTTCTTTCTCCTTTGTTATTTCTTTCTCCTTCGTTTTTTCTTTTGTCGCCGTTTCGTCTTTCACCTTCGTTTTTTCTTTCGTCGCCGTTATTTTTCCTTCATTTTTTCTTTCGTCGCCGTTTTTTCTTTCTCCTTCAGTTTTTCTTTCATCGCCGTTTTTTCTTTCTCCTTCGTTTTTTCTTTTGTCACCGTTTTTTCTTTCTCCTTTGTTATTTCTTTCTCCTTCGTTTTTTCTTTCGTCGCAGTTTTATATTACTCCTTCATTTTTTCTTTCGTCACCGTTTTTTCTTTCTCCTTTGTTATTTCTTTCTCCTTCCTTTTTTCTTTTGTCGCGGTTTCGTCTCTCACCTTCGTTTTTTCTTATGTCTCCGTGTTTTCTTTCTCCTTCGTTTTTTCTTTCGTCGACGTTTTTTATTTCTCCTTCGTTTTTTCTTTCGTCGCCGTTTTTTCTTTTTCCTTCGTTTTTTCTCTCGTCGCTGTTTTTTCTTTCTCCGTTTTTTCTTTCTTCACCATTTTTTCTTTCTCCTTTGTTTTTTCTTTCATCGCCATTTTTTCTTTCTCCTTCGTTTTTTTTCGTCGCCGTTTTTTCTTTCTCCTTCGTTTTTTCTTTTGTCGCCATTTTTTCTTTCTCCTTCGGTTTATCTTTCGTCGCCGTTTTATCTTACTCCGTTATTACTTTCATCGCCTTTTTTCATTCTCCTTTGTTATTTCTTTCTCCTCTGTTTTTTTTTCTACTTTGTTTTCTCTTTCCTCGCCGTTTTTTCTTCCTCCGATATTTCTTTCGATGCCGTTTTTTCTTTCGTCGCAGTTTATTCTTTCTCCTTTTTTTCTTTCGTCGCCGTTTTTTCTTTCATCGCAGTTTTTTCTTTCTCCTTTTTTTCTTTCATCGCCGTTTTTTCTTTTTCCTTCGTTTTTTCTTTCGTCGCCGTTTTTTCTTTCTCCTTCAGTTTTTCTTTCATTGCCGTTTTTTTTTCCTTCGTTTTTTCTTATGTCACCGTGTTTTCTTTCTCCTTCGTTTTTTCTTTCGTCACCATTTTTTCTTTCTCCTTTGTTATTTCTTTCTCCTTCGTTTTTTCTTTTGTCGCCGTTTCGTCTTTCACCTTCATTTTTTCTTTCGTCGCCGTTTTTTCTTTCTCCTTTGTTTTTTCTTTCGTCGCAGTTTTATATTACTCCGTTTTTTCTTTCGTCACCGTTTTTTCTTTCTCCTTTGTTATTTCTTTCTCCTTCGTTTTTTCTTTTTTCGCCGTTTCGTCTTTCACCTTCGTTTTTTCTTATGTCTCCGTGTTTTCTTTCTCCTTCGTTTTTTCTTTCGTCGACGTTTTTTATTTCTCCTTCGTTTTTTCTTTCGTCGCCTTTTTTTCTTTCTTCTTCACAGATTTTTCTTTTTTCTTTGTTTTTTCTTTCATCATTGTTTTTCTTTCGTCGCAGTTTTTTCTTTCTCCTTTGTTTTTTCTTTCACCGCAGTTTTTTCTTTCTCCTTCGTTTTTTCTTTCATCGCCGTTTTTTCTTTATTCGTCGTATTTTATTTCTACTTTGTTTTTTCTTTCTTCTCCGTTTTTTCTTTCATCAACGTTTTTTCTTTCTCCTTCGTTTTTTCTTTCTCCTTCATGTTTTCTTTTGTCGCCTTTTTTTCCCTTCATTTTTTCTTTCTCCAGCATTTTTTCTTTCTCCTTTTTTTTTCTATTGTCGCCATTTTTTCTTTCTTCTTCGTTTTTTCTTTCGTCGCCGTTTTTTCATTCTCCTTCCTTTTTTCTTTCGTCGCTCTTTTTTCTTTCGTCGCCGTTTTTTCTTTCTCCTTCGTTTCTTTCATCGCCGTTTTTTCTTTCTCCTTCGTTTCTTCTTTCGTCGCCATTTTTTCTTTCTCCTTCGTTTTTTCTTTCATCGCCATTATTTCTTGCGTTTTTTTTTGTCGCCGTTTTTTCTTTCTCCGTTTTTTCTTTCGTCACCGTTTTTTCTTTCTCCTTCGTTTTTTCTTTCGTCACCATTTTTTCTTTCGTCGCCATTTTTTCTTTCGTCAACGTTTTTTCTTTCTCCTTCGTTTTTTCTTTCGTCGTTTTTTCTTACTCCTTCGTTTTTTCTTTCGTCGCCTTTTTTCTTTCTCCTTTGTTATTTCTTTCTCCTTTGTTTTTTCTTTCTCTTTCTTCTTTTCTTTAGTCGCCTTTTTTTCTTTCTCCATTTTTTTTATTTGTCGCCGTTTTTTCTTTTGTCGCCGTTTTTTCTTCCTCCGATTTTTCTTTCGTCGCCGTTTTTTCTTTTGTCACCATTTTTTCTTTGGTCGCAGTTTTTTCTTTCTCCTTTTTTTCTTTCGTCGCCGTTTTTTCTTTCTCATTCGTATTTTCTTTCTCCTCTGTTTTTTCTTTCGTCGTTTTTTCTTTCGTCGTCGTTTTTTCTTTATCCTTTGTTTTTTTTCTTCTCCGTTTTTTCTTTTGTCGCCTTTTTTTCTTTCTCCTTCGTTTTTTCTTTCTCCTTCGTTTTTTCTTTCGTCGCCGTTTTTTATTTCATCGCTGTTTTTTCTTCCTCATTCGTTTTTTCTTTCTCGTTCGTTTTTTCTTTCTCCTTCGTTTTTTCTTTCGTCTCTGTTTTTTCTTTCTTCGGCTTTTTCTTTCTACTTTGTTTTTTCTTTCGTCGCCGTTTTTTCTTTCGTCGCCGTTTTTTCAATCTCCTTCGTTTTTTCTTTCGTCGCCATTTTTCTTTCTCCTTCATTTTTTCTTTCGTCGTTGTTCTTTCTTTCGTCGTTTTTTCTTTCACCTTCGTTTTTTCTTTCGTCGACGTTTTTTCTTTATCCTTCGTTTTTTCTTTCGTCGCCGTTTTTTCTTTTTCCTTCGTTTTTTCTCTCATCGCGGTTTTTTCTTTCTCCTTCGTTTTTTTCGTCGCCGTTTTTTCTTTCGTCGCCATTTTTTCTTTCATCGCCGTTTTTTCTTCCTCCGATTTTTCTTTCGTCGCCGTTTTTTCTTTCGTTTTTTTTTTCTCATCTTCTTCCTCAGCCTATACCTCCTCATACTGTTCATTGTCTATCCTCCGCCTCCTCCTCCACCTCCAAGTATTCCTCATCCTCCTCATATTCCTTCTCAGTTCCTCCTTGCATTCCTCCTTCTCCTCGTATTACTTCTTGTGTTCCTTCTTATGTTCCTCCTTGGATTCCTCCTCTTATTCTTCCTCATATTCCTCCCTGTATAACTCTCTGGATAATTCCTTCTCGTCCTCTTCTTCCTCATTCTCAAACTCTTCTTCCTCTGTACTATTTTCATCATCATATCATTCCTTTTCTTGGATTTAGTTCCTCCTTAGTATTCCTCCTCTTATTCTTCATATTCTGTCTTCCTCCTCCTCCACCTCCTCCTCCTCCTCGTATTCCGTATTGGATATTTCTTCCTCCTCTTCCTTTTCTTCCTCCATCTCATCCTCTTCATCGTCCTCTTCATCTTACCTGTATTCTTCCTTAGTATTCCTCCTCATACTGTTCATTGTCAGTCCTCCTCCAACTCCGCCTCCACCTCCTCCACCTCCTCATATTCTTCTCACTATTCCTTTCTGGAATCTTCATTCTCCTCGTCCTCTTCTCCCTGCTTCACAACCATTTCTTCCACTGTCTCTCACTCCTCCTCATGTTCCTTCTTTCTCTTACCTGTGTTCCTCCTTAGTATTCCTCCTCATCTTGTTCATTGTCTGTCTTCCTCCTCCTCCTCATACTGTTCATTGTCGGTCCTCCTCCAAATCTGCCTCCTAATCCTTCTCTTCCTCATATTCCTCCCTGTATTCCTTTTTGGAATCTTCTTTCTCCTCATCCTCTTCTTCCTCTTTCTCAACCTCTTCTTTGTCTGTCTCATCCTCTTCCTGTATTCTTCCTCCACTTTACCTGTATTCCTCCTTAATATTCCTCCTCATACTGTTCATTGTCTGTCTTCGTCCTCCTCACCTCCTCCTTCTGCTCCCCCTCTACCTCCTCCTTTTCGCAATCCTTCTTGGATTCTTCTTCCTCTTCTTCCTCCACCACATATTCCACCTCGTCCTCCTCCACTTACCTGTTTTCTTCCTTCTTATTCTTCCTCATACTCTTCATTGTCCTTCCTCCTCCTATGCCTCCTCCTCCTCCTCTGCCTCAGATTCCTCCCTGAATTCCTTTCTGGATTCTTCATCCTACTCGTCCTCTTCCTCCTTTTCAACCTCTTCTTCCTCTGTCTCATTCTCATACTCGTAGTTTTCCACATCTTATCTTTAGTTCTTTATTAGTATTTCACGTCTTCCTCTTCA
The DNA here is from genome assembly GCF_964237585.1 of Gallinula chloropus. Lineage (NCBI taxonomy): Eukaryota > Metazoa > Chordata > Aves > Gruiformes > Rallidae > Gallinula > Gallinula chloropus. The sequence continues at coordinate 329,261 of NW_028168491.1, read as the reverse complement.
TTGTCTGTCTTCCTCCCACTCCGACTCCTCCTCCATCAGAACCTCCACCTCCTCCTTCTCCTCATATTCCTTCTTGTATTCTTCTTTCTCCTTTTTCTCTTCGTCCTCCATCTCATCCTCCTCCTTATCCTGCTCTGCTTACCTGTATTGATCATTAGTAGTCCTCCTCATATTCTTCATTCCCCGTGCACCTCCACCTCCATCTCCTCTGCCTTCTAATACTCTTCTCAGTATTCCTTTCCTGAATCTTCATTTCTCCCAGTCCTGTTTTTCATCTTTATCAATCTCTTCTTAGTATGTATCCTCCTCCTCCTCATATTCCTTCTTTCTCTTATCTGTGTTCCTCCTTAGTATTCCTCCTCATAATGTTCACTGTCCGTGCTCCTCCACCTCAACCTCCTCATCCTCCTCATATTCTTCTCAGTATTCCTTTCTAGAATTTTCTTTCTCCTCATCCTCTTCTTCCTCCTTTTCAACCTCCTCTTCCTCTGTCTCATTCTCATCCTTGTAGTTTTCCACCTCTTACCTTTAGTTACTTATAAGTATTCCTCCTCTTATTCTTCGTTGTCTGTCTTCCTCCTCCTCCACCTCCTTCTCCTCCTCCTCATATTCCTTCTTAGATTCTTCTTCCTCCTCTTTCTCTTCTTCCTCCATCGCATCTTTCTCCTGCTCTTAGTCCTCCTCCACTTACCTCTATTCGTCCTTATTATTCCTCCTCATACTGTTCATTGTCTGTGCTCCTCTGCCTCTGCCTCCACCTCCTCCTCCTCCTCATAACATTTTTTGTATTCCTTTCTGGAATCTTCTTTCTCCTCGTCCTCTTCTTCCTCTTTCTCAGCTTCTTCTTTGTCTGTCTCATCCTCATCCACGTATTCTTCCTCCACTTTACCTGTATTCCTCCTTAATATTCCTCCTCATACTGTTCATTGTTTGCTTCCATCCTACTTGCCTCCTCCTTCTCCTCCACTTGCACCTCCTTCTCCTTTTCCTATTCCTTCTTGGATTCTTCCTCCTCCTTGTCCTCATTTTCCTCCATCTCATCCTCCTCCTTGTCCTCCTCTTCTTACCTGTATTCTTCCTTATTATTCCTCTTCATACTGTTCATTCTCCGTCCTCCTCCTCCTCCGCCACCACCTCCTCCGCCTCCTCATATTCTTCTCAGTATTCCTTTCTGGAATCTTCATTCTCCTAGTCCTTCCTCTTTTTCAACCTATTCTTCCTCTGTCTCTTTCTCATCCCTGTAGTTTTCCATCTCTTATCTTTAGTTCCTTATAAGTATTCCACCTCCTACTCTTCATTGTCTGTCTTCCTCCTACTCCAACTCTTCCTCCACCTGAATGTCCAACTCCTTCTTCTCCTCATATTCTTTCTTGCATTCTTCTTCCTTTTCTTCCTCCATCACATCCTCCTCCATGTCCTCCTCCACTTGCCTGTATTCTTCCTTATTATTCCTCTTCATACTATTCACTGTCCGTGCTCCTCCACCTCTGCATCCACCTCCTCCTCATATTCTTCTCTGTATTACTTTCTGGAATCTTCTTTCTTTTCGTCCTCTTCTTCCTCTTTCTCAACCTCTTCTTTGTCTGACTCATTCTCTTCCTCAAATTCTTCCTCCACTTACCTATATTCTTCCTTAATATTCCTCCTATTACTGTTCATTGTCCGTCTTTCTCCTTCTACGCCTCCTCCTCCACCTCCACTTGCACCTCCTTCTCCTTTTCATATTCCTTCTTGGATCCTTCTTCCTCTTGTCCTCATCATCCTCCATTTCATCCTCTTCCTTGTCCTCCTCTACTTAGTAAACAAGGTGGCAGCATCGTTGCCAGCCCCCTGATTGGGCAGGCTCTAGTAAAAAGTGTCCTCTATTGTTAAGGTATATCTGCTATCCGATGAGGTTTTAGAGTTCCTATTACCATGGTAAGATAGAGATGCTGCTGTGATAGCAAAACGTTGACCAATCAGATGTAGCCCACGAACACCCTATGTTTGAAAGTAAGCAGCTGTCTGCAGAGCATATAAAAAGGAATGATTCTTAACAATAAATCGACTCTTGCTTGCATCAAGCTGTGTCCCGTCTCTCTCCGTCGTGGCAAAGAAACATCAATTAGGACGTAAGTTTGAGTCTAACACCGTATTTTAAGTAAATTACACATCCAAGGACTATGTGCTCTGTGGAAATAAAATGACTTCTTTGACAATTTCCAGTACCCCCCTCCTCCTGATCTGTTCGATGAATTCCTTGCTTGTCTCGAATTGGTCACAAATGCAGGCAAAGCATTTCATTGTAACTAGTTCAAGCTCCCCCTTGTCCTTGAAGGTACACAAAACCTGCTGAAACCAAACTTGTAGTTTGGATCAGAGTCAAGGGTTCAGTTTTTGTCTGAGTCTGCGCAAAACAGAAGGTTACTTGCCTTCGGAGGAGCCATCCGACTTCATCCCCATGACCCTCAACCACCAACACCAAACAGCAGTGCGCAGGCGCAGCGGGGAGGAGCTGATGGAAATCACTTCTTGGAACTCATTTTAATACGAAGCGGGACAGGTTATGAATATGTACAGGTGTATGAGGTAACCTAATGAATAAGTAACATTGAACTGTATATAACCAAGAAGAACTACCACGTTAGCGTGCATGTCTGCAGTGGAGCAATGCCCCATGCACCCAGCGCTGAACCATGACAAGTAGCAACTAATGAAACCCCACCCCCATCTGACGTGAAGTCAATTCAGACTGATGGGACATCTCAGCTCCGTGGTGGTAGATATTGCAATCTCTCTCTCTCTCACTCTTTTCTCTTTCTCTTCCCTATTCCCCCCCTTCTCCTGCACACTTGTTGCAGGCCAAGTAAAGTAACTTAAACCTTGACTTCATTTTGAGTCTTAATTCTGTTCCCGAGAACTGTGAAGACCTCCTCACGATAAAGCACCTAATTGGACATCACTCAGGGGTTAAGCCCAGCTGCCCCAGGCCACCCATAGCAATCTGACGTCGGTTTGAACGCAAGGGGGTTTAACCTCTGCCAAAGCAGTCTATCTGGGTGCAGATCGTGAGACATGAGTAAATGAGCTGCGGGGTAAAACAATTGCACAATGAGATTCTGCCAGGAAGAACGCTGCAAATACAATCAGCAACAATAGAGGGACCCTGCCTCCATCCTGGTGGAGGAGAGGGATAACAGTGTTTATTGGACTGTGCGAATCCGATGGCCTGGCTCTCAGACCCACAAGAGTACAAGGCTCTGGTGGATACTGCTGCCCAGTGTACGCTAATGCCATCGAATCATGTAGGGGCAGAACCTGTTTGTATTTCCAGAGTGACAGGGGGATCCCAACAATTGACTGTGTTAGAGGCTGAAGTGAGCCTAACTGGGAAGGACTGGGAGAAACACCTCATTCTGACTGGCCCAGACGCTTCGTGCATTTTAGGTATAGATTATCTCTATAGAGGGTATTTCAAAGACCCAAAAGGGTACCGGTGGGGTTTTGGAATAGCTGCTTTGGAGACAGAAGACATTGAACAATTGTGTGCCTTGCCTGGACTCTCGGAGGATCCTTCTGTTGTGGGGTTGTTGAAGGTCGAAGAACAGCAAGTGCCAATTGCTACGATGACGGTGCACAGAAGACAATACCGTACTAACCGAGACTCCCTTATCCCCATCCATAAGATGATTCGTCAACTGGAGAGTCAAGGAGTGATCAGCCGAACCCGCTCACCCTGTAACAGTCCCATATGGCCAGTGCGGAAGTCTGATGGAGAGTGGAGGCTGACAGTGGATTATCGTGGCCTAAATGAAGTCACTCCAGGTATGAGTGCTGCTGTACCGGACATGCTGGAACTGCAGTATGAACTGGAATCAAAGGCAGCCAAGTGGTACACCACAACTGACATTGCAAATGCTTTCTTCTCAATACCACTGGCGCCAGAGTGCAGGCCACAGTTTGCTTTCACTTGGAGAGGCATCCAATATACATGGAATCGTCTGCCCCAGGGGTGGAAACACAGCCCCACCATCTGCCATGGACTAATTCCGACTACACTGGAAAAGGGTGAAGCCCCAGAGCACCTGCAGTATATTGATGACATCATTGTATGGGGCAATACAGCAAAGGAAGTATTTGAGAAAGGAAAAAGGATAATTCAAATCCTTTTAGAAGCTGGTCTTGCTATAAAACAAAGTAAAGTCAAGGGGCCTACGCAAGAAATACAGTTTTTAGGAATAAAATGGCAGGATGGGCATCGTCAGATCCCAATGGACATTATCAATAAAATAGCAGCTATGTCTCCACCAAGCAACAAAAAGGAAACACAAGCTTTCTTAGGTGTTATAGGTTTTTGAAGAATGCATGTCCCAAACTACAGTCTCATTGTGAGCCCACTCTACCACATGACTCGGAAGAAGAATGATTTCCAATGGGGCCCTGAGCAGCAACAAGCCTTTGAGCAGATCAAATGCGAGATAGTCCATGCAGTGGCCCTTGGGCCTGTCCAGACAGGGACAGATGTTAAAAATGTGCTTTACACGGCAGTTGGGAAGAATGGCCCTACCTGGAGTCTCTGGCAGAAAGCACAAGGGGAGACTCAAAGTCAACCGCTGGGGTTTTGGAGTCGGGCCACTGATGCTACGTGGAGCAAGGGGGGTTGCACTAATTACTCAGCGGGCTCGAATAGGAAACCCTAATCGCCCAGGTATTGTGGAAGTGATCACAGACTGGCCAGAAGGCAAAGATTTTGGGATGTCACCAGAGGATGAGGAGGTAACACGAGCTGAAGAAGCCCCACCTTACAACAAACTGCCTGAGAATGAGAAGCCATATGCCCTGTTTACTGATGGCTCCTGTCGCCTTGTGGGAAACCATCGAAGATGGAAAGCTGCTGTATGGAGTCCTACGAGACGAATAGCAGAAGCCACTGAAGGAAAAGGTGAATCAAGCCAGTTTGCTGAGGTGAAGGCCATCCAGTTAGCCCTGGACATTGCTGAGAGAGAAAAGTGGCCAATCCTCTACCTTTATACTGATTCATGGATGGTAGCTAATGCTCTGTGGGGGTGGTTGCAGCAGTGAAAAAAGAACAACTGGCAGCGTAGAGGCAAACCCATATGGGCTGCTGACTTATGGCAAGTTATTGCTGCCCAGTTAGAGAAGCTTGTTGCAAAGGTACGTCATGTTGACGCCCATGTACCAAAGAGTTGGGCCGTAGAGGAACATCAAAACAACCATCAGGCAGATCAGGCTGCTAGCATTGAAGTGGCTCAGGTAGATCTAGACTGGCAATGTAAAGGTGAATTATTCATAGCTCAATGGGCTCATGATTCCTCAGGTCATCAAGGGAGAGATGCAACATATAGATGGGCTCAGGATCGAGGGGTGGACTTATCCATGGATGCTATTGCACAAGTTATCCATGAATGTGAGACGTGTGCCACAATCAAGCAAGCTAAGAGGTTAAAGCCCCTTTGGTATGGAGGACGGTGGATGAAATATAAATATGGGGAGGCCTGGCAGATTGATTACATCACCCTCCCACGAACCCGCCATGGCAAACGTTACGTGCTTACGATGGTGGAGGCAACCACCGGCTGGCTAGAAACATATCCCGTACCCCATGCCACTGCCCGGAATACAATCCTGGGCCTGAAAAGGCAAGTCCTATGGCGACACGGCACCCCAGAAAGAATCGAGTCAGACAACGGGACTCATTTCCGAAACGCTCTCATAGACACCTGGGCCAAAGAGCATGGCATTGAGTGGGTGTACCACATTCCTTATCATGCACCAGCCTCTGGGAAAATTGAACGATATAATGGGCTCTTAAAGACTACCCTGAAAGCGATGGGTGGTGGAACATTCAAACATTGGGATACACATTTAGCCAAAGCCACGTGGTTAGTTAACTCTAGGGGATCCACCAATCGAGCTGGTCCTGCCCAGTCAAAATTTCCACGCACTGTAGAAGGAGACAGAGTCCCAGTGGTGCATATGAAGAGTATATTAGGTAAGACAGTTTGGGTCATCCCTGCTTCAGGCAAAGGTAAACCCATGTCTGGGATTGTTTTTGCTCAAGGACCTGGTTGTACTTGGTGGGTAATGCAGGAGGATGGAGAAATTCGATGTGTACCTCAAAGGGATTTGATTTTAGGTGAGAATAGCCAATATAATTAATAAGGTAGAAATTCTATTATTATAATTGCTAAATAACCCATTACTGTACATTCATTATTGCTATTATTGCTGTATGTTGTTGCATGTTGTACTAATGGAGTCACAGCCGGAGTCATAACAAGTCAATGAAGGATGACGGGACCAAGACCTGGTGTTCCAAGAACTTTTTCCTCCTTCCCTTTGAAAATGAGCATCTTGGATTCACAGACTATGAACATGGACCATATCAGGTGTATTGGTCGAGAGCCCGAGATCCAATGGCGCATACTGACACCATGAGAGACTGTTACAACGAATGAAGCCTGAAAATCATCATGGACTAAATGTTCATTCACTCAACAAACGCAGAGGAATGGTCCATAGACTAAGGGAATAATCCCTGTATGCACATGTGTGCGTATACATGTGTACATGCATATATGTGTGTCTGAAACAAGAAACTGGTTGTACCCAGAAGAAATGGTTGGATCTGGTCATGACGTAAATGGTATGGAATAAGGGGTGGATAATGTCCTGGTTTTGGTCAGGATAGAACTAACTTCATTTGTAGCAGAGGATGGAATGCTGTGTTTGAGAGTTAAAATGAAAGCAGTGCTGATAACACCCTGATGGTTTTAGCTGCTGTCAGACAGTCAAGGACTTTCTCAGCTCTTCGTATTTCTCTATTCATGAGAAAGGAGGGGCGAAGCCAGGACAGGTGACCCAAACTGGCCAAAAAGAGTATTCCATGCCAATTATGTCCTGCCCAGGATATCGGGGGGCTGATGAGGAAAGAGCAGGGGCGGCTCCGGGACGCACAATTCTTGGAGGAAGGTTGGGTTCCAGGACGGCTCTGGGTGGCACAGCCTGAGTTATGTGGTTCGGTGAGAAACTGCATTGTGTATCAACAGCTTCATGTGTTTTTGCTCTGAAGTCCTGTTAGCATTGTTATATTGTATCTTTCTGTTATCTTAGTAAACTATCCTTATCCCAACCCACGGGCCTCTTAGTGTCTTGGTTTTGGGGTTGTTATTTGCCCCTTTCCTTTCCCTTCCCTTGCCTCTCACTTCATCCGCTCCCCCCCCCTCCCCCCCCGCTTCACTCTTTCCCTGCTCGTTTCAATTAAGGAGCAGGCAGCTGCGTGGATCTCGGCTCTCAGCTGGGGTAAAACCACGACAGGCTGTAATCATGTTTTCAGTAAAAAACTAACTAGTTGGTGCACGTGTTGGGAGCCCAGAAAAGCATGGAGAGGAGACGTGGGGAACGTGCGCTGGGAGCAAGGAGGGCGTTCAGCCTTCACCCCTGGGGATCACCGAGGGACCCCCTGGCTGTCACTGAGCATGCTCTATCTGTGGGGAATTAAGAGAAATGACTTCTTACAAATAATTTGCATAACTCTGCCTTTCCCTAGAAATTAGAATGAATATGTAGAGTTAATCTGTATAAATAGGAGAAATTTGGCTCTAATGGGCACACACACTGGGAGGAGCGATCCCCTGTGTGCCCAGAGCTACAATAAAGGATCCCTGCTCAACAGTCACCAAGGCTGGTGAGTTTGGATTCCAGCTTTCTGAGGCATCACTTTGGCACCCAGATGGGACCCTCTCTGCTGGGCTGCAGGACCCAGTGAGGAACAGGACTCCCCAGGCACGCCCTGGGATTTCCCGCAGGGACTCCGCGCCCTGCCCGGCTCACTGTGACAGCAGACCAGGACCATCCTCCCATTGTTAAGGTGTTCCTTTAACTTTATTTGAGCTCCTGGTGTGGTGGATGCCGGTCTGTATCTGGTGTACTTGGGTATCTTGGCATTTGGTTTCTGGAGACCGGTCGTCTGGGGATACTGTAGGCAGTTGGGAGACATCCCAGGCGAGTGTCGTATCCCAGGTCACTGGTGCCTGATTGTATACACCTGGTTAGTAGCCTGTAAATGCTGCTAACAATCAGAATCTCCATAACTGTATTGAGTGAGCATTGTTCTGGTTTGGATTTATCATATAAAGATCTTGTGCTATGTGACCAAGGCGTTTCAGTAATCACAAGGTGAGTGTGGAGTCCTGCTGCCAACTTCTGTCACAGCGTGCTGCTCTGCGGTCAGTGAGAGAGCTCCTGCCTGTCACAGGGAGACCAGGGTTTGAGTCCCAACGCTGCTCTGGTGACACTGAGTGATTGCTCTGAACTTTGGATATTGTTACAAGGAACTGACTTGTGAAAAGGGATTTGGATTTGACGAGCGGTTGGTGTGAGTGGAATGAGCTGACTCTGGTGTGAGTGGGGAGTGCACGAGTCACAGCGTGTCTGTGAGAGAGAGAAAATGACCTGATAGAAATCTACAGTTTGTTTTCTTTTTGGTGTAATTGGTGTGGAATGTATTTAATGTTCTCCTTAAAGATGGGGGTTGAGAGGTAACTCTGACTAAGGATGGGAGGGAAACAAAGCAGCGAAATCCCTAAGGAAAGCCCCCTGGGTTGTGTGATTCTGCACTGGAAAGAGATCGGAGAAGAACTGGTGTGGACAAAAGAGGCTCAGAACTTTTTTAATACAGTAAAAAAGGAACTCATGAGAGCTCCAGCCTTAGGGCTACCGCACGTGACTAAACCCTTCTTGCTCTTCTCACATGAGAAACAAAGAGTAGCCCTGGGAACCCTGGCTCAGCATTTAGGACCTTATAAAAGAGCGGTGGCAAACTTCTCTAAACAGCTAGATGAAGTGAGCAAGGGATGGCCAGGGTGTTCACGAGCAGGAGCTGCTGGGATTCTTAACATTGAAGAAACCCAGAAATTCACTTTAGGACAGAAGATAACACCAATGGTCTCTCACACTGTGTCTGCTCTTCTGCAACAAAAGGGAAGTCATTGGCTTTCCCCATCCAGATTTCTGACATATCAAGCAATTCTTGTGGAGTCTGATGACACTGTGATTAAAGTAACTAACACTGTGAAGCCAGCTGCTTTTCTCAGTGAAACTACAACCGAACCACTGGTACACGATTGCTTGGAGACTATGGAAGCTGTGTATTCTAGCAGACCTGATTTGAAGGAAGAACCTTTAGAAGGTGCCCAAGATTCCTGGTTCACAGGCGGCAGCAGTTTCGTCTGACAAGGAATCCCTAAGGCTGGGTATGCAGTGACCACTACTGACCAGGTAAGAGAATCAAATCCTTTACCTATTGGAACTTCAGCCCAAAAAGCAGAAATCAGTGCCCTCACCACAGCACTGGAACTTGCAGCAGGAGAAAGGATAAATATATGGACAGACTCCAAGAATGCTTTTGGAGCTGTGCTGCCCATGGAGCGATTTGGAAAGAACGTGGACTTTTAACAAGTCACGGGAAACACATTAAGCATGCAGGAGAAATACTTCCCTTATTAGAAGCAGTACAGCCACCAGCCAGGGTTGCCATTCTGCACTGTCGGGGACATACCAAAAGTAACACTGATCCAGAAAAAGGTAACAGACTGGCCGATCATGAAGCTAAGCAGGCTGCAGAAAGGACATCTGGAAATCAAATTTTAACTCTGATTCCAACCAGTAAAGACTATGAACTTGAATTATGTGATCAGGAAAATGTTAAATATTCTAAATCAGATCAGGAATTCATGTCAGAACTTAAAGTACAAATCCCCTCTAAAGGATGGGCACTTTTAGAGGATGGAAGGATAATTAGACCCTCCAATCTCATTTGGAATTTGGTTAAGAAAGAACATGATAAAACCCATTGGGGAGCAGATGCTTTAAAGGAATATTTAAGCCAAAAGTGGATAGGGAAAAATATGTGTACAACTGTCCAACAGATCACACAGCAACGTGCAGTGTGCTGAAGAAATCATCCTAATACAGGGAATCGAATAAAATGGGGTATGATTGGAAAGGGAAATACTCCTGGAGAAACCTGGCCAATTGATTTGTCTGAATTCCAAAGAAAAGGGGGTTATCCATACCTGTTGGTACTGACGGATACTTTTACTGGATGGCCAGAAGCTTTTCCTTGCAGAACTAACAAAGCAAGAGAAGTAACTAAGGTACTGCTAAATGAAAGAATACCTCGATTTGGGGTCATTGCATCAGATGGGGGATCACACCTGAGCCTGGGCAAGTCAGGTGGCATCAGAGCGGGAAAAACAGCCCCATCTGGGGATGTGGATTCCAACTGAAGGGAACTCAATTGCTGCTCAATCGCAGAAACTACCAGGGAAAAGCTGACCCGGGAACGAGCGGGTGGGGGAGAAAGTTGACAGCGGGACGGGGGGAGGTGGGAGCGTGGAAACGGCGCCCGGTCCCGGCGCTGCCCCGGCCCCGCCCCGGCCCCGAGCGCTCGCCCGGGGCTCAGCCCCGCTGGCTGGCAGGACCGCGCTGTGCTGCGCGCTGGGGGAGGCAGAAAAGCGGCGCTGCGAGAAGCGGCCGAGAGAGCGCGGCCAGGGATGCGCGTATCCCCTGAGAGCAGGGCTGGGGACACAGCGAAAGGGGCTCTGAGAGCCACCGGTGACAGGGGGCAGCTCCCGGGAAACACTGACCCTGGGCACAGAAACCCCGCTGGGGCTGATCAGGGGCTGTGACCCGCACAGCCACTTGCCCACCAACAGGATCCAACACGGGAGCCACTGGCTAAGGGACACACCCCGCCTGCCACAGGGCCCTGGAACACGCCTCTTGGTGCCATTCCTGGAAAGGACGGGAGATGGCGCTGGGAGCACGAGTTAAGGAAAGTCCCTCCAGATATGGAAGAGCTGGGAGCTTGGCAGCCCGGGCTGACCCCTCCAGACAGCAGACCTAAAAACGGGGGCGTTTTCATCACTGAGCCCAAAGATTGTTTTTTCACTATTCCTCTACACCCTGATGATTAGGAAAAATTTGCCTTTTCAGTCCCTACTACAAACAAAAATGAACCCATGGAGAGGAATCATTGGGTGGTACTCCCACAAGGCACGAAACATTCACCCACTGTGTGCCAGGCTCATGTACCCTGGGCACTGGCTCCAGTACGAAAAGCCCATCCTGATCTCATCTTCTCTCATGACATGGAGGAGAGGCTGATTGCAGGAAAAAACTTGAGCATTGACAGTTGGATTCATGAGTTAACAGGGCATTTGAAAAGCAAGGGGTTACAGATTGCTCCAGAGAAGATTCAAAAGAAGCCAGTGTGGAAATATCTGGGGTGGCAGATTGATAAAAGTACCGTAACACCCCAAAAGATTGAGATCCCAGCTGAGGTCAGCACGGTAAATGATGTTCAAAAGCTGCTCGGAGATATTAACTGGGTTAGGCCATTGTCTGGCATTACAAATAGGGAACTGGAACCTTTAGTGGCATTGCTGAAGGGAGGAGGTGGTGCAGGAGCACCCAGAATCCTGTCAGAAGCAGCTGAAAAGGCCCTGGAAGTTATTAGTACCCATCGATGGGATCCTGACTGGGACATAGGAGTCACAGTCATTAATCAGAGCATGTGTTTGCTATTATAATGCAGGGGACTAATGACAAAGATCCCTTAAGGCTGTTAGAATGGGTGTTCTTGCCCATGCAGCCAAAGGGAACTGCGACTCTGTGTTTGGAGGCGACAGCCCAGGTCACTGCCTTGAGGAACAGCACTGCCCTGCAAATAGCTTTATTAGACTGTGCAGGGGAAATGAAAGTGCATTACCCACCACACAGAATCTCTACAGTACCACAGAACTGTCAAACAGAAGAAAAGCCCTTGTTGTCTGGGTGTCCGGTTCGGGGTGTTACAGTATTTACTGATGGGGGAGGCAGAACTCAGAAGGCTGCAATGACATGGCAAGAGAATGGAGAAAGGCAGCATTTGATATTAAAAGGAGCCCCAGCCTCAGCTCAGCAGTTGGAGCTGCAGGCAGCTGTACAAGTGTTTGACAAGCGGAAAGCTGAACCGGTTCATACAGTCTGTGACTCCCTGTGTGTGGTGGGAATAGTGACCCGCATGGAACGGGCACTATTGAAAGGGGTTTCAGACCAGAGATTGTACAGGTTGGTTAAGGAATTCTGGCTCCTCCTGTCTAACCGACAGCATCAGTACTTTATTACCCATATTTGCAGCCCCACTGCACTAACTCAAGGTCTGGCAGAAGGCGATGAGAGAGCAGACAGGTTGGCAGCACCAGCGTGGGCTGCTCCCTCAGCAGAGCGCTGTGCACAGGCTCGGACATCACATGAATCCTTTCATCAGTCTGCCAGGGTGCTTCAGCGACAACACCACCTGTCAGTTGCTGAGGCTAAAGGGATTGTACAGTCGTGCCTGGACTGTCAGCAGTTCACCAGTGGCCTTGCCCCTGGTGTCAGTCCTCGTGGCACAGGCCCACCAGAAGCCTGGCAAATGGACGTTACCCACCTCCCAGAATTTGGAGGGCAAAAGTATGTCCGTGTTTGTCTAGAGCCCTTTTCTCTGGCAGTGTGGGGCTACTGCACAAAGGGGGATGTAGTAAACATGTCCAACGCCACGTGCGCTCTGCCACAGCAGCACCTGGGGTACCCCCTGAAATCAGACCCGACAGTGGCCCAGGATATACAGCACAGGCAACACAAACCTCCTGCCAGCTCTGGGGCATTCCCCATGTCACAGGGACACCGCACTCGCCCACAGGCCAGGCCATGGGGGAACGGAGGAATCAAACTCTCAAGTGTTTGCTTCACAAACAAAAAGGGGGAGGGAAGGACATCTCCCCAGCTGCTCGACTAAACAAAGCTCTTTCTCTTTTGAACTATTTAAGTCTGCCTCAGGACAGTTTGGCACCTCCAATGGTGAAACATGGAGTAGGTTTAAAAGGAGGTTTGGAAGGGATCAAAGAAAGTCAATGTCAGGTGTTAGGAAGAAATGAAGTTACAGGTACTAACTGGGGGAAGGAGATCTGCCTGTGTCATTACAGATACGGGAACCTAGTGGGGACCAGCCAAGTGGATAAAGCTGTGCATCCAGAAGAAAGCAAGCCTGCAGGAACCAGGACCAGATCCTGACACCAGGATCAGTCAAGTGTTCCAACTGCAGCCACGGTGGACTCAAGTTTTGTTCTGGGACATACTGAACTATTTGACAGTCTTTAAAATACGCCTGAAAATTAGTGAAACAGTGACTTCCCCACAGCCTAAGATCACTGACAATAATGGCTGCCTGTACCAGAAGAGAAGCTGCTGTAACCTACACCCAGACACTCCTGACACTCCTGACTGGCAAAGCAAACAAATACAACAGCAAAGGTAGCTAAGCCACTTGGCCACAGATGTGGATTCTGTGAGACCTGCCACCTCACAGAATCCTGCAGCAACTGATCTCCTGTTCCTGGCTCACGGACACGGGTGTCAACATTCTGATGGCACGTGCTGCAGGAATCTGTCTGACCACTCTCAGTCCATTCATGCCAGCATTCAGAAATTAACAGATCAAACACAAAAGATACAACAAGAAAAAGGACTCTTTGCAGTTAATATATCTGCTAGCATGGAGTTCTTCCAAAGTGACACAAGTGATGCTGTCCATAGATTGCAATTACAAGTTTCCTCCTTCAGTAACGTAGTTAGACACAATCGGATGGCCTCAGATCTGCTGCTGGCCAAAGAAGGAGGTGTGTGCATGGTAATACATCAAAGCTGTTGTGCATACATAAGTCAGAAAAAAGAAACTGAAACAGATTTAAATAATATGTGGAAGCAAACAAAGATTCTCTACCAAGTAGCTCAAGATGATACACCCTGGGGATTTAAAGTAGTCTGGAATCAGCTCACTTCCTGGCTCCCAAACTTTGCCTGGCTCAAACAACTTTTCACATTTGTTATTTTGAGAAGTATTTTACTTTTACTTTCTTGTGTGGGGATTCAATGTTCTTTGTGGTGTTATAAACAGATCAGTGTAACATATGGGGATTGGAGAAGAAATAAAATAAGACATGCCCTGAGTCCCAATCAAGCCCCACTATTCAGCTGCCTAAGCAGTGAGATAAAGGCAAGCATTTGAGGGTCCCCATTTGGCTTCAATGGAAAGCAGGAACCTGCCAGACATGCAGCAGGTGAAGAAGGCGCCTTGGTTGAGCCTGTACCAGGTTTTCCTGTTGGAAACACCTAATCCATAGATAAACAGGGGAGGGATTTCGGAGGGGAATATGGTATAAAAATGCTGTAAACTCTGACCACAGGTGTGCCTACTTTGCTCGGTCACCCTCTCTTGCAGGAAGGTATAATAAATTACTGCTTCACTAGTATGTCACTGCGAGTCCTTTCTTGGGACCTTTGGCATTTCTAACAAAGGGGAGTGAGCAAGCGGCGTGGTGGGCATTTGGCCTGTAGCCAGGGCAAAACCTCCACACACCCCACCTTAATCCCACCCAAAGCACTGGGATTCATTCCAAGCTGCACACCCTTCTGCAGTTTCAGACACCCCACAGTTTCCCAAGGGACACCAAACCCCAGAAGAACCAGGGCTGTGAAATACCTCTGTCATGGGCGGCACCTGCTTGTAGCTGTTGAGCTTCCTGCCCATCAGGATGTTCTGCAGGTGGCTGAGGGCTGAGGAAAGAACACACAGAACAGGGATTTACAACCACGGCTGAGCTTCCCACAAGCAAACTTCCAAAGCTAATTGCTGTAGTTCCCCTTCCAAGCCCCCGGGATCATCTCAGACACACACAGAGCCACCGCAGAGCATCCCCCACCTCTCCCAGCCAAGGCACCGCTAATTCTCCTGCCACACCGGGATAATTCCCTTCTGAGAGCTCCGTGCAAGGACTCACACAGGGGACCTGGGAACACCTTTTCCACCTTACAGCCCGTCCCAGCCAGCGCTGCTGGAAAACCCCTTTGCAGTGGGAGAGCAGCTGAAGCACCTGACGCGGCTTCCCTGGCACCGCTTCGCCCGCCATTCCCAGCGAGGGGTCGCTGAGGGAAACCGGGTCTCCCACTCACATCGTGCCAGGACAGCCAGCAGCGCCTGCACAGGCACCTTCCTGCCCTGGCACTGCGCTCTGCACGGCTGCTGGGAACTACTACTGGTGCAGCCGGTGTCTCTCTCCACAAGACGCTCCTTCTCCTCAGGGACACAGAAGCCACAGGCATGGGGTGGCCACCGCTGCCCACAGCATGGGGGCTGGAACAAGACGGATCTCTAAGGTCCCTTCCAACCCCGCCACCATCCACCATCCCTTACTGGGAGCTCTGGGATACTGGCAACTGTTAACACCTGGGAAGGCATCCCTGTTTCTCCACACGCCCTACGCCGGGACCCCTCTCCACCCGCTGTATCCCCTCACACACACACAGACACACACAGACAGACTGGCAGACAGAGACACAGACACAGACACCCCCCACACACACACACACACAGACACAGACAGACAGACTGGCAGAGACACAGACACAGACACAGACACAGACACAGACACAGACACAGACACAGACACACACACACACACACACACACACACACACACACACACACACACACACACACACACACACACACACCCCCCCACACACACACTCCTCTGCTCCTGCCCCACACATGCTCCCAGGGCCCGTTTCTTTTCAAACTCCCGCTTCACAGACGGAAAAGCCAACGGTGGGGGATGGCCGGGGGGGGGGGGGGGGAGGGGGGTGTGTTTGCCAGGGGCGTTCTCGGGGCGGGGGGACACCCAGCTCCGCTCCGCCCTGGGCTCTAAGGCCGAGGAGAGGCGGCCGAGGCGCCGCGCTCCGGGCTGGCTCGGAGGGGAGTGGGGGGACAGGTTCCACAGGCCGCACCCCGAGAGGCCGCGGGGACTCGGGACGGGACGAGGCTCTCAGTGGCCGTACGGTCTCGGGGCGGCTCCCTGACCTGGGGGGCGGCCCCTTGAACGGCGGCGAGGCCGCAAACAGCTCGGAGGGCGCCAAGGACCCCCAGCAGCCATTGGTACACGGACCCCGGCAGCCTGCGGTGGAAACGCACCCATCCTGCGCGACGCCCGGCACGGCCCCGCCGCCCCTCCCACGACCCTGCGGAGCAGCCCCTCCATGGGCTCCTACCGCTGCCTGTCAGGGGAGGGAGAGCCCAGGGAACCCAAGGGGCGGGGCCAGGGGCGGTCACGCTGCTCCCCCTCCCGCGGGCGGGGCCTCCCTCGCCAGCACCGGGCTGGGTGGGCTGGGCCGTGTCCATCCCCCCGCCCCCGGCTCTGCCTCCTGCTTCCCGGCCGGCCGGCCCCTCCTCCGGCTGGGCGGGACGCTTCCCTCTTCCCTCGCCTTCGGAAAGCCCCGGGCGAGGCTTCGGCGGCTCTCTCCCCGCCCCCAAACCGCGGGGTCCGTGGCCCGGGGGACGCAGGTGGGTGGGACCGGCCAGTGGCCAGGCCCCTGGGCAGGTTCCCCCTCCGGTCTCCTCCCCCCGGCTCAGCGGGTGAGAGGACGGAGGCTCCCGGGGCTTACCGAGCCCTTTGCTCAGCGCTCTCCCGGCGCTCGGGGCCGGTCTCCTCTCCCGCTCCCGCAGTACCGACCGGCTCAGCCATGGCCGAAGGCTCGACTGAGCGAGAGCGGCGGGTGGGCAGGACGCGTGTCCCGGGAAACGGAGCGGGGAGTCCGAAAGCGTTTAACGGCCCCGCCCGGGACTGGCCGGACCGGCTGCCCGGGCAACGGCGACGCGCGACCGGCCGCCGAACCCGCCGGGACTTGACGAACCCGCCGGGAATTGCCGAGCCTGCCGGGAATTGCCGAACCCACCGGCCGGGAACGGCCGAACCCAGCCAGGGCCCTTCTCGGCGCGGGGGCACCAGGAGCTGCAGAACGGAGCGGGGGGGGGGGGGGGGAGGGAAGAATTAAAACAGGAGCTCAGGAGCTCAGCGTGTGGAGCGAACGTTTGTGATCTGGGTACAGAGCAAACTGCACAGGCTGCTCCCACAGCACTGGTGTTAGAAATGCCAGTGGTCCTAGAGAAAGGTCTTGAGTTAGACACGTCAGTGAAACAGTCATTTCTTACACATTCTTGCCAGAGCGGGTGACCTAACAAAGTCGGCACACCTTTGGACAGAGTTTGTAGCACTTTTATACCATATCCTTATTCAAAAATCACTTTTATTCCTGGCAAGTTTTTTGGGTTGTTTGCTTTGTTTTTAAAGACATTTCCCCAAGTGTCAAAGTCACTCAAAGATTTCTTTAAGTGACTACAGATACCCCCTGACCACCGGGCTAGCTGGCTAGTGTCCCTATTATTCTTGTATCTCATGTGGGAATTAGTTCTTGCCTGGAAATGAATTCAGGTTCCAAAGAAAACCAGCTATTCAAAGCCAAAGGGATTCTGAAGGAGTAACTGATACTTGTTTCTGTTATTGGGCAACTCCAAACACAACTGCAAATAAACATCAACTTTCATTGTTGCTGCTTAAAAGCCTAAAGTATCTCTGGGAATAATGCCAATCAAAACAAAGAAGGTTTCTTGATGAAGGATAGTTTAAACTGCTTCACGAGTTTCCCATTGCACATTAAATGCTTTGTGCACCTAAGAAAGAAAAGAAGTAAAACCCACCCCAAACCATATTATCTCCAGCAGGGCCTTCAGAGCAAACAGAGAAGGAAGTTAAAACAGCAATAACAGGCGTGCAGCTATAAGGGTGCTATTTTTAATTTTCCTAAGCGCACAATAAAGAATAATCTTTATTACATTATATCACATAAACTGAGATACAATATTGCAAAAGGAAATACAGAAAATACATTTGGGGGGGGGGGATTTAATTTAAAAAACAAAAAGAAAATGGATCAGAAATCAACTGCACAGCATGCAAATAACAGAGTAAAAACAATTCAGTACCTTCTCTGGCCACCACTGCAAGTCTTCTCCTAAAGAAACAGGACTCTGAACAGGTTAAGGAATTCTGGCTCCTCCTGTCTAACCGACAGCATCAGTACTTTATTACCCATATTTGCAGTCACACTGCACTAACTCAAGGTCTGGCAGAAGGCGATGAGAGAGCAGACAGGTTGGCAGCACCAGCGTGGGCTGCTCCCTCAGCAGAGCGCTGTGCACAGGCTCGGACATCACATGAATCCTTTCATCAGTCTGCCAGGGTGCTTCAGCGACAACACCACCTGTCAGTTGCTGAGGCTAAAGGGATTGTACAGTCGTGCCTGGACTGTCAGCAGTTCACCAGTGGCCTTGCCCCTGGTGTCAGTCCTCGTGGCACAGGCCCACCAGAAGCCTGGCAAATGGACGTTACCCACCTCCCAGAATTTGGAGGGCAAAAGTATGTCCGTGTTTGTCTAGAGCCCTTTTCTCTGGCAGTGTGGGGCTACTGCACAAAGGGGGATGTAGTAAACATGTCCAACGCCACGTGCGCTCTGCCACAGCAGCACCTGGGGTACCCCCTGAAATCAGACCCGACAGTGGCCCAGGATATACAGCACAGGCAACACAAACCTCCTGCCAGCTCTGGGGCATTCCCCATGTCACAGGGACACCGCACTCGCCCACAGGCCAGGCCATGGGGGAACGGAGGAATCAAACTCTCAAGCGTTTGCTTCACAAACAAAAAGGGGGAGGGAAGGACATCTCCCCAGCTGCTCGACTAAACAAAGCTCTTTCTCTTTTGAACTATTTAAGTCTGCCACAGGACAGTTTGGCACCTCCAATGGTGAAACATGGAGTAGGTTTAAAAGGAGGTTTGGAAGGGATCAAAGAAAGTCAATGTCAGGTGTTAGGAAGAAATGAAGTTACAGGTACTAACTGGGGGAAGGAGATCTGCCTGTGTCATTACAGATACGGGAACCTAGTGGGGACCAGCCAAGTGGATAAAGCTGTGCATCCAGAAGAAAGCAAGCCTGCAGGAACCAGGACCAGATCCTGACACCAGGATCAGTCAAGTGTTCCAACTGCAGCCACGGTGGACTCAAGTTTTGTTCTGGGACATACTGAACTATTTGACAGTCTTTAAAATACGCCTGAAAATTAGTGAAACAGTGACTTCCCCACAGCCTAAGATCACTGACAATAATGGCTGCCTGTACCAGAAGAGAAGCTGCTGTAACCTACACCCAGACACTCCTGACACTCCTGACTGGCAAAGCAAACAAATACAACAGCAAAGGTAGCTAAGCCACTTGGCCACAGATGTGGATTCTGTGAGACCTGCCACCTCACAGAATCCTGCAGCAACTGATCTCCTGTTCCTGGCTCACGGACACGGGTGTCAACATTCTGATGGCACGTGCTGCAGGAATCTGTCTGACCACTCTCAGTCCATTCATGCCAGCATTCAGAAATTAACAGATCAAACACAAAAGATACAACAAGAAAAAGGACTCTTTGTAGTTAATATATCTGCTAGCATGGAGTTCTTCCAAAGGGACACAAGGGATGCTGTCCATAGATTGCAATTACAAGTTTCCTCCTTCAGTAACGTAGTTAGACACAATCGGATGGCCTCAGATCTGCTGCTGGCCAAAGAAGGAGGTGTGTGCATGGTAATATAACAAAGCTGTTGTGCATACATAAGTCAGAAAAAAGAAACTGAAACAGATTTAAATAATATGTGGAAGCAAACAAAGATTCTCTACCGAGTAGCTCAAGATGATACACCCTGGGGATTTAAAGTAGTCTGGAATCAGCTCACTTCCTGGCTCCCAAACTTTGCCTGGCTCAAACAACTTTTCACATTTGTTATTTTGAGAAGTATTTTACTTTTACTTTCTTGTGTGGGGATTCAATGTTCTTTGTGGTGTTATAAACAGATCAGTGTAACATATGGGGATTGGAGAAGAAATAAAATAAGACATGCCCTGAGTCCCAATCAAGCCCCACTATTCAGCTGCCTAAGCAGTGAGATAAAGGCAAGCATTTGAGGGTCCCCATTTGGCTTCAGTGGAAAGCAGGAACCTGCCAGACATGCAGCAGGTGAAGAAGGCGCCTTGGTTGAGCCTGTACCAGGTTTTCCTGTTGGAAACACCTAATCCATTTGTGATAGATGAGCCTTTGTTCAGTAAACCACATGTACCTTGAAACAAGTTGTAATGTTCTGATTTTGTAAGAATGATTGTGTAACGTATATGGTTAGTTGCTAACGAGACATGGAATTGAGTTATAGGTAACTTAGAAGTGGAAACCATAGAAATTAAGTAGCCAGTGTATGAGCTTGCTGTTAAAGATGACCAAATATGGGAGAGGGGCCAACTAAGGGACAAGTGAACGTTTGCTGATTCCTCCGATAATAGTTGAAATAGTACGAGGTTTGGATGAATGATCATAAACGGAATGCTTTAGAAGCTTTTCTGCTTGCAGGAGGAGGGAATGATTCTTTTTATGCTTGTACGAGTTAAAACAAAGGTAAAATAGTTTGAAGTTAATCTCAAACTTATTTTGTACTATGCTTTGCTTATGAAATGGAACGAGCGATCAGAGGAAGAGAAAGAAGACGAGGCGGATTTGGAAAACAGCCTATAAAATAGTTTGTGACCACACTAGTGTGAAAGGAAACCATGTGCGAAATACATCTTACACCAGGGTCATTGATAAGGAAGAATGAAAAAGTCTGTTTAATAATTGTACAAGAAGACGAAGAAAAATAATATATGAACTTTGCTTGGCTAATCACAAAAATGAATATGAACTTTGCTTGACTAATCACAAAAATTAATAGATAACTGGAAAATAAATTGCTTTTGTTTATTAAAGAGTATAAATACTTGTATCCTACCTCTCTACAGCGCGGAGTGGTGAGACTTAGGTCTCCTCCCGCCCAGCGCTGTTTCTTTCTCTCTGAATAAACTGCTGCTAACCACACTCCCAGCGTGAGTGTCTCGTTTGTCGATAACAATTTTGGTGCCGTGACTCGGATCCGGTAATTGATCACCAGATACTTCTACGGGAGGCGCTCCACTCTATTTTGAGTGGCCCGAGGGAGGTTTTTGGGTGATCAGTCCCGGATTTTCCGAACGGCAGAGAGAAAGAAAGAAAAATCTGATTTCCGTGCACGAAGAATACCGAACGAAGAAGCTCACCAGACGTTGTGGGCTTTTGGACTTCCAGTACAGTGGTCCTACGGTTCCGGTTTTTACCGAAGGTACTGGTAAGTCATTGCGTTTCCGTTCGGAGGTATTCTTAAAAATGGGCCAGGGGAACAGTAAAACTAAACTAACCCCCGATTCCAAGGTTCCCCCGGAAAGTCCGTTAGGACTGATGATACGTCATTGGGGAGAATCTTCTACGACAAAAGGAAAATCTAAGGAGAAAATGATTCATTATTGTGTAAATATATGGGGAGAAAAAGAAATTGGCAAAAATATTTTTTGGCCCCGATTTGGTTCCTTTGAGGATTGGGTATGTCAAGCTCTAAATTTGAGTGTCAATGAAAAGGAACCCTTTAGTTTAGAAGAAAGTGAATATGCAGCCCTTTGGATAATTTCTGAAACAAGGGCAAATTTATACACTTTAAGTGCAAGAGAACCCCTTACGAGAAGTGGCAGTGGGGGGATGAGAAAATGTTTAAAGAAGACTAGGGGTGTCAAGAACTTTATTTGCTGGGGATAAGGAGTAAGACAGAGCCCCTGGTAAAACTGAAAGTATGTCCCCAGCAGTAAGAAATTGAGTTCCTCGTGGACTCAGGGACGGAAAGATCCACCATCCAAAGTTTACCCCCGGGGATGTAAAATTTCCTCGGAGACAGTACAGGTAATTGGCACAAAAGGGGAACCCTTTGCGGTACCCGTGGTCAAGGAAATATTATTTGAAAGCAACTCCAAAATTGGCTTAGAATCGTTGTTGCTGGTGCCTGAAGCCGACTATAATTTACTGAGATGAGACTTAATGGGTAAACTAGGAATTTCTTTGGAAATAAATAAAAAAACAATTACGAGTTAAATTATGCTCCCTTAAAGTCGAAGACGAAAAGCAAATTAACCCTGAGGTATGGTATACCCCAGAGACCACGGGAAGATTAAATATTAAACCTTTTGTGATTGTGATTAAGGACCCTGAGGTCCCGGTACAAATTAAACAATGCCCACTACCTGAGGAGGGTAGGAGGGGATTGGAACCAGAAATTAAAAGACTAACAACTTTTATGGGAATATGAGCCGGGCCAAGGAGTAACCCTCGTCCAGTCTGTGGACGACTTGTTGTTGGTCGAAGAACATGAGGAAACAATTAGACGGGAGAGTATTAAACTTTTAAACTTTTTAGGTTTACAGGGTTTAAAGGTGTTTAAACAAAAATTACAGTCTGTAGAAGAAGTAGCAAAGTACCTAGGACACAGACTCAGTAAAGGAACTAAGAAATTGGATCGTGAAAGGGTTAATGGAATACTCTCTATGCCTCTGCCCAGAAATAAACGACAAGTGTAACAATTATTGGGACTTTTTGGGTATTGTAGACAATGGGTTGAGAATTTTAGTGGAAAAGCAAAATTTTTATATGCTAAATTAGCTCACGATGGGTTGCTAAAGTGGACTCCAGAGGATGGACAAAAATTGGAAACACTTAAGAGGGAATTGACAAATGCCCCCATGCTCAGTTTACCCGACTTGCGGAGACCCTTTTTCTTCTTTGTTAATACAGAGGGAGGTGTCGCATACGGGGTATTGGCTCAGGAGTGGGCAGGAAGCAAAAACCTATAGCTTATATTTCCAAACTATTAGACCTGATTAGTAGGGGATGGCCCACTTGTCTGCAAATAATAGCAGCTACGGCACTATTGGTGGAGGAAGCTCTCAAAATTACCTTTGGAGGAGAGTTGAAAGTAATCTCCACACAGAACATCAGGGAAGGATTACAACAAAAAAAAAAAAGCGGACAAATGGATATTAATTGCTTCTCCAAGGTTGTGTCTAGAAACTACCTCTCTGCAGAATCCGGCCCAATTTTTATATCTTGAACCATATTCACAGACTCAAAATATGCTTTTGGAATAGCTTATATATTTAGAAGATTTGGGAATAGAGAGGGTTAACAAATTTACAAGGAAAAGACTAATCCCTCAAGAGCTTACAAGCCATGAGGGGCCTTAAGAAAATTGCAGTGGTACGCTTGAGGGGACAACAGAAAGGGTTAACCCCACAAATAAGAGCAAATAATTTAGCTGACTAAGAAGCTAAAAGAGCTGCTTTACTAATTCTGGAGACTAGGGACACAGATATATCGGATAAGAGGCAGAAAGAACTAAATCAACAGGTACCGAAATTCACACCACAGGAGTAAGAAAAACTAATAAAGATGGGAATACAAAAGAATAGTTCAGGAACCTGAGAATTACCTGACAGCCAAGAGGTTTTTCCTAAAACAATGGCCCTCAAAATTTTACAAAGAATACACAGCGGTACACACTGGGGCACTCGAGCCTTAATTGACCAATTTGTAATTAAGTATATGTGCATTGGTTTATATGATCTGGGTAAGCAAATTTTAAGGGGATGTATAACGCGTCAAAGGGTCAATAGACAATATCTAAGAAAAATAAAGCAGCTGAATCCTGTAGTTTCACAAAATGTTTTTAACTAGTTTTTTTAACAGTACTGCTGCCTACAACAATAGTTCTCCTCCTCCCAGGCACTGTGCCCCTCCCCTGTGCTGGCATCTTGCTGGTGCCAGTGTATCTGCAGGGTGGACCTGGCCAGGGAGATCACAGAGTTACAGCTGCGTGGTGGTGTGCTGACTTAGCAGGCAGCTCAGCTGCTTCCCCTGGCTGGTTCACCAAGCAAGCATGGAAGCTGCTTGCACTGGCTGGAGGGAAGCACAAGATGCACATGGAAAAAGCAGGAGGAAGAATCCTGGCCCATAGACCCTTTTCTAATACACAAATCGATTTTACCGATTCGACAACACGAACCACGGCCTGGGTGGAGGTTAAAATATTATTAGAAAAAAAAAAAAAAATTAAAAAAAATTACTCCCCGATGTGGGATTGTTGAAACTGTAGATTTGGAATTGAGTGACAACACCACACACCATGGCACCCACAAAGTTCTGGCAGAGTTGAAAGAATGAATGGAGAAATTAAAAAACAATTAACAAAATTAAAATTGGAAACAGGGATGTCCTGGATTAGGTGTTGACCATTGGCTCTATTAAATATCTCAACACAGCTGAGAACTGATGTGGGTGTTTCTCCCTTTGAAATGTTATATGGGATGTCATATGACATGAGGAACCCGGGGAATCATCCGCGATTGGAGGATTCCCTAGTAGAGGCTTACAAAACACAACTAATGGCAAGAAGAAAGGAGTTAATAAGAAAAGGAATATTGGCACAACACCCCCCTTGG
Organism: Gallinula chloropus; assembly: GCF_964237585.1. Taxonomy (NCBI): domain Eukaryota; kingdom Metazoa; phylum Chordata; class Aves; order Gruiformes; family Rallidae; genus Gallinula; species Gallinula chloropus. The sequence continues at coordinate 304,919 of NW_028168491.1, read as the reverse complement.
GTATGGCGATACACAAGATACAACCAGGTGACAAAGTCCTGATAAAGACTTGGGAAGAAACTTCTTTAACACCTCAAAGGGAGGGATCTTTTCTTGTCTTACTTACAACAGATACAGCCATTAGGACTGCTGAGTGTGGATGGACACATGCCAGTCGAGTGAAGGGGCCTATTTCGGATTCAATATTGCAAGAGCCATCCTGGAAGGTCATCAATTCTCCTGGAAGTCTCAGAATGACCCTAAAGAGATCTTAAACACCGATGCTCTTATACAGATAAGTGATGAAGGAGAAACTTGTAACTATAAGTGTGTAAAAACTTTACAGTTAAGTGTGGAGTCAAACATTGTAATTGTTATCCTTTTATGTGTTTTATTTGTAAAATCTGCCAAGGACGGTGGTGGTCTCATTGTTAGGAAGGAACCCTTCCTAGGGGAATTTATGGGAATAATTACACACAAAAATTGAAATTTACACAAGAAATATTTGAGTATAAAACAACTTAAGGGGAAATTGAAAAATGGTCACCACAGTGGTGGAATATATATAGGTTACCGGAATATTAATGTTTCCACCCAAACGAGCCTGCTCCTTTTTCAATAACTATTGTCCAGGTGTGTTGCCGGAGAGACCTAAGTGGAGTATGGTGCAGCTCCCCAGAGTAAAACGAATAACTGAAAGAAATTCAAATAAAGGTGCGCTAAGAGAAAAATCTCGGAGCCTCCTGAAGAATACCCCTGCTGCCGGGAAGATGGAACACCCCGTGACTCGAAGCAACCGAGCCGACGGGCGAGGCAGAGGTGTAAAAACTGTGGAGGACGGAACCCCGAGATCAGAGTAACGCGCAAGCCTCAGAGGAGCTGCCCTAGTGCAAATCCCGGCTTAACACTGCCTCAGGAACACACCCACCTAGGAAAAGAAAAAGGGGGGCTAGAGGGCAATAAAAGGGATCAAGAAAAACCCTGTAGGAAATCGGAATACCACCACCCATCCTGGCTGATTATTTTAATTATTGTATGTATCTGGGAGCAATTAATTAGACCATGTCAAGGACCCTTGCTAGGTAGGAGGATTCAAAGTTCCTTAAAGTTAATGTTAACGGAAAAATCCCTAAGATCATGATCTGAGGTGGTGTTACAGAACAGGAGAGGTTTAGATCTCCTATTTTTAAAACAAGGGGGACTTCGTGTAGCCTTAGTGGTTTAACTCTTTCCCCGGTTGACTAAACTCTTATACTAAACCACCAAGAATTATAATGGTTTACTGAACAAAATGGTGATAAAAAGAAAAAGGGGGGATTGTGATAGATGAGCCTTTGTTCAGTAAACCACATGTACCTTGAAACAAGTTGTAATGTTCTGATTTTGTAAGAATGATTGTGTAACGTATATGGTTAGTTGCTAACGAGACATGGAATTGAGTTATAGGTAACTTAGAAGTGGAAACCATAGAAATTAAGTAGCCAGTGTATGAGCTTGCTGTTAAAGATGACCAAATATGGGAGAGGGGCCAACTAAGGGACAAGTGAACGTTTGCTGATTCCTCCGATAATAGTTGAAATAGTACGAGGTTTGGATGAATGATCATAAACGGAATGCTTTAGAAGCTTTTCTGCTTGCAGGAGGAGGGAATGATTCTTTTTATGCTTGTACGAGTTAAAACAAAGGTAAAATAGTTTGAAGTTAATCTCAAACTTATTTTGTACTATGCTTTGCTTATGAAATGGAACGAGCGATCAGAGGAAGAGAAAGAAGACGAGGCGGATTTGGAAAACAGCCTATAAAATAGTTTGTGACCACACTAGTGTGAAAGGAAACCATGTGCGAAATACATCTTACACCAGGGTCATTGATAAGGAAGAATGAAAAAGTCTGTTTAATAATTGTACAAGAAGACGAAGAAAAATAATATATGAACTTTGCTTGGCTAATCACAAAAATGAATATGAACTTTGCTTGACTAATCACAAAAATTAATAGATAACTGGAAAATAAATTGCTTTTGTTTATTAAAGAGTATAAATACTTGTATCCTACCTCTCTACAGCACGGAGTGGTGAGACTTAGGTCTCCTCCCGCCCAGCGCTGTTTCTTTCTCTCTGAATAAACTGCTGCTAACCACACTCCCAGCGTGAGTGTCTCGTTTGTCGATAACACCATAGATAAACAGGGGAGGGATTTCGGATGGGAATATGGTATAAAAATGCTGTAAACTCTGACCACAGGTGTGCCTACTTTGCTCGGTCACCCTCTCTTGCAGGAAGGTATAATAAATTACTGCTTCACTAGTATGTCACTGCGAGTCCTTTCTTGGGACCTTTGGCATTTCTAACAAAGGGGAGTGAGCAAGCGGCGTGGTGGGCATTTGGCCTGTAGCCAGGGCAAAACCTCCACCCACACCACCTTAATCCCACCCAAAGCACTGGGATTCATTCCAAGCTGCACACCCTTCTGCAGTTTCAGACACCCCACAGTTTCCCAAGGGACACCAAACCCCAGAAGAACCAGGGCTGTGAAATACCTCTGTCATGGGCGGCACCTGCTTGTAGCTGTTGAGCTTCCTGCCCATCAGGATGTTCTGCAGGTGGCTGAGGGCTGAGGAAAGAACACACAGAACAGGGATTTACAACTACGGCTGAGCTTCCCACAAGCAAACTTCCAAAGCTAATTGCTGTAGTTCCCCTTCCAAGCCCCCTGGGATCATCTCAGACACACACAGAGCCACCACAGAGCATCCCCCGCCTCTCCCAGCCAAGGCACCGCTAATTATCCTGCCACACCGGGATAATTCCCTTCTGAGAGCTCCGTGCAAGGACTCACATAGGGGACCTGGGAACACCTGTGGCACCTTACAGCCTGTCCCAGCCAGAGCTGCTGGAAAACCCCTTTGCAGCGGGAGAGCAGCTGAAGCACCTGATGCGGTTTCCCTGGCACCGCTTCGCCCGCCATTCCCAGCGAGGGGTCGCTGAGGGAAACCGGGTCTCCCGCTCACATCGTGCCAGGACAGCCAGCAGCGCCTGCACAGGCACCTTCCTGCCCTGGCCCTGCGCTCTGCACGGCTGCTGGGAACTACTACTGGTGCAGCCGGTGTCTCTCTCCACAAGACGCTCCTTCTCCTCAGGGACACAGAAGCCACAGGCATGGGGTGGCCACCGCTGCCCACAGCATGGGGGCTGGAACAAGACGGATCTCTAAGGTCCCTTCCAACCCCGCCACCATCCACCATCCCTTACTGGGAGCTCTGAGATACTGGCAACCGTTAACACCTGGGAAGGCATCCCTGTTTCTCCACACGCCCAACGCCGGGACCCCTCTCCACCCGCTGTATCCCCTCACACACACACAGACACACACAGACAGACTGGCAGACAGAGACACAGACACAGACCCCCCCCCCCCCCACACACACACACACAGACACACACAGACAGACTGGCAGACACAGACACAGACACAGACACCCCCCCCCCCTCCCCCCCCCCCCCCCCCCCCCCCCCCCCACACACACACACTCCTCTGCTCCTGCCCCACACATGCTCCCAGGGCCCGTTTCTTTTCAAACTCCCGCTTCACAGACGGAAAAGCCAACGGTGGGGGATGGCGGAGAGGGGGGGGGGGGAGGTGTTTGCCAGGGGCGTTTTCGGGGCGGGGGGACACCCAGCTCCGCTCCCGCCCTGGGCTCTAACGCCGAGGAGAGGCGGCCGAGGCGCCGCGTTCCGGGCTGGCTCGGAGGGGAGTGGGGGGAGAGGTCCCACAGGCCGCACCCCGAGAGGCCGCGGGGACTCGGGACGGGACGAGGCTCTCAGTGGCCGTACGGTCTCGGGGCGGCTCCCTGACCTGGGGGGCGGCCCCTTGAACGGCGGCGAGGCCGCAAACAGCTCGGAGGGCGCCAAGGACCCCCAGCAGCCATTGGTACACGGACCCCGGCAGCCTGCGGTGGAAACGCACCCATCCTGCGCGACGCCCGGCACGGCCCCGCCGCCCCTCCCACGACCCTGCGGAGCAGCCCCTCCATGGGCTCCTACCGCTGCCTGTCAGGGGAGGGAGAGCCCAGGGAACCCAAGGGGCGGGGCCAGGGGCGGTCACGCTGCTCCCCCTCCCGCGGGCGGGGCCTCACTCGCCAGCACCGGGCTGGGTGGGCTGGGCCGTGTCCATCCCCCCGCCCCCGGCTCTGCCTCCTGCTTCCCGGCCGGCCGGCCCCTCCTCCGGCTGGGCGGGACGCTTCCCTCTTCCCTCGCCTTCGGAAAGCCCCGGGCGAGGCTTCGGCGGCTCTCTCCCCGCCCCCAAACCGCGGGGTCCGTGGCCCGGGGGACGCAGGTGGGTGGGACCGGCCAGTGGCCAGGCCCCTGGGCAGGTTCCCCCTCCGGTCTCCTCCCCCCGGCTCAGCGGGTGAGAGGACGGAGGCTCCCGGGGCTTACCGAGCCCTTTGCTCAGCGCTCTCCCGGCGCTCGGGGCCGGTCTCCTCTCCCGCTCCCGCAGTACCGACCGGCTCAGCCATGGCCGAAGGCTCGACTGAGCGAGAGCGGCGGGTGGGCAGGACGCGTGTCCCGGGAAACGGAGCGGGGAGTCCGAAAGCGTTTAACGGCCCCGCCCGGGACTGGCCGGACCGGCTGCCCGGGCAACGGCGACGCGCGACCGGCCGCCGAACCCGCCGGGACTTGACGAACCCGCCGGGAATTGCCGAGCCTGCCGGGAATTGCCGAACCCACCGGCCGGGAACGGCCGAACCCAGCCAGGGCCCTTCTCGGCGCGGGGGCACCAGGAGCTGCAGAACGGAGCGGGGGGGGGGGGAGGGAAGAATTAAAACAGGAGCTCAGGAGCTCAGCGTGTGGAGCGAACGTTTGTGATCTGGGTACAGAGCAAACTGCACAGGCTGCTCCCACAGCACTGGTGTTAGAAATGCCAGTGGTCCTAGAGAAAGGTCTTGAGTTAGACACGTCAGTGAAACAGTCATTTCTTACACATTCTTGCCAGAGCGGGTGACCTAACAAAGTCGGCACACCTTTGGACAGAGTTTGTAGCACTTTTATACCATATCCTTATTCAAAAATCACTTTTATTCCTGGCAAGTTTTTTGGGTTGTTTGCTTTGTTTTTAAAGACATTTCCCCAAGTGTCAAAGTCACTCAAAGATTTCTTTAAGTGACTACAGATACCCCCTGACCACCGGGCTAGCTGGCTAGTGTCCCTATTATTCTTGTATCTCATGTGGGAATTAGTTCTTGCCTGGAAATGAATTCAGGTTCCAAAGAAAACCAGCTATTCAAAGCCAAAGGGATTCTGAAGGAGTAACTGATACTTGTTTCTGTTATTGGGCAACTCCAAACACAACTGCAAATAAACATCAACTTTCATTGTTGCTGCTTAAAAGCCTAAAGTATCTCTGGGAATAATGCCAATCAAAACAAAGAAGGTTTCTTGATGAAGGATAGTTTAAACTGCTTCACGAGTTTCCCATTGCACATTAAATGCTTTGTGCACCTAAGAAAGAAAAGAAGTAAAACCCACCCCAAACCATATTATCTCCAGCAGGGCCTTCAGAGCAAACAGAGAAGGAAGTTAAAACAGCAATAACAGGCGTGCAGCTATAAGGGTGCTATTTTTAATTTTCCTAAGCGCACAATAAAGAATAATCTTTATTACATTATATCACATAAACTGAGATACAATATTGCAAAAGGAAATACAGAAAATACATTTGGGGGGGGGGATTTCATTTAAAAAAACAAAAAGAAAATGGATCAGAAATCAACTGCACAGCGTGCAAATAACAGAGTAAAAACAATTCAGTACCTTATCTGGCCACCACTGCAAGTCTTCTCCTAAAGAAACAGGACTCTGAACAGGCCTATCCTTCTTGTCCAGGTTTGGTTCCCCTTCTTTACTTGTAGAGCCTCTTTCATTAGCAAATGAGGCTCCATCAAGCCACCTTCGTTCACGCAGACGGACAACGGACTCACGCTCACGCAACAGCTCAGAGTCTCTCTAAGGAAAGAAGGAGAACTGGGAGGCAACTGGGTCACACCAGTGGGATAAACGTAAGCCACTCTAGTAAAGACCCTTCAGGATGCAACTATCAGCAGTTAAATCTACTCACACAGATTAAAAATCACGTCCTGACACGCAACATTCAATATATTAACCCTTTCTAGCACATGTACTTCAAAGTCACTGAACATAAATGTAAGCTAAAAATAAAGATGTCTTACAGTTTTGTGCACTATAAAAAATGCCAAAGCATTTTTACTTCCATCACAAGAGGCCAAATACATTTAACACTGCCATTTAAAGTTTTCTAGTACAATATGTGGTTTTGTGGTATTGTTTTATCAATGTAGTAATAACAATAGCAACAGAAAAATCTAACTCTATATAGTCTGTAAGTATCTTTTTGCAAAGCAAAAAAAGAGTATTTATTAGAGAGTTTTGGAACAAGTTTCCCAAAGAACCAACCATCAACAGGAATTTGAAAAGGTTAAAGAAAGCAAGCATTAAAAAAAGCTCTCATGTACCCATTTGATAATCCAACCCCTTCTGTTTAAAGCAATATTCCATAGGACTGCATTTAATAAATTCAAGTGTTTTCTGTTTTGAGCAGATCAAATAAGAACTTTTCAAGAGTCAGACAAGTTTGAAAAAGGATCCTTGTAGGAAAATGTTCCTTACCAAAATGCTTCCCCTCCAATTGGCCTACAAACTGTCTAAAGTCAGGACTCTGCAGCTCACTTGTGCAGATAAATTTTTTAAATCAGGTAATCAAACTAACTTTCCAAGAGTCAACTATGCATGGAAAATAAGGATTATAAAATTTGTGGTAATGTCTTATATAGAATAACCTGAGGAAAGGGAAAAAAGGAGGAATTCAGAAGGAGTTATGTCAGATGGTGAATATTCCTTCATGCACAAAATGCATTTAACCTATCAAGTACTTCACTTTTGCTCACAAAAATCAACTGGAATTACATGTATGAGATCACCACATTATTCTATCAGTTTCCACAGATTATGCCAAGTCTTGGGTCTTTGGCTGTATTAGACAAATGGGAGAGTTTTTACCTCAGCCCAACACGACAGCTTGTCTAACAGATGTGTCATAAGTACCACGCTTGTTTTCTACCACACATCACACTGACCCCTGACTAACAATTTCCTAACAGGAACTTACATGTTCAACAAGTAATATACCAAAACATGTTCATGAAAGGCAACAAAACTGTACTAAACAAACAGTCACAGCACAGGTTGCAGTAACAGTTCGGAAGTCCTTTAGACATTTGCACAACAGCTCCAGAGACAGGGAATGGCTGCAGGGTCTATTGTCAATCTTTCAAAGTGTTAAAAAAAAGTAAAATGCCTTAACACTGCCCAAGGAGTTTTTTTAATCAGCTGCCAATCGTTCTCTTTATTCAACTATAAAAGTGCTTCCAAAAAGTACAATTTAGATTTCTTCTCCCTCCTTAGTATCTGAAGTTCCTCATTCCATAAAGGTTACTTCTGTCATGGAACAATAAAGGAAACGTGAAGAACAGTGAACAAAGAGCAACCCAAAAGAAAGGGAGGGAGGGAAAATATTAAGAATGCTGCATGTCATAAATTGTTGCTCATTTCTGAGCCAAAGTAAATACTTGTAATGCAACCTGTGTATTAGTAGGTACTTACACTACAGTTTATTTCAAATTTGGCATGCAAAAATTTTGTAACTTCTTGCAAAGATCAACAATTAGATTTAAAATATATTACTATCAAGGTTTTTACAGAACTTACCTGCTAATACTCAGAATTCATTATTAATTTTGATAATGAGTAACTTTTCTACTCTGTATTTGATGACATATCACAGTCTACTTTTCAATTAAATCAGAATCTGAACCACCAAGGTGTACTATCACTAGCTTTTTCCATAGCAAACTACTTATTACAAGGAAAAAAGGTACAAAATTACCTCTGGATGAGCCAAACCTGGAAAGTGTTGAGCGCCAAAAGGATGGATAACCAAGTAACTGATATCTTCTGAAAACAGCATCAGCATCAATAATGGCTCTTGGGAGATCAGAATGTATGTCAGCATCCAGAAGACACATAAGATCCTCTCTAAGAGGAGACAAGGGTCTTAAGTGAATAATCAGCTACTTAAAACATCAGCCAGAGAGACCATCAACTAAACAAATATCAATACAGAACAAAAAAAATCCTATCTATTAATTGCATTTCTGCTCTTCAGATTCACCAGTGCAAACTCATGAGCCTCCTATGCAACCACATTTGCAATCAAGCTTGGCAGACCAGCGAACACCATCAGCTTTCCTAGAAGAACTGCTCTGTCACTTATTGCCCAAACCATATTGCCCAAACCACTTTCTTCTGCAACCCAGAAATTCAAACTTTAACCTGTCAGTCACTTCAGAGAACAAAGCTCTAAGATTAGATACAAATACATTCATGTGCACACACTCTCATGCACACAGTGCAGAACAGCAGAGGTGACCTAGAATTAAGGGAGGACAGAATCCCTGGTGAAAGCTGGCCTTCACAAACACACGTCTTTGGTGTCAGAGACAGCACATTCCTCCATGGAAGGTTTCTTTCAGATAATGACGTACGAGTTTAATTGATAGGCCAGTAGCTTGCAGATCTCAGTACAAAGCTTTAAATGGTAGCTACAGGAAGAACAACTGTTATCTGGGAAGAAATCCACTGTTTTTAATACCCTGCAATTAAAAACCCAACAAAACACACCACAAAACAAAAATATTTATTTCAAATATAGTGACTGCCCAGCTTCTGTTAGAAAAGGAGTTTCTCTGAAGTACTGATCATCACTACAGTCTAAAACAATTTCCTTCTGCTTACTAAACTATAGCTACTCTGAAGTTCAACAAAGCTAAGTGCAAGGTCCTGCACATGGGCTGGCACAATCCCAAGTACAACTACGAGCTGGGTAAAGAATGAGGAGCCCTGAGGAGAAGGACCTGGGGGTGTTAGCACACAAAACCCTCAACGCAGCCAGCAATGTGTGCTCACAGACCAGAAAGCCAACCATGTCCTGGGCTGCATCAAAAGTGAGCAGCAAGTCAAGGGTGGTGATTCTGCCCCTCTGGTCTGCTCTGGTGACATCCCATCTGCAGCACCGTGTCCAGTTCTGGACCTGTCAGAGCAAGTCCAGTAGAGACCCATGACGATGATCAGAGGGCTGGAGCACCTCTTCTATAAAGAGCAGCTGAGAGAGCTGGGCTTGTTCAGCCTGGAGAAGAGAAGGCTCATGGGAGACTTTCCAGTACCTGAAAGGGCTACAAGAGAGATGGAGAGGGGCTGTTTACAAGGGCGAGTGATAGGACAAGGCGTAACGGCCTTAATCTGAAGACAGACAGACTGAGATTAGATGGATGGAAAAAAATTCTTCCCTGTGAGGATGGTGAGGCCCTGGCACAGGCTGCCCAGAGAAGCTGTGGCTGCCTCCTCCCTGGCAGTGTCCAAGGCCAGGTTGGATGGGGTTTTGGCACCCTGGCCTGGTGAAGGGCATCCCTGCCCATAGCAAGGGGGTGGAACTGGATGGGCTCTGAGGTTCCTTACAACCCAAACCAGCCTGTGATTCTATGACAGACACACACACGCACACAAGAGGCTACTGAAAATTCACATCATTTATTAAGTCCAGCAACATGGACTGACAAGACAATTCAACCCAATTACCATCCTGTTCCTACAGAAAGGACAGTCCTACTCCCTTCCTTCACCCTGCGGCAGGTGCCTCCTTGGGGAAGGGGAGACTTCTAAACCTACAGCCAGTACACTAACCTGGCTTGAAACAATACTGCACAGGGCACAGATGTGAAGTGGGAACCAATCTCCAGACTGACTTAACCAGGTACTCAAACAGGGCCACAAAGGTGCTGCCTCACCTCATGCAGCAAGTCAGACCAGGCCCTTCTGCTGCAAAGGAGACAGTTCTGCCCCTTTCCAAAACTTCATGCAAATCTGACTGAAAAATAATCAGGCTCCATAAATTAGGTTCCTGCAAAGGAGACAGTTCTGCCCCTTTCCAAAACTTCAAACAAATCTGACTGAAAAATAATCAGGCTCCCGAAATTAGGTTCCACCTAACCTATGCAGGCACACAAACCTCACCACCATGGAAGGGAATGGCAAGACAGCTCCTTCTGTCAGCTTAAACCACTCATGAAGCTAGCATAAGGCTATACACATCAAGTCCCTTCAGGAAACACAGAAGGAGCACATATAATTTCAATATAATCAGTTCTCAACCTCTTCATAAATGGAAGACAAAATAGTAGCTAAAATCAATGTTTCAAGTTAAATAAAATCATTCTTAACAGTAGGATCTGATTATTATGGATCTTTTTCTCAGTATCTGGAATGAAGCTGGGAGGGAAACAGAATGGAGAGCTTTTCAAAAAAAGAGAAAAATGAAAAAGAAGAAAGGAGCCGGAAGTCTCTCCACACTTACACCCAGTAGTAATTCCCTTCCCTGTTCAGCCTGGTGATACTGAAGGTGTCAGAGACTTTCACATCCTTGCACGTGAGAATATTCACCCTTAATTTCTAAACTCTCTTCTCCAGGATAAGTAACCTTCTAAGTGCAGCCAACTGTCCCCAGAAAAGCAGCACTGTGACTAGCGAATGCTCTGGATTTCACAGCAAGATCTGCAGGAATGCTTTTTGTATTAAATAAGTCATTCACTTAAGTATAGTCAGTGCTTCTAAGAGCACAGCTTTTGAGACTCAGTGGTCCATGCAGTACGTTTCAGGAAGTCATCCTTGACAGACTGCTTGGAAACCCAAGTAAAATCATTTTTTTAAAAATGGATTGTGCAAACAGGCTCCATTGAACTAAAACACTCCAGATCCCTCAGTGACCTTATCCTGCCAGCTACTTTATCATTACGGAAAGCCAGTGGAAAATAGATACAGCAGCCGTACACCTCACCTTGAGAGTGTCAGCCTGCAAGTATCACACCTTAAGAGCTGGAAACACAGCTGAGGCAGTTGTGTCTCCCAATATTCCTCACACTCAAGCACTACAACCATCTCTTCCTAGGTAAGCTCCAACCTCTCTACAGTCTAGCAACTCGTTCTCATGGGTTTTTGGTCACTATCCAAAAACCTTTTGATCTCTTCTTAGGAATGGGACTGGCCAGTACAGAACAGAACTCTCCAGCCTCATTCAAAATGGACAATGTGTTTTTCTGAGGTAAGGTACTCTCAAACAGAAAATGCATGCTAACTTGTGACACACACACACACACACACACCTTCCACCATTTCAGGCATCTAGAGTTTTGCTGTGCTCCCAAAAAGCAAAGTAAAAATTCAAGCTACCAGAGAGAAGACTATCCACTTTTTTGTCTAAATGTGCATTGAGTGAGGAAATCAAGATATTTCTTACCTTCTCATTTCAGCTTTAAATCAGATTTTAATTTTCTTCCAAAATTTCTGCAAGAGACAATACCCCCCTTCCCTTCTTCCATTCACTATACCAGCAAACAAAAGTGCTAAAACCAGTCTGGATTGGAGACAAATCCACTCCCCTTCAAACATCATTAGGAGTTTTTTTAGTGCTGTGAAAACAAGGCTACACTTGGTTGCAGAATCCAGGGGAAAATACCCCACCATTCTCTACAACTTTATTTTTCTGCTCTTCAGAAAAATCCCATGGGGTGATTTCTTCCTCTCTTGGGCAGTGTTAGGCTAGAATCAGATTGCATCTCACATTTAGAGGTGATAATTCTGATCAACCTATTTAGGTAACAATACCTATGATTCACTAGTAAATACCATTGGAAATTGGAAGGAAAAGGATACCCAGCATGGAGGAAACATACCAACCACTAATTGAAAGAAGTTTCAGTAATCACATAGGCAGCAATTCAAGCACAGTAGAGAGTTTTTATCTTCTATAGCTCCATGCAGAGCATCACCACTGGATTCATTAACTGAAAGCACTGCCTAGAGCAATCCCCATCGCAAGTTGCACTTGTGTTAAACCTTTTCCCTTAAGGGGGCAATCATAAGTTCTCTTCTTCTCTTTCTCTCTCTCTCTTCCCAGCTGCATATTTTTATGAAATATTACAGAATTCAATGTCTAGAGTATCTCCTCCTCTCTAAAGTTTGGATTAAATTGGCAAAACTGTGACAGTGAATGGAGAGAAACATGTATTCTGGTTTCCTAGGAAACCAGACTCAAACATAACTCCAGAACTCAGTTCTTGATAAGATATATTTATTCAAAACATTACTCAACTTGAAGTTGAGCCCAACTTTTTTTTTTTTTTAAAAAGATGCAAACAAAGCAAGCCAAACCACATCAACCAAACCAAGAAACACCTAATTGTTTTCCCCCACATGCCACCCACTGAAACGGTCCCACACTATGCCCTGGTTCCCATCTCTCCCCTCTGCAAGCCAAAATAGTAAGTACTGCTGCAACACCAGCCCATCTTTCTTCTCTCCTTTAAAAGAAAAAAACAATGGATTTTTAAGCAAGCTCACCTCAATTGCAAAATCCAGAGTAGTCTGGATGTTGCCAAACCCATGTTTCACAAGTCCCACTAGTGAGAAGCCACTATATCACCCAGAAGCTGCTGAGCAAACATGCACAGGTCTGAATTAGACAAACAGCAAAATATTTTAACTGCTATGGAATCTCTATGCAGAAGGTAACAGAACATGAACCCCAGAAGAAGCCTCGAATACAAGTTGATATGAGCTGAAAAATGCATCTAGAGAGCTTCCAGTCTTTTCTATGCTCAATGATCTTGATGCATAGTTTCTACCTTGAATATTTTACTTATGTACTTGGTATGTATCAAGAGAACCCACATTCCTCTTGCTAAGAAACAGGACTACATCAGAGAAATCAAAAAACAAAGTACACAGGTGTCTAAAAATAGATAGCTAAGAGACACTTAGTGAAGGCAATCAGTACAGAACATTAAAGTTCTGCTCTTCACTGAAAACATTTTGATGAATTTCTGAAGAATTGAGACACGGTTTTCATTACTTTAAAACAAAAATCCAGATGTATAACCTTTACAGTGCAAACTGGAATTCTCATAGCTGAAATATTAATTAAGTTACGACTTGCTAAAGAAGAATTTATTAATTTCACAGTAGTTGGCAACTGGTTTAGCTCTTTTATTTTAATTCTGTTTTTAAAATCAAGTGCAAATTATTCTTAGTGTTTTTTAAAAAAATGCTTCTGCTTTATAAAGCTCAGGGGAGTAACCCCTAAATTTAAGGGTCACAAAGCACCAGACATGCAGAAGGGAGAAGGTAAAAATTAGCATGTGCTTTTAAATCAAAATGCAAGAGCCTCAAAACTCCTGAGGCAAAAGCAGACTTGTCATTTGTTTTTTCTTGTGCTTGGAAGGAACAAAATCAAAAAGATTTAAAGCATAATTTGACATCATTTAAGAGGGGAAAAAGGTGCTTATCCTTCAGAATAATTTATATAAACCTGACTAAGAACTACATGCATATAGCATCAGTTATCTAGAGTTTTCTTTTACAAACTCTGATGTTACAGTTCCAAAAGAGCATCTAGAGGTGAGATGACAAGTGAAAGCAGGAAGAGTGCAAAGTTTCCAGAGCAACAGACTTGAAAAAAGGTTCTACACAGTTTCTGAAGGACAGAATGTTGGTACTTTTGCAGAGAGCTACAGCTGGGTTTCTCTGGCCATCAGGTTTTCCTGAAAACCAGCCTGCAGGGTTATGCGACAAGCAAGGACTGGTAATTGGTGCTGCATTTAATGTACCAAGGTTAGAGCCTGACAGCACTGGCTGGTGTCCAGCTAGGAGCTTCCTCCTGTGCTGATCACATTCAGGTTCTGCACAACAAACTTACTTTTCCCCCTACAAACTGAAATACCTGTAGGCAGAGAAGGCACAGCAGGACCTGCAAACTGCACGTTACACCTCTGAAGACTGGAGTTAAGACACAGCAAATCTCATTTCAGTTGTCACTTCTGTACTTTTTCCCACAAGAACTGGGAAAGAATCAGCCCATTTCCTCTGTGGGGTGAGTGAAACAAGGGAAAAAGTTACTAACATTAGGAAGTTGAAATCGCCTATAGGAAAGATCAGTGTAAACAGGGGAGAAGCTTTAAAAATTAAGCCAAGGACAAAAATGTTTTCCAGACACCTAGTGAGGACAGTGAATCTCTGCATCCTACTTGAACTGAGCTCGAACAGGACTGACTCAGAGACTGCAGCACAGGCTCCTTCAAATAAAAGGTACCAGCCACAGGTTGTCAAAGCATGCCTATTAACTGATCCTGATGATCTCAGGAGGTACTAAGAGAATGCTTAGTGCTGCAGAAAGCTGGCTGGAATGGTTAAAAGGAACTTTACTGCAAATGACTACTAATACTGATTCATGTTCTCAAGGCCTGTTAATGAGGAGTGCATTCAAGCATGCTTGGGGTAAGGATTGCTGTTTTGAATACTTGGAAAGAGTTAGGATCATTTATTTCCTTCAATACATCTATCTAATGCTATTATGCTGGTAACTTAAATAAAACACAAGAAAAATGCCACAAGACCCCAATTTTTAAAACTTTCACCCCTTTAACCAGAGGATTTTTGATTCTACAGCAAAATAAAAAAGCTTGACGGATGCAACTAAAACTAGAAGAGGCAAAATGAATACAATGCCTTTGTTGAACAAAGAAACCAAGCACCTTTGTCTAAATCAGATGACTGAAAAGATAAAGATGGAGGAAGCCCGTGAACTTTTCTGGTGAACCAGATGAGCAGAAAAGAAAAACCAAAACAAGAGAATTATTATAAAAGTATCAAAATGTCATTTTGACACACAGAAAGAAAAGATAATATGTAGTCAGACTTTTCAGGCAAACTTTAGATTTGGTTGCCATGTTTTCAAATACGTTTACTCAGCAGGATAAAACTTCTACAATTATTTAGCCGGTGCAAAATAATGTTTCTTTTATAAAAGCTATCCTATGGGACAGAAAATATTTCAAAAATAGCTGGACCTCAATTGCAGCATTTTACCAGTACAGCCAGAATACTACAGCACTTAACATGGGGAACGTGAGATGAAGAATAAATTTCTCAATCTAACTATAGCAACTTTAAGCTGTTTTGAAATCACTCCAGGCATTTTGATTAAAAAAAAGCTGTATAATTTTGCTATTAAAAAAAAAAGCTCTATCTTAGGTACTATATGTTAGTAGTAAAAACCATGCAAGTCACTAGAAGGTTTTAGAATTAGCTTTTGTAAGCAAGCCACAGAGCAGTCTCAGCATCTCACTGAGCAGCACAATACAAATTAAGTAATGCTGATGGTACAAAGCTTGGGGTACTAAAACAAAATAAGATATTAAACTTCCATGCCACCCACAAACAGGGTCAACTGTTACTCTTCAAAGCCTAACCTAAACCCTCAAGACATCCCAGCGCACCTTTGGCTTTTGTAGATCTTTAGACTTGGCTCCTATAAACAAGAACTGTCTTCGCTGCCTACCTTGCACAGCACAGAGCACACTATCAGTGCTTAAACACAGAAAAATAAGAGTACACTGGCATTTTCTTAGCACACTGGAGCAATAAGCAGGTATCCAAGAGGAGGGAACTAAAACCCAAACAAACAAAAGCAAAAAATCCCAGCTCAAGCACTGGGAAACAGACCTATCAACGCTTGAAAACATAACCTTTACCTCCATCCCTCAGCTGAGACACTGAAATGCTGTGAGCACAGGGAGCCAGAGCCAAGGCAGCACTTACGCTGCTGCCCATTACCAGGCTGCAGCCCAGCAGAGCTGCACAGCCTCCAGATCAAAGCCCTCTCACACCTGCCTGTCTTGAATCACATGGAAAGGAACTCCTGCAGCTGTCCATCAGTGTCAGGAAGACAGTCTTGGAAACACAGAATATGGACACCAACAAGAAGCTTAAGCAAGAATTTCATCTTTTGTTTCCTGAGGGCAAGATGTCTTGGGCACTAGATGCTGTCACTGATGTAAAGTCACATCCAGCAATCTCTCATGCTGTAGCACAGCATGGAAAATCCTGCCCCAATCACCATTTCAAACCTTAGAAAGCAGTTTCCAAGAGGCAGCCTTCCACAGCTGCAGTATCAGACACCTTTCTCCTAACTGAATGAATTAAGAAATAAAGGTCAATAGGGGGTGGAGTGGAGAAGGGCAGGAGATAACTAAAATAAGCTCTAAGAATCTTCAAACAAGGTTCTTCACTTACTAAATACAGCAGTAATTCTACTGTGCACTCTAGGAACAGGTCTATTATCATGAACCAAATCTTTCTAGTTTCAAAAACCCACATGTTTTCAAATAGGTACAGAATTTACTTGTCCTCTGCAAAAGTTTGCAGGTTTTTTTACTTGCAGAGTGGAAGAAGGAAAAAACAAACAGGTGCCAAGCACCACAGTTTACAACACTGAACAGCAAATAATTGCAGCAGGCATTTGGAAAACCACCAATGTTTAAGAGACTTTCAGTTGTTGGCTGAACAACTGCAAGCATCATTGCCAAAGCCAGAATAAAATGTCTAATCAAAAGTGACCTCTGCACACAGAAGTGTTGACTTGACTTAAAATTTTCAGTATATGTTTTAGGCTTAAAAAAAAAGTATTCTTGACATTTTGTATCATCTGAACAAAATCTATATGGTTCACACAGGTACAGTATTTAGACCTGAAAATTATCTGCTAACTCAGTGAATCAGCAGTAGAAGATTTTCACACTGTGTTTGCTGTCTGTACCAGAGGAGAATGAGATACTTGCTGGTGAGCTATGTGGCACATCTCTGGCATATTACGTTCAGTTGCAGGATGTGGAAAAGCACTAGCCCATTGCTGCCTTTGCTGTGATGACATCTTTGATGGCACAAAAAGTAAAACTTTATGTTTGTGTCCTCCTGTTCTTGAGTCTACAGGTTAGGGGAATAGGGGCATTAAGAGGCTTTATGGAGAAAACAAACAAAACAGAACCTTCCAGTCTATACACATGTGCACTCTCACATATCCTACCTCAAATATTTATGTGACGTAAAGTTAACAAAGGATTGCTGTACACAGATAACTTGGTGATGTTTCTGCAAATAAAACAACATGAAGAATTACCATGTAGAAGTATGAGAAAAGCAATTCACTCTTGGATGTGGGTTGTATGATCAGGGTAGAGAGACAATTCTTTGTTTTGGATTTTGGCTTTAGGTTTCATTACTCAAATTAACTGGAATAGTGAAACAGTGCACATCCCAGTGTGGTGCTTTTTGCTCTTGGTTTGTCTGTTTGCAGGAGTGGAGGGTGGGGCATTTTTTGGTTTTTTTAAAAGAAAATATACAAACATCAATACACCACATTAAAATTCAGTGAAGGATTTGAATTATTTTTTTCCATTATCTCACAAGGTGCACATGGTATCATATCTTGCTTTATTATTTGTAATCTCTCTCTTCAAGTTTTATAAACTTTTCCTAGGAATAAGTGTACAAAGCTGAAACCTGTAGGAGCCATATATGAACAGAAGATGGAATTATCCTTTCAAGATTTCTTGAAGGTCCTGTTAAAATAGTAAAAATCTAAACAGTCCTGTAAATAAGATTAAGTTCTTTTAAAATAGAAAGGTGCTTAAGCAGGTTATAAGATGTTAGCATATTATTTTATAAAATCAATAAAGCTACGTTGCCAAATCACTTGATTTTGCTGTGAGATGTGAAAGGGTAAAAGCCAACAAATGCAGCTTTCAATATTATTCTTTGGATGTAGTGGTAATTACATGATGTTATACGTCTAATTACAGTGCTTACGTGGTTAGAATATGCTTTTAGCATACAAGGAGAGAATTTGGATCTGAAAGTAAGCCCCCTGGGAATCAGTAGAGACATTAAGGGAATAATTTGATCAAAATTATGGTTCTGTTTAAAAACTGCTAGGAAATATTTTGAGCATAGAAAAGAAGTGTTTTCAGTTCTATTAAAAGTGAATGGTAATAAGATGTGGCTTTATGGGGTTTTTTTTGCTGACCACCTTAAAAATACATAAAATGTTTACATTTCTTCTGTTCATTGAAGTTGAATGAAATTGGCCCAATGACCTATGAAGCTGAGAAGACTGACAGAAAGACACAATTATGTACATACACGTATTCAGTATGTTTAAGTGTTCTCTGATCAAAAAACCTGGTTTTAGATGTAAAGAAAATGTCTGTTTCCTGGAAAATCGAAGAAAGATGTAAATGCAGTGATCATGGATATTGTAAAGGGTTCAAGTTCACATGAACACAAAGTAATGTTTAATTATACATGTTGTTAATCCTGAGCTCTTAGAAGCTCTAGTCATTTTATAACCCTGAGACCCAAAGATCAGATTCAGCACCTGTTGAAGCTATAATGTGGGACAAGGAAAATAGCCACTATAGCTTTTAATCGATTTCAGATACCGTCTTTCTATTTAGATGCATTCCTGTGTGAGGTCATCATGAAGGACATTATAGAAACGTTTTGCTATGAAAATGTTTTGTTTAGTTTGTTTTGGTTTTAAGGGAAGAGTATGCAAGCTGATCATGCTGTTCAGTACAGAGTATGAAGAACTAGTTCTTTAAGCAACAGACAACCACCTCCTATCACCTACTGTTACTCCATACAGCGCTGGAACATGAAAGTACAGGAACGTGTAAGAACTGAGTTAAAATTGACCAAACTCGTATTTGTTGCTCTCTGACCCATTCAATTTTTTCTGTTTGCTACTTTTCTTTCCTTTGCAACCAGTTTTCTTACAAGCTGTGGGGTTTTTTTCCTCTCCCCTCCCCACTTCCCCCTTGAAGTTAATCTGAGAAACACTTCCCTTTACCCAGTACTTTTATTCTTGATGTTTCAGTTTGAATCATACCTTTGGTCTTGATTTTCATAGCTGTCCAGGAAAGGAATGTTTCAGCAGCAAGGAGTTTCTTAGAGTTTGACTCAATTTTCCAGTAACGTTGAGGTATTTTTCTGGAAAGTGTTCATGTGGTAAAACATGAACACATTTATGAAACATCCATTTAGTTGTTTTTTGGTTTTTTGTTTTTTTTTTCTGGAATCTACGATGGATTTCAGTCAGCTTGTAAAGAACGAGTACATGATGTGAGTTTTTCCAGGACTTTGGATTTGGACTGCCCTGCTGTCATGGTTTAAACTGTCAGCATCCAAGCACCACACAGCTGCTTGCTTATTCCTCATCCCAGCAGGATGCAGGAGAGAATCAGTAGAGTAAAAGTGAGAAAAATTGTGGTATGAGACAAAGACATACCATAATTGGTAAAGCAAAAGCCTCACACACAAGCAAAGCAAGAGGAGGAATTCATTCACAAATTCCCAGCAGCAGGCAGGTGTTCAGCCATCTCTAGGAAAGCAAGGGTCCATCATGCCTAACAGTGACTTGGGAAGACAAATGCCATCACTCCGAACCTTTGACCCTTCCTCCTTCTTCCCTCAGCTTTATATGCTGATCATGATGTCATATGGTATGGTATATCCCTTTGGTCAGCTGGGGTCAGCTGTCCTGCTTGTATCCTCTCCCAGTTCTTTGTGTTCCCCGAGCCTCCTGCCTAGTGGGGTGGTGTGAGCAGCAGAAAAGGCCTTGGCTGTGTGCAAGCCCTGCTCAGCAAGCCCTGATAACACAAGCCTGTGTTATCAACACCGTTTCCAGCACAAATCCAAACCATGGTCCCAGACAAGCTACTATGAAGCAAATTACTCGAGCTCAAACAAGTACACCCGCTATGCTGAACATGCTTCCACAGCTCTGCTGGCTAAGATCTCGCAGCAATCAGCCTTCCCTGCTCCTCTCCTCAATGGTGCACACTCTTGAAGACTCAGAGGGAGAATGAAGTTTTCCAGGTTTTCTTTGCTGTGCAGGTAGAGGCAGCCATAACCAAAGGTATCAGCATCTCAAGTTTGTAATCCTTCTAGCCTTTGGAAAAGTATTTGGTTTGTAATTTGGGGGCTTTTCTGTAAGATAAACATTTCAATATCTAGTCAGCTTCACACTTAGCTCACCTTAGAGTCCTCAAAGAATGTTTCCCACAGACCTCTTTTATCTGTCTGTGGATGTTTCTGTATCTTATAATAGGACACTTTTATTAATGTGGCTTTTACATGCAAATCCTATTTCTGATTATGAGAGCCATTTATAGAATTATAATATCATGGAATGTAGACTTTTTAGTGTGTTCACTAATAATGTATCAAAATAAAACTAGAAGTCCAGTCCATAAATTCAAACCCAAAAATTATTCCTGCCTTTGCTTAATATGCCAATGGTAAAATGTAACTGCCAAGAAGTATAATAGTAAGTATATAATTAATGAAAAAAATTACTAGTAATAAAGAAAGATATGGAAAAAAATTAGTTGTTCTTCTTTTAAGTGCAAAAGAAATGCCATCCAGTGATATCATGCATTGCCTTATTTTTACATCACCCTAGAAAAAGCATACATTGAAGCTATTTCAATACTTGTCTCTGACTGAATCATTAATTAAGATAGAGAATTCTTCACTTGAATTGTCAGGTGAAGAATTAATTTTCCCCTTAAGCAAGTTAAGTTCTCTGGTATATTTGTAAGGAGGTTTTTTGGGTTAAGCGCATGATTTTTTTCTCTGCTTCACTAAGAGTCAAAAGACTGCAAAACTGTTTTTGTTCATTTGGTTATCTGACGAATGCTCCCAATTCTTTTATTTTTGGGATAAAATATGAAAACTTCTATTTTTGTTCACTTAATAATGTTTCTTTTCATTTAGTCTCAAAAGTCCTTACTTTAGAGATATTTTTATTTAATGCTGAAATTTCTTTCTAATCCTTTATTGTAAAAGGTAATAAAAGCATTTTCCCAAAATGGGATTTTGTAAGTTACTGGCTGTATCCATAAATTTGAGTACTGAATGGTATGTCCTTTTACAGTAAACTAAACCTGTTTTGGTCAGTTTTACTTAAAGCTTACTAAGCTGTATGTTACTTTACTAGTATACTTTACTGCAACACTACAATAAATTTATAATTTCTCTTTAATATTTAAAGTTATTGTTTAGAATATCATTGTCATAAAAATACAGGAAACAAAGTTGAGTATGAATCTTAACTTTCCTTCCAAATTTCATTAAAACTTCCTTTACTTCTTGGGTTCTTTACTTATGCAAAGAAAACTATACTAAAGTTCTCCACATACAGTAGTGTGGCTGAAGGATATTGATAGAGCCAAAGTGAATTTCAAAGGTCATACAACTTGTTTTTGCTGTTCCTACTGAAGAGGAATTCTACTATGCCAAAAGTTGTTTGTTTGGGTTTTTTTATACTTAATTAGTTGGACAAATAAGATATATTATCTGTACTGTAAACCTCCCCTGGTAATTTTTGAAAAATACTTGGAGCTGAAGAAATTTTACTCTTCAGGAAGACAGTCACAAAAGTCTTAGTAAGTACTTCTGAAAATGCAGTTCAACGTCTGTTCAAAAGCAGTATTTAGAAAGGATCTGGGCACTTCTTATCTCACCTTTCCTCATTCTTACTGCTTTGCTGTCCTGTGAAATACTGTCTTTGAAAGAAATGGTTGTTACTCACAGCACTCCTGATCTTTCATTGCACTGTGAGCTGAGGCATAAAGCAGGTCACAGAAGTCAGTGTCCAATACAAGAAGAGAAATAACTTCTAGAACAAATGATTTTGGTGAGGGACTTGTGAGATAGTGCTTCTGGTTTTACAGCTAAGGGAGCCATTTTGGTCATTTTTCCCAGTTTGGATTAAAGAAAAGAAATGTTGCCCATGGAAAGCACACATCTGACAATAGTATTTAAGTGACTTCAGGAGATTAATGATCTGAAAAACTTACTTCATTTATACCAGTATTTCTACCTTTTTCTGAATAATAGTTTTGTAAGAGGGTTTCTTATCCTATTACAGATGTGGTTCTAAATTACACTTTTAAATCCTATTAAACTGTTTGTTAACCATAGGAAACATGTGACTTTGAAAATTCTATGAATTAATGAGAACCTGTCTTTCTGAGTCATGTCCAATTCTCAGTCAGAAAATGCGGTTTTACAACAATAGCACATAATTCGCCAGGTCCTGTAAATTGATTTTTTGAGCTTTGCAATGATGGATTTTGGCCTGATGTTTGCATTATCCACAGAGCGTGTATTACTGTACCACATTCATCTAAGTGAAGGCTGTATTTAAAAGATATTGTTCTACTGGAGACTAAATGGAATGCATTTTAATAATCAGGGAAACTAATGACAGACTGCCCTATTCTCTATTGACTGTGTTTGTGAATTCAGCAAGTGTTACTGGATCATATATCAAGAGAAACACTCAAAATAACAAACATCTGGTTTCAGCCCTGAGCTTTTCTAGAAAAGGACTGGCAAAGCACAAGTCAGGGAAAAAACATGGAGAGCTACAGAAAAACATTCTGATTTTTAGAATATGCTTTCAAATTATTTCAAATTTAATCAAATTATATAGAAAATATGACACATTCCTAAATGCAGCTTGTTTTGCCCCTCATAGTAAATTAAACAAACAAAGCCCAAAGCAAAACAATGAGCAAAAGCTTATCTTAGGAGTGTTTTGATAAGATCATGCCAAGCATCACAAATTTAAGATGTGCCCAAACAGAAATTCTTGAAATATGGAGTATTACCTTGCTTTAAATATCAAATTAGTTATTGACTCCATGAAGTTCTGTGATTTCTAAAATAGTACTAAGAGAATAGGCAGCCATAGAATAGGATTTTTCTCCTCGTTGGGTTCATGTTTTCCTTTGTTTTTTATTGTCTTCTATTCAGCTCAGAAGACAGAACTGTTAATTTCCCTATAAACATCACTTAGATACGTAACTGCTTGATAGACATTGATTAGCGTATCTTACAAACTCAGCTATGAAGTGAGGAGTGCCATCATTATCATTTAGCAAATTCATAGCTGCATTGCAGAAAAAAGTCAGGTGAATGTAGCCATTGATATACATCATAATTTTTAGAGTCCACTAAGGAAGAGATACTGTGGATCTTCCTTACATACATTTATCACCACCTAGACCTATTGTGCACTGTACAAAATACTTATTCATTTGGAATAAGTAGCATCTGGGTAATGAAATTAGGTATTGCTTCATCTGTATGCAAAAGGCCGACTGTCTCTTTCAAATTTTTGATGACTATACTTTGCAATAGAATTTCTTAAAGGTCAGTTGTTTATTTCTTTGATTTTCACTCCACTATGGGTATTTATTATAGGTTTTTATAAGGATTTATTCAGATTTTAACTATGTAGATACAACTAATGTGTTTTTTTCTCTGTAGCAATTTTTTTTTTATGAGCAAGCACAAAAATTTCTTATTTTCATATACTGTTTAGTAATGCTTTTTTCTCCAATTATTACTGCTCTATTCACTGTTGCAAGACACTTCTATTGAAAATTACCTATAAAGAGGTCAGAAAATTCCTCTGAAAATGCTAAGAATAACTGAATGTTCTTTATTATCTGCTATCAGTGAATGAATGGATTGCCTATGAAATGACAATTTAAAAAAAATGTTAACTAATAGATGTTGATTACTTTTAAGCTTGATGATATGAAATATTTTACCAATAGGCATGAAACTACAAACTAAAACAACTGGTGCATGTAATCTTACTGGTAGAGGATGGGTATCTTCTTCCTAAGAAAAATTAGTGGGATGGACAATTTTGTTACATGTTAATAATTCAAGTAACAGGTTAGTAATGCAAAATGGATTACTTTCTTATCAGATATCCACATATCTGTTGTGGATGAATATGTCCAATTCTACTGTTTTGCTATTCTTGTGTAACTTGTGAAATTTTCAAAGAAGCATATAAACCAAACTTCAGTGTAACGTAGACATCTATAGGGCTAATTTGGAAATATGACAGTGAAAATGAACTGTCTTATAAACACACAAATTGGTTCCACTATCATTTATGTTAAAGGATTTGCCTCTGTTAACTCATTTAATTGAAATGCAGAAGCTGAAGATAACAATATGCTCCATTTTAGTGTCTCTTTTCCTAAAGTGGTGTGGCAAGATGGAGTGAGTAGCAGTGTCAAAGCTGAAATAAAGAAGGGAAGATTATACATTCATTAGAAAATGGCCTTTAATGACACATACTTGTGTGTCTTCAACAGTAGGGAGGCTACTCTGTGTCTATGCAGCAACCTTTGATTGTTCAATTTAGATATGAGCTCCATGGTTGGAAGAAGTAAAGAATATGTGTTTAGAGCAATTGTATGAATGAATGAAGGATAAAACATGAGCCGGAAAGAAGAATTTGGCCTTGAGTAGTGAGTATTCTTAGAGCATCCAGACATTAAAAGATGATTGAATTGGGTGGCATCAGCTCAAAAAGAAGCGAGAAAGAGGAATTCTAAATCAGTATTTTGTAGGTCAACTGTGCGTCTTCCTATTTTCATGCAGCTATAAACATTAAAACAAGGGCTCTGGGTAGTCATCCGTCTCCTTTATGTTTTAATAGATTGTCTTGTCCATTTTGTAGCTTATTTATTCACCAAGTAAATTGAGTGTAAATGTGTGACGTGGTACAGCTTCTTTCTTCACTGTAGTTTTTTTTCATTAAGTAATGAACAAGCTCAGCAGTTTAATAAGCACTGAGACCTGTTTTACTGTGTGAGAATCACAATTGTCCTTTTTTATTGACCTGGAGCTCCTGTGATTTACTTTTTTAATAAACAGTGAAAACATTAGTAGAGTCTAGCTATTTTCAAGTGAATTAAGTTCTTTACTGTACCTGGTTTTAGAGTTTAATTATACACTTTAATGTTTCCATTGAGATCCAATGTCAAGTGACATGTTTCACAATGAAAGATAGAACTAAATGTATTTATGGTTGTGAAGAAAGCTGCTGACTTGTAAATCAGTGTGATAAAAATACAAGCTAAGTTTCTTTAGAATATTTCAATTATACATGGATTTTATTTTACCAAATTTATTTGGAATAACCATTGCTAGAGAATAATAAATCATAAAGAACATTTTACTGCTTCTAGTGCATAGTTGCAAGATGCCTGAATTTTACTCTTACAATCATAAATGACCCTTGTAATGATACGTGTATGTATATATATGAAAACTTATTAAAGTATAAAACCTCATGTATTAAGCTGCTTATATTTTGTCCATTTGGTGAATAACATTGTGCTATGACCTGGAAAATTGTCAACTAGAATATGATAGTTGTAGCCAGAAACATTGGAGTAGGTTTTGCTAAAAGGGAATGATTTTATGACCTCTCACTTTATCAGTGATGAATGCAGATAGGGTTTAGGTCAGTATAACTTCGAGATGATGAAGACTACACAGTTTAATTTGCACTGTGTAGTTCTGAAATAGTTGACAATACCCAGGCCTTCAACCTCAGAATCATCAAGTCTAGAGAACATCCTTTTTTCTTTATTTCCTAATTTGAACTTTAATCATTTGAATAAAATTATGTTAAATATAAGTGTGCATCAACAGTAAGATCAGTTATATTTGGGGGACAAAATACTTACGTTAGAAAGCCTTGTATATAAAAATATCACTAAAATATAAAGGCAGAGTTCTTCTAGTTGGAAAAAAAATTCCAGAACTCATAGTTTAAGCAATTACGTAATTTTAATTAGGCAGAGAAACACATTGCCATGGAGGCTGTATTTTTCATGTTGCTCAATCTTCTCCCTCCCCCATGAATAGAGTTTTTTGGATAAACTGCATGTCTTGCCATTCATGGCAACGAACTTTCTGGAGTCACAACCACAGTAGATTATGGAAGGAATAGGTTTTATCTGAGCTGAAGATTATCTTGAATTAAGTTTTAACTCAGTTCTCCCTGGTAATGTTATTAGTCCACTATTAGGAGCATAGAATTCAATATTGTCTAAGTTTATAAACTGTGGCTAGGATGCATAAGCCTAAAGCTGAATTGCAATGTATTCTACAAGCATGTTCATTGCCCGATTTATCCAATTTATAGAACAAGCAAGCATAGCATATTTTTAAAAGTCCTCATTGTTTGTTTTTTTTTTTTAATGAAGTTGCCTTTTTGTAATCTGAAGAATTAATGAAAGAAAGTTTACTTTAAATTTACTCATGCTATATAAGAACTGGCAGAAAAAAAATCCACCATAGAGTTAAGTGCTTGAGAAATCGTCCTAGTCGTACTCGTCTTTAAGATAATGATTTTATGGCATATCTGGAGGCTTAGTCTGAGTTACTAAGGCTTTGTTCATAAGTTTTAGCGTGTTTTTTTTTAGCTGTAACTAATGCCTTGCCAGTTTCACAGATTTTTTTCCCAACAACTTGCTTTTATCTTAGGTGACACAAAACAGAATTCAGGTGTAACTCTGCAGGACACTGCGTAAGTGTATACACTCATCACATAATGATTATCTTAATCAACAATTAGCTTCTGTGGCAATGTAGCTTAATAGCTACACAAATTAGAAGAAGAACCCAATTGTCCTGCTGAAAAAAAGCAGGGAGTGACAGACAACTTTTAACTATGGTTATTAGATTACTTTTCTTATTTTTTCTTCCTTTTTATTTTTCTTTCACTGTTTATTCATTTCACTTGTATTTGTTTCTTATTAGACAGTAAATTATCCGAGACAAAGAACCACATGTTTACAGACATTTGCAAAAGAGCTAGCAAAATGAGTAATAGCATACTGGCATTATAATAACAACAGTGATGATAATAATAGGAAAAAATGCCTGTGCTTTGAAATTCAGGAATAAAATCCTTTAAAAATAAGGACTGCTGTTGGCATATTTTCTGTGGGTATTGCATCTGATGCTTTGCAAAGAATTCTCACCACCTTAGGGAATACCTCCTCACAGATGTACTTCCAGGGGTTTTGGTGGGTAGATAAAATAGAAGAATAAAGTTTTTGCCTTTTACCCACAGATTAACAATACAACTGGAGAAAACATTCTTTGTTGCTTTGATACTGCATTGCCATATATGCATTATGTCCAATGTAAAGAAAAGCAAGGAAAAATTCCAAACTTCCCAAAAAATGATTTGGTTTTTTTTCCTTTTCAAGCATTGACAACACATAGGACTGGATTCAGTGACAGATAATGACAAGGTTCAGATACAGTGCAGTGGAAGCTAAGCAGGCAACAGAAACTCAAAATTGATTTTCCTTTGCCTAATGCTTCTAGAATATGAAGAGGTATACATTATTGTATATGCAAGATACATCTGTATCTGGGTTTTTTTTGCCTTTGTGGCAGATGTATTGGCTTTTGAAAAAGAGAGTAATGGCAGTGTCATTTTTTCTGCAGCGGAATTCAAGCCACTTATTTGTCCATGTCCTTACAGCTGGACTGCAGTGCCTGAAGGCAATGTTCAAACATAGTACCTTTGGCTCTCTGTCTCATTGTAAAAAAACATAAAGGGGGGGGGGGGGCAATGTTTTGACTACTGTGTTGGGATGTGGCTTCCTTATTTTTCTCATGCAGTGAGATGTAGTAATGAACCTCTAACATGAGCTCAGCTAATATATTTCTATTGAGATTTGAGATGCAAAGACTCCAGTGGCAAATTTGACATGCTATCATGTTGATAGTGTTTGGGACTACTGAAAAAGTAGATTAGGATCTTCTGAAGTGATTTCTGTGTAATTTATCCTGAATAATAACAGAATGAGTGTTTCTTTGGGTTTGGATTTTTTTTTATTATTTTGAGCCTTATTCCTTAGCAGAAAACCACATTTTTGCTCTTAAATATGTAAATAATTCACTGTTTATATGTCTATATTTGTCATAATGTTTTTTTTTGTACCCATGACTAAAAGCTACAGCAAATGAAACTGTATATGTGGAATACTCTGGCCTAGCCAGAGATCCTTTGATGCATCACTGATATTTTCAGGCGATAGATGCTCAGTGCGTCGTTATTACTATTTATTGCTATAATATTAGTGCATCATCCACATAGCTCACATTATTGGGTTAGAAAAGAAGTGAAGACCATTTCCCTAAAAATCTTTTAATCTTAACAGATCATAGAATCATAGTTTCATAGAATATACTGTGTTGGAAGGGACCCACAAGGATCATCAAGTCCAACTCCTGGCTCCACACAGGGCCAGCCAAGTCAGAGCATGTGACAGAATGCATCATACAGATGCTTCTTGAACTCAGCCAAGCTCAGTGCTGTGACCACTTCCCTGGGGACGTAAGCAGATGAAATTGAGACAAAGTAGTGAGAAAATTTCACAGATGGTCACTGTGGATCAGTAGTACAGAACTTTTGTATTTCTAATACCAGTGAAATATTCTGTACAGGCTTTGTAGAGTCAGTCATTATGAGATCATTAGCAATTTACAAATATGTGTATATAATAAATTTGCAATTAGTAGTGTTGATTTTGTTTGCTCTATGGTAGGTACTTTTCTGGAAAGTATTATGCTGTTCTGCTCTAGTTCTAATCAGGGTTATTTTGTTGTGTCTGATAGCAGGCATTTTTTAGTGATGCCAGGCAGTACCTTGATCAAAGTAGCTAAGTAGATGGGCTGAAGTCTGAAGTCTTGGTGTCGTCTTTCTGAATGAAAACTTTGTCTTTCAGATGCTGACATTGAGGATAGTTAAATTTCTCTCAACAGAAAGGGAGGTGATAGAGAATTCTGGAGCTTGAGTCTGATTTGAATTTTTTTCTTTATAATTAATTAACTTGGAGCACCAAAGACAATATCTTAATAAAGATTTGATTCCATGACCAAATTTTACCAAATCCTGCATTTGGTCAAAAGTACAGGACAAAAGTGTAGGTAGGAAGACCTGTAACTGGTGGCTTATTTGGGAGTGATTGACCTTGGTCACACAATTTGTAGTTAATATTTTTAAAGCATTCTGACTTTATCTTTTTTTTTTTTTGAGGAAAATTGAACATGGCAATGTTATTACATTAAATAGTTTTAATGTGGCATCTCAGCCATACACTGGGATAAGGCTTGACACACCTTCCTAGCCAGTTGAAAGTGGTGTTCTATTTTTAAGGTGCCAACATTGCTATCCAGAACATGCATATTGTAGGAAATGCGATAGGGAAAAAGTAAAAATAAAAATAATCAGAGATGTACTTCCTATTTAAATGTCATTTAAATATATATATTGTTATCGACAAACGAGACACTCACGCGGGGAGTGTGATTAGCAGCAGTTTATTCAGAGAGAAAGAAACAGCGCTGGGCGGGAGGAGACCTAAGTCTCACCACTCCGCGCTGTAGAGAGGTAGGATACATGTATTTATACTCTTTAATAAACAAAGCAATTTATTTTCCAGTTATCTATTAATTTTTGTGATTAGTCAAGCAAAGTTCATATTCATTTTTGTGATTAACCAAGCAAAGTTCATATATTATTTTTCTTCGTCTTCTTGTACAATTATTAAACAGACTTTTTCATTCTTCCTTATCGATGACCCTGGTGTAAGATGTATTTCGCACATGGTTTCCTTTCACACTAGTGTGGTCACAAACTATTTTATAGGCTGTTTTCCAAATCCGCCTCGTCTTCTTTCTCTTCCTCTGATCACTCGTTCCATTTCATAAGCAAAGCATAATACAAAATAAGCTTAATATTAACTTCAAAATATTTTATCTTTGTTTTAACTCGTACAAGCATAAAAAGAATCATTCCCTCCCCTTGCAGTTTATTTTGATCGAGTCTAGGCAAGCAGAAAAGCTTCTAAAGTATTCCGTTTATGATCATTCATCCAAACCTCGTACTATTTTCAACTATTATCGGAAGAATCAGCAAACGTTCATAACATATATATTGTTAGGGTTTTTTTTTCCTGCCATTATGAACTTTCTCTCTTCCTCAGGTTTTTTTTGGTACTTTAAAACAAACCCCAAACATTTCTCCCATTGTAGTAGCCTATGAGAAAAGTCAGATGTCACTGAATGCAGGTGAATATACTGTATATGATGGCTTAAGTCTCTCTCCTACTGATGCTGGTAGTTCAGTGGCTAAGGATGAGAAAAATTATATATTTATACTGCAATTATAGGAATTATATGCTTTACTGTCTAAGTACCATTCCACATCATGGTAATTATCATGATATTAAATAGCTGAGTGTCATCATAGAAGAAACACAAGTCATTACTACAGTTCTGTGTATGATAACTCTTAAATATAATTGCTATGTAATCTTTAGGTGATTGAATTATCATACAGACCTATGTGCACCAGCACAGTGTAAGGCTGAGCTATACACACAGGCTTCAATAGTGCCTAAACAGAGCAGGCGGCCTACGGGGAGTTGTAATACACAACTCAGTCTTGGGCTGCTTTTAAGCTCTTTGTCTGCGGAGACACCTCACGGGGAGCTGTGTAGATGGCTCCGACCTGAGTTGTGTTGTAAACAGACTGAAGCGGGCACTTCACAAAACCTGAAAAACCTGTGTGGAGCCTTGCTAAGCCTTGGCTTCCTTCCACAAACCTATGTCCTGAGTCCCAATCAAACCACTACTCAAACTGTTTGACAAGCCCTAAGGGTCCGCATTTGGTTTCGATGGGCCAAGACAATGGGAATATGCAAGAGAGAGGGCCGGAGGTGTCAGGCCCAGCCCTGCATCCTGTCACACCCATCAGCAAAATGAACCAAATAAAAGCCCTGGCATTCGAGCTAATATTGGGAGCCGTTCCTCCAACCTTAGGAGGAGACCCTTCCCCCTTAGCCGGGCGGCTGGCTGAGGTAACGTGTTGGGAACCCTTACCTGAGAGACGGGGTAAGTGGCTAGTTGATATGTTTTAAGTGTGTCGTTTTGAGTGACTAACGTATGGGTAATATTTTGTGTGCTTGTGAGCTGTGATCCTATGTTTTAGGGAAGCCACAGTGGTTGTAATAAGAGTATTTTGTAGATCTTTGTGATCGTAGGGAAGCTAATTGCCTACGGCGAGTGTAACCGTGGGGTTTGTGACTGTTGTAGATCATTTTATTGTGTGTTGTGTTGGCAGCAGAGTATTTTGTGGATCTTTGTGATTGTAATATTTTGTGTGCTTGTGAGCTGTGATCCTATGTTTTAGGGAAGCCACAGTGGTTGTAGTAAGAGTATTTTGTGGATCTTTTGTGATTGTAATCAGTGTGGTCATACTTCCAAACTGCAATAGTGAATTCCCCATTGTATCCAACAATAACCTGCAAGTGACGTACTGAATCTGCATTCTGGTTTTTTTTAAATAAATTACTATTAATTCTATTTTAAAAACCTGTGGTTCAGTGTCTTTCCGTCACACACAGTTATGCATTAAAAAAAGCTGCTTAATCAAAGATTACTGCTGTTTCTTTTTTTAATAGAATTATTTTCAAAACAAGGTGTTTCAGGGCCAGGTTTTGGAAAAGCATGCTACTCTTTAAGCAGCTGTTGTAAAATATGTGATATGAATTTGCTTCAGTGAATAATATGAAGAACATGTATGCATAACTGCAACAAAAGGGTTGTTTGCCTTTTCATGGGTTACATGCTGTGGACCCACATACCCACAGAAGGCAAGTCATTGTTCTGATCAGCTCAGGATCAGATGCTTAACTGTTCAGGTAACTTGTGCAGCTGTTACAAACTGGTGCCAGCTGGCCTTAGGGGAAAGATGATGGGCTCCATATAGATGTTCATATAACCATGAGAAAGAAAATAAAATTAACAAATGTCAATGGAAATTAATCTCTGACATTGTATCTGGAATAATATTTTATGATGTGTATTTGCATTTAAAACTCACATACTGTTGCTTCTGAATACAGACTCAGAATTTATACTAGGGTTGTCTCATTTCTGAGAGTAACATCTGCATCTGTGTGTGAGAAAATATGTACTCCTTACACATGGATAGCTGATTCTTGCACTACAAATACGCCATTCCAATATTTAATTTTTAACTGATTCACATTCCTGGAATTTGTTATTCAGAAGAACCAGGTCAGGCTGAACTTAGAGATTAAAAGAATTTATTATTGGAATGGGCATTGTAAAGTGGGCTTTATAAAGAAGTATTCTGTATTCCGATAACACATATATGATATACTGATCTAACTTGAAAAGGTGAGCAGAACATTTAGACTTGTTTTCAGAAGTAACAGGTTTTTTTGACATCCTTCCACTAATACTAATGGCCCGTGTGTGATTATGAGTATGAGATGCCATGTCTTGTGTTTTCATCTTGGGTAGACTCTGAAATACATATACTTGATGCTGGTTTACAGAAAAAAATACTTATGTTTAAAACTTAATCTTACAAAGGAGCAGCACTGTGAAGGTAAAATCACAAGCTCTGATGATCTATGCTGCACTGATAGCCATAATTCTGTCTTTAGTATAAATCAGGTGGATGTATAGGTCAACAACTGTACACTATCATCTTGCCCCCACATCATTCTTAGGAACTATAAACATAGTTTCTGCAAGGCAGCTAAGTTCTGCAGTTTGAAATAATCCCTAGAGAGTCAACAGTTTGTGTCAACTAAGGATAATGATTATAGTGTGTTTATACTTACAGATTTATTAAAGATGTGCAGAGTACAAATGGCTATATCAACCAGGAACAGGTATCACATACTTTATCAGCATACATAGGATCATTGCTTCAACAAAACAAATGACCTGGAAATAATAAAGAGATGTTTGTTTATTAGCGATTAGGAGGGAAAATCCTGAATGATGGAAGCATGATGTGTTGGTCTTTATATCTGAAACCTTGCTATGCTTCGTGATATAAGGGTGTATAAATAGGCATTTAAGCAACATGACTGCAAGTCTTAGCCCTAATTGGGCGTGTTGTAGTTAATGAATACAAGATGAGTTGTGGAATTTTTGACTGAACTATGAGGTAGGAATCACTTATGAAATATTGGTTTGGTTTTACATCCTTTTCTCTAGAAAAGAAATGCTAAACATCATAAAACATGAGCTTGATAGAATGGTCATCTTTGACACTCCAATGGCTTTTATATATCTGTGAGAAGTATTTCTGGTAATTATAAATCATGAAAAAGCAACCTCTACAGATGCTATGCATGAGCAGATCTTTTATAGTAATTGAAGGCACTAAAATTTACGCTGGAGACCACTTTGGTGGTTCCTAAATTCTCAAAACAGGTATGGATGTACATATTTGTGTAGGCTCTTCTATGAATCATAATGTAAAATATTATTTCAGATATTAGTTGAAAATAGGTATTTTTAAAATGTTTGGCATATGTTATAAGAAAAAAGGCAAAAAAATTTAGCTTGATCAGCTCGTTATGTAAATCAAATTAGAATACCTGCAGTTTGTTTAGGCATAGTGTACAAAGTGTTTTAATGGTGTTTTAGAAGATTCTTCTGTGTTAATTACACAATAGTAGTAAATCACAGAATCTCAGGGTGGAAGGCACATCAAGGGTCATCTGATTCAACCTTTCCTGGCAAAAACTCCATCTAGACAAATGCACTCATCTAGACAAGATGACCTTGTGCAACCTGGAGCATAGGAAGTTCCATGTGACTGTAAGGAGAAACTTCTTCACTGTGAGGGTGACGGAGCACTGGAACGAGCTGCCCAGAGAGGCTGTGGAGTCTCCTTCTCTGGAGACATTGAAAACCCATCTGGATGCATTCCTGTGTGATTTAGTCTAGGTGATTCTGCTCTGGCAAGTGACCCAGCACCTTGACCAGTTTAATCTTAAGTGTCCATTGTTGGAGAATCCACACTTCCCTGGGGAGATAGTTTCAATGGCTGAGTGTTCTTATTGTGAAAAAATTTCCTCTGGAGTTCAAGTTAGAATCTCCCCAGGAGTAAACTTACACTTTCTTTGGGCTTATGTTGGACTGTTTACAGTCCTCACAGATACATAAAGTGGATTTTAAAGAGGTGTCAAATGAATTATTAATGACCACTCAGAGGTTTGTATTTCATTTTCAATTTGATTTAGGAAAATGTACATGACACTAATTATATTTAAGAAAAAAAAAAAACCAACAGGATGGCATTGAGTACAGTTGCAGTATTTGCACTCCCAAATCTTTTTTATGACACATATATTAAATTTATATCCTTCCTAGTTCCTAATTTTTATAGTATTAAATTATGGTAAAGAGAAAATGTATTTACAATGCCTATCACACTTGCACATTTTTTGTTCTGTTCAGGTACAATCTACATATGGCATGTCTGTTTTTCTAGTGGCCACAGGAATACATAATCACTCATCAACAATGTTATTTGTTTTTTCCTTTAGGGGCTGATGTTATAAATTTTGATGGCCATGTAGTGTTACCATACAGATTCAGGAACAAGAAAATGAAAACATTGAAAGATGTCATCTCTCTGAAATTTAAAACCTCTGAAAGTGAAGGTGTAATCTTTCATGGAGAAGGACAGCAAGGAGACTATATCACCTTGGAACTGAAGAAAGCCAAACTTGTTCTAAATTCAAATTTAGGTATGCTTTGATTGTTTGATTTTATGTACTTTTTAAGTCTCGCCCCCCAAAAAATTAGGTCAAATTTTACAACCTTTTTCCCCCAGTGACATGATAGGCCACATCATTTAGTCAGATAATTTGGCAAAAATGTTCATTCCCTTTCTATGTTTGGGTTTATTCATTTATTATTTTTTTTCCTGTTCCATTTCTTCCTTTTTAGTTTCTGTGAGGTACCATGAAAATAATATCATACAGAAAAACAAGATCAGGCATATATTGTCATTAGAAACTTGCCACAAAAAAAAACCCCAAAAAACCCCACAAACCAAACCAAACCAAAATAAAACAGAAGCAAGCCCGCATTGCAAGAATTGTATTTGGCCTCAGCTGTGGCTTTGTGTGAGAGAAGGATGTGGTCATCAGTGCTGGAGGAATAGAATAAAGGTCATCCTTAGCAAAAAAGTTATCAATCTAGGAAGCTACAGGCCATATAAATTTGAGGCTCAGCAGCCTTTCTGGAATCTGAGAAGTAGGGCTAGGAAAGAATAGATATGCCTGTTTATTAGGCAATACAGTCCTGTATATGTTACTCTAGTTACAGCCTCCTTTCTCTCTCCCACTGAAAGACTACAGACTCATGAGTGACCTGATTTATAAAATACATTTATGATGAAAACTCCCACCTGTGGTTTCAGGGTTGGTTATTTTCATTTCAAACAAAAGAGTTTTAGAAAAAGATTTTATGTAACTTTGCTTAGTTCTCTTACAGAATAGCGAAGAGTAAATTATTCTCTTCATTGAGTAGTAATTATTTCCACTAGCGTTTTCTCCTGCTCTTTTTCTAAAGATCAACATGAGTGGATGAGTAGGAGGGAAGCGCATCTTCCTATAGCAGTTATCTATTTTTAACAAATTTAATTGCAATACTAACCCATTCATTTCCAGTTTCTCCATATTCTTCAGTTAAGTCTGTGTTATAACTTCCATATACGGAACATATAATATCTGCTAACCATATATGTGGCAGAGATGTTCTTAAATCCCTGGGCTAATAAACAGGAATAGGGTCTGAGAGAGACACTCACTTAATAAACAGAAGTAATGGTTTATGGTGTTACGCTTCCACTCACTGTCAACATTGTCTTTGCACCAGTCAGTGGAAATGGATGTTCATTAGACTGGTAAAATCCAGTGATAGTTTCAAGGGGCAGTGAGGAGGAGAATGAGGGGGCAGGGATGGATTTAGGTTTCGTTTTTGCACTGGATTTCACTTTGCACTGAAGACACTGAGGCATATGGATAGGCGTGGGATCTTTGTTTGTTTATTTTTCAGTGAACAGCAATTAAATGATGAGCGGCCTTCAGCAAAAAGGCAGTATGGTCATTTGTAGGGACGTAGAGTCTGAAGCTATGGATGTGTGATTTGCCAGAATTTGTAATCAACATGCACAAGCCTTAAATGTCAGAGTTGCAGGATTGTAGGAAATTCTCAGCTCCAAAAATACTTTAGGTCTTCATTTATTCAGAACATGGAAGATTGCACTGAGTTATTGGGTAGTGCCACAATTTTTTAAACTTACTGCTGAATTAGTCATTTGCTGCTTCAGCTGAGATCCACGCTATCAACCTTTGCTGGTTTAGCTACGTCAGTCAGATTGAAATGAGATGTGATCTCTGACTAGCATAGCTGCACTGGCAAAAGCCCCAGGAAAACACAGCAGAGAACTGCAAGACTGTACTCTTGCTAGTCGTTTAACTTCCAGAATAAGAAAGGAGGAAAGCAGAAGGAAAGCCTGAAATTATGTTAGCAGAAGACATTTTTTGCTGCTGTTAGCTTAGTCTGCATCGAACTTTTTTTCCTATACTCTCACTGGATATGTACCCTGGCAGAATCTAAGTGTAGATTTAAGTGTTTGCTGTTACCCGACTGCAAAGGGGATTTGTTACAGAAGTGCATTATGGGGCACCATGTCCTCCTCTAGAGTTCTAAATCAGTACAGTTCCAGAGTATCTTAGGACCTGGCCCAAAGGTGACAGTTTTTCATTTCTGTAGTGTAGAGATGAATATACAGAAAACCCCTAGTTTGAAAATAACTTTACAGCCGAAAATAGATACTGCTTCTGGGGTTTGCCTCCAAATAACTACAATTCTTTATACAGTTCACTGATCAGATCCTTTCCATATTCGATCTAGCTATTTGCATTTATGGCAGTAACCCTACAATTGGCAAGTCTTAGCTTCATAGCAGACCAACTTCCTCCAGATTATATTGTGTCTGGTATGATTCTGGTGAAATATTGACAAAACAAGAAGAAAATGTTTGACTAATTGGTATGAGGTGCTATTATTCCTATTTTCATCTTAGGCAGCAACCAGCTTGGCTCTATTTATGGCCACACATCTGTGATGACAGGCAGCCTCTTAGATGATCACCACTGGCACTCCATCATCATAGAGCGCCACGGGAGAAACATCAATCTTACCCTGGACAGACATATGCAGCACTTCAGAACCAATGGAGAATTTGATTACTTGGACCTGGATTATGAGGTAGACAGTGAAAACTTTTACTTGATAAAAATAAGTCTAATAAGAAGATAAAACTAAAATAATATAAGATGGTTTGGTACTTTTTTGTATATTTGTTTTAATTATTTTTACTGCATTTCCTGAAATTTTCTTTCCAACCCTGTTCTCTCTTCAGTATAAATTGTTTCTGATCATTAGTCTACCAGATCTCATATGCTGTAAGAGTCATCTCTCCCTTTGGTTTTAAAATGGAAGATCTATGTTATTCAGCAAGATAAGCATACGCTACTTTTAAAATCTCTAATAGCAGCTACAGTAAGCATGAGGTAGATTATAAAAAAAAAATCATGGCATCCGTAATTCCATTCAGGTGACAATTTTGGACTTAAATCAGAAAGCCTTATTCTGTGGTGTTAATTAGTATTAATTTTTAGAAAATTAGAAACTACTAATATTGATCGCGATCTTTCTTGTTTTATATAGGCAGGTACTTTCTTGTATTTTCATAAATAACTTATTTTTTAAAACAAGCAATGAAGAGGAATGTTCTAAGAAAACTTCTGTTTGATCAGTCAGGTTAATGTAGACAAGTGTTGGTAGTAATTAAGTGTGGATTTGTTGTTTAATTACACTCTGGCTTCTGATACTATGGGCGCGTTCCTCTAAATTTTTACATGAACTTCAGCATATTGGTTATTACAAAAATTATATATTATTATAAAGATTTTCGTGCACTCTTTACTGTTTCTAGTGACAATTAATGTCATTAGCTGAACCAAAACCAAGTATTTCCATCCTTGCAATTTATAAAACAGTGAGAGGGAATCAAAATGATGTCATGCAGAAAAGTTTGAAATAACTTTTGTATTGATGTTTGTAATGAAAATATTTTGATCAAGAATATGATATGAATGTTTGAAAAAATATTTTTGATTGTAAATGTTACTAAATCAGATATTTACTTATATTCCAAGAACTCTTTATGGACACCTTCTTTATTAGTAGTGATAATGAGAAAGTACTTGGAATACAAGTATAGGGAGTGGGTTGCAATGAATGCCCAGCCCTCTTTCCTGGTGAGAAGATAAGTACCTGCACAAGATGTGCACACATTGAATATCTGTTGCATCAGGTGCCCAAGTTGCTGGAAATGGTAAAAATACTGTGCAGTATTACAGGAGCCAAGACAAAGATAGATAGGTGGTTGCATAACACATACCTGTTGTGGACACCACTGAGAATGAGCTACGTGGTTTTGTGGTTCAGATAAATGCAAGAGTCTTAAACTTCTTCCTTTTTACTCAGTTAGCTCACTGGTTTTGGAGTTAAACATCACAGACCAAATTTAAATGTTCTACCCTTGGGATAAATTAAGCAGTGGATAAAACTGAATCAAAACTACTTTTCACAGAAAAAATAGTTTCTAGGTAAATCTCTTTCAGAAAAGTTAAGTACGCACGAAAGAGGAATAAACATTAGTTCTGATCACATTTTCAAGATAAATTGAAAAATCCTGTAGTCCCTCTGTGCTGGTGTGGCCTCACCTTGAGTACTGTGTGCAGTTTTGGGCACCACAGCACGAGAGGGACATAAAAATATTAGAGAGTGTCCAGAGGAGGGCAACAAGGATGGTGAAGGGTCTGGAGAGGAAGACTTATGAGGAGGGGCTGAAGTACCTTGGTTTGTTCAGTCTGGAGAAAAGGAGGCTGAAGGGAGGCCTCATCATGGTCTATGGCTTCCTGATGAGGGGAAGGAAGAGGCAGGTGCCAGTCTCCCCTCTTTGGTGACCAGTGATAGAAGGTGAGAGAAAGGTAAGAAGCTGCAACAGGGGAGGTTTATGCTGGATATTAGGAAGAGATTCTTCACTGAGAGGGTGGTCAGGAACTGGAACACAGAAGTGGTCACAGCACCCAGCTTGACTGAATTCAAGAAGCATCTGGATGATGCACTTAGTCACATGCTCTAACTTGGCTGGCCCTGTGTGGAGCCAGGAGTTGGATTTGATGATCCCTTCCAACTCAGGATGTTCTATGATTCTATGTATTTTTGCAATTTTTCTTCTTTTTTTCAAAATGCTTTCCTTTCCATTTTCCCTTATATAAACACATGACTATAAAATACAAAATAATGTTTGGTAACCATTGAAATACTACAGCCACATTCTTCAGCTCATGCAAAGTGCTGTTATCTTCTCTAAAGTCAAGTCATAGTATTTTATAATACCTGTGGATGTGTCCACAAAATGGTTTTACATAGCAGGCATGTGCTATTTATATTTTAGTTTTCATCTGTATAGCTTTAGCCAAAGCCAAGTATATATGCCAAGACAAAAGCTCCTCTTAGGGATAGAAAGTGATATCTTACACACTTTTAAAATGGAAAATGTGTCCCTAGATCTGTGTTTTCCCGCATGCAGTAATAACAAATGGAATTAACAATGAATGACATTTAAAAGCTTGGTCATACCAAGTCTCAGCAGCAGACTACAAATAGAGATTTTTGTGAGCATTTGTGGGTCAGGGAAGCAAAGCCATCATCTTTTTTTATTTATGCCACCATCTATTGGATATAAATACTTAACTTCAGTTGCAGGGATTCATCTCGTGAGTCCCTTATTCTTCATATTTGGGCTGGAAAATACTAATTAAAAATGTAGCTGTTGTGGTTCTGCCCCCAGCTGGGAGCTGGGCACCACACAGCCACTTGCTTTGTGTGTGGAGGGGGGAGGGGGCGGAGGGAAGGAAAGAATGGAAAAAAAAAACCCAAGGAAAACCTCGTGGGTTGGGGTAAGGATCATTTACTAGGACAGGAGAGAGAGAAATAATAGTAATAGGACTTTTACAGCAAAAAAAAAATATATTAAACTGGTGATACACAATACAGTTTCTCACTGATCCACACAACTCAGGCCATACAGCTCAGAGCTGTCCCGGAGCAGGACCGTCCCCAAAACTGCACGCCCTGGAGCCTTGCCCTCCCCCATCCACTAGCCCCCCTTTATGCTGAGCATGAAATAATTGGTATGGAATACCCTCTTTGGCCAGTTTGAGTCACCTGTCCCGGCTGTGTCCCCCCCCATCTTCTCGTTAGCAGGGAAATATGAACAACTAAAAAGTTCTTGACTGCTTGGGAACAACTGAAAACATCAGGGTGCTCTCAGCACTGCTCCCATCCTAACTCCCATACACTGCATTCCACCCGCTACTGGAAAAGAAATTAACTCTATCCGACCTGAAACCAGTAGCATTTATTCACTACCAAATGTTTTAGAAAAGACCTTGATGTGGTAGAGACCTGTATAGTCTCTATGGAATTACAGAGAGAGACTTCATAAAAAATGTACATTTTTAGTTTGTAAAATATTTGGTTTTCTCCTGGTTTTAACACTAGAGATTCTGGATAACTGAGTGGCTTAGGGTAGTGAAATTCAGCATTAAGAGAAAAACAATTCCTCTTTGACCTTGATGGTTGTGTCTTTGTCTTCATCTTCTCTATAGATATGATTTGTTCTGCTAAGATGTGGTAACTCTAGCTACATAATAAAATCTTATCAGTAGTGGAAGGTGGTCCTGTCTAACATGGCATAGCATCTTTAACTATGTGACTCTCTAAAGTTTTGCTGGATAAAGTAGCAATATGAGCACTGAAGAAAACACATGATACAGAGCTGACAGGATTACTCAAATCAGAGGCCAATTTCCTATCTACTCTTCTTTGGAAAAATAGGGGTATGGGCATTTAGGCAAGTTTCTTTGTTTGAAATATGCTCACTATCTCCACAATTGTAATAACCCATAAGATTTAATACCATAAATACTTGAAAACACAAATTCATTACAGTGGGGTTTTTTTTTGGTTTTTTTTGTTTGTTTTTTTTTTCTTTTGCAGTGTTTGTTTGATATTCCTTTTTTCTGGCAAGCATGATAGCCATCACATTCGCCATGTTTGAGTACTCAAAGAAAACAAATACATCAACAGCAAATTTGTTTAATATTCTTAGCCCTTCTGTCAACTATCTACCATTTTCTGTTTCATTCAAAGATAACCTTTGGAGGCATGCCTTTTTCTGGGAAGCCAAGTTCTAACAGTAGGAAAAATTTCAAAGGTTGAATGGAGAGCATCAACTACAATGGCAATAATATCACTGACCTTGCCAAGAGGAAGAAACTGGAACCTTCTAATGTGGTAAGAGCATAATTTAATAGTTCTCTGAAACTTCTGCTTCTCCTAAAGGAGACTAAAGGAATTGTGAGTGTATTGCTCATGTCCTTGATTCCTACTAGAATGATATAAAGCACAAAACAAATTTTATCACATACCCAAAGATTTTATTGTATGTACATTTGTGACTTTTTTATTAATATGTCTGTGCTTTTAATTTCTGGGTCCCATTCCACCTTTCCAAAATTAACCTTCAGTATCAGATAACTACTTTCTAAAAGAAAATCAGCAGAACCAATTAGTACTTCTTCCCTCTCCTCCCAAATTATGGGAGTCCAAAACCAATGCAGACAAGATTTGTTATTAAATCAATTGCAGCTTTCTCATGGCTTTAAATTCTTGTATCTTCCATCCCTGCAGAGCTAGTTGGATTGCTGGAGTTCAAAAGTCATTGGAAAGGAATGCTTCTACAGGCATTTCTGGTAGCTCTGAAAAGCCTCAAGATATTAGACTTGAAAATCATTATTTAGTTTAGTAACATTACAGAGCTTATTAACATTTTATTCTATTTTTTCTCTTGCTTAAGCATTCATAGTTGCTTTCATGTTCAAACTTGCAGTTTTATGGGAAGGGTGATTAAGAAAGAATGTACTTTAATTACTGTATTTTTAAGGCTCTAAATGTTCCTAAAATTGCTTTCTGTCATAGAAAGGCAATGTGAGTAGAAAATAAATGTATTATTGCCATGAATTTGAGATGTTATGAATAAGTTGTTCAAGTCTTTCTTCTGTACAAGTTTACAGCCTTCACAAAGTCCTGCTAGCAATATGTATAGTTCCACTATTGCTTTTCTCTTTATGCAATAAAGATTTACATATGCACTGCTGAAGAAGTTCAAAGGATTGATGGCCATTTGATTACTCTTTGGATAGGAATTACTAAGTTCCATAGAATTATATTAAAAAAATGGCTAAATGGTCAATGTATACAAAGGATACTTTTGAATATGAAGTATTTGCCTATACAAATTCAGTAGTACAGCCTGACATTTGGGAACTTCTCTAGCCATAAATTTCTTCAGTACTGTCAAAGACAAAAGGCAGGACGTGTATAAATATATGCTGTAGAAGAAGACTCCACTTTTAGAATTTTTGCCACCTAGTCACATGAATTCCTGAATCTTTGACTTTTTTTTTCCTGAAATTGCCTGTGATTTCCTTCTGGCAGTGCATTTTAAGCTTGAAATGTAGGCATGATTTTCAAAGATTGACACCTGATTAAGAAAAGGATCTTTGAACAAGAGCCATTTTTCCATTTTGCACAATTGAGTCCACTGCAAGAGAATAAGACATATTCTTAAAGCCTCTTCCTGAACACAAGTGTTACTTAAGAGATTCTGTAGTGCAAATCCTATCCTTTCAAAAATGTGGCATAGCTAGCAGGCCTGTAAAGTCTCTGTAATAAGATCCTTCCTTCCTTCCTTCCTTCCTTCCTTCCTTCCTTCCTTCCTTCCTTCCTTCCTTCCTTCCTTCCTTCCTTCCTTCCTTCCTTCCTTCCTTCCTTCCTTCCTTCCTTCCTTCCTTCCTTCCTTCCTTCCTTCCTTCCTTCCTTCCTTCCTTCCTTCCTTCCTTCCTTCCTTCCTTCCTTCCTTCCTTCCTTCCTTCCTTCCTTCCTTCCTTCCTTCCTTCCTTCCTTCCTTCCTTCCTTCCTTCCTTCCTTCCTTCCTTCCTTCCTTCCTTCCTTCCTTCCTTCCTTCCTTCCTTCCTTCCTTCCTTCCTTCCTTCCTTCCTTCCTTCCTTCCTTCCTTCCTTCCTTCCTTCCTTCCTTCCTTCCTTCCTTCCTTCCTTCCTTCCTTCCTTCCTTCCTTCCTTCCTTCCTTCCTTCCTTCCTTCCTTCCTTCCTTCCTTCCTTCCTTCCTTCCTTCCTTCCTTCCTTCCTTCCTTCCTTCCTTCCTTCCTTCCTTCCTTCCTTCCTTCCTTCCTTCCTTCCTTCCTTCCTTCCTTCCTCCCTCCCTCCCTCCCTCCCTCCCTCCCTCCCTCCCTCCCTCCCTCCCTCCCTCCACCATCCTTTCCTGCT
The DNA here is from genome assembly GCF_964237585.1 of Gallinula chloropus. Classification (NCBI taxonomy): domain Eukaryota; kingdom Metazoa; phylum Chordata; class Aves; order Gruiformes; family Rallidae; genus Gallinula; species Gallinula chloropus. Next base: position 261,681 of record NW_028168491.1, on the reverse strand, counting down.
TTCAAACAAAGTTCAGAAGTAATCTATTTACCTGAAACATAAGCCTTTAAAATACAACCTCACCTCTGAACTTCCATGCTGTTGCTTCTGAATAAAGACTCAAAATTGAACTAGGGTGGTCTTATTTCTGAGAGTAACATCTTCTTCTGTGCCTTGCCTTGCCTTGCCTTGCCTTGCCTTCCCTTCTCATAAAAGCCAGACAGGAAGCTTTGGCAGTGCTAGTGCTTCATCAGGAGGCTATGGCATGCCTTTTTAATTTGAAGGTTCTGTTGAGTTCCAATTCTGAGAAAGACTATAAAAATAGAAATGACCTTTGTTTTCAGTAGATTTACTTAAATAGCACCAGCTCTTCAAAAGCAAATTCAATTTTATTCTAAGTAAATCTAAATGGATTTTCATGTTATGTTTCTTATAAAACCTTTTTTTTTTTAGTCTGATTTATCAATGAAAAATAGACTTGGTTGAGTCTACTATTGTTCTTAATCATGTATATGATGATGATACTTAAGCAATCCAACAAGGATCAAAACTCTGTTGTAGGATATTCTGTAAAAACCCAGTAGGCACACCCTGCCCTAAACAGTGTATTATTTGAAGTGGCAAACCAAACAAAATGTAATGAAGTGGAACACGAGCAAAGTAATCACTATGGTGATGAGAAGTATCATATAGGGTGGAAAAAACCAGAGGAAAGATGGGATATTAAAAAGGTGTGAGACTTTTAGTAAAAATATTCTTAGATACAGATAGTTAATTTCAGAAGTTATACAGTGAAAAGTAGTTGGCAAGTAAATTTTTCAGAATGAAGAGGCCAGAAGAATAAAAGATGATGATGAAATAATAATATTAAGTTGTCTCTGAATTAAATTAAAATTAAAAAAAAAAAGATTTCACATACGTAGGTGTTATGATCAAAAAGCACCACCAAGAATCTCTTTAATTTATGGAAGAGTTAAGATATTAAAGAATTTGGAAGTATTTTAAATTTAAATAAAGTCCAACAGTGACTTTAATTCTGTATTTATTTTAGATTTAAAGGGTAAGAATAAAGGGAGAAAAGTTTTGCAGTCCTTTGTGATATATAGGATGACAACTGCTCTGGGAGAATGAGTCAGATGGTCTTAAGCAGTTACTATTGTTCTTATTAATGTAGCCTATATGATCCATCTTGATTTAACAGGTATTGTAAACCTGATAAACTCATTACCTCTTTTGGAAGCTTTGGGTAGCTCTATTAATAAGGAAAGTTTTTAAGACCCAGTACTGTATTCACAAGAGATAACATCTAAATGTGGGTAGACAAAATTGATTTATTAGAATAGAAGGAAGCTAATTTGCAACACAGATTCACGATCATGAAAAAAAAAGCTGAGGATATCCAAATTAAGATGTTTTCACCACTTCCTTCCCAATGTACTATGAGAAAATCTCTGATAAAACTAACAGTTTCAGTATAAATGCACAGTGTGTTTTGACTCCCACATGTCATTGCCCAGAGAGCTATTCAGCATGTCACTGAATCTACAGGGAAAAAAAAAAGTCTCTTTTTCTTTGAAAAACAGGGATGCTATTATAGAGAAAAGCTGCAGATTAGCTTTAACTCTTGACCTAGAACCTAGTGAGCAATCTATATCAGCTAAACTTTACTTAAAAGAGGAGCTGTTTTGTGAATTACAGTCATAGAGAGAATCGATAATCCCGTTCAGATTAATCTGAATAGCTCAGTAGGGAAAATGCCCACCAGCAGAGAACTCAGAATTATATTCTACTTTCTCAAGAAATGTTTGATGCAGTTAGGATGTTCACCATAAATGCATTCACTGATGTGAAAAAGGATTTGAATGCATTTGGTGCCATTTACATTAATAGGTGTTGTGCATGCAAGTATTAATGCATCAGGAAGACACAAGCGTGGTAACTGGATATGAAAACCTCCTTGTTATGAGGAAGTTGTTAGGTCTTCATGCTATCAAGGCAACAAAGGAAATTCTTAAAAATGTCTCACAAAATGCTTTCTGAGCGCTACTTAATAGGTATCTGTAGCTGAACTGTGAGATGTCAGCTCTTATAAAATGCTGTTGCCCTCTGTGTCTGCACAGGGCTGCCTTAACTTTGTAACAGAAGTTGTTTTCTAATCCATGGGGTGACTATTACACTGAGATTGTTAGCAAAGGTTAGCAAAGGTTAACAAAGGGTATTTCAGCCCCTCTTCAGCTATTTTTCTGTTTGTAAAATTTTTAGTTTAACCAAATGTATTTTGTAGCACACTTGGAAATGTTCAAACCCAAACTATTCTAACAAATGAGTTAACTATTTTGATTTAATGCTTAATTAGCTGAAAACTTAAAATTAAAATTTCTAGGCAACTTTTAGGCCAAAAATTCCCAGAATAAACAAACAGTTTAGCAGCTAAGGAGGTAAGGAGCAGTCCTTATCTCAGAAAGTAGTTGTTATGTTTTCTCATTCCCATTGTAATTTAAAAGCTGTTTTAACTAGTTATTTAACTAAATCCTTGGAAATTATTTGTTATCCATGCTATGTGGGTGTATGAGAAGAACATGCTTCATAATGGTGAGATTTTCTCATAAAGATAGGAAAAACTCTTTTAGGAGGTCAGCATAATGAAATCTCATCTCTAGTTCCAGACTGTGTTCCAGACAGTGTGTCAATTGCTGATGGAAGCTGCCAACCTAGTTGATACCAGTTCTACTGGCTTTTACGTAGCGTGCGTGGCAGTGTAACTTCTGACACTAGAAAAAAAGAGATGGTTATGCAAAGTAATTAAGAACTGATCTCTCTGCTCAATAAGCTATTATTTATATTCATTTAGTTTTGATATGGAAATGATATATAAGTAACTGAATCTGCCACACAGGTATCTTGCTATGACATAGATCAGCAATTTTCTGATGTGTTGTTCTTTTAAAATGTCAGTTTGTACATTGGTAAGTGAGTGCTAAATCTTCCCTCTTATTGATGTCATCTAGGCCCCCTCCAATTTAAAATAATTCTAAAAAAAAGAAAAAATTTGCTTTGGACTTTTCTTCCATGTATTTTCAGACATTAAGCTCCTATATTGCTTCCAAATTCTCTAACTTTGCTCAAGATGAACTTTCAGATGCATTTATATTCTATGAACAGAAAAATACATGATGTAAAAGATTATAACAGGAAGTCAGTACTGTGGAATTTAAAAATATTTTTTGATAGAGATGATGACTGACTCCTGTTGGATTTCTGAACATAATTAGGTGAATCTTATCGCTAAATATCTAAGTACCTTCAAAAATGTTGTTCAATCCTTAACATTTTTTAGTGTACAAATAAATAAACAAGGTAATGGTGTTTTAATTTTTGTAATAATATCCATACTGCAAAAGAAAAAATTCTTCCTTCCTTAACTGAACTGACGTTGCCACAGACTATCCATCTGCCATGGTGAAAACTCAACCACAGAACACAATCCAAGTTACCATATGTTAGAGGAATCCTTCAGCAGAGGATTGATTGATGCATTGATGCAAAATTCTGGACAAACATTGCTACAAATTATTTATTATTTCTAAGGAAAATAATGCTAATACATCCTACCATTGTGGTCTTTCATGAGAAATGACATGAGAACCACAGTGAAAAATTCATGTCCCTAATTCTAGTCTTGTTTACAAATACATTTTAAAGCCTTGTAAATCAATAAAGTTGACTGGGTTTTTGTTACTGTTCCAAAGAATAAGATTTTACTGAATGAAAACTGCAATTTCCTTTACAGAGAAAATTATTGACTACAAATATTAGGCATTGTTCATGATGCACTACTCCAAATCCTTTTGCTTCATGAAATGAAGTATTAGTTTATCTAGTATTATCCAGTAGGAAACACACCAGAGAAACTAGGTCTTCACAAAGTATTGTACATCCTTCTTTCACAACCTCATGTATTATATTGATTGACACATTGGTATAAGGGTATTTGGAAAGCTATATTTCATTTTTATAAAAGGTGGAATTACTCTTCTGTTACAGGCTTCTTTGGTGACCACAAACAAGCCTAACTTTCTCTGTGATTCTTTATCTTTGAACTGGAAATATTGCTTTCTTCTGGCCTTTATCACAGTTAGACCATAATTCTTCAGGGCAAAGACTGCCTCTATTGTGTGTATGTACTGTACAAGATATAATGGGACCACTGCTAGACTAAACAGAGGCATCAGCAACAATTTTCTAATAGTAACAATAATGATAATACTAATAACATATGTACATGCCAGTTACATTGATCACAGTAGTCTCTAGGTTCAATGAAACTTAGAATACTTTTCTATAGGTAACTATGAATTTAGTGTAATCTTACAATGTTGCTTATGTTTTTGCTTTTCTTTTCTTTTTTTTTCTTTTTTTTTTTTTTGTGTGTGTGTGTGTGTGTTTTACTTAGGGAAATTTAAGTTTTTCTTGTGTGGAGTCACATACAGTGCCTGTCTTTTTCAATGCCACCAGTTTCCTTGAGGTCCCTGGTCGTCCAAGCCAGGATCTGTTTTCAGTCAGTTTCCTTTTCCGAACATGGAACCCCAATGGACTTCTTGTCTTCAGCAACTTTGCAGATGACCTGGGGAATGTTGAGATCGACATAAGTGAGGGCAAAGTCAGTGTCCATATCAATGTCACCCAAGTGAAGAAGAACCGAATAGACATCTCATCAGGTAAGTGTGTAGTTTTGGTTTTTTTAATTGGTATCATTTCTGTTGCTGTTGTCTGAAAACATCATGGACCCAAAAATTAGAGCAACTTTAAATTTTAAATTGCAGTTATATTAACTTATCTACTATTTTATTAAGAGGGAGAAGAATATTATATCAGTTGTTATAATAAAAAAAGACTTATATATTCTTATTCTGTCATTAAAAAGAGAAAGCACATCACCCCTTATTTATGAGGCAGAATTGCTTCTTATTTTCCTTCTTTCATCTCTCTTGCAGTCTTATCTGCAAAAATATTTGGCTTCAAAAGGGGAAGGTTCTCCCTTCTTGAGAGTAGCCTAATAATTAGGCTGCTTCTGTTACTTCCTAATAATTAGGAAGGTCTCATAAAAAATAAAGAAAATAATCTGGTTGTTTTAACCACAAGGCTGGCATGAAAAATACTGTAGCATTCTCTAAGTTTGCTGTAGAGTCATGCTGGAGAAGTATCAGAGCTTTCAGTGCCTAAGGAGGTTTTGGAAGATACTGGGTAAAAGGTATGACATTAGGTTTCTTTTGGAATAAAGGATGTGTGTTGGTGTCAGCTGATCAGCCTTTTAATATTAGTTTATAAAAATTACTTCAAATTTAATAAATTGTACTTTTTGTCTAGATTCCTTATGGGTATTTCTGGATGAGCTACAGCCAATACAGTGTTAAGCATGTCAATTAACCCTTTTTCTCAATAAGCCATGACATAATCATATGCTGAAAAATACAGGTTTTCTTGCAAATGGATCTAGATTCACATTTAAAAAAACCCAATTGGAAGTAACCTCTATGGCAATCTAGTTTCTTAGCCAGAAAAAGGGAAGCCTTATTTGCATTTGATGGGCTGTGGTTACTGTTTTTTCTTAATAACATGGTGGAGATATTTCAGTTTTCATCAACAGGGTTGATACACTGGTACATCTCAAAATGAATCACTGGCTTTTTTTATGTCTAGTCTTCTACTTGGTTTTTATTTGAAAATATAATATATTAATAGTCATATAAGCAGGGACTTGAGGAAATATAAGGAAAAGAAGACAAAAACGCCTTTTTTAATGAGAAAACATACGTTAAGTGGGAGTGTAACCATTTGGCAAGTGGACATTTTTCAGAGTTTTCTCTCTTCACCCTATTAATTAAATAGAGCTGAATATGAAGTAAAATTAATAAATTTAAAGATAGAACTAAATAAAATATGAAAAACAACTAAAAATTAAAATTTACCTATATTATAAATTTAAAGTATTTTTATGAAAAATACATCATAGCTCCTTTCATCACTACAATTTTTTGAACACAAAAAAATCAATAGATTAAAAATTAATATTTCATTGCCTTTATTATATAAATACACTCATGAAAGAATTGAGTAATGGTTTGGTAGAGTCTTGAACAAGAATGTTTTGTTTAGATGATAATGCATCATAATGAGGAAACACATAGAATGATCACTGTCATTCTTTCTTCCTTAGCTCTGCCTACTAAAAATCCCAGTTTACAGAGAAATGGCTACCCATGATACTTCTTCATGAGCTTCTTTGTGCCTTTTTGGTACAAGGAAGATTTCAATGCTGATTAGCTAAATATTGTGAGAAATAGAAATTTCACCAATTTTCCACTAATTTTCCCCAGTGTATATCTTGACAGGAAGCCTTTCTCAGATTCCCTTAAGTCTGCATTCTATGAAGCACACACATGTGAATACTTTTGCTATTCTGCTTTCTCCAGACCTTCAGCCACAACAACAAAATTTCCCCAGCTACAGTGATCTAAACCCAGAGCATTCATGTTCTGGCTTTCATCTGAAATAGTCTGAATTGAATGTACTTCAGAGTAAACCTTTTCAATCATTATAATTGGTTTACATAATAACCCAAGAATGACATATGTCCATTCAGTTTTGTAACCATGATGCTGTTATTAATCTTTATTCAATCCAATATCTATATGCTACAGTTTTAATCTATTAAAGAGTTAGTAGCTTCTTTGTTATTATAAATTATACAATAAAAATGCATCATTGTTTAATTTTAATTTATTTTTATATTTGCACCACCATCCTGAGAAAGCTTTGATTTACTTTAATACTTTGTTGCTACTTTTGTTGCAACAGGCATTTCAGTGCCTGTGAAATTATTTGTGTGTGTGAAACTAAGAAAGCAAAATATGGCATCTGCTAGAGAATGCTGCAGAAGGAATGTTTTCGTGGTATGGCAAATATCACAGCCACCTTCTTGTTCCTTTCTTGCAGGGAATTAACAGATGTCATAGAATCACAGAACCGTAAAATGGTTTGGGTTGGAAGGGACCTCAAAATCATCTTGTTCCAAACCCCTGCCATGGGCAGGGACACCCTCCACTAGACCAGGTTGCCTGAAGCTCCATCCAATCTGGCCTTGAACACTGCCAGGGATGGGGCAGCCACAACCTCCCCGAGCAACCTGTGCCAGCACCTCACCAGTCTCACAGTGAAAAATTTCTTCCCTATGTCTGGTCTAAATCTACCCTCTTCTAGTTTCTAGCCATTATTCCTCATCCTGTCATTACATGCCCTTGTAAAAAGTCCCTCCTCAGCTTTCCTTTTTATATGTCAGCATATAAACCTGCTGGGTTTATGTAGAAGTCAAAGTGATCTGCCTTTGGCACAGAAATTTCTAACTGTTGTGACCCTTGCACATTTTTCAATGTTTCTTTTTACCTACAGCTGGCAAAGCAAAATTTTCTGTAGTCAAGTCTGACCTTCTTTGAAACTGCATGTGTAGGATATGAGTGGGTAGATTTCTTTCTACTGGGAGGTACACACCCTGGTAATACCAAAGCATTAGGCTCACTAAAACCGCAGCCAAATGCAGGTGTGTTTTGTGTTTCATAGCTTTGCTGTACTTATGCCTGTCACCTGTAATTGCCTATTTTAATTGAAGGAAGCTAGTCTCTCGGTCCTTATCCTATACATCTCTCATAATATATGTACTTTCATTAGCAGCTTTTAGTGTCAGCTTTCCATGTTAACATGTTTACAACAGAAGCTCTTTTGGAGCACAGTTAAAATCTGATTGTAGAAACAGTGGTTGAACTGGCTAGCAGGAATGAGAGAGCTGTATGGCAACGTGCACGTTGGCATCTCTGCAATAAAGAAAATGGTGTGGAACAGAGTACTGGTTTGTCTGTTTTTCAGTGTTATATTCCTTAAACATGTCAAAGTTGCATGCACTGACTCCAAGAGCTCTAACATAACATGAGCGGAGTTCGAATAAACAGGAGAGCCCAGCCTTCCAATGTTTCAAAATACAGTTAAATTCACGTCTTTCTCACTGGCAGATGGACACTGCCAGATTCAACATTGAACTACTTTATGAATTGCTTTGTGATGCCTCGGAGGGATCAGACAGTTTGAGTAAAAAGATTTTCTTGTCAACTTGATAGAAATTTAATACCTAATTCATTTGAACATTTTGTTTAAAGAGAGACAGGCACCTGCAGTCTTAAATATTTTGGTGACACTTTACAAAATTAAAAATGAAATAATGCATAAAAGGTAAAGTTAAAGGAGCTGCACTTCTAATCCTATATAGTATGCAGACCTATGTCTGCTACTTACCTATAGGGTCAGTAAGGTCAATAGTTTACAGGACATTGCAAAAAGTTTTGTAGACAGCTGTAAGTTTTAGAGGCAAGAGTATCAAATAATGAGCAAGCAGGATCTACTGACTGTTAAGAGAGCTGCTACTAACCTGAGAAACCAAACTGGTTTTCTACTGTCTTTTTTATGTCAATTTTACTTTTTCCATTTGATACAGTGAATGAATCATAGAATCATAGAATGGTCTGGGTTGGAAGGGACCCCAAGGATCACAGAGTTCCAACCCCCCTGACACAGGCAGGGCCACCAACCTCCAGGCCTGGATCTACACAAGGTTGCCCAGGGCCCCATCCAACCTGGCCCTGAACACTTCCAGGGACGGGGCATCCACCACCTCTCTGGGAAGCCTGTTCCCTAATATCTAATCTAAACCTTCCCTCCTTTAGTTTTAATCCATTCCCCCTTGTCCTGCCATCGTCTACCCTTTTAAAAAGCTGATTCCCCTCCTGTTCCTCTGCTCCCTTCAGGGACTGGAAGGCTGCAATGAGGTCCCCCCGCAGCCTTCTCTTCTCCAGGCTGAACAAGCCCAGCTCCCCCAGCCTCTCTTCGTAGGGGAGGTACTCCAGCCCTCTAAACATCTTTGTGGCCCTCATCTGAACTCTGAAGTACTCTAAGTTGTTTAAATAGAAAGCATGAAAGCCGAAGTTTAACTCCTCTGTAAATAGTGGCTGTGAGAAGTATACATAGCATGCTGTGGGAAGACATTTGAATCAGTAGTAGGAAATTCATGGGAACCATGAAGCAGACTTTGCTTTGCATTTAAAATCACAGAAACTGTGAGTTGCCATCAGTCAGTCTGTTCTTAGCAGTTTTCTTTGTCTTCCAGAGATCCTTCCCTGACCACATTGCTTGTCTGTTCTTGTTTTGTCAAGGATATTTTTTTCAGTGTTAGCAGATCACAACAAGAGCTCTTAGATCTTAATTGATGTTATCCTTAGGTCTTCTGAAAGGCACTTAACAGTTGCTACATTTATTTAACTACATGTCCTACCCACTGGAGATTTCACTATATTCAGTTCTTCATTAAATACTCTGTTTCTTCATCAGTCTTGTTCATCTTTATTGGAACAATAAGTAATGCCAGTACTTTATTCTTGGGATAATTAAAATTAAAATATTGGGGGGTTAATTATTAAAATGGTTTTATATCTGAAGATCCTTCAGTCATTGTTTGAAATTCAAAATTATCTTCAGCCTTCATATGAGACATTCTTACTGTATGTCATGCCTTAATTGCCTCTTTCATTCTATTGTTACTACTTTTAAAAAATCACAGGTAATTGATTAACAGTTCCAAGATAATTTTCTGTAGAGCAATTCTTATTTTGCAAAAGTCTGCTTTGTTTTCCTCTTTAATGAAGTTAGATACTGTTTATCTTGTGGCTCCTTTCATGCCTTCAGTCACTTTCAAACCTCTGCCTAATCTCTGTACATCTGATTAAAACATGTAAATGTATTTGTATTATGAAAATTTCATATTTACTTTATATGTGCTGAAAGGAATCAGGGATGTTGACATATATTGTAGTCCAGTATATATGATATTTGTGTTACTAGTAAAAGGCAACAGTCTTCATGCTAATCTGGCAAAGCAGAATCTCAGTTCTACTTGTAGCTTGTTTAACAGTGTACAAATGACTCATTCCCAGTCTGTCCTGGCTTTTATCTTGGTAAATGGTAGAGGCAGTAAAGAGCTGGTAAAAAGCACTAATAAATTTTCTACTATATCAGTAAAGTGTACACTTTTTTCCCCACAACACTTTTTTGAGTGTAATAGAATATTTTACCTTTAATATGCCGTTTAGTTTTCAGATTGTAATACATATGAAAGAGACAAAGATGATTAGTCCTTGTGGTTATAATTACTGCCTGGTTTTGCTTGCTGAGAGGATTTTTTTTCCTTTTTTTCATAATCTTGCCAGTTTTTCCTTCAAAACAGGTCTCTAAACAATTTAAAAAAATTACTTCCCTTCTCTGTCCAGCATTCTGTTAAGTTTTCAGTAAGCACTGTTTAGCTTTGAACAGAGCAGCAAAGCTGTAATATGGCCAATGGCCTTGATTTTGCTGTCTCTTACATTAATATTATTTAGACCCTACCATTATTTGATTGATGAGAGTTATATTAATAAATTTGCTGTTAGTAGGAGGAAAATCAGGCCCACTGAGAGCTGAAATAAAGATTTAATTAAAAGACTGTGCAGAATTCCACAGGTGAAATACTTAAATTTTGTCTATAAATCAAGAGTTAAACATCCTATTGACTTTTTCTCTGTAGAGTAAACTGTGATTAATATGTTCAAAATTGTGTTTGTTCTAGCATAGGGATTAATAAAAAGAGAGAATTTCAGTCAAGAGATTTATCTGTACTGTTACATATACTTTTGGAGTAAATTCTGCTTCTGGCATTATGGGAATCAGGTAAATTTCCTGGAAATTCCTGGGTTTACCCAAGAGATTGATGGAAGTGATTCTAGGCTGATAAAATGGAAGAAAGAAGTATTCTTCAGGCTTTCTTTAAGAGCTCTTTAAAAGCAGATTTCAAATGTAGTTTGGCCTACCAAAGCATTATTATATTCTGCTACAGTTTTAAAAGTAATTTAGTTTTAGTATATACTACCTGTTTACCATAAGAACCTACTCAACATTTGTGTTGCTGCAACTAGGGTAAGAAATTGTTGATGAAGCTGTATTTATTTATAACTTATTTTTTTGAGCACGGAAGAAATGCACAACTTAAAAATTACATACTCCCACATGTTTTTTCCAGAAAAACTGTTATAAAACTTTTCCCAAAGCCATATGTAAATGCTGTTCAGTTCAGAGTTAAGCCACAGCCTGTGTCCAAATTGCTAACTTTTCTTCATCTCAGTTATATCAACCTGCTTCAGTAACTTAACCTAAATTCCTTCCTAACTCAACAAAACTTTTCTGAAGCTTTCAATATGAGGAAAACTTGGCATCACATGAACAAAGATGAAGAATGTTGCTTTGCTTGAAGAAACAATAGTAACATTCAAAAATAACACCCCTGAGATATCTCATAGCTTTGCAATGTTTTTAACAGCAACCCCCAAATTCCTTTTTCCATATAGAAAATAACTTCTGTGCCTCTTGAGAAAAGGCAAAGTTTTCATGGTGGCAAATTCTAAAAGTCTCTTGATATATCCCATGTTTACCTTTTCACTTGTTTTTTCATAGACAGCTCTGACCTTTTGTATTTAAACATTCCTAAATTTTCAACGTGGCTAAAATCTTATGCCATTAACTTGATTTCATCTGCTTGGAACTCCTTTTTGACTCTTCAGACTCTCCTAGTTAACATCTTGTTCTGTATATTAGTTGCTTCTCAAGGCTGTCTTCGCTTCCTTCTGTCAACCATAAACTTACTAAAACTTGGGATATTAATATCTTTTTGTCATATTTATCCGTATTAAATAAATCATTCTTCTCCCCATGGAATCTCTCTGGGAAGCTTTCCACCATTCTGTCTTGCTGCTAGATCTTGAGTCACCTAAATTGCAGTTCATTTATATTTTAGACCTCAGGTTAAGATAACATCCTTCAGGTAATAAAATGTCTCTGTCTGACAGATTTAAAGTGGTACTCTTCCAGTGACAATTCCCAAGAGTACTTTATGTGGGAATCAAGAAGTATTTTTGTCTTTGTTGCTAAATGAAGGTTTAAACGGAATGTATATACACAGAGCAAAAGTGCACTTCTGATGGGAAGATAACATTTTCCACCAGGTCTTTTCCGTATTACTGATACTAGGTTATACATTAAATGTTAGTAAGTGGAGGCAGATACCCATGAGGCATTTGTCAGCCTGATCAATATGATAGAAACACATTCTGTCTGCAAAAGTCAGCACGATGACAGCCTCAGAAGACTCTTAGAGAATTATTTTCTTCCCAGATTGCTAGTTTTCATAGAATCATAGAATCATAGAATCATAGGGTTAGAAGGGACCTCGAGAGATCATTGGGTCTAACCCCACCCTGCCAAAGCAGCTCCCCAGCTCATATTGCACAGATGGGCATCCAGACAGGTCTTGAATATCTCCAGAGATGGAGACTCCACACCCCCCCAGGGCAGCCTGTGCCAGGGCTCTGTCACCCTCACTGTTCTTCTGCATGTTGGTGCGGAATTTCCTGTGCTCCAACTTGCAGCCATTGCCCCTTGTCCTGTCTCCACAGAGCACTGAAAAGGGGCTGGCCATTTCCCCCTGCATCCCCTGCTTAAGATATTTTTAAACTCTCTGTATGTTTATTTTGGCTAATGACTTTAAGAAGTGAATGCAGTTACACAAAAAGGTATTTGTATTTTTGAATTCCACTAAACTGAGAAAAAGATGTACTTACAGTATTTAGTATTCTTTCTTCCATGTGTGTTTCTTGCAGTCTAGCTTTGCATCTCGACACAGTAGATACAAACCAGTCAGAGCAAGAAATAGTTCTTGATTGCAGCCTTTTTCTTCTAAGAAAACTGATGAGTTTACTTCAGGATTTTTGTGAATTCTGCTTCATCAGTGGCTGATTTTCACTGGAGAGTTGCCTACTGTGTACAAGCTATGCATTCTAAAACATAGATAGTACCATTTCTATATACTTCCCTGAGAGTAATGTAACTGTTGGTCGCATTGGTACCTTGCAAGCGTGGAGGAACCTGAGAATTAAGAAAACAGACTTTTCTCTTTAACAGATTTCCTATATTTTCACAGGAGGGTGAAGTTCGGTTTGCTTGGTTTGGCCTCATTTCCTCTGGGCTGTAGAAAGGGAGCAGATGGGAACCTTTACAGGTTGTTCTCTATTTTAGCGCTGAAATATGAAAAAATCAAGCTTTTCTATAGATGCTAGTGTTATTTGAAAAATGTGAATGGACTTTTTCCTTTGTTAGCTTGTTCACCTTGTAGCAGACTTATTTTTGACTATAAACTAGTGAGAAAAGGTAGGAAATCCATTTGAAGTCTTTTTTTTACTTCACGACTATTTCAGGGAGGATTATTTGGCTAAACACATCTCGCAATAACCTGGCATATGATTAAACAGCTATCGTAACTTAAACATATACTTATACTGCATATTTAATCTCACAGTTATATTTCTAAATGGCTATAAGGAAGTTGAGTAGTAGAAGGTAAAAAGAATGCATTCACTATGTATTTGATAGTATACGTTACAGCCATGTGTACATATGTATATGCATGCTTGTGCATATAGTCATATGTCAGTCAGAGAATATACTTGGCTAATTTGCCAATTATGACATGCAAGAAGTTCACAGAACATCAGTATCTGGTCAAATAATACAAGTATTTGAAAGGATTTAGGTGACCCAGGGCAGAAAGCAGATGAATCTACAATCCTTGTTTCATCTGCAGCTCCTGTTAATCTGACTGACCCTGCTGGAAATAGGCTGTGTCACTCCTAGGATATCATCTTTTAATGGGATCAATACTTTCCGCACCATCAACACCAAGATCCAAGAATAATTCAGTGGTTTAGAATGGTTCAGACCCTATTACAATAGGCAGTACAGACTGAACATCAGATCTTACTGTCAGCCTGGATTATCCTCCAACGCATTTCTGCAAGGGGCTGTCCCCTTACAAACCATCGTGCTCTCCCCTTTCCTTCTGTGCACACTACATATTCTGGATGTCATCACTTAAAAGGTGCAAATGTCACAGGATATGAGGTAGCATTATTATTCATCACTTTACGGAGAGATACTCATTTTTAAAATGATAACATAACCAGTATGTCTCAGTATTTCAAAGAAAGGGCACAGAATCTTCAAGCAGTGTGACACATAATACTGTGCAGAACAACTGTGGGATGAAGCTATCAACTATGTAAATTAAAACTGCCAGTGCTATCTTTTCACCTTTTTATCTTCTCCAAATGCAAGGAAAAAGTGAATATTTTGTTACTTTTCAAGTAGGCATTTGAGGCATTTGCACTTGGAGTAGAACCAGGTATATTATTTCTAATGCAAATATCCTTGAAATTCATTTGAGTTTGCAAGAAATTCTGCAATTTTGAACATTTAATCTTATTTATTACTAATCCTTGGGTAGGTGTTCCAAAATGCCTCTAGCCAATTACTTACAGAAAAATAATTAAAAGTCATTGTAATATCAAACACAATTTTTTGGGGAAGGATGGGGAAAAACACAACCTAATTACAGGCATGGAACTTTATATGCTGGGAACTGACACTCAATATCTTCTTTTTCATTGCTATTCAGGAACCTGGGCAAATAAATTATTATATTTGACAGGTTTCTGCCAGTCCCTCTTGGTTTGACAGTGTTATTTTAGAGAAAAGAGAGAGTCACTTTTGTATATAATGAAAGAAAAACTTGTCAAGCATCCATACATATTTTATGCTGCATAAAACTTAAGTACTGGAGGAAAGATTCTGGTTTCAGTCATGCCATTGTAAATTCACAGTGCTTCTGCTGACCTCCAAGTTTGCATCAATGACACAGAATGGCATCTAGCCCAAAGTATGAATTCCATTTTTACAGTGGCAATGCAGCTCTTGTAAGTCAGCTTGGCCCTTACAGGTTTTAAGGTTTTTTGTTAGTACAGTCATGCACAACTCTGATGTGTATTATGGCATTTTGGTATTTTCTACTGACATTGACAGAACTAAAAGCAATTTCTATCAAAATGCTTCCTTGAAATGTCATCATGTACAATCTGCATTTTGTTGTTTGTTTCTTTTCAGTTTAGTTCATAGAAGTGGTTACTCTTAGCTGGAAAAATAAGACTCAGGATAAAACCATTTTCTAGTTACATGCTGCTAGGTTTGCCTTTACTTTGGTCTTGAAAAAAGATGGTGAGTCCCTTCAGGCATTTTTGCACATTGTTCCTTTTCATTTTCAAATGCTGCGGAAGCAGCAGCACATGAGCACTGAGGTGAAACCAAGCAACCAAAGTCCTTTGGATTCTGTAAGCTGAGTGGCAGATGATGCTGTCTTTAAAAAGCTTACTCATTATGTTTATGTATATGTTAGGGGGAAAAAGCCACCTCAGTTCCCTTGCTGTGAAGCAGCCACTATAAAGTACATAGTTTACTCTAATACCAAGCAGGATTTTATGGAATGTTTTCACTGAGGACAAATACTGAAAATGCTACACATGTCCCTTGAAGAATATTTACTTACTAAAGAAAAACATGTTTAGAGGCATGACTTCCCTTATGTCTTTTCCAAGAAATATGTATATATGCAGCATTTGAAGGATCCTTTACTTTAAAATTGAAAAATAACTTTGGTTTTCTTTTTGCAGATTTAAAATAGTGGTACATCATGATACATGGCTTCAAAAATGAGGGTTTCATTCATTAAACTTTTTGTAGGGTTTTTTTAACAGCACTTTTTATGCACATTATCATATGCATTAAAACCAACTGGCAAGATATGTAGTCTGTGTGTTTCCGAAATTATTACCTATATGCATCAAAGTATTGTGATTCACTTACTGTAGGTTTTGCAATTGAAAATGAGATGGAATTATGGTAAGAAACATCATTGGTGCTTTAGTTGAAGATGCCTGTGATACTGAAAGACATGCTTAAATCTGTGTATTTGAGACATGCTCCCTTTCCTTCATTATGACTAGAAAGCTGCAGGTTTAAACATTCTGATCCCACAATTGCTCACAAATTCTGTTCCTTATAACAGGAGAAGAGCAGAGTGTTGAATTTCCCCTGTACCTGATACAGTTCAAAAGGAATTTTCAAATCATGCCATGGCCTAGCCTTTCAGGATACATTGGTAGCAAGTTAGCAAGTCCTAACTCTTGGAATCCAAAAGCATATTTATTCTCATTCCTCACCCCGCCCCCCCCCCCCCCCCAGGGTATCTTGTTAAGCTAACGATAAGAAATAGGATATGCATAATATAATGCAACATACTCCACTAAATTTATAAGCAACCTTGTAAGAATGCTCAGGATACTTAGGCCACATGAAAAAATAACTTTTTTTTTTTTTTTTAAAGTTTCATAAATACTCAAAGTTAGAGAATGCTGTTTTGTTGGTGGATCACTGAAAAAAAACCCCAACAACCAGAATAGGCAAGAACATATTCTTTTCCTTTGGCAGGATGACATTGGATTCTTTATCTTTCTATTGCACAACATGGAGCGAAAAGAATGTCCTCTTCTCCCTTCTTCTCCTTTCTTGTTTTAAGCATCCCGGTACCAATACCCTTTCAGAATTTGTTTGCAAGAAAATGCTATCATGAATGTGAGATTTGGTTTGTCTTTCTTTTGTTTCTAACTTTTCCTGAGCTGGGCCTTCAACTCTAGGAACATTTGTCTTTTGCTGCTGTGTAGAATTTTATGGTTCCATTTTGAAATACAGGGAACATTTAGAATAATAATATATTACTGCTATTAACTACCATTGCTACTAATAATAAGTAATTATGTGACTAGCAATATTATAGTCCAACCTGTTCCATATACCAGTCAACTGGGTTTGAATTTTGAATATTATTTCTTCCTCATGTCAGGAATCTGTGATCAGTGTTACTGACGATTAGTTTCCATAAGGCTATCTCATAATTAGAATAAAGTTTTGCATCTTTTAAATAATAATAAAAAACCCATGCAGAAGTATATGAAATATGATCATCCCACAGAAAAGATCTACTTATGTCATCCTCCTCAGACACAGCAATAGAAGCTCTGCAGCTAGAAGCAGCATCTTAAGTTTTTTTCGGTTCCTGAAGGCTTCTTGACTCACCTTGGCCATTCCCAAAAAAGTGAATCAGAGCCAGTGTAGCTATTATTTTTGTCACTAAGTACTGAGCTATTGAACAGTCGTATGATAGCAGCAGGGCTGTGGAAAACTCTGGGTTTTTCCAAGCAAGATACATTTTCAGGATCTTTCAGGGCTTGCTTTGGCCCACTGAAGTTCTGTGATTCAGTGCTAGGGTCGTACCAAGGAAGAGCTGTTAGCTGTAAAATGTAAATGTACATTGAGACAGATTGGTGTTGGGAGAGGAATTAAATGTACATCTGTGATGAATAAAGATTTTGGCGAATAAGCTTTTTAAAAATAAATACATACATACATAAATAATATTTTGTTTGTTATACATCTTACATTGCTAACTCTGCAGGAAGTTAGAAAATACTATATAACTTTATTGCTTCCTAATTTTCTGGAAATCTCTTGTTTTATGGACACCTTTATTGTGTTCTGGTTTGTTATTGCTGCTGTACTCACTAATGTCTCAGTGATAATACTTCCTTAAAAGTATTCTCACATATGGTGTTAAATTCCAGTTCACAAATACTCAGAGAAAATAAGATTTGTTTATGTTCAGGCATTTGCCATGTATAAACAACTGAAGCAAATAGCTTAGTTATTTTTACCTTTTGAAGTATGTGTTATTTTTATGGAAATGGTCTGAGGGCACTTTGGAGTGCCTCAGATAATGTCCTCAGAAAAAATTCAGCATCAACATTGAATACAGAAGGACAAGCTGTAAAAGAAATTACAGTGTGCTGACTAAAGACTTGATAGTAGTGGGTTTATACTTTTTCCCCTTTTCAACAGTTAAATTAAACACCTACTTCTGTAACTTGTTTCTTAAAGGAAATTCAAATTCCACAGAAATTTAAAACAGCCATAAAGATATACCCTCATCAACTTCAAATGGAAGAAAATTCCAACAAGCTTGAAAGAATTCAAAAATGTTTTAAAATTCTGTTTTAAATGATAAACTGAAAAACATGAAGGGCAATTAGGTACTAATGTTAATTTTCTGTAAATAGCACCTTGATTAGCTCTTTCATCTAGCATATTTTACATGCACAAGAGGAAGTTTTCCTTTCATTGTAATTATCTATGGAATGTACATTTATCTGTTCAGTTGTGTCATACAAATCTCGCTACGAATTATCTCTTAATACCATTAATAGTTTTCTATAGAATTCATGATAGATTAAAACAAAAGGAAAAGGATATGCATTATCATAAAAGTGATGAGCAAACTGCAGTAAGTGTAAAATTAAAGAACGAACACTTGCATTATTCGTAAAGTAAAATAAAGTGTATTTTTAATTAGTGTTCTAAATTTTCTGGGTATCATTGATAGCAGAGATGAATAGAATCAAATCACCACATTCAATAGCTAAAGTTCAGTTTGGATCAAAACTTTCAGCTCAAACCTGGTTGTGTCATTTGTAAAATTTACCAGGCATGTAGATATCTACAATCTTAAGAAAACATGAAATCTTACTAATTTAAACTTCTGGTTAGGCTGATACCCTTAACTAGCAAAGGGATATGAAATATTGCAGTACATCAATTTTTTGCCCATTCTGCTTAGTAATTCATACACCTAGGCATACAGAAGCCTGAAGTAGAAACTTGGTCTATTATCCACTTAAAACTAGCATAAGTTATTAGGAAACTTTATGTTATATTATTTTGACTTGTTGAACATTTGGTAGCTGCTATGTACTCTCAGTTCACACTGGAAACAGCAGAGATTGAGGGTCTTTTGTACCTTGCAAAATAGAGCCTATAAAAAGAAAGTGATGCTGACACTTACAGTCCTCAAGTCAAAATCTCTGGCCAAATAAAATCCAATGAGAATTTGAATCTGACTGCTTCTGAGAAAGGTGCAACTTTATTTTTAACCCAGTTATTTGAAAGTTACTCCACGGATGAACTAAGCGCAGCAGCAAGGAGTCCAGGAATACACAAGGTCCTTTCCTTTGAGCATTCATAGCAGCTCACACCATGTCAATGATGCCTGTCTGGTGCTTGTCAGGACTCACTGCCTGCCTCTGGAAATTCTATATTCAGTTCATTCAATATTCATTTAATGTAAAAGGAATGGCAGGAGGGAGAGGAGGGGCATGGGGATCAGAAAGCCCTTCTCCAGAATCTTACCAGTTATTATTTGATCCTTCAGGTTTTAGTTTGATGACTTAAAAACTTTATTTCACAGTGTTTGCATTGCAAAGAGCAAGCTGATTTTATAAAAATTGACTAAAATTTGAAGTTCCAGACTTTTTAGAAAAATCTGATTATTCTTATTATGGACATTAACTTGGAACTAGAAGTACTACTACCTCAAGAGGGAATATAGCATTTATATGTTTCCACATATAAATTGAGTATATTCAGTAGAATAAGATGAATATGCTCTGACCAAGTCAGTCCTGTGAATGTTCCTGTGATCAAGCAGCAAAAATAAAAGTTTTTATTCGTTTCAGATTAAATAGTGCATTACAGAATCATTTCAGAAATTAAAAAAATTATTGTGCCATATTTTCTTCTCAAATAGGACATTTCAAAAGGTTGTTACTGCAGGGTAGATGCCTGGTAGGGGAAATATAGCAGGATTCTGCAACCTGGAATCTTGAGAGACTGGATGTTTATGAGGAAATGGCAGTGCTCACTCATTCTCATGTGTCAGGCCCCCACCCCTCTCTAAAAAGGAAGTGATATTTTAGGAGTTGTAGGAAAAGATGTCCTTGGCACTAAATTGTCAAACTTGCAGGGGCCACTGAGGTACATTATACTAGGGAAAAACTTTTTAAAAATAAATCCCTTAGCTTGTACAGATAGAGACTCACTCATTTCCAATCTGGTTAAGCACTCTAAGAGTTATATCTCCATGGGTGTACCCATGCACATACATAGACAGTGTCCTTACCTTCTGTACCTCACTTTCTTTAAAATCAGTGGTCACTGTACTACCTTACACTTCTCATTGATTTCAAAGCAAGCAGTATCCTAGAGAATAATCATTAAGATTTTTCTGTGATGACATTCATTGCCATTCAAGAAATTCCTAAGGCTCTGTGGAAGGTTTAGCGGAACATGATCAGCCTTTACCTCGTTTCCTTCCTCTTCTTTGAGGTGAGGAAAAAACCCTTAAAAATCAGAGATTTGACTCTTTTGCTTCTTATTGGTCAGGGAAACCAATAAATTAAAATTCTGTTGCATTGATAAAATTAATGTGGGAATAATCCAGCACCATGCAGTTTAGAAATGGGACATGGTTCTGTGAGAGAGCTTAGTTCAACCTGCTGTATTTCAGCATCCATAGAATGTTTTGTGCTGTTGAAGGACGTTTGAAAGTTGTGCTGTGTGTTGGTTTTGATTTTTTTTTTTTAAATTAGGAATGACCATAATGAGATTTTAATGTTGCAAAATCAAACATTAAGAAGTTATTTTCTTATGGAAAATATACTGAGTTACATTCCTTGTCCTGTGCACCTCAATCAATCTTAAAAATTATATTTAGAATAGTAACTATGATGGAAATATATAATTTGCATAATATAGCAAAATTTCATGTATTTACTATATTATATCTCTTCACGCAGACAGAATATCTTTAAGATTTTACTAATTTTTGTCCCTCCAGAATCATAGAGGTTCATCATTATTATTTATCATTATGAGAAACATATGCGCTTTGAAAAATAATCCTAAGAGAATTCTTAATTTGTTTTTCATAAACTGATCATTGTTATATTGGATTGTGTTATAATTAACCAATTTATCAAGAAGCACTAACACAATCAAATGCTTCTTATTTTGACATGACAACTCTTGCAATGTACAAGGATACAGACAGATGGTAAATACATCAGTTGAAAATTTAAGAAACCTTTCAGATTTTAATGGGCTTTAACAGAGTATTTACCACTTAGTATCTTTTTCTGCATTTCTACTTCATCCATCACCTGAAGCCTGACTGTCACTCTTCTGAATCATTTTGGCAACAAATCAGGAAAACCCAAGTCATTACTCAAGCAAAGCATATGCAGAAGGTGGGGGGAGATGAAAGGAGCAAAAATAAAATGTAATAAATTGTGTTTGAAACTTCAGCTCTAACTTTGGTTGTGAAGGCACCAGAGAAGTTTATCCACCAGTTGGTAACCCTTCAGGCTCGATATTCCTGCTGCCTGGGTGGCAGAGGAAATACCTAGATTCTCAGAATTTTCCTGAAGCTTTCAGGAAGAAAAAGTAACCAAATTGTTAGGTGCAGAGATCATGAATTGTAAAGGCTTTAAGAGAATATATTATCTAATGATAAAAGTCTGTGCCTGTAACTGAGTGTCCTATAAAACAAAACTAACAGAAGTACTACAAAAAGACAAGTTTTAAAAAATCATGAGCCTAGTTCTTGGCGTTGTGAAATTGCCTTTGAAGTTCAAACTGCGATTTTAAGTCTCCTCATTTTCTTTTACTTTCAGTTTCTGAGAACTCGACAGTATATCATGCTGATTTTTTCAGTACATTTTGTTTTAGTGGTATCTGAGATCCTCTGGTAACCACTTTTCTTCAGACACTGTATCCTTCAGTAAAGTCTAAGATACATTAAGGTGTAATAAAAATCACGGGAAGCTAGTGGCACAAATACAACTGTCTGTTGTGAGGGCTGCACTACCTGGCTCTGTGGCTGTGTTCCCAGAGAAATCTACCTTTTCCACTGCTGGTTCCTTTTTCTTTAAAAGGTAAAGTAAGTGAGAAGAAACTTGTGTCACAGGCAGCAGAGGCCAGAT
The DNA here is from genome assembly GCF_964237585.1 of Gallinula chloropus. Classification (NCBI taxonomy): domain Eukaryota; kingdom Metazoa; phylum Chordata; class Aves; order Gruiformes; family Rallidae; genus Gallinula; species Gallinula chloropus. Next base: position 239,764 of record NW_028168491.1, on the reverse strand, counting down.
GATGTACCCAGCCATTGTCAGCATTCTTCGAGCTGTGTATTACAGATCTGTGATATCAGGTGGGAGTTGCCCTTTGGAAGGTGAAACTGAAAGGAAGCAGGGTGCATGATGAAAAAATGAGTATATGCAGAAGGCAGTAGAGGAAGGTAGAATAAGGCAAATGAGAGGATCTTTTTATAGACACTGAAGTTGACTGCCCTCACAAAGAGGCTCAAGAGAAACTTATTACGTCAGTTACTACTTGGTAGTGGCAGCTTTCCCTAGCAAAATAGCTTTGGCTTAGTCATTAGTACTTGTGTGGTGCTAGCAGTGTAATTGTGGATGTGCTAAATTATAAGCATGCTAGATTAAATAAAGCCAAATTGCCTAACTGCATTGCAAGTCTAAAGGATTATTTTTTTGTAGGCCACACTGAGCCCCATGATGTATTACACAGCTAAGTAGTACCCTAGCAGGTTCACGTGATTTATGAGCGAACTCATGACGTGTACGCGTATCTTTGAAGTATCAAAATGCCTCCAGTGACTAAAGTAAGAATGTGCTTGACCAAAACTGCTAGGTGCTCTTACGTGTTTGCTCTTTGTGTTTGAATGTATTACTGAGTGGGAAATTGTCTGTAATGTAAATGAATCCGTGAGGAGGGAAGTAATTTACAGTTCCCAAAGATGAAGGATCTGGGATTAAAAAGAAAAGTAAGTTTTTTCCAATTATATGAAGCCTGTTCTTTTAAAGATAGAGAATCGTAGATAATAATCCATAAACATCTGGTCTTGCTGCACCTTTCTCTTCAACACAACTTTCTATGTCATACTTCCTGCAGATTCAGATGCTAGAATGGCTGCTGCATCCTTGGTTCAGTACATGCTCAGTGGCAGCCACACCTTCTCAAATATTTGTTGTAGACTGTTTTTAGTGTGGGGACTCAGACTGGGGACACAGCATTTAGTTGTGTTATGATCAGTACATTACACAATGATATTAATACATCACTCTGGGTGATATTTACAAAATTCTGAATTTACAAACCATAAAAAACTTCGTGAACATATTATGCTTAATGGTGTAATTTTGATTACTCCTGATTTGTCACTCCCAAAAAATCTCTCTCTACATCATTCTTTGTATCTTTACTTATTCAGATCTAGCTTTGAATCTGTTGTGGACTTCACTGTATTCTGAAATTCAGTTCTCCATAAGTTCTTTTGTTCATATCATTTTTCCTTTTATCTTCTTCATTTTACATATATCAGGGAGAGTAACAACAACAAAACCAGTTGGTTTGAAAGACGATCTGAAAAATCTGAAAGCACATACTAATTTAATTTACAACATGGATTGTATCACAAGCATTACATATGGAAGAAAACATGAAAGTTTTCTGAAAAAAAAACTTCAGTATTGCAGTCATCAGGGAGGTATAATAGCTTTTTAAGCAAAAGAATAATTAATGGCTTAATAATAAGAGGACAAAAGCTAACCTTGGATCATTTCAGGCTTTAATTCAGAAGGCAGTATTTCTTGAGTAGAACTATAATGTTATGCTGGGTCCAGACAGTAATGGCAAGAGGGAGTCCCATCTAGCCCTAAAAAGTTAAAAATGTGCATTTCTGTAGAAGAACTTTGCAACTGCAATATAAAGAAAATTATGCTCTCTCTGAGCATCCTTTCTCTTCTTGGAAAACTCATCTTACAGTATAGCTGTTTAGTGGGTTTTGTTGGGTGTTTTTACAATTCAGATTTAAACTGTCAAACTTGGCCACTTGCTCAAAGTACGTTAGTGTCTTGTTTTTTATTCTCTTGTAATCTGTATTTTGGGGGAAAAAACCCCACAAAACCAAACAAAGTCTACTACAATTGCTTAAGCACATCCCAGTGATAAAACTATTGCCAGCTCAGTAAGCAATATGCTGCTATGTACTGCTTACAGACCTTTTCACTGGCCTTAATTTTCTTGCCAGGCTGGGCTGCCTATCTTTTGGGCCAGATTTTCCAACTCTTGCATAAATTCTTTTATCTCTTCTACCCAGTGCAGTTAGCAGGTTCCTAAAATATGAACATCCATTGATCTTTTGTCACATTCTGTATGTTTTTGCCTCTGTGGGCATATGGGTCATTAAATCCATACTTTTATCTACTCTACATAGTCAGGTTTTTTACTCTTACTAGTGTTATTTCCTTCTCAGCAAAGGTAGTTCTTCTGTGTCTGAAATCTTCACTCTGTTTTTGCTTCTTTGTTTTCTTTGATTTCCTTTTGATTTCTAACAGGGAAACCGAATAAATTAAAATGGAGATTTTTCTCATTTTGTTTTTAACAGTCAACATGTTGAATTAAAAGCATAGCAGAATTTCTTTTTAATAACAGCACTATAAATTTGTCTGGTTTTAGGTGAGGGTTTTTTTCCCTAGATTGGGTACTGGGTTGCATATTTATTATCTGGAATGTAGTGGTGAGTGGAGATGTGAATAACATCCTCTAAGATACTACTGGCAGCAGCATACTAGCTATGTAGTTGAACCTCTGTTTGTTTGCAAATACTAATAACAGAAATGCAGTATTCCTATAAATAATAGTGTCTCTTTAATATTATTAACAACACAGAGTTTTTAAAATCGAATCATCATAATGGAAGTTAGAGGCAGCTTCTCCTTTAGGAGCAGCAGGTCCATTCCACAAACACCGTCCAGTGCAGCTGACTGCAACAAACAGTGCTATACTGGGCAGGGTTAGGTGGATTATGAATCATATTTCTTCTGAATTTTTCAGTACTTGGAGTGTATTAGGCAAATTAAGCATTTTTTTTAAAACCATGTTAAACTATGTGTCTGATAACATGGTTTCCATTCAGAAATCCATTGCAATTACCTTTGATTTTGGTCCTCATTGTTTCTGAAAAATATGTCTGATTCATTAGATTAGACTTCACTTACCAGGCACAATACAGCATGTAGTCTCACATGCCCTGTCTAAAAAGAAAAGGTGTGAAAAAGTATGTGCTTGCACAAGGTCCTAAGATCTTTAGCAAAATAAAATGCAGTTTTCCATTACCTCAGACTTGCTCCACTTCTTTTTCACTACTAAATATGTGTTATGGATTACTGTCTCACTCAAAGATAAATGTACTAGTTCTCAATAGCTCATTAAAAACTAATCTGTTCATTTGTTTGCGTGTCTTTACAATATAAAGAATTTATTTTTTGAGAAAATAAAATAATACTTTTCACTTAATAAAATAAATTTTGGCCTTGGCTAAACTGATTATTGAATATGTTAATAAAGACACATACACATATATTAGATAGATAGATAGATAGATAGATAGATAGATAGATAGATAGATAGTCTATTTATTAAAATGAAACAGCTGTCCTTATATATAAACTTCGACTCAAAACCCAAATACCTTTATAAGCTTTTTTAGAAAATAATGAGTTCTGAATGAACTTTGGATAGAACTCTACTGTAGACTTGATGAAATTCTGTCTCTGGGTACTGTTGCTGGGTAGAAACTTCACTGCATCAGCTAAATAAATACTCATATTCAATTAGCTGTCCCATAATATCTTAAAGTATCTCAGGATTAAAGACTAGATTTCAAGAAACCCAGCTCAGCTGGTGGCAGAGATGAGATCAAAGATTACTTGGATGATTTGCTGTCTCTCCTTCAGGAGACTTATGAGGAATAGGAACTCAAGGGCTATTACCAGGGACTTGTGATAGTACCAGAAAGGGGCTGCTTGACAGAGCAGCTTGTTTATAGGTGTTTATTTCAATTAGACCGTCTGGTTCATTTCGGAAAAACAAACAAACAACAAAAAGCAATGCCAAACTGCAAGATGAGTCCATTCTTTAAGCTCCAAGCCTGAAACTGTGTCCATTTCTCCAGTTTTAACACTTTCTGAAAGTTATTACCTCTGTATATGGCTCTGGTTTTAATCAGCACAGCTGTTCCACTACTGCAAATGCTGAAGGGAAGCAAACTTCTTAATCATCACTGGTGCTTATACTTACATGTTTGTCAGTCAGGTATAGTCTGTCTTTCCATGTTGCATTCCTTTCCTTCAGTGCTATACTACTCCATAAAAGCAGATATGTTGCAATGTCCCTGACAGAATAGGAAAAAATTGCAGTGTGCTGTGCTCAATGTGTATGTATATGGTGCATGTACAGATACTTCCTTGTATGCTGCATTGCTCTTGTGTTTTGTTGATAACTCTTTCAGTAGGAAAAATCTTGTGTCTTGAAACCTGCGCTACAGCAATGAGGACCCTCGTCCAGAGTTTGAGTAAAACCAGTTTGGTAGGAACTGTCTTTGCTTTCAGTTATTTCTTTGCATTTGTCTGTAACTTGGTTTTCTGGATGCTAGAAGATGAAACTCTGTTCTTGATTTATATCTGCTTTCTAGAAAGACAGATGATATCTACAATCATTACTTTATGATTATTAGTAGATCAAAGAGTGTCTATAGCAGTAAGAAATTCCCTTGCCAGAAGAGAAGCACATGTCTAAATTCAGTCGTATCTCACTATTAACTTTGTACTGGTGTATTTATCAGTATGTCAGCAATTCCCTTATAAACCTCTAGCTTTGCAAATAACAGCTTTTGAGAGTTGTTTTGGGCTAAGCTTGGCCAACTAATTCTTAATCCACAAGCTAAGGCTTTAAGGAAACATGAAAAAAAAAATCCTAAACCCTAATTTAACTGACTCTAAGTTTTAGACTTAAAGGAAGAAGACACTCAGAGATTTTGTTGATTACAAGTGAGATTTTACAAACAGTACCTGGAAATGAGGACTCAATTGCTCCTAGTACTGTTAAAAGTAGAAGAAACTTGACGAGTTAGCCGCTGTTATTTTTACAATGAGACATTTCTGTATCATGTGTTGTAATCATCAATTCATCTCCCCACCCTACTTTCCTTATGATTCCAGAAGTGATTCTTTCCATGAGAATGAATATAACATTATTAGATTAAAGAGCATATCTAAACCATACCCATCTTATGTGAAGGACAGTTTCTAATATGATTTGTGTTAAATAGGAGTGTAGGTAGGGTTGCCTCACCTCCATCCACCACCGTACTTTTCTGAAGTGATCATCATAAGTGATGAGATAAATCAGATCTGATTTTGGCTAATTTAGCCATACTCTGTAATAGCTCTTCTGTATTCTGTGTTGTATCTTTAAAAACTAGCCTTAAATAAGAAATTTCCAGTTCAGTGAGATGTTTTTGTTTGGCATTTGCAAAATAGATTCTATGTCATGCAGATGTGAAATTCACACAACTTAACATGAATCCATAAATTATTCTTTTAGGGAAGTTTAGTAGCCATTTCGTTGTGACTATCACAAGAAGACCAGAGTTAAGACTTCTCTTGGTCTGTGATGAAGGTTTTACCTTCATGATATTCTTTTATCTTGTTTTGATTTCCTTCTAACATAACTGTATTATGTGTTTTTGGAGGACAAAGGAAGATGCATGCCAAACATAGGAAACTAAATGTTTCAATGCACCTACGTGAGAGCAGCAGTAGCAAAGTCACCTCATCAACTCACTGATGTGTGAACTTCAGATACTATATTCACTGATATAAATGCTGTGTGAAGAACTATAGTGTCTTCTTTTGCATTTTTTTCTAAGTAATGAGAATCGATAAAAAGACATTAAAAACAACAGGACCAAAGAAAGCCTACTTTCTCACTGGGCTATTAAATTAATTACAAGTGACAAAATGTTTATGTGCACCAGAAATTAATGGTAAGCTTTTGCTTATAACATTCACATGTGCTTTCTAATCATGTTAAATATCATTGTCTGCTGTATAAAAATGGCTAATACTGGTGTTAAAATGTGAAAATTATTAATCCTGATGATTGTCCTAAAATTCAGAGGCTTACAGTCTATTCCCATTCAAAGCAGAGATGATTGCTGCAGTGTACAGGTGCAGTTTAGTGTTCCTTCAGTGCAGCCCTCACTGTACTGGCTGGTCAGAGTCCCACTGCCCTGAGCCCACTGGGACCTGGGCCAGAGAGATGGTTTCTATTCTTACATTTTACAGTTTCTTTCAGTCATAATTGTAACAAAAGATTGCTTTCCCTCAGCTTTTCATCATTTTCTCTGGCTCTCTCAGTGTGATCCTCCCTGCCTTGTTAGTGCATTTCTACCACTTTTGCCAGGTGGAAACATATTTGTGCAGCCGAACCTATGCCCATTTCTCTTTGGCTTAGACACATGCATGGAGGAAACTGGACTACAGGCTTGAGCACTGTCTGATTTCCCACTACCATGATGGTTATTAAACAAGTGAACATCTGAGTGTTTTCTGATGTTATTTGAGGATCTATCTTACAATTTTTCTGATGGCACCTCCTATTCATCTCCATGCCATGTCCACCATTTAGCCAATGGAGCTGTGTGTGGACTCATTTCTATGTTGGCTTTCAGACAGGAATGATAATTTGCAGGTTTTTAACCTGGTATTGCTCATCTGACTTAGAGCACAGCTTCATAAGTAGTTTCAAGGACCTGACTAGAAGATCATTAACCATGGCAGTATAAGTAAGATGAGAGTAGAAGGAGGCCTCCATGACATTGGGCAGTTTTCTGGCATATCAGTTAATTCTGCGTGATTTCTGATCATTATTGTGGCATTGTGACAAGAAGATTCAGTCCATGATTTTAGATTACAAAAAATTCCTTAGCAGTTTTCCTGTACTCAAGAGGAAGCTTTAGAAAGAGCCCATGAAAATGCTCTTTTAATCTGAGTCTTTTCTATGATCAAGTTCACAGCTGGGGCTCCTGAAAGATGTTTCAGCTGCCTTGAAAGGTCAGTATTTTTCAGCACAGGGGAGGAAATGAGAAGCAAGAAAAGAAAGACAAGTACAGTAGCCTTAATTTTTACTGATTCGAAATAATTTCTCATTGAATAATGACTTAGAAGTTCATTTTAATGAAATAAAATAATAATTATACCTGAATAACTACAGGTAAATATTTACGTATATAAATAAAACAAAATTGAAGGGAATCTTGCAGGCTTACTTCACTGAACACTAAATATCAAAATAAGTCCATTGGTTCTATGTTCTCTGAGTATATTTTAAGAAAGACAGCTGTCCTTAGCTAAATCACCACTTCCTACTGTTTAAAGATAAAAATGCTTCATGGTTGTCTTTTTGATCATGTGACTAGGTAATGACTTTCATAGGAAGACTAACAGTCATGGGAAAAATAAAAAACTTTTTAAAAAAAAATTCCTTGCAAGATAGTAGTAGGAAGGTAAATTTTGTCTTATGTGTCAATATCACAATTAATTTATATAAATTTTATTTTCTAGACCACAGTCTCTTGTGTGTGAGTTGTCTTTCTGCTATATGCTACTACCTTCAGGGAATTGAACAGAGCAGTTTAAACTGCTCCTGTCTTCAAATATCACATACTTAATAGTCAAAATAATAGTCCTTTCAGTATCACAGTGTAGTTTGTGTTTTGCAGGACAACAAAAGTTTCTTTTGCAGTGCTGCTGATCTAAAGTCAATACAAGAGGTCATGATATGTCATTTCATTACTTTTGCTTGTAAGGTGATGTCCTATTTCCAGTTAGGAATTTGCTGTGCTTTGACTGAAGTCCATCTGGAGGAAACTGTGTTGCTTTGTAATCCATAAACTGTTGTAATTGTTTGTATCTCTTGAACAGATGATACATTGCAAATGGTTTTCTCAAGCAACAACAGAAGAACTGAGTCTAGGAAAAAACCCCTGAGGCTGCAGTCTTTGATATGGCTATCATCTGCACAATGCACTGCCACAGTTGTATTTCTGGTCAAGCTCATGGTTTGTGTTTGTATTAGACATGCAAAACCCTGCAAAGTCAAGCATTAGGAAGTACAAGGCTTAAGACTGCTGTTGCTACTTTAGTTTGTCCCCATGTAGTGTATGCAGTAAGAAGCTGTCTAATTAAATTGCTGTTCTCCATTCCCATATGCCCTGCAAGAATCCATTTACTTTAGTGCACAAAATTGTCTGTGCATACTTAATAAGGGGTTATTCAATGTTTTGGGTTTTTTTCTTTGTCTCTCAGAAATGTAGCCATAAGCCTAATTTATTGCTGTAAGTACAGAATTACCAATTTCCATTTGGCCTTCCGTATGGTACATATGAGAATACCTTACAAGGATTTCTTTCTCTCTTTTCACATCTGTAATCCTCTTCATCTGTTGCTGCACACGGCATGCTGAAGCACAAAAGTAAAAGGGGAAAACATCCAGTAGCGTGAACTGCCCTGGATGTGATGTGGCATTTTGTGTCTTGGTTTACATCTCTTAGCCCTGTTATGTATTAGATCCCCAGCATTATCAGGTCACCCTGAAAATGAGGACTCTGTAGGTGGTAACCACCTGGAATATGGTTTCTGTTGCTAGATATCATCAAATAGAAACTCTGTGGTAGACATAAGAGTCTGCTTATCTAGGGCAGCATTTTTTCACTAGCTGTGCTTACCTGTCCTCGTTACTACTTTCCTACATATGCCTACCAACTCCTGTAACAAATGAGGTGGAAAATCCTGCATGCAACAGCTTCATAACCTGAGGCTGTACTGTGGCACCATCCTGGACAAACAGAAAACAACATGGAATGGAATCACTATAACAATCCTTTAGAAGGGTCCAGCATCATGATAAGGAATTTTGCATCCATCCTGCAGACCATAGCTGAGCCAATCTGGTTCATATGGTTTTGTGTACAGAAAATGCCCACACAGAAACCAGAAATCATTGGTTCTTCTGGAATCCAGAAAGAAGTGTATCCTATTTAGACCAATCATTTCGGTTGTTTCCCTCCTAGACTTGTCAAATTATTGTGCCTTCCTTTATGCTGATCCCGAGTTGTCTGCTGCCGCATTTGCTAAACAGACATTAAATTAATCTGTTTTCCTGTAGACTTGTTCTCACTTCCTTGTGCAGCTAGTTCTGTGTTCCTTCTTTGTCTCATCCTCTGTCCTTTAATTGCCACTTACTCTTCTTTGTGACCTTACCATTCCTTCCTACATCAGTTTTCATTATCTAGTGTCAGTCCATTCTCATTGTAATTCTCCAGTGTGTTCTTATGTTTTTTTCATACCCCTTCTGAATTCTTCGTCCAATTCTTTCCCTTGTGTACTTGAATCCCTGGGCTTGCTTTTCTGAAAGGACATTACTGGCAGAGCAGAGGTGGACTTGCTGCCTTGCAACAGCCAAAATGAAAAAAAAAAGTCATTCTTATAAATGGATGATCAGCCTGCCTTCTGGGGATGGCTTGGTTCTTTCTGTTTTTGAGTGGGTGCTGGGTTCAGCATATATACTAGGTTGGGTTTTTTTCTGACATCTTAGCCATTAATATTGATCAAGACTTGCTGACTCTGGGTTTTTTCTGAAGACATTTTATGACTAAAAATAGGAAAAAATATTTAAATTTAAGGAGCAAATGGTATATGGCTATTTTAAAGTAATGTCCTATCAAATCTCAGCTTTACCCAGAAGTTTCTGAATTACTAAAAAAAAAGCCACAGATTTTATTAGGCAAGTTTTGTATTTATCTTTGCCCTTCCTTTTAAAAAGCTGGGTTGTTTAGCCTGAAAGCTTTTTGAGAGAAAACTGGAAATTGACACAATTTTCACAGAGCATCCCTGCAAAAATAAGCAAAATTTGAGAGTGATCAAAGCAACTGAAAGTGGAATTTTATGATAGCAAGAATTTCATAATAAAAACTTCGGTAGATCTTCTACTTGAAATCGTCATATGTATTCCCTGCATTTGGATGTTACTGAAGGAATAGCTGATAAAGAACATATCTCCTTGCTTAAAACTGAAAGTAAATAGTATTTAAAATGAAACACCCAATTTTCATTCCAAGTATGTGAGTGTAGTTGTTCTGCAAGATGCCAAACAGCTTTAGTCCTTAGGGCATGCTACCTTTCACAAAAAGAGAACAAGCAACATTTTAAAAGACAGTTTTAAGGGAAAGGACAGTCCTTCTTCCTGCAGAAAGCCTATAGTAAGAATACTTTCCATAAACATTTAACTTCTTTAAATACAAACTGCACAGAATTGTTCTTTTTTCAAGTGTGTGTAAGAAAGTAACATGAGAAAAAATGGAGACATTTTCCTGCTTTTGATGGAAAAGATTGTGATTGGACTTACACATCTGCACAAAGGAGAAGCTTGGAGAACATGGTGTGGTATACCTGAGGATGAAAAACAAAGTTAGTACCCTTAGTCTCCTAGCTGTTTGTGCCTTTCCCCAGACACATAATTAGTGAATGGCAAGATACTTGCTTCAGTATCACAGTGTATCTCCAGCTATCACTGTACCTATAAATAACTGTTCTCATTTTTAATATTTTGATGAAAGGAGAAAACAGCATCAACTGTGGTTGCAGTTCCTTTGATAAACCAGTTTCTGACCATCTTAACTTTCCCATTCCCTACCTTGGGGTAGAAAGAATACATTAGTTAAGCCGTCTCAGCTTTTTAAAATATCCTAATCACACTAATGCATGCTCAGATTACAGGGTGTAGCTTTGAGGAATAAAAATGAACATCAATTTTATATTTCATTCTTCATTATTTTTCTGCTAAATGATGAAAAAAATCAGGACAATAAAAAGATGCAAGGTGTACAGTAAATGGTATTTTAAATGCATTTACTCTAATGCTTTCCAAATTGTAAGTCATTAATTCTGTGGAAAGCTAGGTGGTTACTTGACACCAGCCCTTCTTGCTAGCTATAAATTAAAGAAAATAAAAATATACATACATTTCTGATGTCTTTTCTATGGTGTGATTGCTAATGTGATTTTATATGCATTGTATAATGCTGAAAATGAAAAAGAAGTTTTCTTTTTTAAAACTAATGGGATAGCTTTGTTACGATAAAATCCATTTTCAGGAATAACACTATTTAAAATGCTACCAGTCTTCTGAATAATAACATTATTGTGCTCTTGATAAAGAAGGAGTAATAGATTTTCCATGAATGACCTCTGGAATTACATTAGTTATACACTCACTTTAGAATTAGTTGTGTAAATGAAAATGTGTGTCTCATATGGTCACCTTTTTGTATGTTTATCTGTTGATTTGCATTATGTTTTCATTAATAGTCATCCCAAAGTATTAACTCTACCTTTATACAATTACATGTCAAAATTAACTTTCAATTATGTGATCTCAATTGTCTCCATAATTTTTATGTTTCATAAGGCATACATTAATTAAAGAAATTAACAAGTGATTTCATTTTGCCCTCCCTTTTTAAAAAGAAACTAATCTATGTGATAAGCAATATTAGAATCACACTGTCTGCTTCTGCTATTGTTTTATCCCATTATGTTCTCACAGACAATTAATATTCTAAGCAAAAGACTTTTTGAAGAAGGCCATTCTAGTTCCATTGAACAGACTGTTGCTCAAAGTACTGGTTCTTTGAAATTATCCTGTAGTTGCAATTTTTTTTTGGGGGGGGGGAGTTGGTTTTTGGTGGGGTTTTTGGGTTGTCATGAGTTTTTTTCATGTTGGGGTAATATTAGAGCTGGTAGGGTTTTATGTATTTCACTTATAAGACATTTGTGTTGTATTTTGAATAGAGAGATTGTGTTTTGAAAAGTGCTGTGTGCCTCATTATAAGTAACTAGTCAGTTCAACTGAGTTGGAAGCTGAATGTAAATGAAATGTAGAGAAAGCAGCAGTCCACTTGTGTTCATAGTTAGATGCTCTCTCCTTAACAATTTATTTTGTTCCTCTGCTCCATGCTTTTTCAGTTTCTTCAGTAGTCTTATGAAGAACACAGAATTTATTATAGACCAGCAACAAAAACGATCCTCAAGAGCCCCCGTGCACTGTCTCATCACAAGCATTGGAGTTTGCTGGTGGGAGTGGCATCTAGACATGGGTGGTATTGAACCTTTTTCTCTGTAGAACAGTGACTTTTGCAGACTTTAGAGACTGCATTTGAGGGACTTTAAGGAATGGGCAGAAAAGAACAAGCTCAAGGTATTGACTATTATGAAATGAATGAAGGAGAAATGTTGCTTCACTGTACGCAGCTGGACTGGTTAAGGCTGGTTAAAGCTGTAACGTTTGGCTTCCTGCTAACTCGGAAAGAAATGGTTACTTCTGTCTGTGCCCTACTGAAAATGTTGTGGTAATTAGGTGTTTTGCATTGGTTTTCTTTGGGTACAGCATGAACTTTCCAGTAAATCTAGGCTTTTTCTTAACCAGCACCACTCAGTTGTGTATGTTTTATCTTGTATACTGTACCCTTTTATCTATCAATGCAGAATGTGTTACACCCAGAGGAAGCAAGAGAAGAACATACAAGAGCTGAAAGAGAATTTAATCAGACCTATAGTCTTGTGAAAATTGTAGTGGGATTTTGTAATGACAGCAAGGGACTTAAACCTGCCCTGTTTTCCTTAAAACAATTCTTCTAGCAGTACTATTTGCCTTCATATTTTGCTAGAGTACTGTTTTAGTAGTTACTCTGGGGGAAGAATGGCACCTCTGTAAGGCTGAGCTATACACACAGGTTTCAATAGTGCCTAAACAGAGCAGGCGGCCTACGGGGAGTTGTAATACACAACTCAGTCTTGGGCTGCTTTTAAGCTCTTTGTCTGCGGAGACACCTCACGGGGAGCTGTGTAGATGGCTCCGACTTGAGTTGTGTTGTAAACAGACTGAAGTGGGCACTTCACAAAACCTGAAAAACTTGTATGGAGCCTGGCTAAGCCTTGTCTTCCTTCCACAAACCTATGTCCTGAGTCCCAATCAAACCACTACTCAAACTGTTTGACAAGCCCTAGGGTCTGCATTTGGTTTCAATGGGCCAAGACAATGGGAATATGCAAGAGATAGGGCCGGAGGTGTCAGGCCCAGCCCTGCATCCTGTCACACCCATCAGCAAAATGAACCCAATAAAAGCCCTGGCATTCGAGCTAATATTGGGAGCCGTTCCTCCAACCTTAGGAGGAGACCCTTCCCCCTTAGCCGGGCGGCTGGCTGAGGTAACGTGTTGGGAACCCTTACCTGAGAGACGGGGTAAGTGACTATTTGATATGTAACGTATGGGTAATATTTTGTGTGCTTGTGAGCTGTGATCCTATGTGTTAGGGAAGCCACAGTGGTTGTAATAAGAGTATTTTGTAGATCTTTGTGATCGTAGGGAAGCTAATTGCCTACGGCGAGTGTAACCGTGGGGTTTGTGACTGTTGTAGATCATTTTATTGTGTGTTGTGTTGGCAGCAGAGTATTTTGTGGATCTTTGTGATTGTAATATTTTGTGTGCTTGTGAGCTGTGATCCTATGTGTTAGGGAAGCCACAGTGGTTGTAATAAGAGTATTTTGTGGATCTTTTGTGATTATAATCAGCGTGGTCATACTTCCAAACTGCAATACTGAATTCCCCATTGTATCCAATAATAACCTGCAAGTGACGTACTGAATCTGCATTCTGGTTTTTTTTTTTAAATAAATTACTATTAATTCTGTTTTAAAAACCTGTGGTTCAGTGTCTTTCCGTCACAACCTCCTGAATCAAACCTCTTTAGTAATGAATGAAGAAGGTCAAACTGAAGTAGGCAAAAAGTAGTGCACACAGGACACCCAGTCAGTCCCTGCCTACCAACTACCAAGAGCCAAGGAAAGGTAGCACAGAGGACAAAACTTTATGAAAGAGACATAAAGGTCACGATAGTCTAAACGGTGGAAGATTCTGCAATTATGTAAAAATAATAATCTCAGCATTTTCTTTGGTTTGAACTTCAGTTTCTTGGGTTAACATTGCACATAAAACAGTAAATACAAGAGTGCATCAGAAATCTAAGTAGAAAATAAAATATTTTTATCTGTCTTGTTATCTAGGAAAGCATAGTTTAGAAAGGTCCATTTTCTGTTCATTTTTATTGTGTCAACTGATGGAGAGTATTTTATATTTTCCTTTGTAAAGGATTCGCCATATGCTTTTTTGGTTGTGCTCTGAGACAAACTTTCTTATGTTTCTATGAATTTGTGTTAAGAATAAATCCCAGTGCACAAGAATGACTTAGTGCTTTGCAGCTCTTACCTTAGAAATTATGTCATTCATTTGAAATTGCAACATAATCACGATGTATTATTTTGGTAGAGGTATGTGTGTGTGTGATCAATGATCACATTTTAATCTACATAAAACCTGTATCAACTGTAGCAACTTCTTAAATTGCTCTCCTATTGTTTTTCATATGTATATGTAGATAACAGTGAATGGAGGATAGTTTCTAGTAATCGGTGCTTCACAGTGAGAAGTCATGTGAGAGGGGATACAGTGTAAGTAACAGATAGGCCAGCAGTGAGTTGAAAATTTATACATAGAAAGGTAGGTGATGTAGATTTCAATTTATCTTTCTAATCTTGGAAATAGAGCACACAAGCTCTATACAAACGAAAAGCAATAGAAAGCTGAATTCAGGCTGAAGTAGTATCTCTGGTCTCACAGAAATAGTTAAAACCTGTTTTCCTGCTGGTTTTATCAAATAAAAACATTACTTTTTCTTGCTGGGTATTAGTTTTTTAGCAGGGAGTGGAGATAAAGGAATTTGTGGAAGAAAAATATGGAATAAAAGGAGAGGCTTTAGAAAATCGGAGGAGCATTGGTCTGAACACAGAGAAGAAATGGGCAGATCCTTGAATGATGCAATTTTTTAAAACCATAAGGGAAAAAAAAAAGGTAGTGGAACGGAGGGCAGAAGGGGATGCCTGGGAAACTGACTCAAATAAATGTTCACTTGCTCAGATGTTGCAAGATGTTAACTATGATTGATTAATTTATATATATTGACTTCAACTTGATTTGACCTAAGGTAGCCAGAGGGTATAATGCATGACATAATTGTCTGTGACAGTGGGGAGCTAGACCTAATACTCTAGGAGCTTCCTTTCAGTCCTGTACAGCCTATTTCAGTTCTTCCTAAACTGTAGGTCTTTAGAGGTGACACTACTCTGATTCATAGTGAAACAGCAGACAGATCCTGAGATAAAACACACAGTCTACATTTCTATACAAAAATTTTAGTAGAATGTTTCCAATTAAGTGCTATTAATTCTTGCAAAAGCTTAGATTTATAATTGAATGAGTCTGTTTCCTCATATCCTACAGTAGATAAAAACATGGCCAATACTTGGTAAGCTTTCGTATAGTCATGACAAATAACACCATAAAAGACATGTAAATAAGAATGGACCTCTTTGTTTTGGGTACCTATGCTTTCATAATGACAGTAACCAAAAGACAGTTTTCATGTCTTTCCATCCTTGATAAAACTAGAGAAACATTTAAAATTATGTTTTCCTTTAATTCCCCCCTGCATCTTGGCTGTTAACCTAGAACTCTCTCCAGTGTTTAAAAAAAAAAAAAAACCCACAAGATTGCAAACACGCAGCTTTGTGGAAACAAGTATATAGATGGATGACATCACGACATGTAATCACATGTGCTTTGGCAGATTCATAATCCTAATCTCAAATTTATGTAGTGCTTCCTGTAGAAACAATATTTACGTACTTATTCATTCATATGAAAGGGAACAAGAATACAACACTATGCATCTTTCAAAGATAAAAAATAGCTGGTTTTATTCCAGATTTATGCAATGGATTTTATACCCTTGAGTGTCATTAGCAGTTATTTTAAAAACTTCATTTGAGTCATAAACATGCAGTATTGCATAGAAAAATTATTTTCATGCCATCCTTCTCCCTTTCACAAAGTATACAGTAAGCTGAAAATGAATCCTCTCTTTATCTAAATATTAATTGCCAACTGTTCTCTTTGAATATAGTACTCTATTAAAAATAAATAAAGATTAATATTATCAGAAGAAAGAAGAAAAGATAAAAACATTGCTAGCAATTTCCCATACTGTAATTTCCTCCTCAGAGAATATTTTTTCTATATGAAAGAAAGTCATAAACATTTAAGCATTGCAGTCTAGGCCACATGGATATCAAAACAATTCTCATTTTCTTCTTGTCTTTTGTTCTTTTTTTTCCCTGAAATCTCAAAAATCTTGCAAGGACATATCCCAGAAACAGTGATTTCCTATGTTATACTGGTGCAGTCATATTTGAAACAACTTTTAATGCTGCACTCTTTATGAAACAGCGTAAGCCTATCTATATCATCCAAAAAGAACAGTAATGGGAATTTGAGCATGAAAAACAAACTGGGTGTATTTTGACTATGCTTTGAAAATTTTGGAAGCTTCACTTATCCTGAATGATTAATTATCTGCTGAAAATAGATGTCCAGAATGTCTGTCTTGGATTAAGTCTTTCTGTGAATCTTCAAAATAATTTAATATTCTTCAAGGAAGGGTTTTAATTAATATGTAAATATATGGATAGCATGCAAGGTATACTGTATAACCTTGTTATTCACCTTTTATGAACAGAAATATTTCAATGTAATGTTTTTAAAAAGAAAGATGACTTTCTGAGGGGTTTGGGTTACCGAGTCACCATTTTTTATTTAGTTCCGTATCTTTGCTACATTTACCTGAAGATTATCAAAAATGACAGGGAATAGGGAAAACCTAAGGATGTTTAAAAAATTCTGTAAATTATACTACAAAAAGATCTCAGTGAGCACTGAGTGGGGGAAAAAATGAGGCATTTTGCCCATTCCTCAAATTACCATGTCCCTCTACCTTAATATGGAATAAGAAATAGGGCTTTCAGGAATTTAGGCAAATAGAGATTATGATCTAAATGCTCACATAGTTTGTTCTGCTGGTATGATATTTCAGCGTATCTGCAAGTCTGGCAGGTTGCCCACATAGGAAGTTAGCATGTAGTTCAGTGTTCTACCTCTTAAACTATTAGTACACAGCTGTTTTAATGACATTGTGATGTAGCATATATTCAAGAAACAGAAATTACATAATATGTTAGGTTATTAATAATAAATAAACCATATATAGTTTGAAATACAGTAACTGAGATTCTAGAAATGAAAAAACACCTTCAAATTCTTAATTTCCACTGAAAACTCCCCATGATAGGATTTGGTATACCTGTGTGAGAATGGCAGGCTTTGCCTTTCCTTGCAGCTATTGCATAATGCTAGACAGGTCCAGTACTTTGGGGGATTTCTGTTTAAAAGGCATTAATATAAAATAGAATCATAGTATGTTTTGGGTTGGAAGGGGCACTTTTTCTACCAAACCAAGGCCCGCCCAGCCTGACCTTTAACACTGCCAGGAAGGGGGCAGCCACAGCTTCTCTGGGCAGCCTGTTCCAGTGCCTCACCTGCCACATAATGAACAACTTCTTCCTAATATACAATCTAAATCTACCCTCCTTCATCTTAAGGTCATTACTCCCTGTCCTGTCACTACACTATAAAGCACCTCTTCATCTTTCCTGTACATCCTCTTTAAGTACTGGAAGGCTGCAAAAAGGTCTCCACAGAGCCCTCTCTTCTTCAGGCTAAACAAGCACAACTATCTCAACCTGCTTAAGCAGGTCCACATCTTCCTTATGCTGGAAACCCTAGAGCTGAATATATGCAAGCCCAGATGAAAAATATATTGTTGAGGCTTTTATGTTTCAGGAATAGCTTCTGTGAGTCTCCTAAAATTCAATAGCCTGAAGGCTGGAACTAAGAAGCATGCAAGTTCCATGAAGCAGAAAACCATAAGGAAAAAATAACTTATTTTTTCCATGTTGTTAAGGTTTGGTGTTTCTAGTGGTTTCTTTCAGCTTTTTTTCTACGTGGCAGATTTCTAAAAATTTTTGGTGGGATCTGATCTCCCCCAAGTGTCTGTTGCACAAAGGAGGACCTCAAATCTGCTTCTAAAAGATTTACTTTTGACATATATTTAGTTTACATTCTTCTGTTACTTCCAAGTCATCTGTAGTGACTGCAAATTGAAGGATTACTGTAATGTAATCCTCCATTAACATTTTTATTAGTTAAGAGCAGAAGTTTGAACTCAGAAGCAAACAGAAGCCTGTGGAGATCACAGAACACATATGTATGTCTTTTGCAGTTAATCCCACTTACAGGTTCCAGTACTTGAAGCTAAAGTTTGATTACTAGCCCATTGGAAGTGGATTAATTTAGTACTGTGATCATAATGATGAAACATTTCTCTGAGAGGTCTGTTAGGATTGCCTGAAGGGGAGTGAGCCAGAGATCTGCATAGACCTCTGGTGATGATAGTAATGAAGGTTAGAAAGTCCTCCTCCAGCACTGCCAAACTGGTTAGTGGTTGCACTTGATTATAATGCAGATTATACTAATCATGGAATGAGATGGCCACTTCTCATTTCCTCAAGATGACCTATATATTCTGGGAACAGGAATCTCCAAGGACCAGAGTCAAGAGGTGAGCAAGAGATAGGCAATGCCACTTCAGATTCCCAGTTCTTGGGAACTGCCCTCCATCTGCAGGGCAGAACTTTCCTGAATCCCTGATGTATTTGTCATCTATAGGAGTACAGACATAGTGGGAAATGCTTTTCCGCCTGGAAATGGAGAGCACTGTACTCTGTTGTTGCTGATTCTTTCACCAATTTTTGGCTGGAAAAGCACGCTCTATAGCATTTCTGTCACAGTGTATCCTTGGGGGTTTTTGCCAGATGAATTATCTGGAGGGTATTTTCACCCCTGAGGCCAAGAAGCTCTGTCTTCTTGTATCACGGTAAATTTATATATAAATTCATCCAAAATTCTCCAAGAAGAAATATTGCTTGGCAACTGTTTTAATTCCCTTCTCTGCAAATAATATTTCCCTTCTCTTTACAGTGTTCACAAAATAAACAAATGTTTAAAAGCCTCTAAGAAAACTGTACTAATAGTTTGTTTTACAAGCAGACAGTATGCATTTGCTAAGGCAGAGGCAGGGAAAATGGTGTTTGTTTTCTCCATATGAGCTCATAAGTTTTGTTGTCATCAGAAGGGATTAGACACAAATATGTTTAAAAGCATGGATTCCTCCATAACAACAGATTTCTCTGGGGCAGTGTGGCTGGTGATGCCTGATTTTATGCGTGTGTCAGAAAGCAGAATCAGGTCACTGCTGTGTCTTATCAAGTCAGTTTCCAGAAGGTTTTTTTTTTTTGCTTTAGTTCAGTGACAGAAATGAAGACTGGGTTTGTTTATTTCTTTGTCATGACACAGAGCTGAGAGTGGAAAGATCTGTCTTTCATCTTATAAGCAATTGTTTTTTTTAAATACTAGGCTCACTACCGCCCATGGTGATCGGCACCAGAATTCACCTCCAATAGAGGCCACGCAACCGTTGCAATCCTGCCCCTCCCCATGCCGCACTGGAGGGGAAGAAGGGAGTGAAATCATGATTAAAGTGAAGTCTGCTAAGAAGGGAGGGGTGGGGGGAGGTGCTCTAAGATCTGGTTGCATTTGTCATTGCCCAACTCTGGTGTCACCGGGTGTGCAGCGCAGTGTAATGAGTTAGAGTTTTCTTTCCTTTGTTCTGTGTTGAGTCTGTTTTCCCCTTGACGCTGATTGTATAATGATCTCTCCCTGTCCTTATCTTGACTCCTAAGCCTCTCAACATATACTTTCTCCCTTGTCCAGCTGAAAAGTGGAGTGATACACTGACTTTGTCTGGCCCACATAGGTAAATATCAGACAGCAAGAACTCTATGGTTGTATTATGTACCTCTCAATTTATCTACATCTGTAATTACTTAACAATGACTATTCTTTCTTAGCTCTGCCAGCCTTTTATAAATCGTATGTGAAGTCTTACATCGTGTCCAAAATATTAATAAACTGGCATTGTTTTATTTACAGATGTTTTCATAGATGGCCAAATATAGTTCTTGCCAACTTTAAAAGTCGTATTAACAAAACCCAAGATGGAGGCCCTTTTGTCTTTTTGGCTATAGGACGGAATCTTTTTGTTTCTTATTTCAGCATCTACCTCTAAATCCTTTAGATGTGAATTTTCGTCTGTTTGTCACCTGCTTAATTGTTTTCAGTGGAGGGAAACTCTTTCTGTTGCAGAACAGGCAACATCATCTGAGCTGGAGCTGTTCACAGACAGAAAAGCAGGACAGCAACACAGACTCCATTCCAGTTCACAAACAGGCATCCTGAGCCAGTGAATTCCTAGTAACCTCTGGTAGCAAGCTGATAGGATGCATTTTGAATGCAAAGCTTCCATCCAAGGGATATACCCTTTTTTCTTTTCTATCCCTTTGACACCTTCCCTAGAGTTTCAGGTCTTGGAAAGTCAATATAGCAAGATTGGGTATATGATCTTCAAGCTACAGTATATATATACCTTTCCCAGCAAAGCAGAATTCAGTGTTTACTTTGGCTTCTTTGGGGTATCTGCACATGCTGTATGTATCCTGTTACTGTGTCAGTAGAAAGACAACATAAAATTGGTCTAGCTCTGAAGCTTGAGGGCTGATGGCATGTTGCTCTATGTGGTGGTCATGGAGCATACTAAAAGAAATGAATTTAATTACAAACTTTTGACATTAATCACCATGAGCAATGATGTACACATCACCTTGTCAGATGAGCTTGCTACGTGCAGTTTGCTGGCAAGCTGGGGAATTTATGAAGCATTCAACTCTGTCACTTTTAGCTGGATTTAACACACGGTACCGTTACGCTCACATAAAGATCTTCGTGAATGAGATCTGAAAAATGTTAACTGCACCAATCTCAAAGGATCAGCACAATGAATATGATCGTGTGTCCATGCTGTATATATCCACTTAGCTAATCTAAACCTATTAGGGTAACTTAAAGACTAAATTCAAATGATCAAAAGGAGCTTGAGGTAGTATTAAAGCATAAAACTCCCACGACAAATTCAATCTCATTTAATGATATATACCATAAAAAAGAATTTATTTTAATCCACAGATAATTCTTTGGTATGGTAAGTATGGATTTTTGAATCCTAGTCTTCTTTTTCTCAGGTGTGGGTTTTGGGGTGGGTTTTTTTGTTTTTTTTTACAGGTAGGACTTTTATTTTCAATGCAATCTTACTTTTTAGCAAGATGCATCACCTCATATAAGAATCTGATGCATCATCATATTCCTATAGGCAAGCATTAGCCCATATGCAGCCCATTTGTCAGAGAAAAAGACCCTGTAGTCTCTGGAGCTGTGCCTTGTATGCCCCCTTTTAGTTCAGGACAGCAATTGAACACCAGAAAGCCAGTTAGGAGGAATAATAGGAACCCACTGTAGCTCTAAATAAACACATTAGCTTTCAATGTTTACTCCTCTGTTAGCCCTACTTATTTAATCTAGATTCATGTGCATCTTACTTAGCAGATCCTAATATGATGACGAAAATTAATTAGACATCCATTGTATTCCTGTATCTATGCAAGTTTACTCCCTATATAACACTGCCTAAATATAGTGTGCTACCTGTTCTGCTGAGCATTCTAATACTTCCTCCAGTCAAGATGGATCTCCTGCCACTTTCTTCTCCTTTGCCATATATTATCCCATATCAATCCTAGGGAGGAATGTGGTCTTGCTGAGCAGTATGAAATATGAGAAGGACTCGGAATATACTAAGCTGCCTCTAGCAGCAGCCCATCACAATTCCAGGCTATGCAGTCCAAAACACTATAGGGTCTGTGGTGAAACCTTCAGAAGCCAAGGCTGCAGTAAAGAAGTTCAAGAGACCGTACGTCTAGTAAGATCAGTAGAGGAAGAAATTGTATACATTGTTTAAGCCTTCCCCTTCATTCATATCCCAAGTATTTTCTCAGAGTTCATTTTTCTGAGGTCACATAAGCAATTTAATCATATGTTCCTAAAAGCCCGTGTGACTTATTACTACATGGTTTACTTCCCATTGTTTTTTGGCTTTGTTCTTAATTAACTAAATCAAAAATATCATTAGTGTCATTTGGCAACTGGCTACTAATGTTTCAAAATGTTGTGGCTGGCCTATTTAGGTGGTTTGATCTTAATTTTCCCCTGGTGTGCTTCCAGTTTCTACCTGCAAGACAGCAATTTTTATTTTCCTAAATCACAGCAGAGCCCAAGTTGCTTGAAGGAGCAGCAGATACTGCCTGCTGATAACCAAAGCCTTGGGGCCAAATACTGAGAGAGGCATCCTGCTCTCAGCTGGGCTAAACCATTATTATTATTTTAAAAAAAAAAAAAAAAAAAATATTTGAACATTTCTATGTGTCCTTGTCAGCAGTGGAAGACAGGATAGTAGGATAGTTTCTATACTATGTATAAAGATTCCAGCTTTAGTGGGGTATAAGGTGGAGTATCAAGAAAAGGTACTAAACTGGGGCTGTTTATGGACTTCACGTTTCCAGTATCTTAAAACTACAGCGGCTACTGGATTTGAAAGAAATATCTTATACAAGGCTCTGATTAATGCATTTCTTAGTCTAGGACACAGACACTAAACTCACTGAAGCCAACTAATAGATGATGATAATATCTTATCTTTTCAGTGCAATTACCTTTTAAAATGAGTCAAACCTTTCACTGAAAGGATAAACCTTTCCATAGCAGGTCTTTAAAACCTTGAGAGGCTGGAATAAGATGATGTACATGGACAGGTCATTGACCAAGAACAATATTAGACTAAGAGTAAGTTATCTCTTAGTTTTTGTAATAAATCAGAAATAAGGTTATAGTGTCCTTAGAAAACAGTACTTAATTAGAGGTTATCCTTCAAGGCACACACAATGTCTTATCAGTGCTTCTTTTATCTTAAAGGTGGTTTTGATAGCAGCTTAGCACTGGGAACAAGCAGTCTATTCGATTAGCAGCATACATTTCCCACTCTTTCTTTCCTTACTTTGAAGATGTTCTTCCTTTTCAATTGATAATTATAATTTCAAATTGAGCATAAGCTGATTTAAAAAAAAAAATCAGTGTTAATTTTAAAGGCAATATACTGAAATGGAATTGTTTTCCTAATGTAGCCTGTCCTATTTGATAGCATGAAGTATATATAGTAGGGAGCTTATTTGCTTATTTCATTGATTATTTTATCAGGTCAGCAGTTGTTTATTTATTATGAATTCAGTCTCTTCCTTTCTCTTCCTCCATGTCCCCACTGCACACACATACTGATTTTGATTCACTGTGTCATTCAATTTTTAGTGACAACTCAGAATTAACCTTCTTATTGGCTGCTTGTCAACATTATAAATTATTTCAGAACTGTTTTCTTTCCCTGATTTTTTTCTATTAAGACTTATTAACGTATGTTAAAGTTCATATATTTATTTTCATTTCCAATTGAACACATCTCTCTTTAGCATTACCCAACTCTCTCCCTCAGTCTTCAGCACTAATAGTGATCATTGTAGGTGTCCTTTCTTGGGTGTTTTTTAATTTTAATAATGAAGCCGCTACATATTCCCATTAAATATGTTACCATGGTTGTGTTAACTGATAATAAGTATGATTTGGGCTATCCTAACTGACTTCTCCTGAAGTAGATCGGTGTTTTGGATTAATTTCCTAAATCTATTACAAAGTTGGAGTTTGCCTTTAAAAAGCTTAAATATCGTGATTAAATATGATTCAGAAATCTGCTTATTTTAATTATTTTAAAATTCATTTTCTTCAGCTTTTTAAAGCAAATACCTTGCTTTTCATGCCTTGCTTCTTCTACAGACTGTCTCTTCATCTCTTCTAAAATGTTATTTTGTTATATTTTTTCATGAATTATTAATAGCATGATTTAACTGTAAAGTTGAAAGCACACATTGTTTCTAAATTCATAATGAGGTTGTTATGCCTTTTTCCTTTTTAAAATTCTATATCTGTCTATGAGGATTTAAATCCTTTCCTTCTATCCTTAGAGAGGACTGTGATAAAAAGCATGCATAAGTTTTACTCTGATTAATCTGAGTCTGGACCACAACACATACACCTAGACAAAAGATGATATAATTTTGTTAGTAAAAAACGTGTAGGCAAAGATGGTACTTTTGTTTATATGACTGAATCCTTGGTAGTGGCCCTATCAGTTCTTTTTACTGTTGCAGCAGTTTCTCTTTCACAGTGGCAACCCATGGCTAATTCAGCTTCACATCCATGGAAGTAAACCAAAAAAAGTGAATGGACTGAATGGATTTTTGCCAGGACAAATCACTTTTTATAGCAGGAGCTTCAGAGTGATATTATAAGTCATTGACAGGATATTATTGATTTCTTATGGGATAACCTAGAAGTTTCAGGGCTAGTTATATTATTTCTGTAACTGTCATAATGTTCCTGTTGTAGTAATAGTATGGCTGTGGAAAAAGCCTGTATCTTTTAGGTATGCCCACCTCCTATGCTCCTGAACCAGTTCTTAAAACAGTTGTTACTGTTTGAGAGGAGTGCTGTATAGCTGCTATTTAACTGTTAAAGTAGCAATCATTGTCATCTGCTTCTTAGGAAGGTAGGTCAGGAGACAAGTGCAACAAAATGCAGGTAAATGCCTGGTCTTCCTTGCCTCCAGAGGATGTACTGGAGTCCAAAAAGATGCCGCGTTATTAAGAAAAGACAACACAGGGATGGTTCATTGTCAGAGCACTTATTTGTGTATATGATGCATGTGCTACACATGAATGCCTTCTTCTACACAATTAACATAATAATATGCATGATGTTTACATGGAATAACATTCCTCAGGTCCAGAGACATTTTTCTTTATCTGTTTCATATATGTTGCTTCTACCAAGCAACGTAGAGTAACAGTGCCTCATGAGTTTTATTGAATTTTCAGTGAGTAGGTGGCATTATGTAAATGAAGATTAATCTGTAAAGAAATAGCTAGTGAAGTTTGTGGATAGTAAAATCTATGTTTAATGAGTAATCCCTAAGGAAATAAAAACTTAAACAGTGTAAGTCCTAATGATACTTGTAAGTGCTTAAAATTTTAAGTAAGCAAAAGAGTTCTATTTGGTTCTACTTTCAGATGTAAAAGCTGAGCAGACTAAATGAAAACCTGTGAAATTGCTGTGGTCTTAAGGTCTGTCATAAATATCAAAATACATATTCTTAGCCTATGTGTATATATGTCTGTGCGTACTAACAAAACACAGAACTTGCAAATCCAGGATAATATGGGACTCTGAAATGTCTGTAAGTTATTTAACAGTGACCTCTTTGCTTAGTGCCTTGGGGCCACAGAGCTTGGGAAAGCTGGCTTTGAGGTTGCAACACTTTGCCTTACTTGGAGTTGAGTGATCGTGTTTTTAAAACGTGCAGTCTCTGTACAGATCTCTTTTTAGATCTGTAGACCCTAAGAAGTCCATATCAATAATAATCATTTTAAATGACCCCTACAAGTGGTCTTTCACAGCTACCCTGGGAGATTTCCAAGGTCATAGGATGGGAATTTTCAGAGCACTGTGTTTATCTATAACAATGTTAATGGGACTAATAATGTATTCAGTACATTCTCTGAGGTTAATTACTTGATAGTTGACGTACACTTAAGAACTGGAGTAGGCAGTTACTCTGGATTCACTTGAGATTGTTACAACAGAAGGGCAAAAGATCAAGAAATTCATGGGATTTTGCATTCTTTTAAATTTTTAATATTTTTTTCTTATCTTTTAAAAATACAGTCATTGTAATATATCACCATATCCAGCACAATATTAGCATAATACTTTTTTTTGCACAGGAAAATTTATGATTCTGCCCACTGAATACAGAAATATTAATGGGCTGTATCAATAGTTAGGGTAGCCCTCAGTAACTGAGCATAATAGGTTTAAATCTCTCAGATTTCTGCTATTATTTTAGCAAGCTACTTTTCTCCCCTGCCCATCAGTTTCCCAGCTATGTTCTAAACCAGTGGAAAAGATAGATAAATAAAATACCTTGGCTGGAGGATTCCTGCTAAGCTACTCTCATTCATCTAAACAGCTCGTAAACAAAGCCTCAGTTGGAGAAGTTAGAAGCTCTTCAGATAGAATGCCTGACATCCAGCCACAAGCTTGGCTGTATATAAATATGTAGTTTACAAAGGGGAAAGAAAACTGTCACTAAACTGTTATGAGAATAAATTCCTCAATGTTTGTGAAGTACTTTGAAAGACTCAGATTTCAAGGGTCTTGAAAAGAGTACATGTGTAATGTAGTATTTTAACATACAGGGATATGTAACTCAGAATTGCATATTTGGCAGAGAAGAAGAATGTTGGACTTTCACCTTATAGCTTTGTGGGCAATCATGGGTGAATAAAAATGGTTAAAATGAGACATGACTGCAGTTCCCCCAAAATAGACAAAGGCCTAGTCAAAAATCTACATTTCTATGAAAACCTATGAATTTCAATGAAAATATATTTAGTCAACATGCAGTAGACTCAAAGTCAAGTGCCGGTTTGAAATGTGTTGGAGTGAAGAACCACTCTTTTTGGGCCCCATTATTAAGGAAAATAATTCAAAGTTTGGGCTACAGAGTCTGCTAAGAAAGAATTGTATTTTCATTACATGGCATTATATGCTCCCTATAGCCTAGAAATTACGTCACTCCTTTCAGATACAAGAGGCCATTGCTTCAGTTCCTGTTCTAGGATAGTTTTCTCTGTTTTAAGTGTTTTAGTGTAACCTCCACAACCTGCAGGCTGGAAGTGACAACCTGTCTGGAGTCAGCTCCATTTTTTTCCTAGAGGTACTTTTATTTATACTTGCTAATTAAGAATACCTACGAATACTGGTTTCATTCAAAGATGTTTTTGCTATGTTTGTAATATCAATTATTCCCATTTGATCTTCCCTAGTTACACACTTGAGCCTGCAGTTTCATACTGGTTCTAGTGGCCATAACCCTGGCAAACGGCAAAGCTCTGGCTATGTACAGAACACCCGCACATTTATCTGCTTTTAAAAGGGAATAAATAATACAGGTTTCAGATGATTCCAACTCAGTGTCAGAATACATTATTCTTTCTCTAACAGTGGCGTATAATTTGAAAACACAGTCTTCTGGTGGAAAGCTGGAGTTTTTTTGTTTTGTTTTGTTTTTCAATGTTTTGGTCTGTCATTTCACCTTTGCTGTTGTAGAAATGCTTATTTTTCTGATAATCACACTAATGTTTTAATACTATTTTTAATGTCATTAAATGTTTTTCATGTTATTTATTATTTTAATGCTATTGAAATACTAGAGTTCACTTTTTTTTTTCACATACATAGCTCAATTGTTAAGTAACAGTTTGGAAGGTGTAGTGACACTGCAGCATGAAATCATTTCACATTAATTTCTGCTTTTTATTTAACTCTAGTGGTGATTAGGAGTCATATTCTCAACCTCCTTCAGATCAGCAGGTGATGGGATATCCAAAGCATGTGGAATAAAAGTTTTGGTCCTAACATCACCCATTCCCTGCCCCAGTTTGGATACTATTTGTTTTCTTTGTCTTTTAAATTATTTTGTGCTATCGATATTCCTCTCTGGCCAGCAACAGGGAGGCTACACCTGGAATACTCCATCCTGCTCTGAGATACACTGTACAGAAGAGATATGGAATTAATAGAGAGAGTCCAGTCAAAGGCCACTAAGATGATGAAGGGACTGAAGCACTTCTCCAGTGAGGAAAGGCTGAGAGAGCTGGGATTGTTCAGCCTGGAGAACAGAAGGCTCAGGGAAGTCTCATCAATGTGCATAGATACCTGCGGGGAGGGTGCAAAGGAGGCAGATCCAGGCTCTTTTCAGTGGTGCCCAGTGACAGGACCAGCGCCAACGGGCGCAGACTGAAACACAGGAGGTTCCCTCGGAACAGCAAAAAGTGTCTGGAGGTTTGGTTTTTTTTTTACTTTGAGGGTGACAGCACTGGCACAGAGGGTGTTCAAAAGATATCTTGACACAGTCCTGGGCAACTAGCTGCACATATTCCTGCTTGAGTGGGGGGTGGGGTTGGGTCAGATGATGTCCAGACGTCCCTTCCAACCTCAGTCGTTCTTTTGTTCTGTGATACACAGAAACAGCTCACTCAAAATTATTTGCTTTGGAGAATAAGTAAGTTAAAAAAAAAAAGAAAAAGAAACAGCAATTGTGCAAGCAGCTCACAAAGGGAAACAGAACTGCTGACAGCAATACAGAATATTTTCTCATACAAATCCTAACACCCAAACTGAAAAGTTTCCAAATCAGTAACTACAGGATAGGCAAGAAAGGACTTGCTTTACTTTTGCACTTCAATTTGAATCTCTTTTGCTTTTATTTTTTTTACTGTGCTTTCCATACATTCACATACCTGCATAACTGTCGGATCCTTCGTATGGCCACTGCTTCAAGAAAGCTGCAAAAGAAACGATACTTTTATCTGAGTTCCTGGATGCAAGTCGTCCAGAATTCATTTACGTCCTCAGCTACAAATCCTTTATAATTTGAAGTCCCTACTACTTTTATATTGCATTAATCAGAAGAGGTAGCCAGGTATTAGACTAACTAGCATAACTTACTCAGGAAGCAAAAGCAGGCACAATCATTATATACAGACTGCAGACAGGCTGTGCCTGGGTGTCAAAGACACAGAAAAAGCCTGAAAATTGCTGAATGGCTGAAATAATACAATTGCAAAAGAACCTCAGTTACCATTAGATCCCAACTAATAGTTTATGGATGCTCAAGACACAAGGTACAGTGTTGGGCTGTGCTGTGGCATTTATCTGTAGAACTGGAAGACAGGGGTTTTGTTGTATTATTGGTATTACTAGAGAAGCTCTGTTCAGAGCAAAATGTCCTTAACTTCTTTATAGGGCTCTTTCTATTTGTATGTTTTACCAATTCCATGGAGAAACAAACTTCCACCTGTGTTAGCAAGAGACTGTTGTCATCTAAATCATTATTTAAAACTTCACATTGTTACCAAATGCCAATCACTCTTTGATTGCTATACATGTTATATATTTCATGATCATAGAACACAAGCTTCCTGCTAAGTATGAAAAGAGACAGCCACATAAAGCTCTCATCTTCCTTCTGCTTGCTAACCAATAATCTTTGTTCCAGCTATACTGAAAATATGTATTTAACTGCAAAATGGCAGAAGACTCCATCAAGTTATTGACTATTTATTTGTCACAGTTTATAGCTTAAAGCAATTTGCTAATAATAAATTTGCTTTTTTCATTAAAAAAGTTAAATTTTAAACTCCAGACTTCTATAAGGCTTTAGAGCACTAACGAATGAAAGAGAATAGAATTAGGAAAGCAAATAGTCTTTTAATAAATGTATTAGCTTGACTTTGTTTTGGTTTGTACCCTTCTGTGCAACTGCGAACAAATTATTTGATCTTGTATTCTCTGTAGCACAGGGATAATGTTTCACTCTTTTTTTTTTTTTTTTTCTGGTGTCTTGTCCATGTGTTTTACAAACTCATTGAGCCACCAGTTATGATTTTTTCCATGTAAGTGCAACAAGAAGTGGAAAATAAAAAGGACTGATTTTTTTCTGGTATAGGTGGGTCCTACATTAATATTGAAAAGCAAAGGTAAATTCCTTACTATGAAGAATTTGCTATATATATATGAAGCATTGAGTCAACCAGGAAAAAGTTCTGCATACAACCTTTTGAGAAGAATTTTAAAGAACCCCTCATCCTTCTTAGATTTCCGCTTGAAATGGTGCCTTGAGACTTAACAGTATTTTTCACAAAGATCACTTTATTTTACTGAGTTTTGTGTACAGCTGAAATAAACAATTCCACTTTTGTTTTATAAAGAGCAATTTCATTTATGTAACACCTGATGTTCAAACATCTGTGTTTGTGAACCAGAATTGTCAAAGATACTGGCTTAGTTTTGGAACCAAGTTTATTGGTTGACTTTGAGTGTCCAAGTTTTTTATGTGAAACATCACATTGGGTTATACTCAAACCAATTACAAAGTTTCTGATTGATGTGAGGTTTGGATTTGCTTGGGTTTTTTTAAGTAGGAATATGTTTTTGCATAAATACTGTAGCCAAATTAAATTTCTCTAATACTCAAGTGTTTTACTAGAAAAAAAAAGATAAAATACTTGTCTTAACTGATGCCTAGGCAGAACTGTAGGAGGGGTGAATGTGAGGTTAGGGAAAAAAGCAGGTAGCTATGATTTGGTACAAGACCTTTGCATTTCCATTCATTTTTGTTTAATGATAGCTCTTGTACACATTCTTTCTCTGCATTGTCTTTTATTTGCTTTGTCTGTTTAACTGAATGAATTAATTCTTCAGAATTTAATGAGGAGTTGCTACTTAAATGACAGGTTAGATGGGTTTGTAACATTCTATAAGGCTGATACGTGCCCAGGCCTGGCAAAATGAGGAGAGGGACCTTTATAATTGTGCCTCTGCCACAACTTAAATAGAGGGTTAGGAGTTTACCAAGTCTCTTCAGCAACCAGGCCGTACTCATCAACTGTTAATTACTTGGAATTGGAACTAATTGTATTTATGCTTTGTGCTGCAAACCAATTTTTGGTAAAGGAAGGAGGAAGCTTTGAAAATTTATAGAATGTGGCAATTTAAATTCTTGAGGAATCGTATTTCCTTGATCACAGCAGAAAAGAAAAATCAAACTGCCAGTAATTTAAATATGATAATTTTTGTAATAACTTGACAGCAGATGTGAACAAAGGAGACATGAAATAGATAAAGACGGGAAAATTGAGAGCAGAGAAGCTAGTGTATGCAGAGCCGTATAATATCTGTTGAAGCAACGTGACTTTGCTTGGTTTCTATAAATTCTCTGCAGCTAAATGAATGTAAGTCAGGTTTTTTTTGGCAGGCAGTATTTTCTTTGACTTGGCTCATAAATGAACACAGGACCAAAGAAGGATTTTTTTCTTCCACGTAGCAAGATCATTTAATCAGTTTCTCCTTAGACTGAACGCACACCTTCCTACAAACATGTGCTACAAACACAGGTTAGAGAGAGAAGGGCACAATAAAGAAGGTGCCGTGGGCACTGGCAACACTAAGCGTGCTAAATTGTGGATTCTCTGTATCCTACTTAAGGTACCTGGTATGGAATAGGAGTGTTGTACCATGAGCTATAACCGAGATACATCTGCAAGTGGATGTGTGTCTGCATATGCTTGCACTGTACAGTTCAGTTCATAAAAAACCCAGTGTGCTTTAATGAAGGCCATTTTTAAATCCTGTTACACCAGCAAAAAGAAGCAGGGGGAGTTGACAGGTTTTGATTGTTACACTTGTTAAGCTTTATCGCCTTTTTGCAGTAAAGTGGAAGGGGAGAGCTACAGTTATAACTGTACTTGTTTATTAAAACATTTATCATAAACAAATCACTGCTTCTGTCCTTAGGTCCTGGTTTAAATTCTGAACTCATGTTTTACAAGCAGCAAGTTCTCACTTTAAAATGGTCTGTGATAAAGGCTTGGTATATTTTCTTCTCTCTCAAAAAGCAGATGTTCGTATTTGAACAAGGTATCACATGAGCTACACCGACAAAGCATATTATGTTCGTGTCTGGGAGGAAGAGAGGGGATGGGAAAAGCTCTGTCCCCAAATCTTTTGCAGAGCGTTTATGCATGTTAGGTATGCTTACCAGTTTCCTCCTGCTCTTCCATTGCCCGCACTTCCCAGGCACGCCCCTCTCATCTCCAAGGCCTGAAAAGTCTGCTTTTACTGCTGCTGTCAATAACTGTCTCTAGCAGCCAAGTGGCACATCTGGATGCCTGTGGAGAGGAGTTTAGGCAAGGAACAACCAGTACAGCCTCTTGGCCCACTGTCTAGTCAGCAGAAAAGGCAACAGAGAAAACACAACAAAAGTGGCATGTCATGCCCTTTTCATAACTGACATTTTATTCATAAAGGATATATGGCTATCCTGCTCTCTGCACGGCTACTGATATAGGCCTTTACTGGCAGAAGTTTTCCAGGAATCATATGCATGCTTCCAGATAATCATTTGAACATGTTAATTGTGATTGCTCATTTTAATATGCCATATGCTTAGTATCTTAATGTTGCATCCTTTGAATACCTCCCATTTTAATCCAAAATATCTCGTTTGCCCCATTGTCTGCTAAACCCCTTTGCAGAATTTCTCCAGATCCGTGACAAGCCAAGCCATTAAACAAATACCAGTGGTGTGAAAGCTAGCTCATAGGCATAAGCCATCTGGGAAGTTCTTCAGGAGCACTGCTGTAGGTGTGCCTCATACTTCATTTACAGAGAAGGACGTGTCTCACTGGAGATTTGGTTTCAACATGTTTCTGATGACAGTTAACATCGGAACAAGCTGTAGACTTACCAGATGACTTAACCTCCACTGAAAAACAGATTCAGAGTAAATTATTTGAACTGTATGCGCTTTGTGTCTTGGGCATCTGCCTCGGCCCTGGTCAGTTGAAACTTTTATGGATGCCAGTAGGCCTATTGTTAAAAACAGATCATTCTGCAGATTACTTCCTCACCTGCTACATCTTCTTATTCCTTTTATATGCTCATGTATAATAGTGCCATGTTTAAAGTAGAAAAAGAGGGGTTTTACTATTTAGGGTGTGCTTATTTTGAATGTTTGAGTATTAATATCCATACTTGGGTTATTTCAGGACCATCCAGACCAGAGATTTCCAGGCGACTGACTTTTCTCTATTTTTGCTTTATAATTTCTAATCTTATTTATATAATCATTCTGGAAGACACTAACATGCTTTCTTGCAAACCCTAAGCCTACACAACACTTGTATATTTTATCTATTTTATATTGCCTTACCTTTCATTGTAGATGCATATACAACCTGCACAGCTATCCTGTATTTGCATTGTGTTCACAACCATAATAGATGTTTGGACACAAACTGTAACACATTGTAATGAATCAGCCTTGACCATCACATTTTTTATCAAATGTAAATTTTGCAAATATTTAAATATAATTCCAAATACCTGTGATGTGCTGGAACATTCCCATTTAGATGCCAGATATATAAGTGCAAAACTATGCCAGATTTCAGCAATAAAATCCGAAATTCTCCCAACACAGCTATGTGATACTTGGTCTGTTAAATATGGGTATGACAGAGGCCAAGCACCATCTCATCATTAATAAACAAACCATTACTCATGCTGTTAACATGGGCTCTCAGGTTTCAACTCAGAAATTTTAGATTTGAAATTACTCTTTCATTTTATATTTGAAAACTCACAAAGGAGGAAAGGCTTGAAGTTGAATCCAGACCTGCAATTTGCCTGTCGGATTGTCTCTCAGGTTCACGTTACGGAATTGCAGATTCTTTTGACTTAAAAGTTTAACGGCTCAGGATGTTTAATTTGCTATCAGCAGGACTAACAGTGAATAGGCTCATCCCATATGGCTGCAGTCAGAAAAAGAAGAGCATCGGAATTCAAACAGTTATCCAGATTAAATTCTTTTTACTTTTTATCTGAGTCAACTTCCAGATTTTCCATCAAAATGCAAGCTTCATTGCGCTTTCTCAATGTTAGAGCTGAACAGCTTTATCACAGCCAACCTCATTAATTCAGCAGGAGCAACTTCCCCCAAAGCATGACATTTCTATGGAAACCCAGAGAAAGTTCCTCCTTCTGGCTTAGAAGTGGTTTTTAATTGAATGAACTGGAGATTCCTACGGCATAGTAACAGTAAGAATAAATGTAACATTACAAAGACATAAACTACATGAAGAGTGACTGAGCTTGTTCCAAACCGTAAATCTAACATTACTGTGTGAAGCTGAAAGGGCTTTCCTGTTGCCGTGTCTTAAAAGATTGAAAGCAAACACTAAGGACTTTGTGTGTTTCCTGATTTTCTATAGTGCTATGAAAATCATGTCTTTAGCAAATGAGTAACAGTAATTACCAGCCTTCTGTAATAAATCAACATTTAATTACCAGTTTGACAGGTCATCTAAATTTAAAAAGAAGTTGGCAAATACAGAACAAGAAGGTTTATCAAGCTGCCTTTATTTTCTGTGTTGTTTAACCCAATCATGAGCCAAGTAGCATGCAAAGTTATTATGTACAGCTATCTAAATTATTTTGCACTGAATGACTTAAAAAGCAACATATAGACAAATTGTTTTGGAAGAAGTATCACTTGAAGTTTTTGACTTCTGCCAGCATTCTTGCCCATAAGTGACAAGAAACAATCTGTAATAAAATTTCATTTCTATTTAACATGCTTTGGGATCTCACATGTGGCTGTACTGTGTTTTTCTCAAACTAAAACAACATTAGTTACACCACCAAATTTTCAGCAAAGTTTTGTTTGAAAATCTATTTCCAGATGGTCTCTGTGATATGAAGGCAAGACATGCATGAAAAAACTGATTTACTGTGGTAAATGCTTATTTACTGAGTATTTATTTATTTATTTACTGAGGATTTTTAGGACAATTGCAAAGCTGTTGTTATTTTATAACGTATTTTATTGTTGAAGTTGCTATGTGTCAGTGATGAACAAGTGGAATGGGCAGATAACTTTAAGTAAAAATAAATAGGTAGGGTTTTGAGTGTGTAATATCCTCTGTGAATATCAATTTAAGCAACAAAATCATATTTGGGTTTTCAGTAGTTCAAAAGATAAATTTATGTAACATTGTCTCTTCAAAGGGGATATTTTAGTGAATTAAAAAAAAAAAAAACTCCACAGTAAGCCCTCCATAGAATAAATTTCATACTCAAATTACTTGGCTTTTTATTTACTAATTTTTGTAGCAACTTTCATGTGGTAGTTCTATTAAAAGTAATCTCATTTTAGATCACA
The DNA here is from genome assembly GCF_964237585.1 of Gallinula chloropus. Classification (NCBI taxonomy): domain Eukaryota; kingdom Metazoa; phylum Chordata; class Aves; order Gruiformes; family Rallidae; genus Gallinula; species Gallinula chloropus. Next base: position 205,030 of record NW_028168491.1, on the reverse strand, counting down.
ATTTAAGTTTTGGGTTTTTTTTCCCTCATTTGTTACACTATCATACAGTTTTTTAACAGTTACACCACTTCAACAACAAAGGTGTTTCTTGCCATGCTAGCATTTCAAGAATGACAGCAAAGCAAATAGCTGTAGTCACTTTTTTGTAAGGTGTATATGAAAAAGCTTTTTGTCCTTGCTATTGTTTTCAGGGAGAGGAGGGGTTTGTCAACAGATCACAAATAGCTAAATGAAATTATTGATGCTCTGAATGAGACTAGACTTTCTAAGATGAATTGGTGCCAAAAGTCCCTCACCAGTCTTGAGGCTACCAGTATGGGTATACTTGTCAGCAGCAGCATGTATTCCTGTTACAGTCAAAAAGTTGTGCTCAGCTGTATTTAACTGACAATGTCACGAGGCCTTTAACAACAGTGAACTGGATGATTTATTACAATTCAGCTTATGAGTTGCAGAGTTCAATGATTTATCTTCATAAAATGTTAGTGACAGCCTCTACTATGCATCAGAATGTTGTTAACCCAAGTAAAGTATGATGCAAAGATAATATGTTTTCATGATTTATTGACTGTGGGTCCTATAATTACTAATTATGCATATGACAGACCACCTAATGCATAAAACACAACAGAAAATCTGCAATGAAAAATTATTATAGCACTCTAGTTCAAGTTCGTATCATAAAGAAATTTTACAGTGAGGACTGAGACGAAATTTTCTGACGCTAAAGAATCTATATTTGTATGAACAATTTTTAATAGAAGCTGCAGAAAAGAAGAAAAAAAAATCTCCCAGGTTTAAACCTCTCTTTTTTCCATTGTGGTCTCACTTGTGATCTAAAAAAACTGGTGATATTACTGAAAGGTGAACGGACAGAAAAAAAAATCAGAAAAAAATTTCTCAATTATTGATAATTCCTGAAGTGGCACCTTATTCTTAAGTACTGGTTGATGATTTCTGAGAAATATTTAGACTAAGCTGTAAATTTCCTATCCCACCCAATTTAACAAAATTTCCATCATCTCCCTTTGTTTTTTCCTGGTATAACATATTTGTTTTCTTGCCTGCTGGATCAAAGAAAAAAAATAAAATGCAAAGATACCTGTGAAGTAAAAAGCAATAATCAAGTGGCTATTACAACAGTGTTGTCAGTGAAGAGCTTAAAAATCTTCTGAAATATGCATTAGTGTTCCACCTCACTGTAATAAACTGCCAAACTATTAGAATCTATCATTATTCACCTTAACAAAATATCCTAAGGGAACAGAACAGAAAACAAACTTCTATCTATGAACAACTTTCACACTTGAATTTGAATCTTCAGCTTGAGTGTCTCCTGTGAAAATATAAAATTACCAAGACCTACTGTACTAACTGCTGGTCCTTCTACTAACACCTTGGATCAGTGCAGACCCAAGAGCAGAGCTGCACTGCGAGGCAGAAAATGGCTCTAACAGTGGATGTGGCATAATTACTGCCTTCAGATGGTGATTCCAGTTTCTCATAAAGTCAAGGTTCACTTATTGCCTCCAAGAGTAAGTTACCTCTCGAGACCTTGCAGACCTGAATGAACCACATTGTTCCCTTTTATATATAGGTAGATATGTATATATGTATCTATCTGTCTGCCTGCCTGCCTACCTACATGCAACTTCCATACCTGGTGACCAGCCAAGGCCAACCCAATACAAAAATACATCTTTGTAAGTGTATATTTAAATCCAAAGCAGAAAGTTCTCTTCAATGCCATAAGTATTTACGCTTTATGCTTCTGTATAGAAATCTTTCCTCAAAATAGCTGATATGTATACTTTTTTTGTAGCGTAGGAGGTGATGCTAGTATGCTGCTTTTGGTTTTGACGTGGGTTATGTTGAAGTGACCATTAGAAATTAGGGATTAAAGACCTTAGGTCTGAGTTGCAGTGACCACAAGGGGATAAAATAGGCATTTAATAGATAAGAAAAATGAAATTTTATATACCATATAGAGAATGAAGTATTCATAATTTTCCCAGATATGCCTTTGTTGTTTTAAAATGTTATATTCCCATCATGCATTTTTCCATTAAACAAGGTTTTAAGGGGATTGTACTGTGAATATAATTTATACGGGGTTATAAAAATACAGTTCTTCTACTCGTGCATAGGGAGAAGCAAATGGTGAAAAAAGGTCAAATTGCAAAGCAAAAGAATGGACATTTTGGTTAAACAAATTTACTTCAAGCCCAGGAGGTATTAATTTAATGCAGCTTGATTCCCTCACTGTCAGAACAGATTCGGTATTTATGAGTACATATAAATTGAGCTGGGAGCAAATTCTTCGATACTTAAATCTAGTAGCAGTTGTAACTGGGAAAAGGTACTGCCTCTCCATTACAATGACTTTGATTATCAGACTGGTATGAAAGATACTCTCCCTGAAAATTTAGGGGTTTCCTATAAGCTGGCCTAAATTCTCAGCTGGTACAGACACCCATAGGTTCAGGATTTCAGCAGAGGATTTACTTTGATTACCGTCTTAATTACCTCTCCAGTGGCATTAAACCCAGTGGAACTCCCCGTAGCTTAAGGATAAAGATATATTTGCGTGGATCTTTAATAAATTAACTTTCTTTTTGAGGCACGTGGTTCTAAAGTTGTGCTGATAACATCACAATTTCAGACCCCTCAACCCCTCCGTTACTAACGAGCAGGTAGAATTATGATGCACAGGCAAGGTACGTGTCACCGTTTTGGCTTTCTCCCGTGCCAGCTTTCCCAGTGTCCTCCCAGTCGTACCGGCAGGGCTCTGCTACTCCTGGCTCCTCTCCGCTATGGCTGGTGGATTCACTCTGGATTTTGAAGGTAGCACTTCTAGCATCCAGCACGGCAGCAGCACTTGGCTCTGACCTCACTGGCTATGCTGAATTCAAATACTGCGTGGCTGTATTTGAAAAAAACTGCCTTTCCTCTCTCATCAGGTTTAGGCTGGTCATCCCCAGGAGTCTGGGGATACTTTACTGACATGCAGGGTTCATCTTACACTCTGGTAAGGAGCAGCAAAATAAGGCAACATATTTTTGAAGAACAGATAGTTTGATACCTTTTCAAAGGTGCAAGGGTTAGTTATTTAAACTACACATTCCTCTTTAACAACCCCTAGTGAAAGGTGCAGATGAGAGGAAATACTGCCATATTGAACTGGCAGGAAAATACAGGGGCTGCAGACATTTTCAAGTTTCTTCACTTCTTAGAGCAACTTTTGTACTGAAAGGCTGCTTTCATAAGATACTTCTTCCTAAATGAACGCGTGAAATAAGCTTTTAAAACCTAGCACAGAGTTTGTGGACAGAATCAGAGTACATGCTTTCTGCTGAATTTCTTCTTGAGGTATAACTTGCATTGTTCAAAAGGAGTCTGTGAAAGGCAATATTCAGTAAAATGCAGAGCAGTCCTGCAATGATAGATTTTTAATCATGTTTTTATGGTTTTCTTAGAAATTTACTGTCCAAATATTTTTAGTGTGGTTCCCTTTGAGAGAGAATATATTTTGTTACATTTATATGTATACCTGCTACTGTGCTCTTAACAAAGAAAAAAAAAGTATATACAAAAATATTTTAGTTAATACAGTGGATCATTTGAACTGATCACTAGATTAAGACTTTACTCTGATTCACTAAGAACTTTTGTTTGTTGGGGTTTTTTTGGTTGGTTTTCTGATTTTTAAAAACAAACACTTAATACAAATGAAAAATTACATCTGTGCCAGCAAATACATACTAATTCTGGGGTTAATATATTGGTTTTAGGACAGGGAGATGCTACTTGAACTTCTACTTTGCAGCAGGTCTAATACCCCACTGAGTGCTATGGCAAGGTGGTGTTTACACTTTTTCTCTTAAGTTTTCCCTTTTTTCCTTTCACTGGCAGAGAAGCAGCTGTTTTTCTTTTCAAAACAAGATTGCTTTCAACATTTTACACCTGGCTATATCTGCTGTAGCAAGCAGTGCAGCACAATACGAGTGGATCTGCAGAGCAGGACAATTCATGCCGAGCTGTGAAAGTCCATGCAATGTCATCTGCACACTTGAGACTGGAGCTTGTCAGCTTGGACTTTGTTTTGAGCTGAAGAAAATACAGTCCTCACATTTTGAGACTGATACTAATACAAAGCAAGGCCCACTATCTGGGACAACTGCGAGATTTGCTTTATACATACACTCCAGCAACAAAGGAAAAACCAAATGCAATTTACCTGTAAACCTCTACCTCCACCTCTACAGGTGTCTGTTTCATGCCTGAAACTGCCTTCTGCTGTGTGGATCCTCATTGCTTTTGTTCACCTCAACAGAACTGTTTGAAACCAAGGTTAAGTCCAGTCTTAAGGCGTCACTAATAAGAGTCGCAACCACAGCATGCACAGTCATTCAAAGAAAATCAGTCTTCAGATATAGCACTGTGTGGTTCTGGCAGTGGAGTATTCCAAGCTTAAAGAATAGATCATTTAATGTAGTTTGAGTTCAATGAAAAATAATAATGAAGAAAGAATAATTCATTGGTCATTGTTATTTGCTAGATTATGTCCACATCCGGTATTTTTTTCTGCTGGGGAGCATTGGACATGGTTTTTACACAGTTCATACCTTGTGACAGAGGTTCAGCTAAATCCTTGTAAAAGTGGTGCATCATGTTTATCCAGAATGAATGTGAAAAAAATATAGAGTAAATATTCTAAATAACTGTTGTCATACGGAAGGGCTCCAAATTCAGAAAGGTCTTCCTAGAAGACCCTAAATATGTCTAATATGGATAAATGTGAGAGAATAATAGTCACATAGAAGAAGTACCTTAAAGTTTCATAAGATGGAAAGGAAAATTTAGTTAGCTCACTGAAAATATTGAGATGCTGAGCATGTAACAATAACAACAATATTAATATTAATAATTCTTTAGTGCAAAATGGTATCTGGCAGGTAACTATATGAAGTTAACTTAAAGTTTTATGACTATAATACTGTTTCTAAGATGTTTTAGTTCTTATCATTTACAAGAAAAATAAGAAAAGATAAATATAAATCCTTTCCTGAAAAATATCTGGAGGTTTATTGTATGAAATGTGTATGCTGGACAAGGAGTAGTTGAATTATTAGTTTCAGTAATGATTATTATTTGAAACCTAATTATTATTTGAAACCTAAGAAATAGATCAGATTTTGTGTTTGTGGTTTTAAGTAAAGAAAGTTAAGTTAATTGTGTTCTGTGTACTCTTAAGGATGTAGATCACTGTTCAAGTCTATACAATGATGGCTGATTATCTGTATATGGCCCATGGTGCTTTATAGTAATTACACTGTTGTCAGTTAAAAAAAAAAACCCAAACAGATAAAGCTAGATGCTGATCTAGAAAGAGTTTTGAGGAAGTTAGTAACAGTTACCACAAGTAATTGATGGCAGCCATAGTGTATTTTTTATTAAAGATTAATCCTGGAGCCATTCATTGAGATGATTACCACTGAGCAGCTACAAAATCTGTGCAATTCCAGGACACCAGATTGTATTCCTAAAGCCAACATTTAATGACATGGACTAGAACAGAGAAAGATAGTAGTGGAAAAAAGTGTATTTGTTCATTAACAACAGAATCCTGTCTGCAACCTGAGGCACATATAGATATTCCAACTTCCAGGTGTGCATACTTTTCTATCTAAGGCATAATAACACTTTTTTTTTCCCCTGAGAACGTGAGAAGAGTGAGAGGAGATGAAAAAGGTTGTGCTTGAAAAGCTAAAACTGTTTCAGCAGTTGCATTAGATTCTACAAGTGTCTAAGCTTAAAATTTGCAAAACATTGTTTTTTTTCTGTTATTCAAGTACACTCTTTCATCTGAGTTTTATTAGTTTTTCGCTGACAGACAGAACCAAAAAATCATTATGAGTCTGACCGTTATTTGCCAGGTTTATGGTCCATTTCATTGAAATCACCAGTACTCAAGCCTCTTATAAGAATAGGTTTGAATGCTACAGAGTCTGCAGCATTGCAGTTGTATGAAATTGCTGCATTTTCAGTGCACTGCACAACAGTGTTAACAATGCAAATAGGAAAATTACCTATTTTGTTTGGTTGGTTTGTTTGTTTTTAAATGCATCCTATGTATACAAGGCTGGAGATGTACTGAAAGCTAAATGTTCATCTTTTTCTTCTGGCATTAACATGCAGACAAAGTGTAATATAAATAAAATATCGTCAACAGGCAAAATTGTGGCATGCTTCTCACCTTAATCAAGAACCTTGAGCTGAAACACGAGGATGGTATTTGTCATAACTGTTTTGTTTTTGCTGGAGAACAGTGTTTTCCCATCATTAAGATCCCTTCAAGGACTGCATTTGCCAGTGTCTCAGCTTACTGATCATCCGGATAGCTTAAAAATTAATAAAACTAAACATGAAAAGGGCTATTCTGAATCATAAATCCTAAACTGGACTATATAGTTAGATAACTTATTCCATAAAATATCTAACCTATTATAGGAACAACTGTCATTTTGTTTTCACAGTCTAAAAAATATGATTAGCACAGAAAAGCACAGCTCTTTTAATGACATCCCGATGGGTGGGTTTTTTTCTGATTGAATATTCATTTCATATATTGTTGCTGAATGTTTCAAACAACACATTGTTGTCTTGTTTCCTTATAGTCTGGTTTTAGTGCAAAATTGTACTGATTTAGTGAGGGATTAGGCACGAATAGCAACTACACCACCATCCTCAGACAAAAGATGGTGCTGGCTGGCTGAATTGAAACCTCTCCCTCTGCCTTCAGCTTCTGACAGGATGGGTCTTGCCACTGACAGAGAAACTTTGACTGGACTTGTGGATTCCTGGATTACAAGGAATCTATAGAGTCATTGCTGAATACCCAGGAAAAGTATCCTTGTTTACAGCACTTCTGTGAGGGCTGCTCATGTGCCTGCTCCCTGTTTTGCTCCGAAGTCTCCCCATCTGGAGTACTGAGGGTTTAATCTCCTAATAAGAGTTTACAAGAAATTACAGTATATTAACTATTACAGTAGGAACTAAAGGTCAGTATGCAGCCACATTGTTTGAGTGCTTCATGGAGTGCTAATGATACTATTATTTCCCTGCTATAAACATTTTAACCGAATTCTGAGTTACAGTAATATTTCAAAATTACTACGAGGTTCTGCTCTGATGCAGCTGTTGACTTCAGAATAATTCTGGCCACATACATCAGCAGGCTGTATAATCTGGCACTCATTCATAGCCACTGCATGGGTCAGGACCTTCTGTAGGAAGATTGGATCACATAAAATTAACTGTAGAAGAATCTGAGATTTTTGCTACCATTGTTTTCTCTGAAGCATAACTCAAACAGATGTTGTCTTTTGAGTTCTCCATTATGTATCAAACTCTTGCAGTTTTTTGGTATTCGTTAATCTAATCCGTCTTCCATGTCTGTAATAAGCAAAACATCTGCTGCTTCTTGTTCAATCAAAGCACCTACCTCAAGAGTCCTACTTTTAAAATAATGTCATTTAAATAGAAATCCTAGATAGAAAGAATAAATTTCATTAACATATTTAATTTGCATATGAAACCAGCTTTTCCAGAACTCAGCGGGGAATTAGTGGTGGCAGCAGTATGTGCATCTTCTCTTTCCTCAATTTGTATACCAGAAAGTTACAATAAGAAAAAAAGAATGCAAATAAATATATGTATCAGTTCTGATGAGAGAGATTAAACTGCAATGAGAAATCACCACTGTGCATTTGGGATATTTTCTGTTCTAAACTTTAAAGCTGAAAATACTTTTAATAGAAAGAGCCATGTTCTAGCCTTAGTATTAAATCTTGGTTTACAGACAGATACCCTTTAAGCTTGACTTTTTTTTTAAGTACAAGTAGAAATAATTCCTCACTATATATCAGGCATATAATAAAATATTCCAATAAAAATAGGTCATGCAGCTGTACAAATTTATCTCCTATAGGAGAATATACCATCTATCTCAATAACAAATTTAAGTCCTTGGAACTAAGCATTATCACATTAAGAAAGAAGTATCAACACTAATGCCTCTAAAACAAAGTGTAAATAAAAAGCAGATAAAAACACAGGCAGAGGTAAAAGGTGCTTTTAGTTACACCACTGGGGAGCAAAATTCTGTAAAGATGATAGTGAGTGCTTGCAGAGTTATAGAGAGGGATTCTCATTATCACTGAGAAAAATCACAGGAAAATGTGGCAGTAAAAAGTTTTCTTAAAAAAAACGTAAAATTGCACTTGAATATTTGTGGAAAGTTTCATCCAGAATAGTTAGAAATGTTACTGTCATACTGTAAAGCTCCATAAGGTTGGCTAATTTGCGAGGCTAAGACAGCCTTAACTCATAATCATCTTGGAGTCAATACAGGGAAGAGTTCATAAAGCAGAAACAGGGTGACTTTCAGGGCCTGACAAAAACAATGCCACATTGTAAGGGCAAATATACAGCAAAATACCAGTCATCCAATTATGCTTCTTTCAAGCAGGTTACAGACAGCAACATGTACCCTTAGTGTATTTTGCTAAATGCTCTGCCCACAGAGAGTGTATGGAATTCGGTTTTGTTGACAACCTGCAGTTCTTCTCATGCTCTTATTTCTATTCCATCTGCTCAGCAGATCCACCTGCTCCACTGCTGCACCTTTCTGCTAGCCTTGAGTCATTGCAATGTTCAGTTTTTTAGTGTGCTGTAAGTGAGCTTGGGGTGTTTTTCCTTCACTGCACGCTGGGAGAGTTAGCATACTCTGCACCATTTTCACTTGTTAATTCAGCAGGTAACATCACTGTGTTTTAAGAAAAAATGTTTTCAGACTTTTAAGATGTACAGAAATCCATGTTGAGTTCAACAAATAGTGTGCACATGTGTATGTGTGTGTCCTAAAAAAAACCCCAACACATGGAGGGACTCCACAAATTGGTTGTGATTGAAACAATGGAGCTGGTTTTGTTTGTTTCCTCCTCTTCAGTATTTACCCTATTTGTTCAGGGAGAAGCTGAGCTAATTGTGGGTGTGGGGTGGGGGGTGTGTGGTTGTTGGGGTTTTTTTTTTACATCTCATGGTCCCTAAAAGATGAACCCAAACTCTCCAATAAAGATTATTCAAGCAGTCAGGCACATAGTAGTAAATAACTACATAACCCTGATGTCTGAGATTGCCTCTTTAGCCTGCGTACATGGTTCCAGTCCCTGTTCTAGTGTTATTTAGCATGCCATACAAGGAAAGCACAGGTATTTTTGCAAAACTGATTCAGTATGTACAGAGCAGACTAAGATATGCAGTCAAAAATAGAAACTGATATAACTAAAGTATTTTACATCTCCTGCAATAGCCAGCTTAAAACACATTTGTCATTAATACCATCAGTTCATTCCTTTAAGAAAGGCTATCTTCCAGAGGTGAGGAGGGAAAACTAAAGCGTACTGTAAGAAATACAGTGAAATTCCAATTTCATGGCATCAATCTTTAGCTCTACCAGTTGCTGCAGTGTTTTGCTGCACCCAGCTGCTCCCAATCCCCCTCAACAGGAGAAGGGGAGAAAACACGGCTGAGAATCAGCTCCTGGCGCAGGACAGGGAGGCCACGTAACAATTACAACTGTTCTGCAAGCAAAACAGACTTAATTAAAACGAATTTCTGTAGTAAAAAAACAATCACGAAAACACCACTTTTCCTACTCCCAACCTCAATTTCACTTCCTGACTTCCAGCCCCCCTGGCGTCCGTTCCCGAGCAGCACAGGAGGACACGGGGCACGCTCGGGAAGCACCCGCTCCCCTCTGCCGCTCCTGCCCCCTCAGGCCGTTGGCCTGCGGCCCCAGCGCGGGCTCTCCACAGGCAGCAGCTCCCCCGATGACCCCCCCCCCACCTCGAAACACCGTCGGGGTGTCCGCAAGGGACTCTCTGCTTAGAGAGAGCGGCCAAAGTCCTCTTCCTCAAGCTCCCACGACTGCTTCTCACACCCCCTCACCTCCAGGCAGCAGCCTGCCCTTCTTCAAAGGCGCCGTCCCCGCGGTGCCCACCTGCGGCCGAGGGGCTCAACTGTGCCCCGTGATGGGGCCGCTGTAACCGGTTGGAACTGGTGGTGTCCGGCCCGGAGCAGTCTTGGGCTCTCCTCACAGGAACCGCAGCACAGACCCCTCTGGCAGTATCTGGGCACTTAAAACGGGTAACATTTTCTGCATATGTTTATATCTAATCAAGAACCTTTTGTTTAGTTGTTGAACCATCATATTAAAAAAATCAAAGCACAAGCAGCAATGGCCTGGAAAGTTACTACTGTGAAAGATTGAGGAGAAATTTGCCATCTAAATTGATGCCACTGCAAATTGAGGCCAGGAGGAAGAGAAAAGCAGTGATGTTTTGATGCTTGCGGGAGGTGGACGCATTCAGAGAGATCAGGTGAGGTGTGACACTCTGGGTGCAGTTTCTGGAGGTGCAAAAGCTTTTCTATTACCTCTTTTGATGCAATGCAAACAGTCTTCAAGGTAGGCTGACGCTTTATTGCTTGATGGCCTGTTGCTTCTTGTTTTCTGAAATATCCCCCTTTTCAGAGAGCACTTTAGCCTCTGACTCACTGACAAACGGCCCGTGCCACCAATTTTGTCCCTTGTGTTTTAATAGCCAAGTTTTAACTTTGTCCAGATGTCTCTCATCATTGTTAGTGAGTGACCCTATATAACCCAGGTCACCGAGTAACCCCATAAAAACTGTCAGAGAGATGGAAGATTGGGGGTTTATTTATGTTGTGATACACTTCACTTGTAGGAACACTGTAACAATTTTGGTTTGAAACTATAATAAGGCATGTATTTTTCCTTTCTGAGTTTATTGTCTGTTGAAATTATTTTTACCTGTGTTGGAGTTAGATGTTTTTCTGCTTCTTTGTCAGATGTGTTGAAAAGTAAAAAGGAGCTTACAAACAGAAAACTTTTATGTTTAGTGTATTAGGTCTTTCATCTATTACTACAGTTTGAACAAGTTTTGGTAGAAACCTTTCGTATTGATACATTTTTTTAAAGGGCTTCTGCCATTTTTATTCACACTGACACATTCCAAATATATTCCAAGGTATAAGACTCAGGACTTGATTTTGTATCTTAAACATGCGGAAGCACTGGGGGGAAAAAATAAATCATTAAATATCTAGGTATATTTGTTTGCCATGAATATTATTCCTTGTTTATAGAAGATAATATTCTTATATTTGGAAAGTTTATCTAATGTTGTATTTCTGCTGATATTGTGTGTCCCACTTAATTTTAAAAACTTACTGTATTGTAAATTATTTTGGCAAATGACATTTTTGCTATGGTGACTTAGCACTTTTATCTACGTGGAGATAATTGTCACTTGTAAGAGTTCCTCTAATTTAGAATTTACTTTTACTAGAGCGTTTGCTACTTAACTTGAAGACCCAACATAACCTATCTGCGCCGTAATGACTAGAGCAAGTTAGCACTCTTTTGCTGTTCCACAATGACAGCTTAACATGCCAGGCACGCTGGCTTCCTGCCAGGTGCTGGAGACAATGTCAGAAGTATAAAAAAATCTGGTTTTTAAAAGATCTGAATGAATGAACAGATCTGTCTGCTTCACTGCTACCAGTATCAAGAGGATGGTGCTCCCCTAAGATAGGGGGTTTTGGCAGACATTTGCTGGTTTTGCGGTGCCTCAGTGATAACGTCTTCATCTTCTGTGACTAGCCCCACGTTGCAATGACATGATTATCTGTGAAGTCACCTTCCATGGGAGCCTTTCACCCTCCTATATTTTCTTAGAAATATCTGGCTTTTGATAAATGCAGCAATAATTAGCCTTTGGGGATTGTTACTATAGTTAAATGGATTAATCAATATATTTTCCTTTTGAACTTGATCACAGAAACAAGAGATACTCTATATAGCACAATGTATAATTTGAGCTTCTGATGGGAAAGGTGAGTGATAACATCTGTAATTAGATATAAGCATGGACACTTTGGTAGTTTCAAGATTTGTATTTATGATATAATGTTGGGGTTTTTGGTAATAGTTACTAACAATGCATTGTTATTACAGTAAAATTATTTCATTTCTGCAATACCCTACATTATATCTTACATAATGAGCCTAGTAGAAAGACACACAAAACACTAAAAGATAATAAGTATTGAACTAAATGTTCCAATGTTTTCTGTTCTTCATAGGCTCTGGTCTCAATGATGGGCAGTGGCATGAAGTCAGATTCCTAGCTAAGGAAAATTTTGCTGTCCTCACCGTTGACGGCGACGAAGCTTCAGCTGTTCGGACAAACAGCCCTCTACAAGTTAAGACTGGAGAGAAGTATTACTTTGGAGGTAAAAAAAAAAAAAAATTACAAAAATCAAGTATCTGCCTCAAGTGCTGTTGTATTTTAATCTACGTAATAGGTGAAACAGAGCTCATGATGTAATTCATTCACATAAATATGGCTAAAATAGCTAGGTGCTGCTAATCAAAAAGTAAGATACTAAACCTAATTTTAGTTTTAAGAATCTTTTTACAACTCCTCATCCTTGAAAAAGAAACTCTGAGAAGTTCTGTACAAAAGTCAGTCTGACTTGGAATGATTTCCCAGATTTTCTCTGAATATTTCAGAGACTGTTCTCTGAAAGGGCAACCTTCCATTAGCAGTTTAATTAAATGGCACTGAGAAGAGAGATAAACTTATCCTTTTAAGTTCAGAATCCTGAAGAGAAAAAAATATCATTGCTCAGGACAAGTCTTAACCTTTTGCTGATATTTTTTTTGAGCTGTAATCATTGTGGGTAATTAAGAAACTTTCATAAATTGAAGCCTTAGATTGTTCTGTATTTATGTCTATTGGCAGAGTATATACTAAAAAGAGTTCTTGCAAAATGTGGCTTTAATGATTTTTCCCCCTGTTGCCCTATGTTTGCATTTAAGAAAATACGCCATCAAAACTCTTAGATATATAAAATAGATATTTAAAATCCTGTATTGAAAAGCCTATTGAGCATGCTGAAAAGTTTTTTATATGCTACTGTCTTATAGGAAAATTTTATTAAGAGTTTTTTAACTCAAGCATACGTATAATTTTTTGTACTGCTAGTCCAATTTGAAAAAAAAATCCAATTCAGCAATGACTTGCAATCTTTGTTCAAGCAGAGTTCTTAGCAAGCTCAAATGCTAAGATCACGAAGGAATTACAAGTTGTACATCTGAAGTGTCCCACACATGTGCTGTTGCATATAAAAACTTCGGGCAGAGAATGGGAATTCAAAAAGTAGAATTTATTAGTGTTGAAAACAGATATTTTTTTTCAATTTTGTAAGGTTCATAGCTAATCAAATAAACTATAAATGCGATACTGCAAATAGTCATAATATTGTGCAAGTGATGAAAAAGTGGCATATGAAGTACCTTGAGTAAACAGGGGAAGAAATTCTTTCAAGGTTATTCTCATTTCATTATCTTCTATCAGTAGAATCCTTAAAATATATATGTAAATTAGTGCTTAAATGATGTTACAAAACTAATATATAGTTAATTAAAAATAGATTGTAATCCTGCAGATACTGATGACACAAAATTTCTGGAAATACTGTGTCGATGATATCACAATCCCAATATCCTTAATTCACCTAATAATGCTGAATATTTATTCATCATACTGCCTCAAATAAGGGTTCTAGCATGGCCAGATGTCATATGCTAGAGCCTGGAAGTTATTTTGACATCAAAACATACCACTTTCAATTTGTCAGGACAGTCGGAGGCCTTCTCCTTAAATGAACTTGCTATCAAAAATTAAAAGAAATGCTATACATAATACATCCAGTGTTAAACTCTGATAGATTCAATGTCCAGAACATTATTCTATTTCTGGAAAGAGATTGCCTGATTTCTTCTGAATTGTCTTTTACCTTTGATTATTTAGTTGTGAGGGACAGATTGTTTAGTTTCTCTAGGTAGCTTTCACACACTTTCTCAGTCAAAATGCTGGTGGATTTGTTGTCATTTCAGCTAAATTCTGAAATATGCACAACTTCCAATTGTTGACTTCTGCTTTAGATTCCAACATCCTTCCATAAAAAGTATGCTTACAGATTAATTATTCTAGTGGGATATGAAAGAAAATAATTTATTCTCTGAAGCGTTGTTCTCACATCTGTTCACCCAAATACATTGTCCTGTTGTCTAAACTATGGAGGTTTTGTTTTTCCTTATTATCTTTTATAACATGGAAGGTCTTCTAAAGGTGTATCAACAGAATAGCACTGTCCTAACCTTCCTGTCCAGTTCTATTTCAAAATATGAAGTCTCCACTTGCAACATTGTACCTTTGTGTTTTAACTGCCTCAAGGAGTGAATCTGAGGAGTCTTTATTGGGGACTTAAATCTGATGAACCCATTTTAGCATCCTCCCGCTTTAATATTGTGCGCTCTCTCTCTCTCTCTCTCTATATATATATATATACACATATTATTTTGCTATTTATGTCTGTTAATTAGAGATTACTTGCAACTTAATGCCAGTCTTTTGGATGCATGTTAGAAACCTAATCTTTATCTTCATGATCTGCATCTCGTAATGCAAAGTTATTTTTGTTTTATTCCCTCTATATGTACGTGTTCCTCCTTATTTTTCTTTATAAACATTTCAAGTTATGGCTCTTAATAAGTAATATTTGAAAGAATAGGGTCAAGAAGTGAGAATAGTGGGGAATTTGAAACATTTTTGCCACTTGGTAATTGTTGCTTACATTAGTTTCATTAGGAGTAACTTCAGATAAGAAAGGTTCAAGTACCTTTTTTTCTGCAAATATGTGTAATTCCTTAGGAAAGGGGCAACTGACTGTTGAGTTCAGAGGATATGGCTACATTTGTTTGTTTGCAAACTGCTAGAGGGCTAGCAGAAAGAATTATCAATGATAAAATTTAAATGTGAAAAGGAATCCAGCAATTTCTTTGCTAGAGTTATGAATGCAATATTCTGAATACAATATTCTCGATACAAGTTCTGAATACAATAGTCACAGATATTTTGAATATTAAACCTTTGTGTTCCTAAAATTCAAACATACATCTCGGATGCAGAAGCTAAATGATCAGTTTTAAAGATAGTAAAGTTATATTCATCTCATCTCACTGCCCTATTTCTTGATCTTACAAAATACTGACAAGTCTAAGTTCACTGAATTTGTGCTCAGAGACTACACTCAACATTTCTGGAAGACTCTGAACACGTATGTTCTTCTGATTTAAATTTTCCTTCTTTATCTTTGAAAGAAGAACCACCTGTTAGCGAATGTTTTGTTCTCCAGACTTTCCCTGAGTTTTAAAATAAGTGTGCCTCTGTATTCTAGTCTCCTGGTGTCAATTTAGCAAATATATACTAGAGGCAATAGTCTTGTCTTTGCTGAAGAGAAGATTTAAAGGTTGTATTTTGGTACTGCGGTACAATGTTTTCTTAAAGTATTAAGGCGGATGCTAGGTAGACCTTTTCTATGAAAACAACGACAGCATTTACCACAGGCAGATACCACAGATTTGAATGTGATTTTTTGTGACTGTCATTTTTTCATGGAGAAAAAAAGGAAGATGGATTTGATATATTATTATCATAACTTTGTAATGGCAATATCGCATAGTCTCATAATAGACAATCTATCAAAATTGGGAATGGATTAAAGATTGAGTGGGCAAGGAGAATATTGCTATGCCAAATGTAATGATAAAACATCCCAGAGAAATTAGATATATAAGCTGACTTTTACACAGATAGGTTTGCAGTGATGTCTGGAAAAGTCCATAGTTATATTCACAGTATTTTGATTAGAACTTGATAACTACATCCATAATAGGGGGAGTACAGAGGGACAAGGTGGTTGTGTCTTGCAATTGGCATTAGAAATTTTGGGACAGACAGGAACAAGCCTATGAACCGGAGTGCTGCCTTCCTCTGCGTGCAAATGGGTACAGTAAGGGCTGGTTGAACACTGTTTCAACACTGAAGGTGTTAACAAAATAATAGATGGTTTGGTCTCCGAGTAGTATCCTGGACCCAGCTAGTCAGCTTCCTTAGTTGTCTCGTTGTCTAGTAGCAGCCACCAGCTACAATTATGAGGGAGTTGTCCTTTTAGAGAAACTAATTGACACTCTGTTTCCTGCAAAAATAGTTCCTAAATGGATTCTGGTTATTCCTCAGTTTGTTTATTCATTTGAATAGAAAAGCTTGTCACTGACTGTCAAAGCTGGATGTTGACAACCCGTACAGCAGTATGTGAATAAAGGAGATGTGTCTTTCGTGACTTCAGTCCACAGAACTAACTTTTCAAGCTTTGAAAAATTACAAGTAAATCATAAGAGGATTCTTTAGAGGATAAATCATGTTCAGTACTGTTACAGCTTGGGTTTTGGTTTTTTTTTCCTTCCTTTGTGCCTCTCTTGGGCTATCTCCCAGCAGTACCAGGATCCTCCCAAGGGACAGACAGCAATGATGTTTTATTCAAGCCTGAGAGCTAGGGGAAGCTGTGCTAAAGATCAGCCATTTCTGTAGATTGTGTGAATGTGAGCTGGTGTATGTGGGAGGGTGGATGCTAATTGCCTATTACCCTTCTGTATAACTATTCTTCTCTCCCCACTGGTTTTATTTTCCTATTGTGTCTTGAATTTGAGTTTTTGGAAAGAAGTTAACTTCCTTTCCCTACTAAGCTCTAGAGAATGATATTTCTTTGTTGTTTCCAATTATCTGCATAAAATAAAAAAGCAGAACAGAGAAAGCAAATCACAGAGTGAAAATGAGTCCATTAACCTCATTTGCACTGTTGAAGATAGGGGGCTTTTGTGAGTTGTCTTAAGCTTGCACCAGACCACCTAATAACTGCCTAGTGCCCAGAGGAAACACTTTATCAAGGACAACGTAATTTGGACGTGTTTCTATTTTACAGCATTTCTTTTTAATTGTGTCTACTTCCTCTCTCCTTTCCAGTGGCTTAAGGATGGGAGAGGTTTTAGTATGAGTGATAAATCTTCACTGAGAACAAAGGTATACAGTGAGTGTCTGTCAATCCACTCTGTGCAGTTCTTTTCTGACAAGACAAATGAATGGGCTACACAGTTAAGTTTCCTATGGCATACCAGTTTATGGCATATAAATGTCCTCCTTTTTGTATGACTATACAAAATACACTCTCTATGGAGTCTTGTTCCTGGAGCAGAATTAATTTGTTTCTGAAAGTTGTGTTGGTCTAAAAGCCCATGGAATTGGAGGTGGTGGAAGGAGGAGAGAGGTCTAAAGTCAAGCTATAGTATAAAAATACCTTCCTCTGGGCTCTTCTGTGTGTCAATCTTCCTTTCCTAAAACCTGTCATATATATTCAAAGCCTTTGGGTGGTGTGTCTACATCATCTGTCACATTATCTGTTGTTATGGTACGAATTGGTCATTAACAGCTGTTAGAGTCATGGTCAGACTTCCTAGGTAGTGTCACATGGCTTTCAAAAGCACTCATACTATCATAGAAAGGTGGCTTGGGATTTTTTGTAGCTCAGATTCAAATGTGTTCAGCAAAACCAAAATTGAGTTATTAGATGTTACATGACAAATGAACAGAACCCAACCAATAGCAACTCAGGTTATCTGTTACCTGACAAAGGAAGCTGAAGTCCCTCCTGTCATTATTCTCTGAAACCTTCAGCCTCTCACATCTCACGAAGTAACAATTATGTTGAGTTGTATTTGCATGTTGAGCAGATTTTAAATGTGGTAGGGCTTCAGTTTTGGTGACTTTTTTTCCTTTGTAGGTATGGCCATGAGATTGTTGAATTTGCATTTGTTGTGGAAAGGGTGCTTTTGGTGTGATTTAAAATCTTTCTCCTCATGATCATAGCTTTGTTGTAAGCTCAAATATAAATCCATGAGACCAACACAAAGCAAATCCACAATAACTCAGAGAATAAAGTGACCTTTTGTATCTTCAGCGTTTACCCTCAGGAGTCTTGCCAGGTCAGTCCTAAAAAATAATGATAAACCCAAGAAATGGAAAGAAAAGAATTGGAATGGGTTGTCTTTTTTAACAACCCTCATACTTTGGAATGTGAAATCCAGAATGTTTGTAAGTCAGCAGATGAGCGAAGAACGCAGATGTGCAGAATGTATAAACCTAACGAAAGCAAGGAAGTCATTTTGCAGTAACTAAAAAAAAAATCACATTCCTTTTATACACTGACAGAACTGAACAGAGTTGATCAACGTTGCCCATTAACTCTTTTGAGGTTTATGCTTTTTTTCATCACATTTAAAGTTTTGTTTATTTGATTCAGATATTAAACAAATGAAAACGGGTAAAATAATATTGACATTGTTATCCCAATCCAGTAACTGTGTACTGTATGCAACAGTACAAGCAGAAATGCTGGGGATTGATTGATTTATCTCCTGAAGAAAAACAAGTGCAGGCAGAAAGCTGATACTTTCTGCAAGCAGATAAAAGATCAAATGTATGATAATGTGAGTTCAGGAATGAATATATGGGAGCATGAGTCTTGCTGGAATAACTTCAGCTTTTGAGCAAAGGCCTATTAGAGATGAGAAATGTCTACCCACTGAAAAATGAATGAAGTTTTGAGATGTGCTCTCCTTGTTATACAATATAGATCTCTTGCTAAGCTGCAGATGTTATCCAGAAAGTATGTGTCTAGAAGTTTCTTAAAAAAAAAAAAAGGTGTGGGGGGGAAGGTATTGATTCTCTTTTACTTTATTTTCTTGCAAGTACTAAAGCAAATTCCCGTGTGCAGCAGATAAAAGAACAACAAATTTTTCAGTACATTTTCTTCTTGCATATTAACATTTAAAATGAAGAAAGAACAATGAATGAGGAAGAATACGTACTGTAAAGAGTAAATATGCATACACATGGGAAGGAGTAACTGATCCAAGTGAACTGTTGTCCCTAATTCTGCATATATGTGATATATTTCCCATTTCACTAAATGCAGTAGTCATATTGTTGCCTGAAGTCTCAGTCAGAACAAATTGTCTAAGGTCTGTGAATATTACAGAAAATAAAATTAAAAATAGAGGACAATCCCTATATGGTATAGCCCTTGACTCCCAAGGGCAAGAAAAAGGCTTGTAAAAATTAGTAACGCTTCTTCTGAAAGAAAAACTTTTGGAGAAGGAAATGTCTTCTCCTCTCAAAAGTTAAAGTTATACCTGTGTCCTGTATGTCCCTCTTGATGATGCTTTACTTGGTAAAGCTACAAGGTCTTTGGCACCAGTAGCGGAAAAAACTGCCCATAGGAGGGGCAAGGCAGGTATTTCAACAAGCAGCAAATATTGTGAGGAATGTTAATGGGTAATAATTAGGGCTGTATGGTTTTAGAACTCTGAAAATAAGGTAAACTTTAGATGCTTGTAAGAATCACAGGTTCATTTGTGCTGGGTGTATTGAATTGTGTTCTGAAAAATAAACACATGTGCTTTCCTGGTGTGTGAAAATAATTGTACACCTAAATAGTGAATTAAGACAGGAATAACACTTCTACCACCTTAACCATTTTAACCTTTTTTCCCCGAAGGTATGCTGGCTCTGCTTCTAGGTGTATGAATGTGCTTATTGTCCACAGCCACAGTTCAACACACCTGCAGAGGAAGGGAAAAAAAGGAAACCTGAAAAGATACCATCACTAGGTTATATTGCTGTCAGAGGCTTTTCTTGTTTTGGAGGGTGTATTTTGAATAGGTGTTAAAGCACCTGTGATTTTCCTCTTTAAAATAATAGAACCTACCTGAGCCTCCCCTTTTGCTCCCACCCACTCTAAATGTGAGCCAAATTTTCTATTGTATTTCAATGTTTTTACATATGTAAATGAGCACATGTATCATAAGCAGCACTAAGTAAGAAAATGCCTACCTGCCATTGGTTCTGGTGATAGACAACTGACTTGGATGTGCCATAAAATCTATATAATTGTAAACATGAGTATATGGAAATCTGGTTTAATGAGTCCACAAATGTATGACAAGAGAAAAGAAAAAATCAGAACTTGATAAAATACTGTTTTTGTGAAAGTGGGAGGGGGAACAGAAATGTGTTTATTTACATACGAGTCCTGCCTGAGTCATATGGCCTGAGCTGAGAATGGTTCTTGGAGCTGATTATAAATGTTGGCTCATTTATGAGACATGACTAGAACTCCAATTAAATGTATAATTACTGTCTGCTGCTGCTACTGCTATATAAGCAATGTGCAGGTAGCCCTTTTATGTCTAGGGCAGGCTGTCAGTTAAATCTTTGGATGCCTGAAGTCCCAGGTTGTTATTATCACCTTTCACTGAAGACAACAAATCCCATCATATGAAAGTACAGTCTAGGGCTTTAAGAGGAACACTTATTAGTGATGCTTTTGTAAATCATGAAGTAGGTTTGAAAGGCTTGTATCTTTCCAAAGAAAGAACTTTATTGAATCTCAGAGTCAGTGGCTTAGAGCTGATTTATCTGCATAACTTGGCAAAACTGAGCTGTGAACCTGAACAGAATGCTTAAAGCCATGTTTTTGTCTCATTGGCAAAGCACTGAACTTACCTGTGTAATATTTTCCAGTGAGAAGTAGCAAGTTGGAGGGGCACAAATCTATAGTGTGGGACGCTAATGGCAACTGTCTAGCTTACTGCCCAGTTTAAGGGCATTAAATTACCTTGCCAGTGTCAAAGTAAATCTGCTTTCATTCAGGGTGAAAAAGGTTTTGATAACGCATTACTGAATATTCAATATTGATGATCTGTTTAGGAGGGAATTGATAGTTAACTAGCAAACTGCTAGGCTATTTTGGGTTATTGAGCCCTGCCAAAGAAAATGTTGTTTGGCTTACTCTCACTGGATGGCCACAATCCTTTTTCACTGTCAAGGTTATATTGTCAACTGCAGAAAACTGAAACTAGATCTGTTGCCATGGCAATAAAAGATACTCTTAGCCTCTTTTTACTTTATCACCTGTGATACCAAATGGATGTGTAACTTCAGTGAGATTTTACAGAATTTCTGCTTCTGGACTGAGAACTGCATGCTTATGTCTTGATCTTGTCCAACAAATCCAAGTGAGATCAGACACTGTGACTAGTGATACACAATGACTGAAAGTTCTTCACTCAAAGAAACATTTATCAATAAGTACAAGCCAATTAGTGTTGTAGAATAGCAATGTGTATGATGTTTATGTGTTTGTGTAGGAAACTCTTTCTTTAATCTATAACAACAAAAGTACTCTTTAGATGGCATT
This sequence comes from Gallinula chloropus, assembly GCF_964237585.1. Taxonomy (NCBI): domain Eukaryota; kingdom Metazoa; phylum Chordata; class Aves; order Gruiformes; family Rallidae; genus Gallinula; species Gallinula chloropus. The sequence goes on along the minus strand of NW_028168491.1, from coordinate 183,724 downwards.
TAGAATTTTTCTTATGAATCCTTTTCCAAGTAGATTGGGCCTGAAAAAGAAGCAAAGCCTTAATGATGCTTGAAAATACTTCATTTGCTTCTTTCATTTCATTTTAATAATTCTTACTGACCAGACTTTCTGTACTTTGTCGTCATTATCTTAATAATGTTTTTATTCCAACAGATTAATGTTAATTTTTTGAAGACTAATGCTTATGCTTCATTCTGTAAGTTGGAAGCTTTCTGTGGAACTTTAGAATTATTTTTGTAGTTAATTAGGCCTATTGTGGTTTAACTGGAATCACAGCCAAACTGAATGGAATTTTAACAGATATGCTAGGAGCTTTTCCTTGTTGTATTTTGCTTGACTGCATTCTCAATATTGCCTTTTATTAAAAGCTTACCTAAAAAAGGAAATAAAAGGTGAGTGGGAGGGAAAGTTTACCAACTTTTATTATTTGAGTGTCTTTAAGAAGATGGTGTGAGTAAACAGTGCTTATGCTGCTAGTGACCATAGAAAAGGCTTGAGATAAGCATGAAAAGATGAAATGCTGGTTATCCTGATATACATTGAAGAAGGTCACTGAGGAATTATACAACTGGAATAATAAATTAATCTTAAATCTTCTTGAGAATGCTAGGTCTTTTTTGACAGTTAAATATTCCTATGTAATTTTTAAACAGATTTTATTATATCTGTGATCTCAACAAAAGTCAAATAGGGCAGGTCTTTATAAATGCAGTGAGTGATAGTTTCAGGAATCCTACAAATATTAGCAACGACATTGTAAACTTCTCTCATGCTAGTGCCTAGAAATATCAAAAATACCACTGCATCATATCCACCTATCACTTGGTAGGTGGAATTCTCATTTGGGTTGATAGCTGTATTCTTTTACATAAAAATAGTAGTTCATGTTTCTGCTTTTGAGATGTCTCATAAAGCACTGGGATGGGTCTACAAAATGACACAACCATGTGTGCATACATGCTCACACATGAAAAATGTGTTCAACAGATTATTTTTTTTAAGATGCCTAAACCCTTTTTTTTTTAGTTCTTCACACTTTTGATGGTCAAGGATGCCAGCTCTGTAACTGGTGCAATCTACCCATAGAAACAGTTCCTGAATGTCATACAGGCATGTGACATTTGAAGCTTCTTTTTGTTCCCGTCTCTGTTTCATGCTTCGACCTGTAATAGGCAAGTACTTACAGCAAAACTAGCTTATGCTCGATGCAAGGTCTTTTTAGTTTTCTTTTGAAGCCTTTTATGTTCAGGCACCATAGATGACACCTGTCACAAAAAGAAAATGACTTGGTTTGTGTAGAGACTTTGTATAATTAATTATTTTACATCTGAAATGACCTTGTCATTTAAAATTGATAAAGACAGATTTTTTTTTTAAATCACGTGATTGGAAGAGTAGAAAAGTACTGCAACCAAGGAACTCCATGGCAATTTTGCAGTAAAATTTTCATTAATTGAGTTGAAGAAATTTCTCATGATTTCAATATCTTTTCTAAGTGTTGTGTATACTGTAACAATACTGATAGAAATGTACTTGTAGTTACTGTTACTATTCTTAGTACATAATTACAGCAAGGCAACTTTCCTATTCTTCACATTTTACCCTTTACATTACTTTCTCCAACCTGGAAGGAATGTGTAAGGACTCCGCGTGGCTTTCAGTGCTAGCCCAGATTTTACTGTCCTGAAAAAAAAAACCAAACTTTTTAACAGGGTGATGCCAACATTTAGGGTGGTCTTAAGGAAATTTGTTTCTCTTCAAGATAGTTTTTAACTTGGGAGTATGACATACAGAACGTTTTTCCTTAACCATCATTTTTCATGAAACTGCTCCAAATGTGGTGTCATTTGCACAACTATATTTTCTGCTTTACTACTTTCAGAAAATACAAGGGCAGGAAGAATCTGATTATTAGCAGTTTCAGAAACAGCCTTAGAGTTTACAGCTCTACGGATCACAATGACTGTGACTCACCTTTCTAATCCTATTGATCTGCAGTTTCATTAACTTTCAATATCTCAGAAGCTTGCAAATTGTATGTAAGATGTCCTTGCTTAGTGAAATAAATTGCAGTATTTTGCCTGTATCATAAGCCTAACGCTGTTTAAAAATATTTTACTTCTAATGAAAGTAAAAAAGGAATTAAAAAGAAATTCACTAAGTGTATGGATTGTTTAGAAATATAATTAAATAGAATATTATATGTGGGGGGTACAATAAAAATACATACTGATTAAAAAGATCCCTAGTACAGATGTAGAAAACATACCTTTTTTAAATATGTGAGTGTATCCATTCCCTTTTTCAGCATCATATTGTCAGACCTACCACTTAAGAAGCTTAGGTGAATGCTATTTTTTTTTTTCTTCATGCACTTCATAATAGCTTTTTGGTTTTGTGGTTAATCAAAGCTTTTGTGCTTCATTTAATGCACCTTGCTATTCTGTAATGTGTTATGTTATTTTAAAGCATTATTTTTCATCTTTAAATTATTATATTTAATCACTGAAATTTAATTTCCTAAAAAATCTGTGGAATGATAGTGGAATCATTTTGTATTTATTATCCCTGGTGACTGTCATTTTTATCCTGGTTGATAATGAGCATGTATTTGACTTTTCTGAGAACTTGTTTTTCTAGTCTAAATTAAAGATTGCAGGATAAAAGTGGTTGTCAGTTTTATCCTCATAAAGGTCTACCCTGGGGGGAATGTACTGATTTGGAGAGGGTTCAACACATTCTAACATGTCTGTGTGTGACTCTTAGCAAGCCACTTAATATCTGCTGATCAGCTCAGGTACCTACAAAATTAGATTAAAAGTACTAATTTGGGAGTGTCTAATTAAAAATGGCTGTAGATCTTTACATTTGGCTGTATTTGCAATATTTTGTATTAATTTTCCTTGAGTATGTAAGTACTAGTTTCTTTATTGCTAGAAATATAAAAAGAGCATTTTAAGCCACAGTGGCTGCATATTTACCAAAAATATTTATGTTCATTTGTCATTTTGATATTTGAATTGTTACAAAAGGCAACATTGTAAGAAAAAAGGAAGAATTTTATGAACAGATATGCTATTGGAAATATAAGCTGTGACGTTTGCATTTGTTAGACGTATAGAGGCATTGAAAATTGTTTGTCATTGCTTTGGAAGGCTTATATACTTTCCAGACATCATGAATTGCAACACACATGTGGTAGAAAAATATCACCATGTGACTTCCAGTTTGTGATACATTTGTTAGTTACATAAATGAACCAATGACAATTCCATGTGACCAATGGACAAAACCAAGAAAGCATGAACTTTTAATTGCTAATATATTTTCAATTTTTAAATTGAAAGCAAATTACTTTTTTTACTCAGGGATGAAATTCAGAAAGAATTACCTATAACAAGTAAGTTGAATAATTTTATCATCTCCTTTCTGAGTAGTTTGCTGTTTATTTTTTTTCCCAAGTAAAACATTTGTTGCATGTGTATCTTCTGATAAATTACTTAGGCTTCCACTTTAACAAATTACAATCTGAGAAATTTACTGCAAGACTTCTTTAGTCAGTTTAAATTTATAAGAGAATGACAAAATGCAAATCAAAATTTCATTTATTATTATTGATACTAGCATTATTAGACATTAATCAACCTTTGCATGAGGAATTAAGATGGCACATCCATAAATATGTTTTGAAGATGCACTGAAATGAAAAGTCTTGAAAGAGTAATACGACTGAATATTCCTGCTTATTATTATACTTTTGTCAAGCAGTTAATTTACAGAGGTTATAGAAAGAGATTTGTGTTAATAAAATTTCTAATAATATTAAAATGATACTGTGTTTAAGAATTAAATCCTTTCAGGTAAAAATAAAATGTTGTGACTTTTTATTTTACTCTAATCAAGGACATTTTTTTTAAACTGAGGGAAGGCTAAATTTTTAACTCAAGAAGAATAAAATACTAGCTATTTTATAGTTCCCTGAGCATTTCTTCTGTCTCCTGAGTAACAGTTGAATAGAAAATGGACAGGTATACTTTAGGAAAAACAAAACTTGTATTCCAAGGGGTTTTGTGTCATGAAGTTACATATTTGCCTATCTTAAAATTTAGTTGCAAATTGTTAGGTAGGGTAACTGTCATGCAAGACTTCAAATATGCTGCCTTAATTATGTCAGATAGTAATGAAACAGAGTTAACCTTAGAGATGATGAAGGGATGCACCATGGTTTCATGGTTTGGCTTTGTGATGTACTAATACTGCCAACTTTCATAGAACTTTTGCCAAAGTATGGGTGGCAGAGGTAGATGATGTTAATGTTTAGGGGAAGAGAAGAAGCATGTCATCTTGAAATATCGCTTTGAATTAAATGAAGTATCAGAAGCTTCAAATGTTTACTCTTGGAGTGTAATAGAAATGACATTAATTAACCTGGTTAAAGCATTACTGAAAAGTGCTTGGCTTCATAATCAGAACACTGTATAGATAAATAGAATAATTGCTGTGGAATTTTTTTTTTTAATTTATTGTTTTACTGGGTCCATTGATCTTTAGGAGGAAATTCTGTGTTTACAGTAACAGTGTGATTGTGGGATACATGCCGCTTTCCTGTCCTCTATATTAAATATATTTTGTAAAACAATGCTTAAAGAGCCAGATTATATTTATTCTTCCGTACTATGTATTTGCATACTTTTTTTTTTTATAAAAGTAAGTTACCTTTTGTGGTAAGCAAGGTAATCTGAAGCTGTCAGTAGTGTAAGTCCCGGGTACCTTCAGGACTTTGCTTTCTGATGACATGGCCACGGTGCTGTCTCTACTGCCTTTCTACAGGAGGTGTAGAACAAAAAGGTGGTTAAGGGGCATGAAAACAATAATGTCTCTTGAGTTTGTCAGTGAAGCACTTCTGTTACGGAGTTCTTGTTCCACATTGCGTTTTGACTTAAAACTAGCTTAACATGTCTTGCAGTTTTTAAGAATACAAATCTTCATTTCTTTTGGACTTTTTTTTTAAATAAATATTTTATTCATTACAGTTAGACTGTATTATAGATAGCTGTTTATGGTGCCATACTGCCGCGACGCAGAGAGACGGGACACAGCTTGATGCAAGCAAGAGTCGATTTATTGTGAAGAACCATTCCTGTTCATATGCTCTGCAGACGGCTGCTTTCTGTCAAACATACGGTGTTCGTGGGCTACATCTGATTGGTCAACATTTTGCTGTCCCGGCAGCATCTCTGTCTTACCATGCTAATAGAACTTGTAAAACCCCGTCAGACAGCAGATAGACCTTAACAATAGAGGACACTTTTTCCTGGAGCCTGTCCCAGCAGGGGGCCGGCAACGATGCTGCCACCTTGTTTAGTTTCCCCGAGGTTCATGGCCTAAAGGCTCCATCCCGTTATCTGTTAACCTGGCAGTGCTTGAGCCTTTGTTTCTCAAGCTGCATGCCACACCATACACTTACTTGTCTATTAGTGGAAGGACTCTTTTTTTCAAGCAATTGAACCATCTTGTTCTAAATCTGTTTGTGCTCGGTAATATATAATCTGATTCTAGAAACACATTCATTAACTGAAATGCAGTTTTGAGAATGTGACCTTAGCTTTTATTCTGTCTCTGCACATTATCATGCTTTTTTACTTCAGGTTGCTTATGAGGCCCTGAATTCTTTTTGCTCTTCTCCCTTGCACTTTTCTTCCTTGCCTTGATTTTTTACTTCATCCTCCTCCCCCCTTTCCCAGCACACTGCCCAGTATCTCTCAATCAAGGTGATGAGATGAATGACTTCTGTTGCAAGAATAGAGCGTGAAGCCTGAGCACAGTGGACTCTAATTTGTCTTCTGTCTGAATGTAAAGCAGGCTCTATCACCCAGCCTGCCAGGCAAGGTTGAGGGATGGTAGCTCTGATAGGTTTATCATGTGTTCTCATCTCTAAGAAAGCTAAATGAAAACATAAAGTTTCCGGGGATTGGTTGGGTACATACTGATACCATATTATGGCTGGCACTAAAATGTACATCCACATTGAACTGTCAGCATCTTTTTCTTTATAAAAGGGACGGGATATTTCTACTTATAATCAAGAAGACAGCAATTTCAAGGAAGGTGTTGTATATCGATACAAATTGAGTTTAAAATGTAAACTACATTACTGAACAATTATTTTCTTCTCGGATGAAAGCCAAAACGCTTTAAGTAAGCATACCCTGTGCATACACCACATTACTGAATTTTTAAATTACATTTTGGTATATGGTTGGAAGGATTGATGCTAGTAATGGCCCAGAATTAAAAGTTTACATGTTGTTCATGACAGTCAGAGAAGACTGCAGGAGAATCAGCCTGTGAGACAGGGAGGGGAAAAATGGAGGAAGTGTGACAAGCCACTGCAAACAGTTTTGTCACCAAACGTCCTAAATAAACTTCCTCAGCTCTCTTGGTCATGTGTCCCCCACCTCCTCTTTGTTTCTTTTAGCACATATGTTTTATTTCATTTTACTGTGTGTCCTTTTTCTGCTTTTATGTAGAAATACTTGTCAATTCAGGTTGAGTCTATATTAATGACTATAGCTATAGTCTAATGACTAATGTGCTATAGCTCCACTTAGGAAAAATCCCCAAAAGATTTATCTGCAGCTGACCACTGCAGCACTAGCGGGTATTTTACCAACCTCACTATAGTGATAAATCTTGTGGAAAATGTAATGGAAAACATATGTATTGCTTAGAAACTTAATGGAGTTGTTTCTCCCTGTGTCTATTTTTATTGTACTTCAAAACAAATGGGCCAACACTGATGAATCATAAAATGGCTAATTACACAATTTAATGGCTGAATTACACCTACAGTAAGGGCTATTTCCCTAATAAATTCTAGACAGTTCTGGATAACTCAGAAATAATTTCTGTGCTGTACCGTCACATGCCATGGAAGTCCTTTAAGGCAGATGCATCCTGAACAATTAGAACAAGAAGAGAGCGAGAGATTTTACATGTAGGAAGAGTGCTTTCTGTGCAGAAAGCAGTCTTTTGCTTAGGGGTAATCTCAATAAATTTAGATTTCCTATTTCTAATTCCTTTGCTTTCCTTAGTTTAAAATATAGTTAGTATCTCTGTCCCATATGCCTCTCTGTTCCCTGCCCCACCTCCCACCCCCCCCCAGGAGTACACAGTGATCTGTCAAAACAAGATGCAGGCACCAACAAGAGGTAAAATGTAAGGATGACATTTCCCAGAGGTGAGGCCCAAAAAGACATTAGATAGGTATTTTTGGATTGGCAATAGTTTATAGAAGGGAGGAACTAAAAAGTCTGTGCTGTCCTTGGGCCTTAATCTAGAATGTTTCTGCTGTTAAACTTCATTTTCCCCTCCATGTCTTAAAAGTATGTATTCCCTAGAATGCATATTTTATTGATTTCTAAAGTAGAAAATAAATTAGTATTAAACTTAAGGAGATGCTCCTTCTTCTATAAATCATCTGTCGATGTATTCCTGAAAATTCCATGTTTAGGGTCTTTTTAGATCAATGTCAGTGTGAGAGCTGAACAGTGCAGTGAAGCGAGTGTCGACCTCTAGGTATCCACTTACATTCTTTAATTTTTACTGCAGAGGAGACTTGGAGATTCCCCAATTCCTAGCTTGGCCACAGAACTCTGTAGTAGATCTGATGGAATTTGGGTTCCTGCAGCTTTCTCTTTGGAGTGTAAGACTAGTGGATCATAAAGCGGCACTATTTGTTTTTTTACTAAAGTGAAAAAATCTGGAGAAAAAGGAAGATTTAAAAAACCCCACCCAATAATTTGCACAAATGTGTCTGTGCTAATGTCATGCTGATGTTACCTATGCTCATATCTCTCAGAGGTGTGGCCTTCCCTCTGGGTGAAAGGAGCTGTCCCTGTTTTCGAAGATCTATCCCATTTTATCCTAGCAGTAGTTTTGTTTGTTTGCCCGTGTTCATGTGCATTTCATATTCTCTGCAAAAGTTATTTTAAAGGTTGACTGGACAGAAGGCAAAATAGTCAATGCTGATAATTCTAGTATTGTTCCTTAACAGCTCTCGAATATTTGGTGAAAAGGGACTTTTGTCATTTTATTCTCCCCTGTCTTTTCCCCAGGCAGCTTTCTTTTGCATTAACCCATACACTTCCACAGTTCATACAATTCACAATAGTCAGACAAGTCACACTGTTCTTATAAATTACTGCAGAGCCTCTCTAAATCCATCATCTTCCTGTAATAGCCCTGAGACGTGAAAATATAGATCCATTGAAATTCCTAGACCTGCCTACTTGGACTGATTAATTAGGCACATAACGAACATCCATGCTTACATGGCCTGACATTCATGTCTCCAGGAGATTAGCAATAGCTATACGATGAAAAATACATGTGGAACAAAGAGCAGTGATTTAGGGTGGAAATAAAAAATTACCATGGGAAAATGAGTCGGGTATCGTTTAATCTTTCTGAAGAAGTTATATGTAATTAACTAATTTCATTTTTGGAAGGCTGCTAATTAGGTGATCCATTGAATTACAAATGAGTTAAACTATTGATTTCTTGCTGAATCAGCATGGGGCAAAACTAGTCTGTAGCCCAGAGTAAACCTAATCACAGGAAGTTCTTCTGGCCCTGAAGAAAATAGGTGATTAAATAAAAGATGTGATAATAGTGATGATGAGAAAGTTTAATCTCACAGTATTAAATAGTGCAGAGAAGATGGATGATAGCTGAACTTTTTAACAAAATAAGGGAGAAAAACTCTAGTGTACCATCCAACAAATTAAGAAAGAGAGTCGTGCAGGTGTTAGATTAAAGTCCTCATCTTCTGGTACAGTTTTCAAGCTTGTATTTTACTTACTGTTCTTAATTTCTTTGTGAGTTTAACTGTGAGTTTGATTCTTTTCCCTTTCCTGTGTCTTCTATTGAGGACATTAGCTCCTTTTTTTTATTCTTCACCCTGCCCCCATTTGCAGTTAACTGTCTTGAAGATGGATCACACTGACATACAAACCAGGAAAAGACCATATACCAGGCATTCACAACTGTTGCCAGTGTTTTCTGTTACTCAGAATTTGGAGGTGCAGGGCCCTAAAATACTAAATTAGTCATACAGTTTCTTGCAATAAGGTTATGCCAGTGGGGTTGCCTCAGATGATATAATCTTTTCACAACAGTGGCCCTAAAGTGTTTGCTTTTCTCCTGTCTCCTACCCTTCTCAGAAGCTGGGGCTACAAGAGGAGATAGAAAGCATTAGACACCCGACTTAATCCAGATATGATAGGGGATGCACCAAGAAACTTCAAACATGTCTGTTTAATATAACAAATTATTCCTGAGTGTGCTACTTGCTTAATTTGTATTTCATTAATCTAAATCTTCCTTTACATTATGTTTAATTGTTTTATGTTCATATTTCTTGACAGTCTTTCTGTTCTGACACTAGACCTTATCAGTATGTTAGAATTGTCCTCTGAAAAAGCAGATGATACTGTATAAACTCTAGGAAAGGATCCGATTGCCTTGAGTTGTGACCATATTTAAAAATGTTCTTGCTGTGGGTAACTAACAGTAACGTAAACTAAGCTTCAGGTCCTTATCGCTCTGTTCCAGTGTATTTACTTCATTTGAAATCATTGAGAGTCTATTGTCAGTAAAGGTTCTTGTCATATCTCTCCTGGCTTATCAAAGGTCAGTCATGCAAAGGACTGATTTTAGTCACAGTTATTAAAAAGTTTTGTGACGAGGTTAATGCATGTCTGTCCTCTGGTTACACCTCAATTGGGACCTTGGTCTAAGGTTTCCTTAGTTCATAAATGCTGGCCTTTCTTTTGAATAGAGCGAAGACAGAGAGAAAATCTTTTCAACTGCTTGTCTCTTGTGGGGAAAAGTCTAAATGTCAAGCAATCACATCAAACAGGCCTTTAAAATTAGATCATATTCTAAAAAGAAACGTTTGTGAGCCCAGCAACATTTCTTTTTGAAAGGTGCCTACATAGCTGCAACAAGGGCTGCTTTACAGCCTGTGCTAGGTGTGTTCAGCTACCAGAAACTTCTTAATTATTTCTTGTATCACAACTATGTTTACACAGAAATGCCGTCATGTTTGGCATCACAATTTACACTTGTGTCAGCTGCATGTTTTAACATAGACAGTTTTGATATTCTCAACTGTCTGTTCACCATTTCCGTGCACTAAAAATAGGAGTATGAGGAGACCCCTCAAGGAACTGATGGTTCATGTCATGTAGCAAATAGTCTTAAACATACTTACAGGAATGTAGCAAATATTTTCATGATACAGAGAGAACAATGTTTTGTCATTGTCCTGTGTCTCATAAACACCATGAATTCTGGGAAGGATCATGTGGAAACCCCTATGCCTTCTTCCTTTTGCTAGGTGGTAAAGTTGTTGCTTTCATTGATGTGTGTGCTTGTGCTTGGGACTGCCCACTTTCTCTTCCACCCAGCACTTGCTCTCAGTCATTGTAGTTTCAGGGTCATTCTATTCACCATCAGCTTTTCTTAATTGTCATCTCAATTCTGGAATAGATGAAGTGGCAGAAGTGTAAGTCAAACCTCTGACCTTAAAGAAAGAGATGGAGTGCCCTGCTGAGTCCTGCTCTTGGGCTGCATGGCAGGAGGTCAGATGTGCCGAGATCATCTCAAAGAGTTTAGGTTCAACATCTCTAAAGTCCTAGATTCAATGCAATTTGCTGAATACATTCCAAAGTAACCATGTGTAAAGCAGTAGTAGATGATTGAATTAGTCAGAACGTGGATCATATCAGTAGGAACTCTCTAAACCATCACCAGCCAGGGATCTTTTTGATGATTTGCTCATGCAGGAAGAAAACAGCATGGTGAGACTACTGCTTTGGTTTTCTGCTAGTCTAGTTTCTTTGCAAATTTTTATTTATTTATTTATTTGTTTAGTGATACTTTTGATCTGCTTTAAAGTGTATTAAGTAGTTGACCATGATGGGAAATTGAAGTTGTCAAAAAACTTAAGAGGAAAAAGGGAAGGTAGAAAACATTAAGGTTATGTTGTTCTGATTTCATAATGAAAGCAGCTATGGCTATCGTGCCAAAGCAGACCATGCAAATGTGTACAGAATTGTGTTTCAGGAGCATATGCTGTCCTCCCATGTCCATCTGCCCTACAGTTCCTGTTCATAACTTTCTAAAAGTTTCTCCTCAAGACATATCTCTGTTTTGTATATTTTAGAGCTACATAAGCAGTTTTCAGTGTTTACTGTAAGGAAGCTTGTGGACAATGTTTTTGTATTTATTGAAACTGTGTTTGTGTCATCCATGCAATGAATACAAATTCTGCTGATTTATCTTGACATTCCTTCATGTACAGATTTAAAGAAGGGTCATGAACAATGTCTGTAGCCTGCCTCAGACTACTAAAGATAAGGTTCCAAGTGAATGTGCATCTTTGCTGAAGGCAATAACTGTTTCAAGAATAAATTCAAGTAGCCTTCAGTGACCTGAAAAATAGTTGATCTGTGTTAGTTTTATTCAGGAGTATAACATTAAATTAAATTAACTATGGGTCCTTGTGCATTCATGTAATTTAGCTTTGCCACCCGGCATTTTCATAAAGGAAATATATTTACAGAGTCTTCCTCCCTGAGCACACTTTCTACTTTCTTACAAGCTATGTCTTGCATTTTCAGTAGTTTTGACAACTCTTCACTTTTGTCTGTAAAAATATTTCATAATTTTTCTTTAGTACTTAACAGGACAGTGACAAAAGGTCTGTTTTGCTCAGTTTTGGTTATTAAGGAACCAAAATTTGGAGTACAGTTGAGAAAAGAAGAAATATTCCCACCTACCTCTAGTCAGGTGTCTCACAGACATGATATAAATACAATGAATTTTAAAAAGACAAAGTATACCACCGCTGCTAAAAATACAGTGCCTGAAGCTATCTATTTTGCAATGGTTATTAATGGTTATTAATTTTTTCTTACTCAGGGACTAAAGGGAGTCACACTTCAAAACCTAGTGCTTTAAAGAGTAAGTAAATTACCAAGTGAAGTCAGAGCAGATGGAAAACTAACAACTCTGGTTTGGTTGCCTGATTACTTTGACTTTTAGTAATGATGTTTTTAGAGGATCAAACTACAAAGCATCTTTGGCGTATTCAGCCATGTGAAGTATTTTCACTAAACCCCAAACCATATTTTACTAGCTTGTTTTCATTACAGCCTTTCAGTAAAAACACCATACTCAGTTTAATTTCAGGGCTTTTGAATCTCCTCATAACAAATCGTTTTCACTAGAGAGGAATGGTTAGTGTATGTTTTTCCCAGCATTTTGGTGAGGAGGATGAGATGAAACTCAACAGAAACTCCACAAACAATAGTTTTATTTAGAAAAGTCTTGTATGTGAACATATTCAAACAGAAACTTAAATAAAGATACCATACAGTGTAAAGTAACTTGTTGAATATTTTGTATAAGCATTTTGCTCCTTAAAAACCTGGATAAGCCTGAAATGTAGTGTGAGTAAGAGTGGGATAACTGAACTAATACGATGATGTACTTGATGTTAAGATTGGAACAATAGCATTTTTAGGAACTGAAAAGAAAAAAAAAAACAAATGGTAATTGTACTTCCATTGTGTAAAATTTTGAAAAGGAAAAGGTTTTTTTAATGCATTTACTAGCTTTTCATGACACGTTTACTGGGTTTTCATGAATTGTTGCCTGTTGCCTAAAGATTGGTAAATTGCACTGTTTTAGTTTAATTTTAATTTATCACCTTTATTGACATAAGTATCACAAGGTGCTAAGTGATATTGCTCATACCTGGGAATATACATCTAGTATATACATCTAGGGATCAAAATGTTCAAAACATTTAGCACAGCATATGCTGCCTATGGAAATTTTCTATGTGAAAATACCAAATTTATCTCTGAATAAAGCAGAAAATAAAAAATCCACAGCTAGCACTCTTCATCCCAAGAGTCAGGATAAACAAACAGGCAAAACCCACTTCTGTTCATTGTTCTCTTCCCTGTACCCTTACTCCTGCCATTGAACATAGAGTTTTAATTGCCACATTACAAAATACAGGAACAGAATGCTAACACAGATTCTTGCTTATTCAAGATACCTAATGATATTGGTGAGTTAGACAGATGACTGTTAATTCTCACTGTGCTCATATGTGGGCTGCTGAGTATGATCCAGTGAACATATTTTAAACTCTGCAGGCACTAGAAGGCTGCTACACCAAAGTTTAGGTGGCCTAGCTGAAGGCTTTACAGACTGTGAATGAACAGATATTTTTCATTTGCTGACTGTGCTGTAAAATCCTCATCAATCTATTTTGTCTCTGCCTCTGACTTTCCCAATGGTGTTGATGATACTTAGGGGTCTTTTTTAATTTTTGGGGGACAAAGTGATCTTTAACAGAACATGCTAATGTTAGTCTGAGTTCTCTAAGTGATCCTTAAGGTATTTTTATTCTAGTGCATATCTAATGTTAATTAACACTGATCTATTACTGTTAGTATTTAATATTTGACATGAGACTGCCTACCTGCCTGCCTCTGGTGTATTCCAGTGTACACAGCCCCTGGCATAATACATATCATGACCAAGTGTCACAGATGCTACCAGCACTACATAGATAGCAATAAATTCTAATGTACTAATACATCTGACCTGTGCAGGTATCAGAGTCACACAGTAGGAATATGGGGTCATTGCCATGCTGGGAGGTGACCATTGGTGGAGTCTCAACATATTTCTGTACTAGTAAGTTTTATATTTTTGCTAAAAACCCCAATAATATTGAAAGGCTAAGTGAATAATGACACCACAAAGTTTCCTTTCAGTATTGTCTCATTCTGGGTTGTGAAGTCACTGAAAAGCTAATAAGAATTTCAGAAGGATCTTAAAAGACTGATGAAATAATAGAGAGTAAGACTGGTTGTTCTCCTGGTAATATTCTGTTTCCAAGCAGTGATTCCACCTCCTGGCTAAATTACCCAGTTCTGTAGGGATCATGATGTTCTATGCTAGGGAATATCCCTTTGACCAGTCTGGGTCAGCTATCCTGGCTGTGCTCTTCCAGCTTCTTGTGAACCTGGCAGGGTGTGAGAAGATGAAAAGTCCTTGACTTAATGTAGACACAACTACCTAGCAACAACTAAAACCATCAGTATGTTATCAACATTATTCTCATACTAAATCCAAACCACAGAACTATACCCACTACTAGAAGCAAAATTAGCTCTATCCCAGCTGAAATCAGGACATATGACAAGGTTACCCATTTAATGCATGGGGTAAGGCCTGTGGGTGTTACCTACACAGACTTTATAAAAGTCTTTGGCACTGTTTCCAACAGCATTCTCCTAGAGAAACTGGCTGCTCCTGTCTTGGATGGGCATTGCCTTGGCTGGGTGAAAAACTGGCTGGATGGCTGGGCTCAAAGTTTTGTGGTGAATGAAGTTAAATCCATTTGGTGATATTCCTCAGGGCTCAGTACTGGGGCCAGTTCTCTTTCGTATGGTTATCAGTGATCTGGATGAGGGGATAGAGTACACCTTCAGTAACTTTGCAGATGACAGCAAGTTCTTCAGGAGTGTTGAACTTTGGGAGGGTAGGAAGGCTCTACGGAGGGATCTGGACAGGCTGTATAGATGGTCCAAGGCCAATTTTGTGAGCTTCAACAAGGCTTAGTGCTGGGTCCAGCACTTGGGTCACAACAACCCATGGAGCGCTACAGGCTTCAGGAAGAGTGGCTTGAAAGCTGCCCAGAAAAAAGAACCTGTGGGTGTTGGACAACAGCCAGCTTGAATATGTGCCAGCAGTGAGCCCAAGTGGCCAAGAATGCCAACAGCATCCTGGCTTATATTGGAAACAGGGTGGCCAGCAGGACTAGGAAGTTATCATTCCTTTGTACTTGGCACTGTTCTGTTTTGGGCCTCTCACTACAATAAAGACATTGAGGTGCTGGAGCATGCCCAAAGAAGGGTAACAAAGCTATTGATGGGTCTAGAGAATGTGTCTTATGAGGAGTGGCTGAAGGAACTGGGCTTGTTTAGCATGGAAGAAAGGTGGCTGAGGGCAGATCTTATTGCTCTCTACAGCTACCTGAAAGGAGGTTGTAACTTCAGGTTTCCCAGGGGAGGTTTAGATGGGATGTTATGAAAAATTTCTTCACTGAAAGGATTGTCAAGCACTGGAACAGGCTGCCCGGGGAAGTGTGCAGTCACCATCCCTGGAGGTATTTGAAAGATGTGTAGAAGTGGCACTTCAAGACATGGTTTAGTGGTGGACTTGATCACTTAAAGGATTTTTCCAAGCTAAACAATTCTATTATTGTATTCTATGATTCTAGGAATGATACACAAAAAAGCAGTCACAACTTTAGAAATAAATACATGGTCTCTAAGCTGACTTGGAGTTTAGGAGTTACTTCTTGGGGTTACACAGGAGAAAATGTCAAATCAGAACTATGAAGTGGTTAAAAAAGTAGTTGACATGATTACTTAGGAAAGGCATAGACAACAATGTAGAGAACAGCATTGCATAAAGCTGTACAGTACCTACATCTTCAAAACAGAATGTGACATGATCAGTCATGAAGCACCTTCTGTACAAGCAGAAACAGAATAGGACTAAGGCTGGAAAATGTGACTTATATGATCTCTCTAAAATTGGAAGTCTCAGGGTGAAGATGTATTAGTTGCTTTTTGTTTCAGTACACAAAGTAGGACACATCACATGAAATTAGCAGGTTTTTGACTCAAAACTCAGAAAAGGAGGTAATCATTCATATGTCACTTAGTCAACAGTGGCACTCCATGCCATGAGATGCGGGGGATGATAAAATGTGACCAAAAAAGCAATTGTATTTTTTCTTTTTATTCCCACTGAGAGCTATTAAAACCAGGCAGTACCTCTGACTCAGGACTTCTCCGATCAGCAGCTTTCTGAAGGTTAAGAGAGTGTTACGGAGAAATATCATTGCATAGTTAGGCACAACTGAAGGGAGGTTTTTAGGATGAATAGAGCAGTATAGTCTATGTAAAAATTTGAGTGGACAAAAGCCAAATCCTTTTATCCTGTGAACTTATGGGAAATGATGAGATGGTGGTATGTTCCCAGTCAAGAATGATCTACTGTGTCCTTCTGAGTTGCTGAGGTAGAGAGCTCAGGCGAGGGAGACTCGGCGTTGGAGCCTTCTGAAAGCGACAACCCCCGAGCATTAGTCCTCGAGGGCAAATAAAAGAACGTAAGAAGAAAAGGAGAGACCCCGCGACGCAGCCGCTGGCAGCCATTGCCTCCCGTTGAGACTGCACGTCGGCGTGACTCATCGGGGGCGGAGCTTAGCGCGGCAGCGGCAGTTTAAAAACCGGAGGAACTGCCACCGCAGTTTAGTTGCTGAGGTAGAGAGCTCAGGCGAGGGAGACTCGGCGTTGGAGCCTTCTGAAAGCGACAACCCCCGAGCATTAGTCCTCGAGGGCAAATAAAAGAACGTAAGAAGAAAAGGAGAGACCCCGCGACGCAGCCGCTGGCAGCCATTGCCTCCCGTTGAGACTGCACGTCGGCGTGACTCATCGGGGGCGGAGCTTAGCGCGGCAGCGGCAGTTTAAAAACCGGAGGAACTGCCACCGCAGTTTAGTTGCTGAGGTAGAGAGCTCAGGCGAGGGAGACTCGGCGTTGGAGCCTTCTGAAAGCGACAACCCCCGAGCATTAGTCCTCGAGGGCAAATAAAAGAACGTAAGAAGAAAAGGAGAGACCCCGCGACGCAGCCGCTGGCAGCCATTGCCTCCCGTTGAGACTGCACGTCGGCGTGACTCATCGGGGGCGGAGCTTAGCGCGGCAGCGGCAATCGCACTCCATACAAGAGGGGTCTCTGGGAGCGCCAGCGACCCGGAGCGCGGCGAACAGGACGGGCAAACAGGGCGTGGCGCGTCAGAAGGGCGTGGCGCGTCAGTTTGCGCGGCAGTTCGCGCAGGCAGGGCAAGCAGGCAGCGTGAGCTTCCCCTCCTAGCTCAGAGGGGTAATTGAGCGCACCAGCGCAGAGTACAGAGGTGCCTAGGGTTCCCGGTTTCTTCTGTGTCCATACATTTGGACCATGGTGTCTACCAGGCGGAGACCTTCCCTCTCTAAATCTGGGGCAACCCCAATGGGGGACGTGCCTAGGGACGCCTCGGTCCAGGTCACTGGCTGCAGGGAATGTCTGAGTCTCTTGCTGCCAGGGGAAAGAGGCAAGGGCCTCACCTGTGTGAGGTGTGAGCAGGTGGATGACCTCCTCTGCTTAGTTGCCAATCTAGGGGAAGAGCTCGAAAGGCTGAAAGCCACCCGGGAAAGGGAGCGGGAAGAGCTCGAAAGGCTGAAAGCCACCCGGGAAAAGGAGCGGGAAGAGCTCGAAAGGCTGAAAGCCACCCGGGAAAAGGAGCGGGAAGAGCTCGAAAGGCTGAAAGCCATTCGGGAATGCGAGATGGAGATTGATTGGTGGTGTAGCTCCCTGGCATCCAAGAGGGAAGAGTGCCAGGTAGATTCCACACTACTGAAGGCGGTCCCCCTGCCCAGCCCTAGCCAGGTAAATGGGAGTGACCCAAACCCTGTGGAGGTCTGGAAGGCAGTCCCTACTCGCTGCCATAGGCACTCCCCCCGCCTACCTACCCCGCTCCCCCAGGTCCCCATATGCAATAGGTTTGGAGCCCTGGAAGTTGAAGAGGAGGTATGTGAGGAGATGAATACAGTCCCTCTACCTCAGAGGAAGCGAAAGCCCAGAGCGAGGCGAGTATCTGCACGCCTTGTGACTGCCTCAGCAAAGCAAGAAGAAAGAAGGGTAGTTGTGGTTGGGGATTCCCTCCTCAGTGGGACGGAGGGCCCCATATGTAGACCAGACCCTACACGTAGGGAGGTGTGCTGCCTTCCTGGAGCCAGGGTCAGGGATATTACCAGAAGGCTCCCAGGGCTGGTGAGTCACTCTGATTATTACCCACTGTTGATAGTTCAAGCAGGCAGGGATGCAATCACAAAGTGTAGCCTGCGCACTATCAAGAGTGAATTTCGTGACCTAGGGCGCTTTGTTGGGGGGACGGGTGCCCAAATAATATTTTCTTCTATCCCCACTTGTGGGAGGTGGGGTTCAGAGTGGGTCAGGAGAACACATGAATTGAATCAGTGGTTGAAAGGCTGGTGCCTGCACAAGAAGTTTGGGTTTTTTGACCAGGGGATGGTGTACTCTGCTCCGGACATGAGTACTGCTAATGGGGCTCGCCTGTCCCATAGAGGAAAGCGGATCCTAGCTCAGGAGATGGCAGGGCTCATTGATAGGGCTTTAAACTAGTTAGGAAGGGGGAAGGGGATATTACAAAGGTCGCTGGGGTAAGGCAGGTGCTTTGGGAGTCACAGCACGAGTTGATGGAGGAAATAAATAAATGCCAACAACATAATGGCAGACTTGGGGATGTTGCTCCACATGAGAGTAGGGATAACTCTGTGGATTACCCCGTGAACTCCTCAGTGGAGCCGCTTTTGCCCATCCCCTATCGAAAAACTCGCTGTGAGCTATTGGGGATATCTGCATCTGCTGCCCCACTAAAATGCCTATATACAAACGCATGTAGCATGGGGAACAAACAAGAAGAATTGGAGATCTTTGTGCGGTCACAGGGCCACGATCTCATTGCAATCACTGAGACGTGGTGGGACAGCCTGGATGACTGGCATGCTACCATGGATGGCTACGTGCTTTTTAGGAAAGATAGGCTAGGGAGACGAGGTGGAGGAGTTGCTCTTTATGTTAGAGAGCACCTAGAGTGTATTGACCTCCAGCTGGGTAGGGACGAACCACTTGTCGAGAGCTTGTGGGTAAGAATTAAAAGGCAGGCCAGTATGTGTGATGTAGTCGTGGGCGTGTACTACAGGCCCCCTGATCAAGAGGAGTGGGTTGACAGTGCATTTTTCAAGCAATTGGAAGTAGCTTCAAGATCGCAGGCGCTGGTCATTATGGGGGATTTCAATTACCCAGATATTTGCTGGGCAAGCAATACGGCCAGTCGTATGCAGTCCAGGCAATTTCTGCAGCATATGGAAGACAACTTCCTGATACAGATGGTGCAGGAACCTACGAGGAGAGGGCGGGTGCTGGACCTTGTTTTCACTAACAAGGATGGGCTCGTTAGGGAGGTGAAGGTCGGGGGCAGCTTAGGACAAAGTGACCATGAAATGATCGAGTTCAAGATCCTGAGTGGAAGAGGCAAGCCAAAAAGTAGGACAGCTACCCTGAATTTTGGAAGAGCTAACTTCGATCTCCTCCGAAATCAAATAGGGGCTATCCCTTGGGCTGCTCTGTTTGAAGGAATGGGAGCCTGCGAGAGCTGGCTAACATTCAAACAGCACTTCTTCCATGCACAGTATAGGTGCATCCCTTTGAGTAAGAAATCGGGAAGGAGAGGTAGAAGACCTGCGTGGATAAGCAGGGAGCTTTTAAGTAAACTCAAAGGGAAGCAGAAGACCTATAAACTGTGGAAACAGGGTCTGGGATCATGGGATGAATATAAGGATGTTGCCAGGGCCTGCAGGGATGCAACTAGGAGGGCTAAAGCCTGCTTAGAAATGAAGCTGGCAAGGGACATAAAAGATAATAAAAAGAGTTTTTTCAGGTATGTGAATAGTAAAAGGATAACCAGGGATAATGTAGGTCCCTTGTTAAATGAGGCGGGTATCTTGGTAACGGGAGATGATGAGAAGGTGGAGATACTGAATGCCTTCTTTGCCTCGGTCTTTACTCCGAAGGCTTCTCGGGACCCACAGATACTAGACGAAAGTAGCAGTGGTTGGGGAATGAACGGCTCACCTCTAGTTGAGGTAGGGGTAGTCCAGGAGCGACTCAAAGGATTGGATGCACACAAATCCATGGGTCCAGATGGGATACACCCACGTGTGCTGAGAGAACTGGCGGAGGTGATTGCGGAACCACTCTCTATCATCTTCAATAGGTCCTGGACTACAGGAGAAGTGCCTGAAGATTGGAGAATAGCCAATGTGACTCCAGTCTTTAAAAAAGGCAAGAAGGAGGATCCCAGTAACTACAGGCCAGTCAGCCTCACTTCTGTCCCTGGAAAGGTGATGGAACAGTTTGTTTTGGATGCCATCTCCAAACAACTGGAAGAGAAGAAGGTTATGAGGAGTAGTCAGCATGGATTCACCAAGGGGAAATCGTGCTCGACCAATCTCATAGCCTTCTATGATGTCATCACCAACTGGGTGGACGGAGGGAGAGCAGTGGATGTCGTCTACCTTGACTTTAGCAAAGCTTTCGACACTGTCTCCCACGACATCCTGATAGAGAAGCTGAGGGAACAAGGGTTAGATGAGTGGACAGTGAGGTGGGTCGAGAACTGGCTGTCGGACCGGGCTCAGAGGGTTGTGATCAGTGGAGTAGAATCTGAATGGAGGCCTGTGACTAGCGGTGTTCCCCAGGGCTCGGTGTTGGGTCCAGTCCTGTTTAATATCTTCATTGACGATCTTGATGAGGGTATAGCATCCACCCTCAGCAAGTACGCCGATGATACAAAGCTGGGAGGATTGGCTGACACGCAGGAACACTGCGCTGCCATCCAGCGAGACCTTGACAGGCTGGAGAGCTGGGCTGGGAGAAACCAGATGAGGTTCAACAAGAGCAAGTGTAAAGTCTTGCACCTGGGGAGGAACAACCGACTGTATCAGTACAGGCTGGGGGATGACCTGCTGGAAAGGAGCTCTGTGGAGAAGGACCTGGGGGTCCTGGTTGATGACAGGTTGGCTATGAGCCAGCAGTGCGCACTGGTGGCGAAGAGAGCCAATGGGGTCCTGGGATGCATCAGGAAGAGTATGTCCAGCAGGTCGAAGGAAGTGATCCTCCCCCTCTACTCTGCGTTGGTCAGGCCCCACCTGGAGTACTGTGTCCAGTTCTGGGCTCCATGGTATAAAAAAGACAGGGATCTCCTGGAGAGAGTCCAGAGAAGGGCCACGAAGATGATTAAGGGCCTGGAACATCTCCCATATGAGGAAAGGCTGAGTAAGCTGGGTCTGTTCAGCCTGGAGAAAAGAAGGCTTAGGGGAGACCTAATTAGTGTTTATAAATATCTTAGACTTGGGACGCAGGGGGATTTGGCCAGCCCCTTTTCAGTGGTCTGTGGGGACAGGACTAGGGGCAATGGCTGTAAGCTGGAGCATAGGAAGTTCCGCACCAACATGCGGAAGAACTTTTTCACAGTGAGGGTGACGGAGCAGTGGAATAGGCTGCCCAGGGAGGTGGTTGAGTCTCCTTCTCTGGAGATATTCAAGTCTCGTCTGGATGCCTATCTGTGTAATATGAGATAGGGAGCCTGCTTTGGCAGGGGGGTTGGACCCGATGATCTCTTGAGGTCCCTTCCAACCCCTAAGATTCTGTGATTCTGTGATTCTGTGATTCTCAGGGGCAATGTATCCATCTAAACCACACAATGTGCTAAATCTGTTAAGTCGATTTTCACTCAGTTTAATACACTGACAGAGCAAAATTGCATCTTTTCAGTTTTTTAAAAGGAAGCTCATGTTTGCCATCAATAAATTAGGTAAGTTGAGTTTAATAAGATTTTGAATGTCCTTTCAGAACTCTTTTGTATGATTTTGGGAAACAAGTCTAGAATGAACTCTGTTTTGGCTCATTTCTGGTACATCAAAAATGCCATTTTAAAAAGTTTTATATGACTGAAGAAAGTCTGATAAAGGAAAAATAAACATATCCCTGTGTTTTATACTTTGTGTGCATAGCTAACATTGCCACTATTGTCAACAGATGCCAAGATGCCAAATATTTCATAGCATGGATTGAATGCGATAGACTTTATTTAACACATGTGAATGAAATAGAAAGGTCTCGATCGTGCCATCTGGTGCATGGCGCTTATCCGAGTGAGAAAGTTCCAAATAAATAGATGAGGCCAAATGGCTCAAAGTGCTAAAAATATATTTTTTTCTTTAAATAAGCAGCATGTCAAACACTGAGTTTTGTATACTCATGGAAATACAGAAGGTGGAGAAAGAATACACCATCCTGAGAGAACAGCTGTTGCAAAAGCCATAAAGACAGGGGTTGTAGTCCTGATGCTCCCCTGGGCTTTTTTCCAGTCAAAACCACATAAAAATAGTAATCTGTAAACATTATCCAGGTATCACAGTTTTTATCTTCTGTTTCACCACCAAGTGATTTAGTAGAATCTTAGTTCTCCTGCCCCAGTTGGTCATGAATGCATCAGTGTGGCATTGCACCATGGCTACCTGAGCTTTTCAGTTCATCTGTGGATGCCATGGCCCTCAGGAATAAAAGTCAGTAAAGACTGGATTGTTTTGGGCAGTCCAGAATTTCTGTAGTTTTTTATGCTCTTCTTGTTGTCTCTTGGCCTGCATACTTCTCATGGCCTTCATTCTCCATCAGGCTTTGGGGAATACAGGTAACAGTTTGAGAGTTAAGTGTACTTTAGACATTTATGTAGTCACTTTTTGTACCCATGCAGCTTTCTGCACAGGGATTTCCAAAGCATATCTCTATATTGTATGAAGAAACACAAGCTGTTTTCTTTTGATCCTGTCATCTCACCTTCATCTCCAGATCCCGTATTTTAGGACAAAAATACTACAGAGGAATCATAATAAAACAGTAAGAAACCTGTTTTCACTATCTGGCAAGCCATTAGCCATCAACTGCATGGGGTTTGGTTTGACTCACATATTTGCCTGGCTTTTATCCTACACCAGACTGCTGCTTTAGATTTATCATAGCAGCAGATGAGCTGCCCTTCAAGTAGTCAGACTGGGGCACTACCAGTAACTTACCTGTGTCAGCACAGAGCTCAGCGTGGTCTAAGCATTTGTTTGTTTATACAAGAGAAAAAGGCATGTAGGGGGCTTACTGCTAAAGGCACCTGGCTTCTGCGGTGTAGTTTGCCTGCTATTGTTACAGGAGCTAATTTATTTATAGTGGTAATTGCAGTGTAGATTAGCTTTGTGTCTCTGAATATGCTTCACTGACTCCAGATGAAGGCCATCTCTTTCAACCTCCTCACTCTAGTTTTGATGGCATTTCTTGCACAAACAAGCACTTTAAAATGTCCTTGGAGGTTTTCTGGTGAAGGAAGTCTGTCAGGCCTGTTTGCCTGATTTACCTAAGCTGAACTCAGACAAACTTCCTTTATTCTGTGTTGAGTCTGTTTTGCCTGTGACACTAATTACAGAATGATCTTTGTCATTATCTCAACTCCTAAGTCTCTCAATATCTATTTTCTCCCCTGTCCAGCTGAAAAGGGGAGTGACAGAGAGACTTTGGTGGGCGTCCAGGCAGGGTCAAACCACCCTGTGCAGACTACTATGCACAGGAATGTAAAATAAAGACCTGAGCAAATTATCTTCATTAATGACTTTTGGAGATGTGATATGCAATACCATAAGTCTGGAAATCAGAATTTTTCCTGATTCAGAAAGCTATTTGCAAGTGACTAGCTATAAAGAATCTAGCCATTTGTGTTGTAAAGTTTTTGATGTTTTTCAACAAGTGCCCTGTCAGAGGCATTTTTAAAATCTCTGCAACCTTTAACATAACCAAAACTAAGAAGGTCCTGTTCTTTTTCTACTTTCTCTCAGCAAAGCCAATAACTTACTTTCATTTCTCTTTCCTTTTTCCTGGAAACTCTCTCTTCTGTTACAAGAAGTTGTTTTTTTATTTTGTCCTTTTAAGTAATTCTGGAATTCTAGGTAAAGAACAGGACTTCAATATCTGCCTGCTACATAAAAAGCACATCATATAAAAAACACCAGGATCACTTGTCATTTTTTTTGTTTCTTTTAGAGAATGTTAACACTCCTGCATTTCTTGGCTTGCTGCCATGCAGCTGTACAGTTTCTGGGAAGTTAATAGTTTGTTTTAAATGTACAGCAGCCTGGTCTTTCAGTTGTTTGTTAGCCTCGTTCCGTATTCATATAAGTGACTGCTATAACATTCAGTATTCAAGGACAAACAATGCTCAGTTTTTCATACTGGAATGTGAGTTGGCATTCCTAAACCTTTAAATGTTATTGCAGAGATGACAGTTTAAAAAGTATATTCAGGGACCTTAATCGGAAAAGGTGCTATCAGAACACTTGTGCTTTTCCACAATTCACTGAGAAAACAAATTCTGAATGTGGTAAAAACTGGGGATTAGGGAGTACTTACCAATAACAACAAGCCTACGTGAAGTCTGAACAGTACTAAAAACTTACCCACTCTGCACTCCAAAGATGGAAGGAAAGGTGGACTGGAAAAGCTGTTGGTTCTAAACCAGCTATGACCTAATTATGCTATATACTGTTTATGAAGTAGAGGTGTGATTGTACATTGTATCCTTCCTGGAAGAACTGTATTGTACAGTTACTTTTCTATTTTAAGTGTAAAATATTTTGCTACAAATAAGAAGTTTCACTGCCATATTTACTTCTTTTTAGGTTTAAGAAAGATTATTAAATTTGATTCTAGAGATAAATTAAAGGAAACAAAAATCTCTAATTTTTCTAAAAGAAGAACTATGAAACCAGGTTGGTTATGGACTGTAGTTCTCCCTGACAGCAGTCCTTCATTTCTTCTGTGGCCTCACCTCTGAGGTATACTCATTGTTCCCAATTCTGTATTTTCCTTTTAGTTTCCAAATCACAAAAAAAGGATTTAAAAGTGATCTTGCATGAGAAGAAAAAGGGAGGGATGAGCAGGAATGTTTGGTGAAGTTTCCACTGAAAACAAAATTTTGAAAAATGCTTAATGTCACAATTTGAATAGCTGTGGTTAGCTCTAGAAATCACCTGTTCCAGCTCAATAGTGAAGAAGTATATGATGACATATTTGATGAGGAAGGAGACTTGATATCAAGACATGAATCACACTTAAATTTATTTTAAAAGCTGTAACACTATGAAAGTCTCACTCTGTGTGAGAAAAGCTCACTCAGACCTTTCTAAAGGTCTTTGCTTTAAAGTTACAGACTTTTTCACTACTGTGGTTATATTCAGTGGTTAGAGTATCTTAATTATTTTGCTTGTTTCCCTTTGTGCTAGTAACAAGCTAACAGAAAAAAGAAATAAATTAGACTGTCTTCAAAGCCATTATTTAACATTCTTATAATGTGCAGAAAGTCAATTGGAAATCCTCTTGTGTGTAACACACTAAAAAATAGCAGAATAATCTTTAATTTCTGTTGATATAATCCATAAAAGGATTGTATAGTTGATTCGTTAGGAATTGGAGACTGACAAACAGTTTTACTTCAATTATTGTGTGAAAATAAAAAAGAAAGTATAATAAATCCAAGACCTCAATCTGTGCATACATTACAATAGAACAGTAATTCCAGTTAGCATTTTTCTAATACAGTGTAAAGCAAAATTTGTATGTAGAGGTAATACGAAATATTCTTTTCCTAGGTGATTTCCTTAAAGTAGTTCTGAAAGCTCTAGTAAGTCTTTTTTTTCTTTACTTAAAGGTAAACCTATGATCCGCAAACAATTTAGCACATGAAATATTCAAAGTAAGGAGAGTTCTGTGGCCAAACTTGTTCTAGAATTGTGCTCAGTCACTGTTTTTGTAAATCTTGCTAGATCATCTATAATTGATTAGATATTAAAATTTATAGGTCAAATTGAATCCGATTGAATTTTTTAGTCATTCATTTTTTAACATAAATTCACATTATTTAGCTTTTGTATGCAAGGAAATTTAAGAAAAATGCTAGAGGATTTTTTGGTATATACCTCTTTTCAGCAGGACTTAAGGGCAAACAGCGTGCTACACTGGACTATTGAATCAGCATACTATCTTTAAAACTTTACAAAATTATCTTTTGGATTATTTTTACTTCAGATAAACACCATCATGAGATGAAATCGTATCCGTATCAGAGAACGCTTATTTGTTCCTGTGTTTGCTGAATTTTACTGGCCTAATAGTTTCACATTACTGGGTGTTAAAATACTTCTGTGACTGTCAGCGGGTTTTATTTGTTTAATAAATTATTCTTTGCCTTTGATAATGTTGAACATGACAGCAAAATTGTCTCTTACTATCTGAAGCACTGAGTATCATCTCATGATTTACTAATTTTTTTCTCATAGGCTTAAAATTAGACATTTAGGAAGAAACTGGTAAAACAAACCTTTCGTGCCAAGAGAGCCAAGGATGAAACATTTTTTCACTTCTTGAGTGGCTTTAGGCAAGATACAAACTAGTAACATTGTATGCTTAATCATAATCAATATTTTGCCATCTGCAAATGTGTCTACTTCTCTCTTAATTCATCCTATCCTGTGTCAGTTTTAACAGTTTTAGCTTATTTTTTCCTCTCAGTTTTCCTGATAGGTAGTGTATAAATCTTTCTTATTATTTCCTTCCCAAATTCTGTAGCACGAGTTTTGGACTGTCTAATTAACACCTCTTGTTTTTCTTGGTAAATCTATGGAGAGGAAACAGACCCTTCAGTTTTTCCTTCAGTGTGTTACAAATAACTTTAATCTTAAAAACACTGAGGCTGGAAGGGACCTCTAGAGACTGTCTAACCCCTCCTTTCCCCCCTGCTCCTCCATACACACACAGTCAAAACAGAGACAGGTAGACCATGTTGCTGGGATCATGGATAGCCAGGTTTTGAATATGTTGAAGGATGGAGATGCCCTCTGGGCAACTGTCTCAGTGTTTGATGACCATCACAGTAAAAAAGGTTTTTCACAGATTTGAATAGAATTTCCTGCATTTCAATTTGTGCTGGGTAATAGTGGTAGTAGTAGGAATTGAGAAGACTCAGATTGCTGTCTCCCTAAAGGTATTTGTAAACATTGATGAGATCTTCCTTGATCCTTTTCTTCCTTACAATAAACCATGCCATATCTCCCAGACTCTCTCCATCATCTGCTTCAGTCTCTTAATCATCTTACTGGTCCTTTGCTGAACCCACTTGTTTGTCCATAGTAGTTTTTTGGACTGCACAGCTGAGAACTGGACCCAGTACTCTAGTTGTTGTCTCACCTCCCTTGATGTGGTGGCAGTGTTCTTCATAAGGTAGCCCTGGAGGTTGCTGTTGATCCTTTCTGCAAGGGCATATTGCTGGTTCAGGTTCATTCTGGCAGGACTCTCACTTCCTGTTTTGCAAAGCTGCTTTCCAAATGGTCAACTGAAGTGTGTATTGCTGCATGGGGTAATTCTTCTCCAGAGTTGGGACTCTGCATTTTTCCTTTGTTGAACTTCATGATGTACCTATCAGCCTATTTTTCCACCTTATAATCACAGAATGTATTAAGTTGTAAGGGACCTTTAAAGGTCATCTAGTCCACCACCCCTGCAGTAAACAGGGACATCTTTACTAGATCAGGTTGCTCAGAGCTCCATCAAGCCTGACCTTGAATATCTCTAAGGATGGGACCTCTACTACTTTTCTGAGCAACCTGTTCCAATGATCTACCATCTTCATATTGAAGAAGTCTTCCTAATATTCCACCCAAATTTACCTTTTTCTGGATTAAAACAATTACCCCTAGTCCTATTGCTACATGGCCTCATGAACAGTTCTTCCCAGCTTTCTTGTAGGCACCATTCAGGTATTGGAAGGCTGCTATTAGGTCTCTCCAGAGCCTTCTCATCTTCAAGCTAAACAAGGCCAACTCTCTCAGCCTGTCTTCACAGGAGAGGTGCTCCAGCCCTTTGATAATTTTTGTGCACTCCAACAGGTCCATGTCCTTCTTGTGTTGAGGGCTCCAAAGCTGGACAGTTTTCCAGGTGAGGTCTCACCAGAGCAAAGCAGAGCAGAGAGGCAGAATCACCTCTCTCTCTCTGCTGGCCACACTTCTTTTGATGCAACCCAGGATGCCGTTGGTCTTCTGGACTGTAGATGCACATTGATGGCTCATGTACAGCTTTTCATCCATGAATATTGCAATCGTTTACCACAGGGCTGCTCTTTATCTTATTATCCTGCAGCCTGGATGGATGGCCCCTACCTATGTGCAGGACCATGCACTTGTCCTTGTTGACGTTCATGAGGTTTGCATGGGCCCACATCTCTAGCTGGTCCAGCTCCCTCTGTGTGGCATCCTGCCCCTCTGGCGTATTGACTGCACTACCCAGCTTGATGTCATCAGCAAACTTGCTGAGGGTGCACTCAATCCCAGTGTTAATACCATTAATAAAGATATTAAACTGCATTGGTCCCAGAACAGACCCTGGAGGAACACCACTTGTCACTGTCTTTCATCTGGTCATCAAGCCATTGACCACCACCCTTTAGATGTGACCATTCAGCCAATTCCTTATCCACTGAACAGCCCACCCATCAAATCCATATCTCTCCAACTTAGAGAGAAGGATGTTGTGGGGGACAGTGTCAAAGGTCTTGCAGAAATCCAGATAAATGGCATCTGTAGCTCTTCCCTTGTCCACTGATGCAGTTATTCCATTGTAGAAAGCCACTAGATTGGTCAGGTAGGACTTGTCATCGGCAAAGCGATGCTGGCTGTCTCAAATTTCCTCCCTGTCCTCCATGTGCCTCAGCATAACTTCTAGGAGGATCTGTTCCATGATCTTCCCAGGCACAGCTTGTCAAGGCCTGCACAAGCAGCTCAACGATCTGGTATGTCAGCCATTCATGACTATGCTGTAACATGCACAGAGTACGTACTCTGTCCCATCAACCAGGTCATTAGCAATGATGTTTAGCTCTAGTGACTTCAATATTGACCCTTGTGGTATTTTGACTGACCTCAAACTGGACTTCATGCTGGTGATCACAACACTTTGAGTCCAATAGCTGAACAATTTTCAGTTCACCTTGCTGTTCTCTTACCTAGCCCATACTTCATCCTCCTATGATGATGCATTGGGAGACCATCAAAAGCCTTACTAAAATCAAGATAATATCCAGTGCTCTCCCTCATCCACTGAGCTAGTCATTCTGTTGTGGAAGGCTATCTGGTTCACCAAGCATGATTTCCCCTTTGTAAATTCATATTGACTACTCCTATCCACCTTCTTGTTGACAGATTATGTATTCCATCACCTTCCCAGGGATTAAAGTGAGGCTGACTGGCCTGTCATTTCCCAGTTCTTCCTTCTTGCCCTTCCTGTAGGTAGGAGTAACATTTGATTTCCTCTGATCCTCAAGAGCCTCACCTGCTCTCCATGATCTTTCAAAGATAATTTTCTTCACAGTGACATTGGCTAGCTTGCTCAGTACCCATGAGTGGGTGCATCCCATCAAGTCTCAGGGATTTATGTGTGTGCAGTAACCTGGTTCTCCTCAACCTATGGCAAGTCTTCCTTGCTGCAGACTTTTCCACCAGCCACAGGGACCTGAATTTGCTAAAGGCTCCATTCAGCAGCAGGCCTCCTTTTCCAGAATCTTATTTTGCCGCTGAAGTACTTGTAGAAGTCTGTCTTGTTGTCCTTCATGATGCTGCCAGACTCAGCTCCATATGGCTTTGGCTTTCCTAGCCCTGTACCTGACAACTTAAAATGTGTCTGTATTCCCCCTGAGTCACCTGACTCTTCTTACAGCTCTTGTATGCTCCCTTTCATGTTCAAGTTTTGTCAGGGGCTCCTTGTTGATATATACAAGCCTCCTGCTCTATTTGCCTGATTTCCTACATGTAGGGATAGAACATTCCTGAACTTGAGGTTGTGATCCTTTGAAACAAGCTGTCCTGGTTTCCTTTCTTCTCTAGAACTATATTCCATGGAATTTTTATAGTATACTGGTCTGTTTTCCTCAGATTTATGTTTGTCATCTTGCCTTTTTCCTTGTTCTTTCCTCATAGGATCCTGAACTCTGCCATGTTACGGTTGCAAGGCCATTATGTAGGAAAGGTTGTCCCCAGCCTTCATTCACATCCCTGACCACCTCTTCCATGTTTCTAAGTATCATGTCCAACAGAATATCTCCCTAGCAGAAGGCTTCGGGTGGCCTGTGGCAGACACCCACAACAACGTCCCTCATGTTTGTGTGCCCTTTAACCTTAACCTATAAGATCTCACCTAGCTCATTATCCATCCCAAGGCAGATCTTCATGCATTTCTGTTGCTGTCTCACAGGACAGGTACACCTTCTTACTGTCCCAATGTCCCCTTCTTAAAGCCCCTATCCAGTGTAGCATTTCCAGTGTATGAGCTATCATAACACATCTCTGTGATCCCAGTGAGATTGTAGCCCTGCAACTACATACCCACTTCAGATTCCTCCTGTTTAGTCCCCATCTCACACGCATTGGTCTACAGGTACTTCATATGGGTACCTAGTCATGCTCATTTCCCAGAAGCAGTGTGGGAGATTCAGGCATATCAGCCTAAAGATTTTCTCTTTCATCTGTCTGTCTACTGCAAGGCCATTGAATATGTTTTTGAAATGGTCATTACCATTAAAGTTATTGATGGTAGATCCTTGAAAGTCTCAGTAAGTGTTTGAAAATCCCAAAGTTTATCTGGAGTCATTAAACTCTTTTAAATCTGGTTAAAATCTGACCCAGAAAAGGGCTTCATGCATGATTTCTTAGGATTCTGAACAGGATCTTCTGTCTGCTTCTAACCAATACCAGAGGGTTTATATGATTTTGAAGTAAACCCAGTAAATATACTTCTCCCAGCACAATATTGATCTTGGGCTTACTTTAAAGGTTTTAGACTTCTATCAGATCTTTCACTGAGCATGGACTGAGTTCATAATGAAATCCAAAACATAGAGAAGGTCTTGTGGTTTTGAGTTTTGCTGCAAACATTAACAAGCATTAGTTGGAGTCCTTGGTAATAGAGCAAGTTGTTTCTTGGTTGTTAGTCTAGGAAGTGAGTGTAAATTGCAGTGTCAAGACCAATTAATAATAATAAAAAAAAGTCCCTTAAACAACAGTTTTGAACTGCTTGCTAATGTCTGGTATCATTTAGCTGGTTAAAGTATTTATAATAGGAAAATATTTCCTGGTAAAATAATAACAGTGGATTACAAAATAGGTGGAGGCTTGAAGCTTTTGCCACTTTGTTCTGCTGGGTAATGGTACCTAATTCTATACACACTTTAGCATGATCAGATTGTAACAGTTTGCAAAGGAGGCAATCAGAAACTTTGGTCCAGCATTACAAATTGCTCCCCATTTGTAACAGCTGAGAACAAGAGGAAATGCACTGTATGCTTTGTGCACCTGACTATTTAGGAGAGCAGTTCTTTCAGTTAGATTCCTTGGCCTGTAGATAATTTGCCTCTTTCAAAGAGGCAGAAGGAATCCTATGTTCTTTCAGTTCAAAACACAGGGGCTGGTGACTTCAGTTCCTTTTTAGACTACATGAGAAAACAAAGGAGGCAGAAAGACCAGACCTGAAGTAGGATTTTGATGTCTCTCTTAGTAGTTATTCCCAGAAAGAGTTAACAGTAATTTACAATCCTACTTTGGTAACAGGATATTGTCATCAAACTTTCTGCAATACAGTGACACAAACAGTACCAATGAATGCTATAGTGTGTTTCTCCACCAAAGAACTCTCACTTCAAATACAGAAAACTGGAGCTTGCTTCAAGTCTGATAAATAAGATCATAGCACTAGCAACAAATTCATTCTTTGTGTATATTGATGTGATCAGGTATCAAGAACTCAATAAATATAAATCAAAAATACATAAATAGAACATATATGAATATTCTGTGAATATAAAAATAGATGAATATGATCGGACAGAGATGAAAATGAGGTGATAAGTGGTTGAAGTATTTTTCTAGCTTTTTCAAACTTATGCTTGATGCAATCAGAATCTCATTAATTTTAAAGCTTGGCTTTCAGTGGCCAGAGATAAGGAAGGGGGTTAAATCTTGCTATCCTCTGTCATTGCTGTCACTAAAGTAATTGGAGTTTGGATCTAAAAATTGTATAAAAAAGGAACGTACTCTGAGACCTCACTCATGGAAGTTGCATTTAGCTGTATCCTGTTAACTAGTGAAATGAGAGACTGGGTGAGCACAAAGCCCTATTTGAGATGACTAAGAGTGGCAGAAATGAGCAACTGACATCTGCAGCTTTCTGGGAAGAGCAGAAGTGAAAGTTGAGCATTCTTCATTGAAAAATAATTTAAAAGATAAGATAGTACATGTAGGCTTTTATAACGAGAAACATTTCAGTAGGTAGTGTTTCTCAAAGGAGACATAAATAGTAGCATAGTAATGTTTGTATTTACAATGTCTTAATAATTTGAAATAGTTTCTAATACTCAGAATTTCTTCCACTGAAAAATGCTCCAGGTTTTACTTTGCTGTTTGTCTTTTCTGATTGATCCATTTCATCACAGGACTATGCTAGTATAGATCAGCTGAATAAGCATCTTCTCAGGCATTCTAAATCTAAAACTTGGGTTATAAAGTTCAATTCATAGCTAAAATCCTAGAATAATTTGGTTGGAAGGGGCCAATGTGGGGGTCATGTGGTCCTTCCTCCTTACAGCGGAGACAAATTCAAAGTTAAATCACTTGTGGGATTACCATTTTATTTATATACTATGATGGGTCTAAAGCCCCGTGTAAGTGTTGGATTCAAAACCAGGAAATGCTGCTACTGCATTTCTAACTGCTGATCTTATTTTGTGGTCTTTTCCTGCACTGATGCTGCCGAATGCATACTCTAATGAGAGTGAAGTGCAAATACTGATCCCTGAGCAGCTTAGCTGTTTGTACCCTCCTTAAAATGTCCCGAAATCAACCCTTACTGTCTTTCCAGAAAGGTGTTGTTAATATTAAACTGCTAGCAACCTATTTCTGAAAACCTTGGGAGTCAGTAAAGCATTTGCCTAATAAAGGACCTCAGACTTTGGCTTCCGTGCAAATCTTTGTCGGTGACACAATTTAAGGACTTTTCTGAAAACTGCATACGCAGAGTAACATCTCTAAATTTTGCATTTAATTTAGTTGAAAATGAAATGATTCTCATACAAGAGAATTATTGCAAGAACAATTCCCTCCTCTGTTTTTAAAGCAAGGAACATTCCCCTGCAGATTTTCTATTTTCAAAGGCATAGAACTTGTGAAGAACACATTAGACATTCAGTTAAACAGTATTCAGAAAAATCTTCCTAGGTCCTGGTCTTTTATTGTATTCAATAATAATGGCAAGGAAGTGTATGTTTGTAAAAGATAAGGTGGTAGCTCAGATGGTTACATAAGCAGCCAGTTGAAGCAAGGCCTCCAGCCTCTTGTTAGCCTTTGAGTATCCTTTAGTTTTCTTTCCCTGCCACTGCTTCCATATGCTATCAAGGGCAGACTTGCCAGTAGTAATGATTCCTGCAATTTGTCCTCCTTTGTAACTGTCTAAATGTGTTTAAGAGAATTTGAATATATTTCAAGATCACAGAAAGCACAGTGAGTCTTACACTTCAGAGTTTTGAGTGGCACAGTGCTACTAAGCTATGTCAACTGGTCTGAAAACTGTTTCTGGTCTCAGACTGACCTAGCAGATGCCTGCATTAGTAAACGGCTCTCCAAAGTCAAAGTGATGAAGTACATTTAAGGTAACCATTAAACCTGTATGCTTCTTGCAGTTACGAATTAGTCACTGAGAATGGTGGACTCTTCGTCACTTACCTATTCTCACTTTATAAAACTTCTTATAACCTGTTAAAATAGTTGAACAAAATGTAATCCACTCAATATTTGAGATGCCCACGCTACGATGAAGCCACTGCCTTCAAGTACCTGCTGATGTGTGAGTCAGTGAAAATACTAACCACAACTAATCTTGTTCCTCCTGAAGTAGTATGAACATCAAGGCATCTTTGCTTTGCTTACTAGAAGCAAACTTGAACACATACTATATGAAATACAACACACATTCCTTGTAGAAAACATGCAAATTTGAAAGGCAATGATCCTATACTTAAATAAAAAATGAAATACAAAAGTTTTCCAGTAGTGTTATGATCATTGATCTATGCATCCTTTGCCACCTGGCTGTGAAATAAATTGCTATAGATTTTCTAAATTTTCCTATATTATTAGGGAAGCAAACTTGGACGTATTTCCAGGAAGATGTTTCATTAAAGACCCTTCATTAAATGACTGTAGGCATTAATGGCAACTATATCAAATACAGGAAAACAGCAGTAATGTACTTATGACTGAAGTGTCATTTGACATTCAATTTCCATTTAAAGTGACCTCACTTCTTAAAAAGTCCAGCTGTTAAAAGTTTCTAGAATGATATGCACTACCATGTCACATTTGCTAACTGAATCTTCAGCCACTGTTTGTGTCTCTCTCCTGGTGTCATTTCAAAATGGTAGTTGTGATTTTCAGCACTAATGCACATCTATCATGTGGCACAGATCATGTGCTCTTATACTAGGACTGCACAGTCATCTTGGTGCTCACTGGAGCATATTGTTGTTTTTTCCCTTTTCATAGTTAATAGGAACCTTGCATTCTTTCTTCTTTCTCTCTTTCTCCTTAAGGGCACATAGAAAAAATTCTAGATATGTTGCTTGCCTCCTCATTCTGCATCAAACATGTATTTCTTCCCTGCAGGTAAAATGACAGCCTTTCATACAATACAATAACTGTCTGGAAGCGCCACGAGCAGCTGACCCTGAGAGGAGTCTTGCACTGATATCCCTCTCCTTTTTCCCACTGTTTGGTATATAACTGTGATTTTTTAGACCCTTGGCTTTTCTTGGTTTGAGTCCTCTTGAGTTATGAGAGAAACTTGTACAGATGTAAGCTCTAATGGTTCAAAATATGAAATGAAAAATAGAGCAGTAATTTGGATATTAGAATTATTAGTGTGGTATCTGTTCTTATCAATTTAATATCTGGTACGTCCTCGATGAGAGGACTTTATATTAAATGGATTTTTGGTGCTGGGAGTTGGAGCTGGAGCTTGCTCCCTCCGCTCCGCGCATCGTCCCGTTTTTTTTTTTTCCAGGCTGGTGAAGGGGCTGGAGGGCAAATCCTATGAGGAGCGGCTGAGGGAGCTGGGGATGTTTAGCCTGGAGAAGAGGAGGCTGAGGGGAGACCTTATCACCACCTATAGGTACCTGAAGGGAGGTTGTAGAGAGGTGGACGATGGTCTCTTCAGCCAGATGACAGGAGATAGGACAAGGGGCAATGGCATGAAGCTGTGCCAGGGCAGGGTCAGATTGGATATTAGAAAAAAAATTTTACTGCAAGAGTTGTCAGGGCCTGGAACAGGCTGCCCAGGGAGGGGGTTGAGTCACCTTCCCTGGTTGTGTTCAAAAAAAGGGTAGATGAGGTACTTAGGGATATGGTTTAGCATAGGATGGGAATGGTTGGACTTGATGATCTTCAAAGGTCTCTTCCAACGTTGTGATTCTGTGATTTGCAGGAAAAAGTGTTTTCTTAACACTTTCAGTGGTAATTCTGTAATGAGCACTTATGTCCCCCCCAAAAAAATGTAGACAATAGAATTTTTTGTTTCGTTTTTTTTTTTTTTTAATTTAAATTTATGTTAATTTTTCTGTGAGGATTTCAGTGGTGGCTATGTGTTTATTTGTGCTTCCAGAGTGACTGTATCATCAGCACCTACAGCACTAAAGGAAATTAAAGAAATCTGGTTCCCTTCTGTTTTAAAGACCTGAGTCTGTCATCTCCAGAGCAGAAATAGAATTGAACCCTAAAATGAGCTGTTGATTTTTGATTTCAAGTTATAGATGAATAGAAGACGCACAATAAACTTTTATTGAATGGAAGTTTAAGAGAGATTAGAAGGCAACCATAAATGCTTAGGGGTACTTTTTAAAAGATTAAAATGGCATGTGTACAGAAAAAATATTTGTCTAGTTAAAAAAACCCTAATGTAAGTCACTAGTAAACCATGTAATCTTTTTCATATTAGGTGTTATTTACCTGTGGTTTTCTTTTTTTCTTCCTCTCATGCCTGACAGAGACTTTAAGTGAAAAATACCTCTGAATTATGATATTGCAGTTCTTTCCATCATCTGTTTTGTCTCTTGAATGACTGTCCGATTAAAAAAAGTCTAGCAATATTCGAAACACAAAACTCAAACCAACATTCTTTTACAGAATTTCTTTTGAACTGTAAATTGAAAACTGGATACATAGTTGTCTTCTGGGTTGTTTTTATAATAAAGGAATAAGAGAGCATCTTCTTTTATAATCAAAGAGAATAAAATAATATTGGAAACGTAAGAAACTTTCATATATTCTGATGCATCGTAGCCTGCATATACCTTGGACTCAGGAGACTTAGACAGTAGCTAGACTAGCAGAATTCAGACTTCATACTAGAAGCTTTCAGGTAGCATTAAAAAAAATGGAAGCATGGGCATGCATCAACCAGAAGAGCTATGTTGAAACAAGGAAGGGTTGAAAGATCCAAGGATAACTAGTTAATGGACTGAAGGAACACTTTGAGTACCTAAATAAAGAAACATTTCCAAGAGCAGAGAGCATTCACCAGAGAGTTCTAAAGGAAGTCAAATATCAAAAAATAAACAACTTTTAACTGATTACTTATCTCATTTTTCAGGCCGTGTTCCAGAGGTATAGAAAATGTGACAACACTTATAAAGTATAACAGGAAAGATCTAAGAACAAATCTGTTCTCTGAAGTGGAGGCAAATCAGGAAAAATCTGATCAAGTATATAAATCATTTATGTGTGAAAAGAAATAATACATATGGTTCTTGTAGAGGGATTCACAGCTGTTCATGGAAGTCAGTAAGCATATGGATAAACACCTGTCCAGCTGATACATCTGAATTTAAAAAAAAAAAAAAAAAGCAGCTTTAGACCAAGTTCCTTATCACAGATTCTTCAAGAAACTGAGCTGACAAGGAATAAAAATGGGAGATAATAATATATAAATCAATGATACTCCCTCATCTTTTGAATGTTGTTTGCATTTTGATATGGTTGGCTCATCTCACAAAGATACAGTAGAAGTCGAATAAAAAGCTTATGGGAAGGGTGGCAAAGCTGATCAAAACTTCTGTATCAGAAGAGATTACGAACAGAAAAGGCTTCTCATCTCACTTTTGGATGAGGAAGGATGTGATCTGAGTGTGCAGTCATGAATGGCATGGAATATTTATACATAGGAAATGACTATTCTGTGTTTCTCGCAATCCAAGCATTAATAGCATGTTTTAAATGAATGAAAGTATATTCAAATGCAAAACACTGCTGCAGATGAGAACAGTAGAATGGGCTTCAAAGAGCAGTTATGTCACCTCACAGAAGAAAAGTTCATCAACAAGTAAGGTGTGCAAGCTGGCTCAAGATGTTGCTTTATTGCATGCTACAGGAATTTGGGAGAGTGTACTGCAGGATATGATAACCATATGCTTGTTGTGCTTCTATGTATTTTCCTGGGAATCTACTGGCCACTTTTAAAGATCATATGGCTTTTTTTTTATGTTTGTTCAGGAATACAAAAATTGAAAAAAATTGTGATAGTAGAGAGAATGGGAAGTAATAAACAGAAGGGAAAGATATCAGTGTTCGATGGGCAAGAGACCCATGAAAGAGAATTGAAGAATAATATAGATGGGCAGAAGGCAAAATTTTGGCAGGAAGTGGAGTGAAAAACTGGTAGAGGGGAATTTCTGAAGAGGGAGTGAGTTGAAATATACATAAAGAAGAGTAGAGACTTCAAAAGAATTGTGAATGAATACATGACAGTGGTAATGGGAGAAAATCAGATATATCTGAGTACTGGAAATGCACAGCAGTGGGAAAAAAGTTTGACTGCTTTTTCTTTTTTACTACGTGCAGAGTCTTTGCAGGTCACCTGGATATGGTAACACGTTATGCATGGCTTTTTAAGAGAACATGATACTTTGGATATTAATTGCTCATGTGCTTGGGGCCTAATCTCATATCAGGACTATTCATTTATATGCAGGGGAATTTTACTTGTAGCCTAATGTCAACCAAACAGCTGTGTTTCTGGACAACTAGAGTCACTTCTACAGTGGCCAAATTTAATAAGACAGTATCCAATGCATTGAGATCAAAGCTTCCTACTTTTAATCTTCCGGTTTCAAATTTTAACATGAGTCTCAGGATAGAGTAGCTCAACTGAAAACAAGTGACATGTATCTCTTTGCATGGGGTAAATCCCTACCAAGTTGTCTGTAATAAAGCCTTGTATTTTAAATCTGAGAAGGAATCTTATTCTTAAATCCTTATTAACTTTAATTCTTACATTACTTACTATCCAGATTACCAAAATACATAAGGGAATAGTCATTTACATTCAGTGTAAAATACCAGCAGAAGTCAAGAAGAAATTTTTTGGGTTACAGGATAAAGAAGCACATTCTCAGATGGTGTAAAGTTAGATTCCTCTACTAAAGTTAATGGACTAGGCCAATTAATGGTAGCTGAAGGTGCAGTGTTGGTATGCTTTTATTTTTCTTTACAGATCAGTCATTTTCCCTGATACACTGCTTTTTATGCAAATATGTAAGCATGATTAATCACTGTGAATTATTAAAAACAGAGCTTGAAAGGTAAAGTTTCAGCATAATGTCTAAAGCAGGTAAGAACTGTGCAAATTGATTGGAAGAAGACAGAGTTCCATAAATTAGGGCAACAGTGGGCAAGTAATTAGGCACCGAATGAGCTAGGGATGCATTTCCTACACAGTGGGCATGTGTAAATGCCCATAATTGCAGATATGAGCACAACTTGATAGTAAAACTTGACAGTGGGTGTGTGGAAAATGTCAAAAAATGCAACTTTGCTCTTCTAATCAGATTATGGAAATAAAATGAGGGCAAAATAACCAAAAGATCCTATTTGTTTACCTTAACAATATCCACGCATGCCAACAGATATTCCAGATATCAGAAATATTGACCTACCAGCCCAATGAAACAGACAGAGATCCAGTATTCGTACAGTGGTTTCCATGGACGGCAGTAGGGTTTTCCAGGGGCCAGTCAGCAGACATACCACAGTGGTGTCTGCTAACACCGTCCTATGAAATAAACTGAAGTAAAATACTGCTCAACATGTCAGGTATACTTCAATACAACACAGATAAAGCAGGGCATATTACTTCTCCTGAAAGTCATATTATAATTTTTATGAGAGTAAAAATTTTAACTAATTGTTCATTTTGTGACAGTTTTCCCTCCCCTGGACGTAATCATTTGACAATATTTTAAATGGCATTTTAAGTATAGTGTGTTGAAATTCAATACTGGTGTGAAGTCAGAAAACTGCATGCTTTATGGCATTTTCAATATAATTTTACAGTACTAGCTGTGTAGACTCCTAAGGGAATATACCCAAAAAAAGGACAGTCTAGAAATGTGGCTAACATATTGCTTGCACGTGTTATCCTGTTGACGTTTTTTCCTCACTCAAGTTAATAGACAGAAGTGCACAATTTCCTGTAGGAAAAGACAGCAGAGTCAGTGCCAGTTTAAAATTCCCAGTGCTGATTAGAAAAACATCTGTGGCTATTTGAAAATAGAAGTAATCAAGCTTAATTATGGAATTTTATTTAAAATAAGACTTTCTGCATATTCTTT
Source organism: Gallinula chloropus (assembly GCF_964237585.1). Taxonomy (NCBI): domain Eukaryota; kingdom Metazoa; phylum Chordata; class Aves; order Gruiformes; family Rallidae; genus Gallinula; species Gallinula chloropus. The sequence goes on along the minus strand of NW_028168491.1, from coordinate 144,134 downwards.
CAGTGTTTGTTCTATCAAAGAACTAGTAATAGAATGGCAGAGAAGGGAATTATCTGTTAAATTCTGTATAACCTAGGTAACATTAAGCAAATTTGCCTAAGTTTTATAAGTTGCCAGTGTTAAAATCCATCTTTAAAAACTTCTTCATTCTTGGCCAGTTGTGCTAAAAGTGTTAAAGTATGAAGAGATGGCACAGAATCTTAAATTTGAACCTTTGTGATCTAGATACTGGATTTTGAATGGAAGCAAAAATCTAAGTTATTAAAAGCTATATTCATTATAAATATTCCCTGCACTTTCAGGTACTGTATCTCAGGTATGGCTTAAAACATAGGGCTGAAGAGAATTGTTTCCCCCAACGCTATGTGGTAGATGTTTAATCCAACAGGTTTTAGACCATTTTGTCTCTATACACTCATCTACCAACAGCAAATTCTCAGTACTTTAAGCCTGACTTTTGATAAGAAGGCAAATTAAAAAACCTTCTTATTAGTAGTCACAGAAAAAGAATTGGAGAGCTGATGAGGTAGCACCAATGGCCTACTGCTGTAGGAGCCACTGTTACATCTGAAATTACCCATGCATCCTGGTGAAAGGGGCTTACCTGTAGAGCAATACCTTAAGTTGTCCCAGAGATATCTGCCATTCCAGTTTGCAGATCTTGCTATATGAGCAGGCCAACGGGAATCACACACAAATATAAAAGCTCTAGGAGCACTGGCCTTCCTTACGTCAGTCTTACTGTGGCAGTTCAGTGCCTCACAGAAGGGCAAAAATAAATTGAAAGTCTTGATACATCAAAGAATTGAAAAGCAAAAAAACAACTCTAAACTTGTATATGGCCTTGTAGGTTATATACATATACAGAAGCCCTGAAGCATTGTGTTTGTACAATATAAACACGGTAGAAACATGATGAACAGACAGCAATCCAATTTTTTCTATTCAGGTTTGCTGATAATACAAAACTGGGAGGAATGGCTGATACACCAGAAGTTTATGCTGCCACTCAGTGAGACCTGGGTAGGATAGATAGTTGGGTGGAATGGAACCAATTGAAGTTCAACTATGGCAAGTGTAGGGTCCAGCACCTAGGGAGGAACAATCTCATGCACCAGTACAAGTTAGTGGTTGACATGTTGGTAAGTAGAGCTGCAGAGAAGAACCCGGGACAGCAGACTCTCTATGAGCCAGCAGTGTGCCTTTGTGGCCAAGGTGGCCTGGGGTGCATTAGGAAATGTGGCCAGCATGTTGAAGGAGGGCCATCAGTATGTTATCAACACTGGTATCATCCTAAATCCCAAATGCAGCATTACATCAGCTACTAGAAAGAAAGTTAACTCTATTGTAGTCAAACCTAGGACACCTGGTGAGGCCACATCTGGAGTACTGTGTCCAGTTCTGGGCTCCCCAGTTGAAGAAAGACAGGAAACTATTGGAAAGAGCCCAGCAGAAGGCTACAGAGATGATGAAGGGACTGGAGCACCTCTCTTAAGAGGAGAGTCTGAGAGAGCCAGGTCTGTTGAGCCTGCACATCTGACTGTGATGGGATCTGATTAATACTTATAAATATCTAAAGAGCATGTGTCAAGAGGAGGTGTCTGGAATCTTCTCATTGATGCCCAGTGACAGGACAAAGGGCAGTGAGCACAAAATGCAACACAGGAAGTTCTACGTCAGTATAGGGAAAGACTTCCTCTGAGAGTGACCAAGCACTACAACACGTTTCCCAAACAGGTTGTAGAGTCTTCTCTGGAAATACTCATAATCTGTCTGGACATGATCCTGTGCAACGTGCTGTAGGTGATGCTGCTTTAGCAGGAGGGTTGGATTAGATGATTAGGAAGAGGGATGGACTGTTCCAACTCCCACCATTCTGTGATGAGGAATACAACACATAACACACCAAAGATCTCATATCACAACCTTGATTTATGAATCAAAAATCACACTAAGCTGCCATATGATTTCTTCCATTAATTTATCTTACTGCATTTTAAAACACTATAAACTCTTTTCCCCATGTTATCTGATTTGCTGTCATTCCTGAGTTTCCTTCCTTGCATGATTAGAAAATATTCTCTTTGTAATCTACTTGCATTACTGAAAATAGAGTATGTAAGAGGGAGGAGATAAAATACATATGTGTAAATGTATAATAGGTGCACATCGGTTGTACTGAACTTAAAAAGTTGACCTTGTTACAAAGTGGGATATGAATATTGATTTTGGAGACAGTACTGGCACAGGAAGCTATATTGAAGAAGTTGGCAGAATAGTTTTAAGGTAAATGTTGCTCATAGCTTTTCTGTCTTGCAAATATTTATGAAGGCAGTAGAGTTTGTAAGTACATAGGGAACATCTGTGTCTACTCATTTGTTTCTAAAAGGAAGTGTTTGTTTTCTGTGAAGACAATGCTGATTTCACTGTTATATGACAGGTAAATATTATAGACATGTAAATGACATAATTAACATTTTTGGTCTTTTGCTAGTTACCTAGGTTTGTCAGGATCTGTGGTCAAAATTTCACTTATAAATCAGAGTAGTTGATTTATGTATGTTTCTCATTTTCAAATAATTATTTTCCAGAGTTTTTCTGCCGCAACAGAGAGACGGGACACCGCTTAATGTAAGCAAGTGATCAGTTTATTACACACACACAGCAGTTTATATACTTTCTAGATGCGTTTAAGCTTAGTGAGTTCTGCATTGATTGGCTAACACAGAATCAACAAAAGGCTTTTCACAGGTTACTGATGTCGTCTGGGTTAGAGGTTATCTTCAGACTGCAGCTGCAGTTACACTGTCAGCACAATAGAATGTCTCTCGCCTCCCAAGGTTTCAAGACGTTCCGACCTTCATGTCTCGCACGGCTTTCGCCCAATCAAGGCTATCAGATCTTGGTCGCTTGCTACACTGTGTAGTTCCGCAGCTGCAGAATCCTCCCTTACTTTTCCCACATCTCCCCCGTTCTGTTGAACAATAAGAACCTTGTGAATAGAGTTAGAAATCATTGTCTGTACGCACTGTAAAAAACACGGCAAACATATTAAAAAACAACAAAATAACAAGCACTACATATAGCATTGCTTTGATTAAGCTTTTTATCCACCCTGTGAGACCCCAGCTAGAAAATAGCCGGTCTAGCCAGTCCCATCTATCATCTTCTCGGAGGTTCATAACTCCGTTTTTAAGTTGTTGTATGCTGGCCCATATGGTGTCCACCCATCCCAATTGTCTGTGGGATTAGTCATCAGGGATCGATGGACTGGATCGCACAATCTTGTCCAATTATCAAGTGGCAATCCTACCAGACAAGTAGAGAAAGGATTCTCTGGGGAGGCAGTGGCCAGACAAAGAGTATCTTGATCTGTTAGGTTGGCCAGTGTAACCCATATGTTAACCTTAGGGAAAAATGAAGGAAAAGGATTTGCTTTCACCGCGGCCCCAAACAAGAACAAAAAGAGTATCATGATAGTAGTCTTCAGGTAGGTGGCGGAACATCCGCGTCCGGCTCTTCAGCTGGGGTCGTCGTCAGTGGTTCTCTAAAGGGTTTAACGTTCCTCGCTGGGATCCACCGCGGACCACGTTCTGTGGAAACACAAGCATAACCCCTTCCCCAAGTGACAAGCGGATAAGGGCCTAAAATTTGTCCTGTTTCTAGGTCTCTTATCAAAACTGGTGCCTTTTTTGATTCTGTGAATTCTTGGCTCATATTAAAATGTCTAACAATAGGGGGATTTTGGTCCATCAAGGAACAATTTAAAAAATTAAAAACATATAATGCTTTCTGTAATCTTTCTCCTGGGGTTGCCTGCCTCATTCCCCCTTTTTGTTTTTGTAAAATATTTTTTAAAGACTGGTGGGAGCGCTCAATAAGGGATTGACCGGTAGGGGAATGAGGTATTCCTGTAATGTGTGTAATGCCCCAGGTATTGAAAAAGGTTTTTAGGGTAGCAGAAATATATGCAGGTCCATTGTCTGTTTTTATCTTTTGGGGTATGCCTAAAGTGGCAAAGGCTTGTAAAAAGTGGCGTTTAGCATCACGAGCCTTCTCTCCCATATGACAGGATGCATATAAGGCTCCTGAAAAGGTGTCTATTGAGACATGTATATATTTCTGTTTTCCAAATTCTGGATAGTGTGTGACATCAGTTTGCCATAACTGTAAGGCTTGCAGTCCTCGGGGGTTAATTCCACCCGCGACTGATGGGAAAGATACTCGTTGGCAATCAGGACATGTGGCGATAATTTCTGTAGCCTGTTGTGTGGTGAGGTTGAAGGAGCGTTTTAATGATCCAGCATTCTGGTGGAAAAAGGAATGGCTAAGCCTTGCTTGAGCAAAGAGATCTGGGAGAATTTGTGCAGTAAGGGTTAATAGGTCAGCTTGTCTATTTCCTTCAGCTATATAGCCTGGCAAGGTGGTATGGGAGCGGACATGCATAATAAAATAAGGAGTTATCCTAGAATCCAACAAGGCAATAAGTTCCTGTAACAGATCAAATAAAAGAGAGTTAGAAACATCTTTCAAAACAGCGGCTTCTGCGCGTTGAACTATTCCGGCAACATAGGCAGAATCAGTAATTATGTTAAGTGGTTCTGACCATTTACGAAAAACACGTACAACTGCTGCAAGTTCTACAATTTGTGGTGAGCCCGGTACTAGAGAGATGTCTGAGTTCCAGTTTTGGGTTTGTTGGTCCCACCAGATAATGACAGATTTATGAGTTTTCCCGGACCCATCCGTAAATACTGTGAAAGCTTCCAGAGGTGTCTCACTTCGCTTTGGTTTCTGTGAGAGTTGAAAGTTAAGGTGTAAGAGTTTATGAGCTGGTAGGTGAGATGAGATTTGTCCAGAGTAGTCTGCGAGGGCCATCGCAAAGACGTCTGACCGGTGGTATAGCCACGAAAGGTAAGCCTTGACTACTGGTAGGTATATATGTACAAAGTCAATTCCTGCCAAGGCTAGTAGTCGGTGGCGTGCTTTAACAATCAAAGAGGCAAACATCTCATGCTGCGTAAGTATAGTTTTTGCAGGTTGGTGTGATAAAAATATCCATTCAATGATTAACAATGGGTCTTTTTCTGTAATATCCCATTGGAAAATGAGGGCGTATGGCTGTCGTGCAGGATTTAAAATTGCCAAATAGAAAGGAAGGTTTAAGTCACAACGGTGTGCCTGTCTAGACTCAATAGCCTCAATCACTTTCGCAATAGCCTTCTGAGAGGGTTTATCTAATGTTCTTGGAGCACGAATGTTAGTGTCTCCTTTCAAGAGGTTAAAAAGAGGCTCAAGATCAGAGTTTGTGATTCCCAATAGTGGACGAACCCAGTTTATGGTTCCCAGGAGTTTTTGCACATCATTCAAAGTAGTAATTTTTGTGTTTAGGGTAAGTGGTTGGGGTGCTACAGGTTTTGATCGTATTAGCCAGCCCAAATACTTCCATGGGGATATTGATTGAACCTTTTCAGAAGCAATACAGAATCCAGCTGCATTTACAGCTTGAATGACAAGGGCTACGGCGTTCTGCATGTCCTCTTTATGGAATGCAGCCACAAGAATGTCGTCCATATAATGGTAAATTAAAATTGCAGGCATGGACTTCCTTATTGGGCTTAAAATTTTTGCTACGTACCATTGGCAAATTGTTGGACTATTTTTCATTCCTTGCGGCAGCACTACCCAATGGAATCTGCGTAAAGGCTCTTGCACATTGATGCTTGGAACTGAAAAGGCAAATTTAGGTGCATCCTGAGGGTGCAAAGGTATGTTAAAGAAACAATCTTTTAAATCAATCACTGTAAGATGCCAATCTCGAGGTAACATGGTTGGTGAGGGGAGCCCCGGTTGGAGGGGTCCCATATCTTCCATAGCATCATTAATTTTTCTGAGATCATGCAGGAGGCGCCACTTGCCATTTGGTTTTTTGATAACAAAAACAGGAGAATTCCAGGGACTGACAGAGGGTACGATATGACCCTTTTGGAATTGTTCCTCTACTAGGTTATTTAAAGCGCGCAATTTCTCAATAGGAAGGGGCCATTGATCCACCCAAATAGGGGTATCTGTTTTCCATGTGATTTTGAGAGTGTCGCGCTCCTCAATGGCCCCCCCTAAAAATGTGTTTTCAATGTCATTCCCCATTGTGTTAGTACATCCCGTCCCCATAAAACCATTGGTATTGGTAAGACAAAGGGCTTAACTGTGGCTATGCGTCCCTCTGGGCCTTCAATAGTGACGGAGTGGAGGCTTTGCCGACTTGTGCCGGTTCCTCCCACCCCTGCAAGGGCCTGAGGGGTAGAAGTCAAAGGCCAATGTGGAGGCCATTTTGCCTGCGAGATGACTGTAACATCAGCTCCCGTATCCAAAATGCCTTGTAAAGGATATCTTTGTTCAGACTGAATCAGAATAGCTCTGCAAGTGGGGCGCTGATGAGATATGTTCTGTGCCCAATAAATTGAGGAGGTGCCTGTAGACCCAAAATTGCCCGTCCTAACAGGTAATAGTTCGGCTGTGGCAGGGTCTTTTTGTGGTCCCAAAAAGGGTACCAACTGAGCAATCCGGCTACCTGCTGGAATAGTACAAGGGGGAGAAGGAGTCCAAGCCATTATTGCAATATTGCCCACTGCATCTGCGTCCACCACTCCAGGGAGCACAAAAAGTCCTGTAAGCGTGGTAGAAGACCTACCAACGATCAGGGCACTTTGTTTTCCCAAATTAGCGCTGTCACTAGTGGTGGGCAGCAGGTGGACCGTGGAATCGAGTAATGTTACTGTGTGGGCGGTTGCCAAGTCCATTCCGGCACAGCCTGAGGTTGCTGGGCATAGACCTGTGGCATTGGCTGTGTTTGGACTCCCCCCTGTGGTGTAGCTGCGAATTGCGGGATTTGTTTCTGCACGCGCCGCGGAATCGCGCTCCGCGACTTGTTTCCCTGAAGGGGCTGCCCCTGGGCATTATATTTCGAGCGGCATCGTTTTGCATAATGTCGCCCTTTCTGGCATCTAGGACAGGGGCCTGGGGCTTGTGTCTGTGGCTTTATCAGGCAGCTTTTCTTAAGGTGCCCGGGCTTTCCGCAGTTAAAGCAGGTGGGAGAGGGTCCCATAGCGGCAAAGGCGGCGACCATAGCCTCATATTTATGCTCCATCGTCCCTATGCGATTGCATGCCTCAATCATTTCAATTAGAGTAGGATTCCTGTTTGGTAAAGCCTGTAAGACTCGCTTACAGTCCGCATTAGCATTCTCTACAGCCAGTTTTAAAAGTAATATTTCTCTCGCTTCTGTATTGTCAATCTGTTTTTCTAATGCCAGTCTCAGTCTATCTATAAATTGCATATAAGACTCGTGAGGTTCCTGTATTATAGCAGTAAAGGCTTTTTGTGGTTTTTGAGTATCAGGGGTCTTTAAGAGTGCCTTTTTTGCTTCCTCGCGTACAGCTCTCAGAGCTTCCCTCGGGATATCTCTGGCTTGAGCTACGGGGTCGGCGTACTGCCCCGTCCCCGTTAAATGCTCCAAAGTCAATGCAGCCATACTGGGATCATTATGTCCTACATAGCTAATCAGGAGGGTCTGTAACCCCTGTCTCCATTGAGATTCCCACAAGGTATATTGTGTGGGTGTACACAGTAATTGTGCGAGAGCTTTAAGATCATGGGGTGTCATAGTATAAGTATCGAAAACAGACGATAGCATAGTAACAAAGTAGGGAGAAGATAAACCGTACTCCGTAGCCGTACGACGCAATTCCTTAATCACAGAAAAAGACAAAGGTTCCCACCGAGCCCCGCGCCCGCGCCCTTGATATATGACCGGTGCCACGATTTTTTGTGCCATTTCCAAATCCCCTTCCCGTAACGCTTGCCGTTTAATTTTGGTCCATACGTTGTGAGGGTCAGGGGGGAATAAATCAGGTTCATCCTCCGGCTCGAAGGACCAGGATCAAAGGGGTCATCTTCAGGAGGGTAATTTGCTAACACCCTTTTGTTTGAGGATGGCTTTGGCACTAATGAAGGATCGGTTTCAGGGGAGGGAGGCAGTTCCGGTGGGGCTGAAAGAAGGACAGGGGAGTCGTCCCCGTCAGGGTCTTTTCCAGGCGATTTATTTGCTCTGTTAGAGCGCTCTTGTTCTTTTAAAGTTTCAAATATAATTCTCCACCAAGGGAGCAGTTTTTGTGCCTGGGGGTAGCCCTTTGTGGCTCCGTCCCAAAGTTTAACACCCACGGAGTCCCATATGTCCGTTGTAAAAATATTTGATGCAGTAACGGTGGGAATTTTAACTTGGACCCACTTCAAGGTACATCTAAGATCATGACCCGAAATAGTCTTATCATGTTTAGCTAATAAAGCTTTCATAAGTTCATATACGTCTCTTTCTACGGGGGTCGAAACTTGACCTCCCATCCTGATTACCCGCAGCTCACCTCTTTTCCTTGAGGGATTGTTCGCCGGCCAGCTTCTGCTTCCGTTTCAGCAGCTTACTCTGTAGTTCTGCGGGAGTTGCGACCGGCTGCCCAATAGGCAGTTTTTCCGATTCTTCGGATGCCGAGTCGTCCGGTCTGTTTTGGATCGAATCACGTCGGGGTCACCATTTGCCGCAACAGAGAGACGGGACACCGCTTAATGTAAGCAAGTGATCAGTTTATTACACACACACAGCAGTTTATATACTTTCTAGATGCGTTTAAGCTTAGTGAGTTCTGCATTGATTGGCTAACACAGAATCAACAAAAGGCTTTTCACAGGTTACTGATGTCGTCTGGGTTAGAGGTTATCTTCAGACTGCATCTGCAGTTACACTGTCAGCACAATGGAATGTCTCTCGCCTCCCAAGGTTTCAAGACGTTCGGACCTTCATGTCTCCCACGGCTTTCGCCCAATCAAGGCTATCAGATCTTGGTCGCTTGCTACACTGTGTAGTTCCGCAGCTGCAGAATCCTCCCTTACTTTTCCCACACTATGGGACAGAATTCTTCCTCCTGCTTTTTCCATGTGCATCTTGTGCTTCCCTTCAGCCAGTGCAAGCAGCTTCCATGTGGTTTGGTGAACCAGCCAGGGGAAGCAGCTGAGCTGCATACTAAGTCAGCACACCACCACGCAGCTGTAACTCTGTGATCTCCCTGGCCAAGTCCACCCTGCAGATACACTGGCACCAGCAAGATGCCAGCACAGGGGAGGGGCACAGTGCCTGGGAGTAGGAAAACTCTTGTTGTAGGCAGCAGTACTGTTAAAAATACTAGTTAAAAACATTTTGTGAAACTACAGGATTCAGCTGCTTTATTTTTTCTTAGATATTGTCTATTGACCCTTTGACACGTTATACATCCCCTTAAAATTTGCTTAGCCAGATCATAAAAACCAATGCACATATACTTAATTACAAATTGGTCAATTAAGGCTTGAGTGCCCCAGTGTGTACCGCTGTGTATGCTTTGTAAAATTTTGAGGGCCATTGTTTTAGGAAAAACCTCTCAGCTGTCAGGTAATTCTCAGGTTCCTGAACTATTCTTTTGTATTCCCATCTTTATTAGTTTTTCTTACTCCTGTGGTATGAATTTCGGTACCTGTGGATTTAGTTCTTTCTGCCTCTTATCCGATATATCTGTGTCCCTAGTCTCCAGAATTAGTAAAGCAGCTCTTTTAGCTTCTTGGTCAGCTAAATTATTTGCTCTTATTTGCGGGGTTAACCCTTTCTGGTGTCCCCTCAAGTGTACCACTGCAATTTTCTTAAGGCCCCTTATGGCTTGTAAGCTCTTGATGAATTAGTCTTTTCCTTGTAAATTTGTTAACCCTCTCTATTCCCAAATCTTCTAAATGTATAAGCTATTCCAAAAGCATATTTTGAGTCTGTGAATAAGGTTCCAGATATAAAAATTGGGCCGGATTCTGCAGAGAGGTAGTTTCTAGAGACAATTTTGGAGAAACAATTAATATCCATTTGTCCGCTTTTTTTTGTAATACTCCCCTGATGTTCTGTGGGGAGATTACTTTCAACTCTCCTCCAAAGGTAATTTTGAGAGCTTCCTCCACCAATAGTGCCGTGGCTGCTATTATTTGCAGACAAATGGGCCATCCCCTGCTAGTCAGGTCTAATAGTTTGATAGGCTATAGGTTTTTGCTTCCTGCCCACTCCTGAGCCAATACCCCGTATGCAACACCTCCCTCTGTATTAACAAATAAGAAAAAGGGTCTCTGCAAGTCGGGTAAACTGAGCATGGGGGCATTTGTCAATTCCCTCTTAAGTGTTTCCAATTTTTCTCCATCCTCTGGAGTCCACTTTAGCAACCCATCATGAGCTAATTTAGCATATAAAAATTTTGCTTTTCCACTAAAATTCTCAACCCATTGCCTACAATACCCAAAAAGTCCCAATAATTGTTACACTTGTCATTTATTTCTGGGCAGAGGCATAGAGAGTATTCCATTAACCCTTTCACGATCCAATTTCTTAGTTCCTTTACTGAGTCTGTGTCCTAAGTACTTTGCTACTTCTTCTACAGACTGTAATTTTTGTTTAAACACCTTTAAACCCTGTAAACCTAAAAAGTTTGAAAGTTTAATACTCTCCCGTCTAATTGTTTCCTCATGTTCTCCGACCAACAACAAGTCGTCCACATACTGGACGAGGGTTACTCCTTGGCCCGGCTCATATTCCCGTAAAAGTTGTTAGTCTTTTAATTTCTGGTTTCAATCCCTTCCTACCCTCCTCAGGTAGTGGGCATTGTTTAATTTGTACCGGGACCTCAGGGTCCTTAATCACAATCACAAAAGGTTTAATATTTAATCTTCCCGTGGTCTCTGGGGTATACCATACCTCAGGGTTAATTTGCTTTTTCGTCTTCGACTTTAAGGGAGCGTAATTTAACTCATAATTGTTTTTTTATTTATTTCCAAAGAAATTCCTAGTTTAACCATTAAGTCTCGTCTCAGTAAATTATAGTCGGCTTCAGGCACCAGCAACAATGATTCTAAGCCAATTTTGGAGTTGCTTTCAAATAATATTTCCTTGACCACGGATACCGCAAAGGGTTCCCCTTTTGCGCCAATTACCTGTACTGTCTCCGAGGAAATTTTACATCCCCGGGGGTAAACTTTGGATGGTGGATCTTTCTGTCCCTGACTCCACGAGGAACTTAATTTCTTACTGCTGGGGAGATACTTTCAGTTTTACCAGGGGCTCTGTCTTACTCCTTATCCCCAGCAAATAAAGTTCTTGACACCCCTAGTCTTCTTTAAACATTTTCTCATCCCCCCATTGCCACTTCTCGTAAGGGGTTCTCTTTCACTTAAAGGGTATAAATTTGCCCTTGTTTCAGAAATTATCCAAAGGGCTGCATATTCACTTTCTTCTAAACTAAAGGGTTCCTTTTCATTTACACACAAATTTAGAGCTTGACATACCCAATCCTCAAAGGAACCAAACCTGGGCCAGCGAACAGATTCACCCCTTATGGGTTGTCCTGCCCAGACTTCCATACATTAATGTATCATCTTTACTTTACTCTTACCCCGCCTAGAAGGGTGAGCATCCCAGTACTTAATCATCAGTCCCAATGGACTACTCGGGGGTACTGGGGAAAGATTCACAGGATCTCCCCCACCCATGGTGACAGTGGGCCTGCTTTTCCTCTGTCCCATCATCCGGGGTCTGTACTCTTACCCACCTCTCGGGGTTCGTACCTCTCCCACCCCGGGAATACTGGCCCCAACCGAACGGTAAACTGGCCTATACTCACGCGTCCCACGTCTTCGTCCGGGGCTTTGTGCACAAAGATTAAGGGGCTTTGCCGGCTTTTCTTTGCTTATTGCCGAGAATTTCGGTTCGTCGGTGGAGCCGAGCGGATCCTCTGGCAGGGCCGCTGAGACAGCGGGGCGCTTCCCTGCTCAGAGGCTCACGTCCAGTTGTTCTCCATCCGAGTCACGGCACCAAATTGTTATCGTGGGTTTCCCAGTCACCAGTCAGAAAACAGTTAATTCAGTTACAAACTTAATTTTATTAATTTAGCAGGCAGCAATTAAGCAAACAGCGCTGGGCGGCCAGAGCGTCTCAGCTCTACCAACGGCACGCACCGTCCCTCTCCGAATTCAGGTTTTTATAGTCCTTTAGTTCCGGGTCCCGATTGTTTCACTGAGGCTTATTCTGCACATGCGCCAGTTGTTGTTAGGGGGTCGTCTTCTACCTTCTAGTGGTCGATGGGATGAAGTTGCTCCTCTTCCTCACTTGTCCCTTAGTTGACCCCTCTCCCATATTTGGTCATCTTTAACAGCAAGCTCATTCATTGGCTACTTAATTTCTATGGTTTCCACTTCTAAGTTACCTATAACTCAGTTCTATGCTTCGTTAGCAACTAACAATATATGTTACACAATCATTCTTTACAAAATCAGAACGTTACAACCTGTTTCAAGGTACATGTGGTTTACTGAACAAAGGCTCATCTATCACAATCCCCCCCTTTTTGTTTTTATCACCATTTTGTTCAGTAAACCATTGTAATTCTCGGTGACTTAGTATAAGAGTTTAGTCAACCAGGGGAAGAGTTAAACCATGATTCATACGAGCCTTGTTGAGAGTCTCTTTCTCGTCATCTCTTTTCCAACCCTTCCCTAAGTTTAGCCACAGTATCTCTAACAATGCCGGTATGATCTGCATAAATACAGCATTCTTCTCCTAAGGCTACACAAAGTCCCCCTTGTTTTAAAAATAGGAGATCTAAACCTCTCTGTTCTGTAACACCACCTCAGATCGTGATCTTAGGGATTTTTTTTCTTTAACATTAACTTTAAGGACCTTTGAATCCTCCCACCTAACAAGGGTCCTTGACATGGTCTAATTAATTGCTCCCAGATACATACAATAATTAAAATAATCAGCCAGGATGGGTGGTGCTATTCCGATTTCCTACAAGGTTTTTCTTGATCCCATTTATTGCCCTCTAGTCCCCCTTTTTCTTTTCCTAGGTGGGTGTGTTCCTGAGGCAGTGTTAAGCCGGGATTTGCACTAGGGCAGCTCCTCTGAGGCTTGCGTGTTACTCTGATCTCGGGGTTCCGTCCTCCAGAGCTTTTACACCTCTGCCTCGCCCGTCAGCTCGGTTGCTTCGAGTCACGGGGTGTTCCATCTTCCCGGCAGCAGGGGTATTCTTCAGGAGGCTCTGAGATTTTTCTCTTAGCGCACCTTTATTTCAATTTCTCCCAGTTATTCGTTTTACTCTGGGGAGCTGCACCATACTCCACTTAGGTCTCTCCGGCAACACACCTGGACAAGAGTTATTGAAAGAGGAACAGGCTCGTTTGGGTGGAAACATTAATATTCTGGTAACCTGTATATATTCCACCACTGTGGTGACCATTTTTCAATTTCCCCTTCAGCTGTTTTATACTCAAATACTTCTTGTGTCAATTTCAATTTTTGTGTGTAATTATTCCCATAAATTTCCCTAGGACGGGTTCCTTCATAACAATGAGACCACCACCGTCCTTGGCAGATTTTACAAATAAAACACACAAAAGTATAACAATTACAACGTTTGACTCCACACTTAACTGTAAAATTATTACACACTTATAGTTACAAGTTTCTCCTTCATCACTTATCTGTATAAGAACATCGGTGTTTAAGATCTCTTTAGGGTCATTCTGAGACTTCCAGGGGAATTGGTGACCTTCCAGGATGGCTCTTGCAATGTTGAATCCGAAATAGGTCCCTTCACTTGACTGGCATGTGTCCATCCACACTCAGCAGTCCTAATGGCTGTATCTGTTGTAAGTAAGACAAGAAAAGGTCCCTCCCTTTGAGGTGTTAAAGAAGTTTCTTTCCAAGTCTTTATCAGGACTTTGTCACCCGGTTGTATCTTGTGTATCACCATATCCAAGGGGGGCGTTGTGCCAATATTCCTTTTCTTATTAACTCCTTTCTTCTTGCCATTAGTTGTGTTTTGTAAGCCTCTACTAGGGAATCCTCCAATCGCGGATGATTCCCCAGGTTACTCATGTCATATGACATCCCATATAACATTTCAAAGGGAGAAACACTTTCGGTAGATAGGGCCTGGCGGTCGGAAGATTTCGGGCTGTACGGAAAGGTAGGACCCCCCCCTCTCTTTAGGTAACCAATAGTAGGTAGCCGGTGAGGTAAGCGGACGGAAGTGACATCCGATCCCTGGGGTATAAAGCCCCACGCCCCTCTCTAATAAACGCCATTTGCCGTCCACCACATTGGTGTCTGTGAGCTGAATGGACCGTGCTGCCAGAGTGTGGCGCCGTTGCCGTTCCTGAACCAGGTCGCCATGCCTTACCAAAAGGCAACAAATGGTGCCGGAAACCCGGGAGACTCGCCTGCGTCAGGTGAACGGCGGCCGGGCGGCAGGACCAGCCCGTCGGAGGGGACGCCCTCGGACCCGCAAGGAGGATGGAAGCCCTTGTGAAGGTCTCATTGGTATTGAGTGTGCAGTGGGATATTGAGTGTAAGGTTAAAGATTTTACTCTCGCTGTTGCGAGACTTTTGAAAATCGGGGTCATTGACCAGCCGGTTGATATTCTCCATCCTAAGGTGTGGGTTAAATGTACTAAAGTTTTAGCCGAGGAAACTATGTCCTCCGGCAGTGGGAAAACTCTGAAATCGTGGGGGAGAGTCGTGCAGGCACTCCGAAAAGCGATACAAGAGCAGGACACTTGGAGGGAGGCGAAAGAATGTTTGTCGGTCATCCCAAAAATTGGGAATCGGGGCGGCCACACAAACTTTGCAGCCCCCAGACGGTGATAAGCCTGCCGAGCCCAAAGATCGAGAGGGTGATATGCCTCATAAAAGTTCGTGTAAAGTATCATTGGTTTGTTTTCCTCCAGCCCCTGAACTACAAGGGACAGCAATATGACGTGATTTGGATTTTTGCAATTGGACAAATTCAAATTGTTAATTAATGTCTATCTAATGTTAACAGTTCTTACTGACTATTGCAAATGCAATTTGAAAATTGTTAATTGTTTGAATGTTTTGATTGTGGCTATTGAGCTATTGTGCACACACTTTTCCTTCCTCCTTACTTTATCTCTATCCTCTATCTATCACGGAGTACCATCAATAAGATGGCAATGTTGAGCCACGGGGTGGTGTGACATACCATGTCCCTCAACGAATGCCTGTACCAGAGGACTTATGTCCTTAAAGGGTTAAGGAAGGCTTGCTAACAGGATGGCTTGAAGTGCCACAGTGGTGACCTCCCATAAACAATGCCTCGCTTGAACGACTCTGCCTCACTGATAAAGAAGAAACATCAATTGGGACATAAGTTTGAGTCTAACACCATATTTTAAGTAAAATACACACTCAAGGACTATGTGTTCTGTGGATATAAAATGACTTCTTTGACAAGTTCCAGCACCCCCCTTCCTCCTTATCTGTTCGATGAATTCCTTGCTTGTCTCTAATTGGTCACAAATGCAGGCAAAGCATTTCATTGTAACTAGTTCAAGCTCCCCCTTGTCCTTGAAGATATACAAAACCTGCCGAAACCAAACCTGTAGTTTGGGTCAGAGTCAAGGGGTAACTGAGTCTGCGCAAGACAGAAGGTTACTTGCGGTGAGGAAGAGGAGCCACCCGACTTCATCCCCACGACCCTCAACGACCACCACCAAACAGCAGTGTGCAGGCACAGTGGGGAGGAGTTGATGGAAATAACTTCTTGGAACTCATTTTAATATGAAGCGGGACAGGTTATGAGTATGTATAGGTGTGTGAGGTAACCTAATGATTTTTGAATAAGGATATGGTATAAAAGTGCTACAAACTCTGACCAAAGGTGTGCCTACTTTGTTAGGTCACCCGTTCTTGCAAGAATGTTTAATAAATTACTGTTTCACTAGAGTGTCTGCCTCAAGTCCTGTTTTTAGGACCTTTGTCATTTCTAACACCACCCACGGCTATTCATGTGCAGCAGGGGCTGGGGCCCTGGCACGCTGGCTCTGAGGAACCAGGATGGTTCCTGGCATCAGGTGGAACTGGGTATCCCATGGATTTAAATGGACTGACAGGGGTTTCAGCTCGCCCTGGGGGAGTGCAGGTCCTTATGTGTGAGCTCAGGGGCTGCTTCTCCTCCTCCTTCAGGGTTACACTGCCCGGGCAGTCCTGGCACTGCCACCGCGGGCAAACATCCGCTCTGTATCACTCCATCAGAGGGTCGAGGAGCTCCCGACCGCTCGCAATCAGGGGTGTCATCTCCACTCGGCCTTTGGCCAGCAACGGGAACACCCCAGGACTGGGAGCCAGAGCTCTCGTGTCCACAAGCCACCAGTTTCCAAGTCCCAGTGGCCACGTTCAAACCACCTTTGGGAATGCTCCACCATTGAAGCGGATTCCCAGTTTGCCCGGAACGAGCCGGCACCGCAGGGACCACGGGCGGTGAACCACGACGGGCGACAGCCCCGCTGAGCGCGGGAAGGGGCCTGGGCTGGTGCTGCTTGCTGGTACCAGTGATTCAGTGACATGCAATAATGCTGAGGGGATGGATATAGATAGAGTTTAACAGACAATTAATTAATAGAATGTCAACTGTTTGTCGTAAAACTTGCTGTCTGGCGTAAATCTTGGTGTTTGCTATGGTGTGATGAGTGAGTGATTGTGAAATCAAGTTACTGTAAACTAAGGAAAGGGCCCCAATTTGTAGTCCCGAATCCCTGTGAAGAGATTGGTTGGAACTTGTGGTAGATATTAGATGAAGGTTGAGATCAAAAACTTCATACAGATCTGGAAGAGCAATAAAACTAAGAGAAAGGAATATGTGGGAAATTAAATATTTCCACCGTGTCTAATCTAACTGATCCAAGACGTGGCGAATCACATGCAAACAGTTACTGTGAACCATATCCCTTCTTTGTCTCCTATAAAGTTATGAGTCACGTGGTGTAGCAACTTTCTCCCCCGATGTCCAATAGAGATATAGATAGAAACTCTTGATTAACTGAACAAAACTAAACTGTATTAGTGCACGTAACTGTATAACTGAACAAAAACTAAACTTTATTACTATGCACAACTATAACAACAATAAAAAACAGACACAAAAAGAAAAATAAACAAAATAATAATAAGTGTTGACAATAGAAAACATTCCATTTTAAAGCGTCGCTCCCACATATGCGCATCAGCTGGAGCAGAAGCCTGGGTCCTCTGCCTAGAATTAAAACAACAGAAAAGGAAAATGTTGATTCTTTCTAAATTATCTGAGCTTGAAGAGACCTTTTAGTCTCAGTAACACCCACCTGTCTGGTTGTTCCGGTGGGTAAAGCCGCACGCGTTCGGAAGGCGATGACAACCTGAAAGTCTAATGGCAAGGGAACAATGTACCACTACAGCCATAGCAAGGACGTTGTCCCTACTGCCTGGCTATACTGCTGTAGAAGGGAAAATTTACCACTCGTGGAGTTGTAGGCGCATCCTGTGATTCAGGCAAGGGAACTGGGGTCTCACCCTCACCAGCGCCGGCCATTTTGTACTGCTCTGCTGCTTGACTGCGTGTTCACCTAACTGTGTTTTTGGAAACGCGCAGGCACAGTTTTCCCCCTACGTCCCCACAGAAAGTACTAGAAAGGGAAGGTTCAAACTGTAACCGTCGCAGTCTAAGCCTAAAATGATGGGTAACAATCAAAGTGGAGCCTCTAAGAAGAATCCCCTAGGGTGTGTGCTAGCCCATTGGAAGGAATTGGTGGGATCAGGAGGCACTGAAAAGAAGAAAACACTTATGAAATATTGTAATCAGTGGTGGCCTTGGTATAAATTGGAAGATGGGGCTAAATGGCCACTAAACGGAACATTAGATTACAACACCTTATTACAATGGATGTTATTTCTAAGAAGAGAAGGAAAATGGGATGAAGTTACATATCTGGATATGTTTTACACCCTCCAAAACCATCCAGAGTGGCAAAGGGAGTGTGGATTAGTCCCACCACAAGATCCTATGGTACTGGCACTCGAGAGGGAGAATAAAAAACACAAAGGTAAACTGAGGCGGTGTTGCTCGACGTGCAGTATCGGGCAGAGGTGTACCAGACCCGATAAAATTTACCAGGTACCAGAACAGGATCTGAACGATATTTTTAAGCCTCCCCCTCAGCTGCAGGAACAGGATGAGGACTCGGATGCAGCTTATACTTCTCTGCAAGTTATAGAGTCTATTTTCCACACGTCAATCTCACCTCTTCCGTGGGTGTAAACCTGACTCGCACCTTGTAGCGCTGTCCTGGAGTCAGGGTCCTGGCCAAGGGCAGCACCTGGAAGACACAGCGCTTGTTCTTCCACTGCCTCAGCAGCTTTTGTTTAATGTACAGTGGCAAATACTTGTCCACCTGGGCACAGGAAGGAACCTTGTGAGGTCTCTTTGGTCTGTGAGGACAGACCCTCAAGTGCCCACAGTGCTCTGAGACACCGTCACGGCGCCAAGAGCACCCACATCCAGACCAGATGTGGCCACTGCAGCCTAGAACTGGAGGGAAAACCTGTGGGCAGGGCAGGCAGACGGGCAGGCACCGTCCTTGGAGGAGGACGAATGGGTGAAGGTGGCAGAGAAGCGAAGCATCAGCTGCTCAACAAGTCCAGGTGAACCAGCCTTGCTGCATACCCTCCAGTCTCCCTCCCACGAGCCGTCCCCACGCGGTGAGGCACCCACAGCGGCAGAAAAGGCACGAGAGGCACAGAAAACCCAACCGAGAAGTTACGTGTCCCGCGTCGTCTCTTCCTCCTTTTCACAACGGGCTCATTCACGGTGATGGAACAGGGGACCTGGAGTTGGTTGTGGGGCTTGATGGTTTCTTCCTGACACTGTCCACACTGGACAGCAGCAAACTCCAGTCTGTCCCTGGAGACGCAGACGGATGGTTCAGCCACACTGGCACGGAGGCGGATGGGAAATGTGGGGCCTTCTTCTGCCTAATGAGGGGCAGAGCATCCAGCTGAAGGTCCAGGCAACATCTGCTGCTGTCCCCAACCTGACAGCTACCTCAAAAGGCCATGCTGGCACAGGGAGGTGAGGAAGGATACAGTACCTTGATGGGCAGGACAACATTCACTTCTCCCACCGGCAGGTTGGTACTCTGCGGGTCAAAGCTCACTTCAAAGGTCTCTTTCTCACAGAAGGGCAGGTTCTTCACGCAGCCCAGATCCACACTGAAACCTTGAAAGGGTGAAAATAAAGCAGCTGAGATACACCAGCAACGTGAAATTGCTCACAAGTACGTTCAGACCATATGGGTGTCCACAGGACTGTCAGGCAGAAGGACCCTTTGTGTCTCCAGAGAAGACTGCCACTCCTTCTCTCTTGTCACTGCTCAAAGGAAAAGGAATTTCACAGCCTGAATTCAAGACCCGCAGGGTAAAACGGAGACCCATCAGCTGAGGAGATTCCCCTGTGCTGTGGTGCTGCTTGGAAGACAATTTAGAGGAGACACATGACCACCCTACAGACACAGCAAGTCACCATCTGATGGTGATAGAATCATAGAATCATAGAATTGTAGGGGTTGGAAGGGACCTCAAGAGATCATCGGGTCCAACCCCCCTGCTGAAGCAGGCTCCCTAGGACCTGTTTTGAAAGCCTGTTTTGACCTCACAGGCTGTTGTCTCAAGAGAGGCTAAAGCAGCACTGTGCCATTACGAACTCTAAACAAAGCACTTCCAAACCACCAAGGGTCCCGTCTGCTCCCAACACAAGCTCATGGAGCGCACAAAGACACTCAGCAGATGCTCCCGGTAGCCAAGAGCAGAAGATGCTGAGAGGTGACCAAGGTGATCAGCCCACGGAGCCCCCGCAATGAAGCGTCAGGGCAGCCCAGGTGGCTGGACACTGCGGGCCAGGAGAGTTCTGGCTGCAGAGCACCGAGCAGGGGGAGGAAGGAAGAGAAAACGATGCAAAAGAGCACTCAAAACCCTTCCCCGTGGCCCCAGCTCATCTGTCAGAGACAGGTCCTTCAAGCCCGCGGGAAGTCTCTCCAGCATGGGTTACCGGTGCCACACAGAGCCCGTCCGTCGGCGCAGAAGGACGCGGGGAGCTGCCCGGGGTTGGTGATCTTCACGACGTGCGTGTGGATGTCACCAAGAATGACGTGGCCGAAGTCCAGGACGTACTCGGGCAGCTCCACTCTGGAAGGAGAAGCAAGGAGAGTCCTTAAGGTGGAGGAGGATGCAAACAAAGCAGGTGCTTCTGTAGTCACTGCTGCAGAAACTCCAGCCCATGAAGCCCATGAAGCTGATCTTCTGCTAAGAAGACTTTGGTACGTCACAGGGCACCCAGGTCCAAGGTTTTATCAGCTACTAACAGGTTCTTAGAATAAAATGAGTTTAAACAGACACTGGGCACAACTCCTCTGCTGTGAAAAGCCACTGGAAAAAAGTCCTCAGGCTGCTCACTGGTAGCACGTCCAAACTGTCAGGATCAACCCCCTTCTCAAGTGCCCAGCTATTCCCAGAGACAAGGAGCTCCCAGGAGCAGGGGCGCACCACTGTGCGCTACCATCAGAGCACAGGGGCCCTACTAACTTGAGAAGCCTCCGACGAGCACGCTGGTCAAAGGCAGCGTCCTCCAGGGAACCGGAGGAGAGAGCTTTCTGCTGCTCCAGGGCGTGCTGCTCTATCAGCATGTTCTCCATCTCCATCTGCAGCCCAACGTCCAGCTGAGGAAAACAAAGACAGTGGCTGGTTAGCAAAGGGAAGTTAATTCCACCCTGCTCTTGGTAAGAAGCAGGAACAAGTCCTTCACTCTGAGGGTGGTGAGACCCTGGCACAGCTTGCCCAAGGAGGTGGTGGAGGCTCCATCCCTGAAGACATTCAAGGATGAAGCTTTGAGCAGCCTGATTTACTTAAAGGTGTCCCTACTCACTGCAGGGGGTAGATGGCCTTTGGATGTCCCTGCCAATACAGTCTATGATGGGGTCCTTCTGTCCAGCTGCTCAGAATCTGCCAGGACCATATCTGAAGGGAGATGAACTCCAGCCCCTTCGCCTGCTCAGCCACCCTTATGCAAGCTGATCTGACCAAACAAGTCAAGGACCTTCCAGAGCTCCAAGTAGCTGCCTGTCCCCAGCCGCTGCCAGGGCAGCTCAGACAAAAGCTCTCTCCATGAGGGACCCACATCTTGGAGACACATCTCAGTTGCTTGAGCACAGTCTTCAGGACCTCCCCCTCGGGCACTCAGGAAGCTCAGGCACCCACGGGAAGGACCACTACCAGAGGAGCCCCATGTTTGTGGCCAGCCCAGGGGAGCCAGCTGCAGCGTGCAAGGGGGACAAGTGACACAGGGAGAGGGTGGCCCCTGTCAAATAGGGCAGCAGCCGGTCTCACCACAGTGCCAGAGTCGTCCATGGGTGGCTCGCTGGCCGTGGCCTCCCCGACAACCACCGCGTCGTCTCTCTGGCTGTCTCCTCCAAGCTTTTCTTTTGCCTCTTTGAGGATCTGCTCATAGTTCTCATTTCCTGAAGGAAGAAAACAGCCACAAATAGAAGTGTGGGCGCAGCGGCGTCCCCGTTAAAGCTGGGAAGCTCCACAGCCCCAGCGTTGGCCCTTCCCACAAACACATTCCTCCAGCAACGCATGGAAAGAGGATGCTGCTTTTCTTCTATGTTCTCTCCCATCCATCTTCCTCCACACAAGGGAGCATCTCATCCCCCCCACCCCTGCCCAAATCCCTGCCAGCCCACGTTACAGCTTTCCCCAACACTGCTTTCTAGCTGTCCTCTTTATCCAGGCCACCAACAGATGACGCTGGCCAGGATGGCTCTCTGGAGCAAAGCCCATGTGCTTCTAGAAAGCAACCAGAAGAACAACAGCCCTGAAACCTCCAGGCTTGGTGGAGGTGGGTGTGAGCTGCCCTATGAGCATGACGACACAGGGGGGCAGAAAAAGACCCCCAGGGGACCTCCCCGAGGAGCAGTCAGACAGTGCTCACCTTTGATTCTCCTAGGAAGGTCCAAATAAATCCTGGGAAAACTCCCCTCTCCTTTCAGGCTGATCTCTTCTGGCTCCAGGTGACCCACTGGGATCTGGAAGGTCCTGCAGAAGACTCCAGGCACTCCCGGCAGATGATAGACAGTGAGCACTTGCTCTCTGCCAGGTCCAATGTAACCCTGGAGGTGTGGAAGAAGAGGAGGGGAATTCAACCAGAGGGCTTGGCAGAGGGGTGGCTCAGACCACCGTTAAGCTGAGATGAGAAGGCACGTTGCAGGTTCTCACACAACACATCGCCTTCCAGCTTCCCTGCATCCAAAAGCTCAAGTCTCCTACACCAGGGTGTGGTTTGTCCTCCTGCCAACACTGCCCACCCTCTGCCAGACCCAAGCAGCAAAGAAAAGCCCTTCTGCCAGCTGCTGTGGAGGAGGAGCGGCGTGCCCAAACTCTCAGCAGGGCCAGCAGCTCCTGTCACGGCACTGCAGTGGCTCCCAGGCTGGTGTCCAAGACCTCCCTGCTCCCCTCCACACCACAGGGAGAGGCTGCTGAGCAGGACAAATCCTGCCTCTTGGTCCCCGGAGCCCCGGACTCCAGCTCCCAACACGGCATCTGCAAAAGCAAGTCCTGCCAAGCTGCTTGCACAGCAGCAACTGCCCAGGGCCAAGCAGAGCCGTGTCCTCTGGAGCAGTGTCACCCCTTGCAGCAGACTGGCACGAGGACATGTGAAAGCCATTTGGCCTCCTCTGCCCATCGCCAGGAGGGACACGGATAGGAATGCTGCTTCAGCTGAGGGATCCAGGCAGAACCCAGGCACTGGGACAGGGGATGCTACGAGCTGGAGGAGCAAGGGGCGGGCGCGAGTTCTGACACAGGAGCTGCGTGCCCAAGAGAGGGACTACTTATGTCCTTAGTGCTGACAGGAGGCAGGCAGGGACCTGGAGGAAGTCCTGTCCCACCACCCAACCCTGAGGGGAAGGAGACGCTCAGGAGACCTTGCACCATCCCGCTCCAGTGCTGCTACCAGCACAACTTCACCTGGTACAACTAGGACTCTGCTTGCCCAACCTTTTGTTCCTCCCCTATAACCCCCTCCTGGGCAGCCTGATGTGGAGCCAGCGTCAACCCCTCGTGCTACTCACGGTGCTGGGCAGGACCAGGGGCACGCCAGGCTGAGGACTGTCCGTGGTGGCCGTGCTGGGGCTCAGCACCACGTAGGTGAATCCCATCTTCCCGCTGTTCCGCAGGGTGACCTCTGATTTGGTGACTTCGGTAAACAGCTGGAGAGAAGACAGAGGGGCGGGAAACTGAGGACACACATCTGGATGTTGGCAATCTCCTCCTGCTGACACTGGGATGAGAGCCGATGGACACAACGCAGGAGAGAGGCAGAGGAAGAGGAGGGACGGGCACCTGACTCTCACAGGCCAACCTGAGGAACCCACGCAGGTATTTATGGCAGCGCGCAGAGGTGCAGGAACCACCACAAAAAGCTCAGTAATAAACTGGGGGATGCCCCACTGCTGGAAATGTCTGGTCAGGCTGGATGAGGCTCTGAGCAACCTGACCTAGTGGAAGATGTCCCTGCTCAGTGAAGGTGGACAAGATGACCTCTAAGGTCCCTTCCAACCCAAACTGTTCTAGGATTTTAAGATACAAGTCCTCAGCACTTTAAGGCGTCATCTGACAGCCAGCTGAAACACAAAGGAGGACCATGGCTCCCACCAGGAAGCTTCTTCTGCAACCAGCCCCCTTGAGCTGGGGGTGCTCAGTGGTCTGGACAGCAAGCCTTAACTAGTGCCAAGGACCTTCTTGGCCGAGCCCCTGTTCAGTCTCTGATCCATCTCCAGTGAGCTTAGTTCCCTCGGACTTCCCCCACTTCTCAAATTGATGGAGCCCTGGATGGAGCAGAGCCTCTGCAAAGGCTCCAAGGAAATTCAGGACAGATCAAGGCAACTGTTCCTGGTAACTTTTCTTGGTCTATGGAGAGCACTGAAGGAGACCATCTCCTTGGACCCCAGGATCCCAGAGCGGATCTGCAGATGGATGTCTCAGGGCACATCTCCCTGGAGATCACCACCTGCCCTGGGAGCCAGGAAGGGCAATGGAGATGACCATTAAAACCAGCTTGGACACAGGACCTGTCACCCCAAAGCTGCACCTCCAAGCCAAACAACCTAAGAAGCCAGTGAGAGTCCTGGACCTCGGTGGGCAGCCACCTGCCAGGGATGGTCTCAAGGATTCCTGCCAAGAGAAGCGCGTGGTACCTGCAGCCCGCAGTCCATCTCCGTGCTGTCCAGGAGGTAGTGGATGAGCGAGGCCTCCCCACGCAGCGCAACCTCATAGGTCGGGCCTCCCTCCACGCGGCACAGCGCCGTGACGCGGGCAATGATGTCTGCATGGCCAGAGAAGGTGACCCTGACCCGCTCGCTCTCGCCCGGCTGCAGCACGCCGTACAGCGGCAGGATGTGGAAAACCTGGAGGAAGGGGAAGAGACACTGAGACATCAGCTGTGGAAATGGGTGCAGGAGAGGAGGGAGACACTGCTTGGAGCAAAGGACAGACATGGCTGGAGGGCCTCTTCCTCAAACCCAGTCTCATCCTGCAGCCACCCTGCTTAAAAGTGCAAAGACCATGGGGAAAATCTTTTCCCATACTCAGTAATGAATGTGTTAATTAATACTCCATGTTAGAGTAATTTGGGAGGTCTTTTGGCAGCCAGAAGCTCTCTCTGCTGCAGAACGGGCCTCTCACTGCCTCCAGAGGAACACCAGCGCACGTCCTTAGGGCCACCAGTGTGACCACGGAAGAGAGACAGGTTCCCACTCACCTCATCCACCTCCATGGTGGGGAGCTCCAGACCGACAGATGACCTCAGCTGCTTGATGGTCACAGAGCTCTGAGACTCCACAGCGCTGTGTGGCTCCTCAGCAACCTCTGGCTCCGCAGCACCCTCTGGCAGAGGCTGGAAAACAAGTGCCATGGGCTGCACTAAGCAGCTGGTGGGGCTGAGCCAGACCACTCCGCTCGTGGCTCTACCACCTCATCAAGCCAGGAAGCAGCTGAGATGGGACCTGGGCGCAAGCCAAGTACAGGTATGTCCCTGCCAATGCTTGAGCATGGGTCCAAGCCCACCCACAGATGAGACACGGGCTCCAACCGTACATCCTACACGCCAGCTTGCAGGAGGAAGCGGGGTACACCAGGCGCTCAGGGCTGGCAGAGACCCCAAAGGTTCCATTGTGCAGCCTGGTGCCAGCCTGGGCCTGTTCGCTGCTGCCCGAGGAACGTGCCAGAAGACTGATGCCTGGGACAGGGCAGCTTCTCTGTGACAAACCAGGAGTCCAGCTGCAAGCAAAACTCCACCAACAGGAAAATAAGGACTTGGGAAGCGCTCGGCGCAACTCTCCTGTTCTGGGTGGTGCTTAGTTTCATCTCCTGCACTCATCAGCTGAGGAGCTCAGCTGGGGGACTCTTCTCCACAGGCACCTTCCTGAAGAAGGCAGCCGAGATGGTTTCCTGTCTTCCAGCAGTGAGGAGCTGGTGTTTAACCTCAGAGGTGCCACTGTCCAAAAGGAACCTTGGCCCTGGGCTTCTGACCCCCTGTTTATAGATGAGGGCTTTGTGGTTGCTCTGGAAGTTTAAGAGGTGAAGACATGCTTTGTGCTACGGCCTTGGCCTCAGCAGAATCTACTACAAAGATTTATGGGGCATCTCCCCAGGAGATAAGGTACTGGGGAGGGCAGAGTCTTCTCATCTTTCGATGCTTTTTGTGGTCTCTACGTTTCCAAACCCAGCAAAGCTTCACCAAACACGTGTTCCCAAAGATGCTGACAGCACTTTCCTAGGCCTGTGGTGTCCCACAGAGGTTACATGTGCGTGCGTTACTCTGAGGGTGGGGAGGCCCTGGCACAGGGTGCCCAAGGGGCTGTGGAAGCCCCATCCCTGGCAGGGTTCAAGGCCAGGTTGGATGGGGCTTTGGGCAGCCTGGGCCAGCAAGGGTGTCCCTGCCCATGACAGGGGGTGGGATTTGATCTTTACAGACCCTTCCAACCCAAAGCCTTCTGGGATTCCAGCTTCTCCCTCCCCACAGGCCTGCATCCAGCTGCTGGCCCTGCTGCCAAGCCCACTCTCCAGGCAGCAGAAGGAAGGCTGGCACGAGCACAGGCCCTCTGCAGTAAACTGGGGGAGGCAACGCTGGTGGGAGGTGTAGAAAAACACCTACCTCTGTTTCCAGGGTGTCTTCTGCATCTGGTGGCTGTGGGACAGAATCCCCCACCCCTGCCAGGGCTTCAAATAGTTCCTCCACACTCCCATTCCCGAGGATGCTCTCTGAAGGCGCTGGGCACTCCAGCTGAGCTCCCTCCTCCTTTGGTGGTTTGGCTTCTGTGAAAGATTTCGGTGTTGGAGGAGTTAACCTGGAAAACAACAAAGCTTTGATGGTGGAGCTGCAGTGGGAAGGAGGGAAGGCAGCAGGAGCAGCTCCTTGGCAGGATCCGGCACCAAGGTGGGAGCTCAGCAGCTCCATAAGCGGGTCAGAGCAGGTCAGTGCTTGGGGACGATGCCGGTATAGCGGTGGTGCCGGCAGCCGGGTGCAAGGAGCAGCAGATGGGGACAGGGGTGAACACCTCACCGGGGTGGGGAGCGTGGCAGCAAAGGGAGACACACACGAACCCTGCAGCAAGCCCAGACCGGGGCGCAAAGGGACAGAGCCAGGCAGCCATGGGCTGGTACAGACCCAGCAGCACCCTCCCAAAAGCACCTGCCACCCCAGACCGTGCCTTCCCCACCTGCAGAGCCACGGCGAGAAGTTCTGTGGCTCAGCCAGACACTGATGCAGAACATCTCCCCAAGAGTGACCCACAGCCGCGGGTCGGTACGAGCAAGCAGCGACGCTGGTGGCTTTCTCTACGTGTAACAAGGCAGGATGGAGCCAGAGCTGGACTGGAGCCAGGGCTGGGATGGAGCCAGAGCTGGAATGGAGCCGGGGCTGGAATGGGTTGGAGCCTCCAGCCTGCTGTGCCTCAACTGGACAGAGCCCAGCACTGCACGTGACACCCAGGTACCTCAGCTGCCTTCGGGCAGCCTGACTTCTTCTGGGTGAGAAGGGAGGTGCCTGTGCCAATGGGGCACACGCACCGGGAGCGCCTGGAAACTCTCCAGCCACACACCGGTCTGGCCACCATTCTATCCATCTCACCGTCTCCAGCCCTGAGGGTTGATTTCCTCCATGTCAGACCCCGTTAGTTTCATCTGATAATTTACAACACCAACAGTGCTTAACGTGGACCAGAAAACTAGATCTGACATGCTGCCCTTCTGCCGGGCTCTTAATGAGCAATGTGAGGTGTTAATAGCTTGGAGACCGTCTTCATTTCCAGCTCTGCCACAAGGATCACATGGTGTCTCCTGAGGGACCCTGAGAGAGCACATTACCGCTTAATTAACATGCGGAGCAGAAAAGGGAGCTGTCCTAATGGCCGCAGCGCTAACGAGCCAGCAAAGGGGCAATGCCAAACCCTTTGGAGCAGAGGATCCTGCCAGAAGGACACTCACGACCCTCAAGGCAACAGAGCTGGGTGACTCGGCATCTGCTGGAAGAACCAGCACCTGCGGGCTTGCGTCCAGCAAAGCCAATTGTTCTAGGACTCGGAAGAGCTGCCCCTCAATGGGTAACTTCGCTCCGTTTCCCGGGGCGGTATGGAAAAACCATTGGCTGCTGGAATTCAAACTGGCCGGAGTCAACTTCTGACCTATGCAAGAGAGGCCACAGCGGGAAGAACCGCTCGAAAACGCCTTTAGAGATGCGCTACAGCACAACTGAGAGATTGCTCTTGGGCTTGGAAAGCACAGGCCAGCACTGGGTGGCCCTGGTGCCCAGGGACGTTGGGACAAGTCCTCCTACTGACACCTATGGCTGCACCCAAAGCCACAGCAGAACCCGCCGGAACACACAACACACAACGAGCGCCGGAACACACGCAACAGCCGCTGTGTGAATGCCATGGGCAGCAGAACACATGAGAACTCAGTTCAAGGTGGCGCTTGCCTCGAGCCATGGAAATCCCCACCTCAAGCTGTGCAGAAGCCCCACTCCCTGGGCACCTTCCCTGCCTGAAGCTGGGAGGTGCTTTTTCCACAAGGGAAAGTGAAAGGGATTTGTCGGATGCTACACAAACCATCTCAGGCTTTGCACAGGACAAACGGGACAGCGGAAGAAGAGCTTCAAGGAGAGGTGCACGTACCTCAGGTGGCTTGTGGAGTTGTCCACCAGGAACAGCCAGTGGTACTGGATGGGCAGTGGGCTGCAGTTGGTCATCTGGATGTGGCGCTCGTGTTCAGTGTCACTCAAGACGCAGCCAAAGTCCAAGGTTGTGGTCTGGATACGGAGATTTGGGAAGAAGACTCCTCCCCGAATGGTGACTTGCTCCTCATGAGGGTGCTCAAGAAACTGTATCTTCAGAGTTTTCTCTGCTTCCCAGCTATTCCAACCTTCTTCATAAGCAGGGTTAAACCCGATGGAGAGATTAAGTTCCTTCCCGGTCCCAAGCTTCACGGGCTGCAAGAAGATGACGAGTATTAACCACTGGTGTGATGAAGTTCTGAGGTCCGGTGGCACAAAACACCTCAGTGTTCAAAGTGCAACTCCAACGTGGGCTTCTTGCTTCAGCCTTCGTTTTCTTTACAACGTGCCCCTGACCATGCAGCACAGCTTTCTTCTCTGAGACTCTCAGGCTCACCCCCTTGTGCTCTGCACCCATAATGCAAGAGGGAAATAAATCCTGGCGTGCCCTGACTCTAGAGGAACCCCTTTGTCTTCACACTCAACATGAGCCCTAGGGCACTGTGCCCTCAGCCTGGAGAGGGCTGATCACCTGCATGGCAGCGGTGGCCGTGCTTCCAACATGTCTCTAGCAGAGCCCATGTCTGACACCTCCCACCACCAGCAGCGCAGGTGACAAGCGCCTCGGCCTTCCCAAGGGCAGAGCTGCCCCCAAAGAGAGCAAGCAGCTCTTCAGGTCACCCAAGGAGGGCTTCCAAGAGACACCTTCACCTCACGGTTGGCCCACACCTGCTCCTACTTGTCTTACAGCCAGGAGGTATTTCCCCAATTGAGGTGGTCTTTTCTCTCCTTTTCAAACCTGATGCTGTTCATGCCAACTGACTGCCAATTCAAAGGAATAACCACCTCTCCTGGAGGGCTTCCCAAAGGAAACGCACCCCCAGCCCCCTCCCTCTTCAAACCCCACCAGCAGGAAGGTCTGGGGCTGCTCACCTGCTCTGGCAGGGGCTGCTGGGATGCACTGCAGACCCAGAAGGGTTGCTCTACCATCAGGACGATGCTGAGCGGCAGGGAGGAGGTGTTTTTTAAAGAGAAAGGCTTGTACTGAACGCTCAGGACATCGCTGGGTTGCTAAAGAGAAGGGGAATAAACAGGGAGGGGGGTGAGTCACCGCCCTTCGGTGAAGTTAAGCAGTCCCACCTCTAAAAACACGGTCGCTTCGCTCACAGAGCGCCTCACGGGGATGCCGTTTGGCATCGCTCGGCCACAGCGACCTGCTCTCCCACCCCAGTCCCAACACAGGAGCATGGCTGTGAGAGGCCCATGCTGTTCTTGTGGGTCCCACACACCTGGCCATGGGCTCAGCAGCTCGATTCTGCCTCCAGCTCAAGAAAGGCAAAATAGAGCTGGAGAGATGGTCCCCAACCCCACAGGGGAGAAATAATCATCTCAGTGTTGATGGCAATAGCTTGGTCCTGCTCAAACCAATGCTAAAGCCCTGAGGACTTGGAGATGATGTTTAACTTCCTTCCCTGAAGGCCATCACACCCCTCCGTGGGCTTTCAGTCCTCAGCCATGCTACTAAACACCAGGACCCAACCCAGAGACCTACCTTCTCCACCCGGAAAGACATTGCTCTGGATGACACTTGCAGGGTGGGAGCAATGAACTCGCACATGACATCCACTTGCATTATCTGTCTCTTCCCAAACTGGTTCCCCACGATGGCATGACACAGCAGCCGCTCCTTCACTACCTGTGGGCAAGAGTCACACGTCACCCACCAAGTGCCAGCAGGGAGCCCAGAAAACACAACGGAATTTGCAAGCCGCGGACACAGAAGGAATTTGATAGCCTGGATAAACCCATGCCATGGGAGCTTGGCCATCAACCCTCCACAACTATTACACTGCCATAAAGCTACAGTCACTGGTCTCCTTGGTAGTCCTCTCTTCATGCTCCATCCTACTTATTCAGAAAAACCTCGGGACTCACAACTGCACGGGGACAGTCCCACCGCCACCAACTGAGCCGGGAATCACATCTTGGAGCCTCTGCCGAGGCAACCCTTTCAAAACACCTTTCAAAACACAGCAGGAGCTTCATGCAGATTTATTCCACCTTCACCTAAACATCTGTGCCCAGTGGGCCTGAAGCGAGGGAATGCGCCCCAGGCTTAGCTGGCAGCTCCTCTGCAGAGCTTCCCCTGGAAAGAAGGGGCCAGGAAGAAGACGACACAGCGATCCCGCTGAGCTACCCCCGCTCTGAGCTGCCATCCAAGGGCGCTGCCGGACCTGACCACCCTTGGGACACGGGGCCGGCCAAGAGCCTGGGGTGAGCTGTTATGGGAATACTGATACAAGTGGAACTGTCAATTCTAATGATCCCTGGGAGCAGCTTCCCCCATGGAGAACATCACTCCCACCATTCTGGCTGCTGTGCTGGGCTCATTTTTCTCCGCCAGGACTGGGCTCTAAGCAAGCCCTCTGCCCATGTTTGTCTGCAGAGGGAAAATAACGCTGCTCCCAGACGCTCCCCTCCCTTCCCAGGGCCTTTGTTTTACTCCCTGCTTTCCCCAGAGAAATTACCTCGCGGTTTCTCAATCCACTCCCTGCCTCTGCTCCTAGGCTAAGCCTAACTTATTTTCTCTGCCCTTCCTTCCCTGTAACCCACCGTTTGCCCCTGTTCCTTCAGCCCCTATTTTGGTATGGGCAAGTTGCCTTGATGGTAGCTATAGAAACACCCCAAAAAAACCCCTTGGGAACTGATGGTGGCCAGCAAGGAGCGCAACTGGTGCTGACATGGTCACTCGGGGCGTTGAGATCTTTTCTTGAAAGCACTTGTTCATCTTCTCAGGGAGAAGTCAAGGGGCTGCAGGAGAAGCCCCAGTGCACGTGATGCGATGGGGAAAGCTCAGCACCTGTGGGGGACCTCACCTGAGGAGTGCTGGAGGAGCCTTCCAGAGTCATCTCCATAGTCTGGCCTGGCATCAGCTCCATTGTCAGGGGTTGAATCTTAAACACGGAACTGGCAGGTCTGGGGTTCTTGGAGGAACCTTCGCCCTTGGTTTGGGTGGCAGGGAGATGATCAGGACGGGGAAATGGGGGGGAACCTTCCGTTCTCCAATAGAGCCAATGGATGCGTCGTCCTGCGTTCGTTATCTTGAAGCGGTAACAACAGGGACCCAGGCTAGAAGAGAAGCAGAGATGGAAAATGGCTCAGGAACTGCCTCTTCCCAGCACCCACCTGGCTTCAGTGCCCCGCTGGCCTTATCTGACCACTCACCCAGCAACAAATCCACCTCCAAAACCACTGACCCAGCTCAAAGTTACACCAAGAGCTAGACCCTGGTTGCCCCTAAGTTTATCAGCATCCAGCGGCCGGTCTGTTTGCACAGAGCAAGGAAAAGCTTCACCAAGGACATCAGCATCTCAGTTATTCCCCCTGGTCTCTCCCATCCCTTCAGGAGCACCCGACTCCTCATCCCCAACATATCATCCTTGGGCTGAACACTGAAGCTGGTTTTGTATTGTGGGAAGCCAGATGTGCTGGCAGAATGTGGGATCAAGCGATGTTTCCCCGACACGAGCACAGCAGCAAGACCAGATGGAGCGGCTGAAGGACCAGAGCAACAAGAGATGAAGAACTCGAGCTCGATAGAAAGCCAGATTAATATTCCATGGAGACTGATTCCTTCACATCAAGGAACGCTGACTGCAGGCCAGGCTAGAGGAATTATTTTACCCCCTATAAATCTGAGCACGGCCAGGAAACAAGAAGCTCCTGCAACAGTTGGTGTCTGTCCAAGGGATGGAGGATGAGCTTGCAAACCGCGTGTCTGCTGCACGCAGTGAAAGGGAAACGCAGCAGCGACAGCAGAGAACAAACCAGCCCTGGCCACAGGCTGCTCAACAACAACGGGCCCGAGCTGGGCAGGAAACGGTTTATGCTGCCGACAGCAGCGGGGGAAAGCTTGGAGCAGAACCTGCAGCTCTGGGAAAGCCCAACTCATCTGCCATGCTCCCTGGTCCCACCTCAGCTCGCCCGGTTGCAGCCCGGCAGCTCCACAACCCGCAGGTCAGGAGGTGAAGGGGGGGCAGAGGACACGAAACTCGGAAGCCTTGTCCTCTGCGTTGTGTAGCTGAGTTGTGGCCACATGGAGCACAGGACATGCTGGACAAGTGTCCCTGCTGACGTGGATGGCTTGTGGGTGCATATTTGCACCCCTAAAATCTATTCTAAATGCTTAAGGTAGGATTAACCTGCTGGCTCTAACCAAAGGTTAGGGTATGGGAGAACTGTGGACCCTCTTTGGGCAGGGAAAGGAACAGGCACCTGGAGAAGCTGATTCCTTCTCCCAGGAATGCTCCAAGAAGTCTCAAACACTTGGAAAATCCTTATTTCCCTCCCCTGTTCGCAAGAACCTGCCAGGTTCAGACACACACGGTAGGATCAAACCAATGCCCTTCTCTGAGCTAAGCTCTTGCCATTAACCCTCTCCCTTTATCCCACCCAACCTCAGGAGACTTCTCCTCCGCTCCCTTTCAGGGCCGGTCCTGCAGCCACCATGGCTGCTCCGTGCTGTGGCAGCTGGCGGAAGAGACAGCAAGGAAAACAGGCAGGAGAAGGGAGGAAAGAGTATCTACATCTGATAGAGAGCAGCCTGGCAGGGGACAGGAGAGAGACAGCAAGCTCAGAGATGATACAGGGCAAAGACAAATTCTGCTGCTCCTCCCACACTCCCTGGGGCAGAAGGGAAACCAAACAGCGCTGGTAATTTAGTCAAGGAGTTGCTAACAAGCTACTGCCAAGGTTCTCTGCCGCTGCCAGACCATACTCCACAGCCAGTGAAGAAGCCACCAAGGCTACTGCAAAAAGTACTGTGTACTGTGTTTCTACTTGTAACATCACGTTTCCCAGCTGGAGGCTTCTGGAACCTGCTGTTTTCTTCCAAATCTTTACTCCATAAAGCCAGAAAATACATGGATTCTAAGCCAGGGCAAGTCGGGAACCATTTCCCAACTGGTGTCTGGCTCAGTGGCTTTCTGAGGGAATCTAACAACTTGAAACCCGCCCAGAAAACATTTCTAAAGGAGTTCCTGGGGCTTCAGTGGCACCGAGCCAGGACTTGCAGTGCTGGAGGAGAACCGGCCCGAAGGATTTCAGCAGAACTCCTCCTTGCTGGGCCCATGGCAGAGCCCAGAGCAGAGAGATAACTTACCTGAAGTGGGGGCCCAAGTTGAGCTCCGGAGCAAGTGGTTTGTCCGTGACGATGGTGGTGCCAATGCCGAAAGCCCGGATGAGGACGTTGTAGCTGTGGCTGTTCTCTATGGACACGATCACCTTGTCCTTGAATTGTTCAATGTCATCCAAGTTTGCTATGACAGTCACAGCCACCTTGGTCTCGGGGGGGATCACTCCTTTACTGGGCTCAATCCTGCAGCGCGAGCGTTTGCCAGCCTGTAAGACACGGCAGACGCTAAGTGAGCACGGACACCACGGACCCTGCTCTCTGCTGGGGTGCAGGAGAAAGGACTAAAGACATGAGGGTAAATACATAAAGGCTTCGTTTCCCTAAATCCAAGCGTCTGGAAACAGCAACTATGCTGGAGCTTGTATTGCACCCTCCTTTAACAGACCCACTTCTTTAACCCTGTTTTGCCCAGCCCATGGGATGCTCATCCTCGGGAGAAGCTTTATTCCCCTCCAGCCTCCCCTTGGGAGAGCACACCAAGGCAAGCTGCATCTCTCCTGGCTTCCCCACAGACGCGTTTGCACAAAGGCTCGAGGCCAGGACTGCTCAAACCCCACTGCAGCAGCCACGCAGCCGGGGGATACGGCCGACAGCCTGAAGGATAAACTCTGCCAAACGGTTGAACAAAATCCTGATGCCCAAAGTCTTCTTTCCCCAAGAGTTGGGCAGTGCTTCCCAACAGCCCCCCCAGGACTGAAGCACTCCGTTCCCACTGATCATCAGCCGCAGTGAGGTGCCCTGGCACTCTCTGCTTCGGGAAATCCAGCTCTGAATGTTTACAGAGGGGCAGTGAAGAAACAAGCAGGAAGAAACCTGCCAGCTGTGCCCTGTGGGCACGGCCCCACCTTCCTCTCTCTTCCTCTCGTTTTGCCCACATTGCCCTTCACAGATGGGGCGATCAGGGCACTGGACCCCCGAGTCCTTCTAAAGCCACATTCACAGGGAGCAAGCTGGCAGCAGAGCAATGGTCTCCATCACCAGGAGGAGCTTGAAACAGACGCAGAGAGAGCAGGGAGATGGTCAGGAAACCCGTGCTCCTTTCAGGAGAAAAAGGCTACGGGCTTCTCTTCATCTCAGAGCTCCAAATACACAGCTCAGAGCAAAACACCTCCCACAATGTAAAGCCAGAACTTGTGAAAAGGACCTGGCATCAATTTCTGCTCAACCATCCAGGAAAACTCCCTGCCTTAGTGAGGGGTCCCCCAGTGCTGGGCTTCTCTTGCTGCGCTGCGGTGGAATACCTTGCTGCTCTCTCAGATAGCAGCATGGAAACATCATGTACAAAAATCAAGTCCCAGGCTGCTATGGAGCCATCATTTCTGTTGGGAAATATCCCCACAGATACTTACCACCTCTGCCCGGAAGGACGCAGGGATAACACTCTGGTTGCAGAGGTAGAGAGTGCGGGAAGCGTCTGCCAGAACTTGGATATTGCCAAAATCGATCTTGCTGGGATACACGTGGACAACTGGTCCCTCTCCAACGGCCTTCAAGCTGATGGCCTGCTCCAGGTAGGGAAGATTAAAAAAACAAAGGCAAGGGAAAGTTTAAAGAAGAGATGGCTCTCAGGGCACCCCTAGACTGGGGGATGATTATGGCTGTCGGACGTTTGCGGTGTTGTAACACCGATGCAGAAGGCCTGGAGCAAGTGTGGGATCTACAGTG
Source organism: Gallinula chloropus (assembly GCF_964237585.1). Taxonomy (NCBI): domain Eukaryota; kingdom Metazoa; phylum Chordata; class Aves; order Gruiformes; family Rallidae; genus Gallinula; species Gallinula chloropus. The sequence continues at coordinate 109,010 of NW_028168491.1, read as the reverse complement.
ATCCCATCAGGAAGCCACAGGCCCCTGTTACTGGGGGATAAAGAAAACCAGCTTCCCACACTTGATTTTCCCCCTTGCTCAGCTCTCCTTCCTCTACCCCATGCCTGCTCCTGCTCCTTTTCTTGCTCCCGCTCCTTTTCCCGATGGATCCTGCCCCAAACTGTCCTCTAGGACTTCCAGACAGCCGCACTTGGCCGGTAACTTCTTCCGCATCCCCCAAAAGCTGCCCCCTGAAAACCAGCGCGAGCCCCCAGCAAAGCAGGCTCTTGGCAGCAGAGATCACGTCCGTTGGCTGCCTCTCGGTGCTGCTTCTGGGCACTCCCAGTACTACAGGAACAAGAGATTCATTATTCATTCTGTCCCTCAAGCAGGATTGCTTTTCTCTCCAGAGCCTGAGACCCTCCAAATTTTCTTCTTGTAAAGGCCATGGTAGGAGGAGGAACACGGGTTCCTGTGCTGAGCCACCTTCTCACAGCACTAAAAACCAGGGAACATCATCTGCTCTGGTTGGACTTCACCAGTTCCGAATCATAGAACCGTCTGGCTTGGAAGGGACCTCAAGGACCAGACAGCTCCAGAACCCTGCCACAGGCAGGGCCAACAACCTCCACTCCTGGAGCTACACAAGGTTGCCCAGGGCCCCATCCAACCTGGCCTTGAACACTCCCAAGGATGGGGCACCCACCCCTTCTCTGGGCAGCTCCTTCCAGCCCCTCACCACTCTCTCTGGAAAGAACTTCCCCCGATATCTCATCTAACACTTCCCTCCTTCAGTTTCACTCCATCCCCCTTGTCCTGCCAGTGTCTGCCCTTTGGAACAGCTCATTCCCTCCTGTTCCTCTGCTCCCTTCAGAGACAGGAAGGCTGCAATGAGGTCCCCTCAAAGCCTTCTCTTCTCCAGGCTGAACAAGCCAGGCTCCTAAGAACACCTCAACCCTTCAACAGAACCTGAACACACAGAACTCCCAGCACTGACAATCGCTGTGCGATTCACCGGAGGACATGGAGTGGGATTTAACCTCAGGACAAACCAGCCTCCGTGATGGAAAAGCTTTAACCATGGCCCACTCGAGGAAAAGGCACTGACAGCTGTCACAATCACTAGTCCAGTTCAGGCAGAAGGTGCAGCGTCTGTAAACGCTCGTCTCTTGACAGGGCACTGTGCAAGAGCCAAAAAACCCCCAACAAGCCACGTACCAAGGCTGGTACCTCAAAAATAGGAAGCTAAAGCTGTGTGATGATAGATGTTTCATCGCTCCGGGAGGAGGGAGGTAGCGACAGCTGAGGTCTTGCTGTAGCTTGCCCAGAGCTGCCAGGAAGAAGGAGCTGGAGGGAAGAGCTGTGTCTCACCAGCTGCCTTGGCTTCCCGGTGGCAGTGGGGTGGAAGCAGCAAAGGCAGGGCAGAGCCCTCTGGAGGTGGACACAATAACATCTGGCAGATGCTCAGGCTAGCTGGTTTGAACGAGGGAACGTGCACTAACACAATGAATCCTCACCAAGGAGAAGGCTTATTAAAAAGCCAACGAAACTCTTCATCTCCTGTCTTCTTAAAGGGGGAAAGAAAAACCCTGTTCAACAGCGTGACGGGCAATGTGACACCCGTGAAAGGCGATGGGACCTTTGCTCTGGGTAATACTGCTGCACGTACACCCCCCAGCACCACTCTGGCTTTGCTTCTGGGTACCATAACGTCACGGTAGATCCTTTAGGAAAGAAGAGCATCTGTCCCTGGCAGACGGCCGTGGTCCGAGTGACCACCAGTAACCCCAGGTCTGGGTTTTACCAGCTCCTTCCCACAGAGGATGACAGAATACGCCACACCAAAGCTGGCACGCAGCCGCTGCAAGCCCAACACCAAGCGACAGACACCCAGAGGGACTCAACGCAATGCAAGGTGCGGCCGCAGACTCGGTATCCGCGCTGACGGGGTGACTTCAGAGCCAGCTCGCGCTCTGCTCCATCGTGACGCACTGCAGCCATTCCCCCGGGGTCAGGCTGACGTCACAGGATCCCTACGGGGAGGATTTGCCACCAGTGCAGCATGTGCAAGTTGATGCTCTGCTCGCCCAGAAAACTTCAGATGAATCCACTACTGTGCTTAGGCTATAGGAAACAGGGAGAATGCCGCCCCACGGCTAGAAACTCCAATCCCTGCGCTCAGTACACCCAGGGAAGCCTCTACCGGCGCTCGCGGCGAGGGAGCGGAAATGCTGCATGTTAAAGACCGACTGCACGGGCTTGCGGAGCCACTCAACCCCCTCCCAGGGAGAGCTGGGCTCCTCCAGCTGAAGCACAAGGAAAACGAAGATGACGTTCACTTCCAAAGGCAAATACTTTAGGCAAGGTGAAGCTTTGAACCCAGAAGCCGTTAGCTCAAGGAGAAAAGCTTTGCAAGGAACCTGCAGTTAAACAGCAGGCTGGTTCTAGAGGGCAGAAATCCCCCTTTTCCAGGGAAACACCCCGTCTACGCCCAAGCAACTGGTTTGTCCCACTTCAGGCTTGCCTGTCTCTCCTACCAGCACAGCCACAAAGGCCAGGCTTGAGATGTTCCCTGGCATCCAGGGATTGAGCAGCATTGTTTCCATCTCTTTTAATCACAATTTCAATCCCCAGCCTGCTTTCAAAAGGCCAGCCTCCCTTTCGGGTACAGAAAGCTTAAGGTTCCTGTAGCATCCTACTTCATGCTCAGAGAGATGGCAAGACATCCTGAAACAGCCGCTTCCAAAGTTAATATCATTCTAAACTAAAATTTAATTAACTAAATTTGTTCCAGATTTCAGCTAGATGAAGCCAGGACACGACACAAGGCATTCTCCTGCCTACATCTTGCTGTCACTGCTGCTGCTGTGGATGCCTGAACGCTAACAGCATCTTTCAGGAGGCTCCAGAAACATCGTCAGGAATGCTTCACCATTTCCAAGCCTGTGCTGGAAAAAGGAAGAGTCCCTGCGTTGCAGATGCCAGGGGTGTGGAGATGCACAGGGCTTTACGCAGAGATATGACGGATACTTCTCGACGTGATGGGCCAAGCTCTCAGCGTGGTTTCTCACACAGGGTGTCCCAGTGCCCTCCTGAACTGTTCCTGCTCTGAAGCAGCAGCTCCTGCTCACCTAATCACGCAGCACAGTCTCAGCTCCAGGGACCATGCTGGGTTGCAGACTGCGCTCGTTATCCCGTCTCTCCTATCTGTAATTATGTGCCACATCGGACTCTCAGACTGTCACCTGCCCAAGAAGTCCCACCAGCCTTCCTCTTCTCTAGACCTTGGCTGTTGCTTGCACCACGAACCCCTTTCCTTGTCCACCCTGGCTGCATACTGCAGCCCCGGGAAGGATCCCTGGATTTAGGAACCTCGAGGACTCACCAATGGGGATTTCTTGTTCCCAAGCACAGCGAGCACAGCAGAAGCAGACTGATGTCCCAACTTCTGGGCTTCCAGCACCAACGGGATACTGACAGAGCTGTAAGGCTTGATGATCCCAGAGAACACGGGGCTGGAGTACAGCACAGCATCACCCTGCTCGTGCTTCTGTAAGAGACAGAATCAAACCCAAATTCAGAGTGTCCTCCGACAAAACCTGCACTCCTTAACATCTACCATCGGAACCCAGCTAGGAGACCGGGATGGGCTTTGCATCCCAAGGGGGTCCAAAAGCTGCTGCACCCACAGACATACACACCCATGCCAGCAGCCTCCTCACAGCAGCTTTTCACCACCCTGCATAAATTCAACCTAAAGACTAGAATACAAACCTCTTCCCAAAGTCTATATTAGGGGGAGGGGGGGGATGTTCTTCTACACCCAAAGGTTTGCTGAAAACAAGAACCCATCTGAATATAAACCAGCAAGGTCTTACCCCACCCCTTTGTTATTATTTTCCATCCCCTTAATAAACCCTTGGATAACTGTTGAGGGCAGATGCGATGTCAAACCTGAGGAAGGAGCCTGTAGCAGGCTGGAACGTGGCTCTTGTTCTCCAGGGTCAGCGGCCGCTTGTATTGGAAGTTTAGGAAGCACCGGCCAAATGTCACAGTGGGGTCCCGCACTTCCAGCTGAGGAGCGATGCATCTAGGCAAAGAGATGTCCCAAAGGGAATTAGAGATACTGAGAGAACGTAGAATTTGTTTCTTCCTTGAATAGGGCACAGTGGAGCGGAACACATTTGTCACTGTCAGACAGACATGTATTACCCCGACAGCAATACATCGCCTTCAGCTTCCTCTATTCCCTTTGATTCGTCCACCTCTTGTGAAGGAGGAGCAAACTTGGGGTCTCTGCACCGCAGCACCTTGCCAGCACGGCCAAGTGCTCTGGCAGAGTGCCGTGCCCTGTCCAAGAGCTGTCTGAGAGGAACCCTGGCCCCAGGAGGTCTGCAAAGGCCCTCCTGACGGTCCCACAGCAAGCCCTGAGCTCTGGAGGAACCTTCCCACCGAGGACTGGTGCAGTATGGCCCAGTATCTCAGCAGAAACTACTCCCTCCTCTCCAGAAAAGGGGCCTGAAGAGCCTCAACTGCTTGCCACGGCGATGGAAGGTCCGAGCCAGCCCCTGCCTTACGCAGTGGGTGGTTGTTAAAAAGAAAATCACAGCCCAGGCACTGACCGGACAGCGGAAAAGCACCAGTGAGCTGCATCCTACTGGGAATGACACCGACACCCACAGCACAGCGGGATCCAGCCTGGCTGCAGCAGGAATGACTTCCGGCTTAAGTGTGAGAACATTCATGCTCAAAAGGACCAGAGGGAAGCAGCAAAACCTGAGCTCTCCTCAGCATCAAGGACTCTGTTTCTCCTTTGGAAGATCTTGCTGTTATTTTTCCTGCACCAGTCCTGCCCTAAGCCCCTTCCCCATTAGCACGTGCCTTCGTTAAGCCAGACAGACACCAGGCTGCTCCCCACATCCCAGAGGAACACTGTGCTTTGGTGGCAACCCAGACCCAGTTCCCCCACTGACTGCTTGCAGGAAGGAGAAGAGAGACAGCCCTTTGGAAGTCTGTTACACTTCACCCACCAAAGAAATAGGTCTATAATTAATCTAATTAATATAATTAAAGGCTGGGGGCCGTGCCTGTCCGGTGAGCACAGATGCTCCTCAACACTGGCTGCTTTCAAAGCCCTGCTTAACGAGCTCGTTAAGTAATACTTCTCGTTTGGACCTGGCCTTTGTGTGAGGGGAGGAGAGACGATGCACCAGGAGAGAGGACACGCCGCAAAGGAAAGCGCCGATACCTGGCTGTGAGGAGCAGCCCCAGCACCTCCTTGCCGACACCGTCCACATCCACCACCAGCGCCAGCTTGTACTTCTTCACGGTGTTGGAGCACAGGGTGACCTGGTGACAGAGAAGAGCGTCAAAGACCTTCACCACCCCCAAAAATTATCGTTCCGTGTGTGGCGTCCCCTGATTCTCCTTCCATGCTAAGGAGAAGGATTTTCCCCTAATCCTTCTGCTGCTCCATGTGTAGAGCAGAGTCTGAGAGCAATAAAGGTCTCCTGACAGCATCTGCTTGGTTCAACACCCCGTGGGGTTAACAGGGTGTGTGTACGATGAATTAAAGCCTAATCAGACAACTGCTCTGCTCACCACTGTATTAAAATTAATCTCGGTTCTAATCTCAGCTACAACAGCGTAAATCCCGGGGCAATGCGCTGCCTCAAACCCAGCGAGGGCCAAACGCAAAGGGCCCCACAAGTTGGGTGCAGGTCACACCTGGCAGAGCTGCTTCAGCTCCCCCTAGGGATGGCTGCAGTGAATGCAGCTCCTCTGCTCACTGGGAGAGGGAAAACAAGTCCGGGAAGAAAAGCAAACTGCTTTACACAAGGGCATCTCTCTAACGGCCACCCGCTGTCCTCATCCTTCCTCTGCCCACGGTTAAGCCAAAGCCACAGCTCCACGCAGCGCTCAAGCACACACCTGGCTTCCGCGCCTGACCGTAGGGCACAGGATGCTCAGCAGATGGTTCTGGAAACAAACCGATGCCCCTTCACTAACATCCCGGACCAACCCAGACAACAGAAGTGCATCTATCTCCCTCCCATCACTAAAGCCCCCACGGCCCCTCCCCACCAGTCAAGCTTCAGCTCCATCTGCTGAAGCACAGCCGGACGGATTCTCCCCACACCTTGATATTCCTGGATCCCAGGGCGCGGATGGTCCCGCTGCAAGGCTCAATGGTAAATTCAGCCGGCCTGATGGAACCTTCAACTCCCCATCTCCAGGGCTCAGGATCGTCGTTCGACAGCCAAGCAGCACTGGTAACGCTGGGCCTTCCCGAGCCGTCCCCGGGGATGCGAAGGTGGAAAGTCATGGGCACCAAGGAGGTGTTTTTGAGGCGACAGGACAAGGTGTGAGGGAAGCCTGGGGAAGAGACACACAGAGGGATTTATGCCCCCGTTATCCCACCATTCCTGGGCTGAACAGCCCCTCACGGTAAAACTGCGCCTGGAGTTTGGCTCTCTTCAATCTGAACTGCAGCTAATTGAGAAGCCCAGCAAGGAATTAATTGCCATGGAAGCTCTGTGCCAGGCTGGTGATGGAGATCCCTCCTCGGCAGCTCTGATGCCTAAAGCCATGAGTTTTTCTCTCTCAGCTGCCCTGACACCGGCACCGGTTACGTCTCACGTAGGAGCGAGCAGCCAGACAGAGCATTTACTCCAAGAATCGGATCCATAAAACTCCCCATGAACACCCCCCGTGGTTTGACATAGGGAAGAGCCGGTTGGCACCAAGGAGAAGCTGCAGTAAAAGCAGGGATGGATGAAATGGGGAGCTACAGCCTGATGCAAAGCCCTCTGATGCAGTTTTGTTAGCTGGATCCTTACGGCATCTCCTGTTTCAGGGCGACCAGATGGAGCACGGGAAGGTTTGCAGCCCACTTGGCAGGAGCTGAGCCTGACACTGGCTGAGAAATCAGCAGAAGCCGTGTCTCACCTTCCCTAACGAATGGCGACGTCTGATTACTGCTCAAAAAGCTCTGACACCAGCTTTCCCTGCCACACCAGTGGCATAACCCCACTCAGTGGGGATGTTCTGCAGAGGCAGGAGACCAGCCCAGGAGAAGACATCTGGTTTGGCTGGCCCATCTCGATAATGGCCCTTCCATCAATCCACAATTGATTTCCCATTAAAAACTTCAGCTCATCTCAGGAAAAAGCCTTTTGTGAGGCAGAGATGGAGAACCAGAACCTGCATTTCAATGGAGCTCTGGATGCTCAGCCACCAGCGCTGCTGGCACCGCAGAACTGGGCTTTCGGGGTGGGGGCACACAGGGAAGGAGCTCTGCGCAGAGCTGTGGCTTGGGCATATTATGGGGTAGGTGATAACAAGGTGCCCTCCCAGCACTAATTAACATTTCACACTAAGGGTCAGGGGACTGAATGGCTCCTGTCCTCCCAACATTTATCCAGAGCAGCTCCAGGCTGGTTCACAGCTCCATCACCCTTCTCCCCCTCCAACGTCTCCATTTTCCCCCCACCCCAGCATCGCCCTTCTCCCCCTCCCAGGCATCGCCCTTCTTTCCCCCGCCAGCATCACCCTTTTTTCACCATCTCCCATTCCCGGGGCATTTCAGGGACTGATACCCTCGCGGCCATTCTGCTGCCAAGGGTATCAGTCCTGCTTTTAACACCCTGAAGGCTGCTGCTGCAGAGGAACACACATGCTGGGTGCTCTGAGGTTCCAAGCACCCCGTTTCGGTAACGCGTGGACCTCTCGGCCCGCGGTCCAAGCCCAGGGCGCACTCACCGAAGGAGACGTCACCGAAGCAGAGGGAAGGCACATCAAAGTGGAGCGTTGGTCCAATGACGCAGCCACTGTGAGGACAGACAGACAAGGCACTGGCTGAGTTAGAGAACTGCAGAGCTTTCAGCTCTCCCTGCTGCTCGGGCGGGTAAGAGCCGGTGTCAGAACCACGGCGGGTTTCAAACCAGCCCCTCACATCCTTGCCCTCATCCATGGGGACAGGAGGTGGCCAGCAGCTATCAGATGGGGCTTAGGGCACAGTGTCAGGCAGGATAGGGCAAAGCTATGCCCCCAAGTTGGTTCAATGAGGGGCCCCAAACATGCGATGGCTCCGTGACTCAGTTTCCCCATCTGTAACGCATGGGTAGAGATGCCCACACAAAAGCGGACTCAATGGAGTAACCCTCCTCAGGTTCCCTTCTTCTCAGCTGCAGCCAGCGTTTCCATTGAGTGTATGAGCGTCTTCTCAGGAGATCTGGATCCACACAATTATCAGAATCCTGGGGAGCGCACAGACACCCACCGACCACAACAAGATCAGCAACAATTCTACACAGGAATGTATCAGCTTCTCACTGCTGACACAGCCAAGAACAACACATCTTAAACCAAACACGGGGCCCTGAACCCACCACACCTCCTCTCCTGTCCCTAAAATCAGCTCCAAACTCTGAAACTCGCCATCACTGCCTGAAATCAGCCCTTGGGAGCCACACACCATTCATGAATTCACCTCATGGCTGATGCCAACTGAGCCCAGCTCCGCCTCTTAGTTAAATCGGGGAGCACAGCGAATGGTGCCTTCCAGCTTTAGTCCCGTCCTGCACACGAACAGAGCCCAGCATCCCACAGGAGGGACTCGCCTTCATCCATGGTGTCCCACTTCCAGCATCCCTTTCTAAGCACCAAAGAAACAAGCACTCAAGGTCCTGGCTTTGAATTCCACTTAAAGAACAGTCACCTACGATTTGGGCACCTGGCAGGAGTTTCCTCAACTCTCAGAGCTCCATCAGCAGGAGATCCCTGCTGCTGCTGAAGCAGCCCATCACACGCCTGCCGCAACCCAAGGGGGAAGGAGCTACCAGCTCCTGGTACCCACCCTGGGCAGCAGGCATCTCCACACCTTTCCTGTACAAGCTCCACTTAAACTTGTCCCAGCATGGGTAGTCACTTACAGCCCCAGGATCATCACACTGGAGTGTCAAAGGGTCACGATAGGAACCTGTCGCCGCCAAACTCCGTGCCAAGAGTGTCCTGGAAAGCTCCACCAAGAAGGCCAAGGTGCTTCCCACAGCCACCCAAGTCTTTCAGAGTTAAACAGGGTATATTGAGGGCGTAGGAAGGAAGGAAGGAAGGTCATCACCCCTGGGTTGCAAGGTTCAAACTGGAGCCAAGGTTAAAGGGTCTCAGCTCTTAACCTAGCATCCCCACGCCAAGACCTCCCACAACACCTTTTTCTCTCTGCTTCTCCAGAAAATGAGGCAGGTGGCAGATGACTACCCAGAGATAACTCCAGAGGTGCCCACCAAGCTCCTGTAACCTCCCCACTCACCTGATAGTCAAGGTCACAGGCTCAGGGGATCCATTCACATTGAACTTGAATTCTTCTCTGAACTGCCCCAGGATGGTGGAACTGAAGGAGATCTGGATGACCTGGAGATCGCCTGGCAAAATCTCCCCCTCGCTGGGGAGAAAGGTGAAGCAGGAGCCCAGAGCTGTAGCTGGAGGAACCAAGCTGAAGACAGCTCGGATGAGTCCTTTGTTAAACAGCACCACCTGCAGCACGAAGGCAAAATGGAAACACAGAAGGACATTTCCTTTAGAGAAGACCCATTTGCTTTCTAATTCAACACTGAACACCTGCAAGGCAGAAGTCAAAGGAAATACAACGGGACAAGTTCTGCCTTTGGGTTTTTTCCAGGCAAAGCGGTGATAACTCCATAGAACCTCTGCCTTTGTCCAGCTGGCACAGAGCTGCCCTGCTCACAACTCCTGAGCTGCCAGAAATCCCACAAGGAGCCACCAGGCTCCAGCCCAAGCCCTGCTAGCTCTCACAGCTCACCTCGTACTTGTGCGCTGCTCCCATGAAGACATCCCCGATCACCCGATGGTCAAAGCTGGAGCGCAGCCGAGGCCCTATGCCTTCCCCTTGGATGCACAGGGGCAGCCTGGTCTCACGGCCTGGGGAGAGAATTCAATGTCAGAACAGCAATTCCCTCTGATCCCGCATTTTCCAGGCTCTAGCCTCCGACTTGGGGCTGGCAGGGATCAGCCCAGGAAGATCCAGGGAAAGGTACAGGACCCTTCCCTTGGCAGATATGCCTTTGGGCTGCTTTCTCCTTTCTGACCAAACCCTTGGGCTGCTTTCTAATTGAGCCTTCACTTTGCACCCTGAAACAATCACACAATCATTAAGGCTGGAAAAGACCTCCAGGATCATCCAGCCCAACCATCCCACCACCACCTCTATTACTCACTAAACCATGTCCCTAAGTACCTCATCCAACCTTTGCTGAGGGACGGTCACTCCACCACCTCCCTGGGCAGCCCCTTCCAATGCCCAACCGCTCTTTCCGAGAAGAAATTTCTCCTCCTTTCTAACCCGAACCTCCCCTGGCACAACTTGCAGCCATTCCCTCTCGTCCTCTCGCTACTTATCTGTGAGAAGAGGCTGAGCCCCAGCTCCCCACAGCCTCCTTTCAGGTAGACAGAGAGAGCAACAACGTCTCCCCTCGGCCTCCTCTTCTCCAGGCTGAACACCCCCAGCTCCCTCAGCCGCTCCTCAGAGGATTTGCCCTCCAGCCCCTTCCCCAGCCCCACTGCCCTTCTCTGCACACGCTCCAGGACCTCCATGTCCTTCTTGGAGTCAGCTGCCCAAACTGAACACAGGATTTGGGGTGATGCTGAGTTTCCAACGCCACCTCTGAATCTCTTCCCATGTGCTAAGATGAGCTTTGAAATCCACTCAAGGAAGGTGTAAAGCTCAGGAAAACACAACCCAAGACAAAAATCTGCTGTTTATACTGATGCAGCTCAGCACCACCTGCACCCAACATACAGCTCCACACCTGGGTGCTCCAGGGCTCGCCACCTGCAGCAGCATCTAACCACCACAGGGCTTTAGGATGTCTAGGGAGAAGCAACTCCCCAAATTCCCACCATGATGCCTCAGCCAGGCTCCTCCCCACCACGGGCAAGAGCAGGAGGGGACAGGAGCCGTACCTGAGATGTCGCAGTAGAACTTTTGTTGATACACTCTGGCTTCTTCAGGCTTAAAGGTCACACTAATTTCAGCTGAACAATTTGGCAAAATCTCTCCCTCCTAAAACAGAAGCAGACAGCAAACCATTTATCTTCAAACGTCACATCCCTTCGTTCCAACTGTGGCCCTATGAGCCGATATTCAGAGCACCAGGGAAGAGCAAAGAGCCAGTGACACTGATCAACAATATTTATAAGGGAGTTTGGAAGCAGCTACGAAAAACTTTCCCAGTCCCTGACCTTTACTGGCACCTGGGAGAGGCATTTAGTTAAATTAGGGCTATAACGGAGCAACCAGCCCGGCTCACACTCCAGCCAGTCCAGCAGGATCGCTTCAGAGGTGCCGGCCAGTCACGGACTCACAGACCGTTAGGAGCTGGAAGGGACCTCCAAAGCTCATCCAGTCCCACCCCCTGCCAGAGCTGGCTCACCCAGAGTCAATCCCACAGGAACGCATCCAGGGGGGCATCAATGTCTCCAGAGAAGGAGACTCCCCAGCCTCTCTGGGCAGCCTGGCCCAGGGCTCCATCACCCTCACAGTGACAAAGTTCCTCCTGACATTCCCATGGAACTTCCTCTGCTCCAGCTGCTCCCACTGCCCCTTGTCCTGTCGCTGCCATCCCTGAGCAGAGCCTGGCTCCAGCCTCCTGACTCTCGCTCTTTACATATTTATAGACACTAATGAGGTCACCCCTCAGTCTCCTCTTCTCCAGGCTACAGAGGCCCAGCTTCCTCAGCCTCTCCTCATAAGGAAGGGGTTCTACTCCATCATCTCTGTAGCCTGTGCTGGGCTCTTCCAAGGAGTTCTATCTCCTTCTTGAGCTGAGGGGCCCAGAACTGGACACAACATTCCAGGCGTGGTATCACCAGGGCAGAGTAGAGGGAGAGAAGGACCTCTCTTGGCCTCCTAACCACCCCCCTTCGAATACACCCCAGGATGCCATTGGCCTTCTTAGCCACAAGGGCACATTGCTGGTCATGGTCCTATTGCTGTCCCCCAGGACCCCCAGGTCCCTCTCACCTACGCGGCTCCCCAACAGGCCAGTCCCCAACCTATACTGCTACCTGGGGTTCTTCTTCCCTAGATGCCTGCCCAAACCCCACAAAGCCTTTCCCAGACTACCATCCCTCCATCAGCTTCCTAACTCCTGCAAGCAAGGATTTCCTCTAGCCACTTGTCACAAGGGGTTGATTATTTCTGCAGGGTGCTCTCAAGCACCACGGGCGACAGGTGGGAAGAGAGAAGCCACTTTTGGCCTGAAAGGTCTATCCCAGCTTTTAGGGAGCCTCTCCAGCACATTCAGGTAGCAAGAAGTGTCTCTGCCTGAGCTAAAGGCTCATCACCGGAGAGAAGGCTAATGGAAGTCAGTGGAATTTTAGATTCTCCAGTTGATAAAGGAGAAAATCTTTACTATGGTTTGACATCCAGACAGCCCCATGTCGGGGGAACAGACAGACACGAGCAAAACTCTGGAGCAAAATTGACTGTTCCATAAAGAACAGAATTCATGGAAATCAAAAGGTTGCTGATGCTGGCAGAGACACAAGGGGGGAGAATCAGGTAGTAGCCCACTTGTAGTCAGCCCTGGAGCAAACTCCATAACATCAGTGGAGATGTCTAGGAGAGGTGTCCACTCCAAAGGACCTGGCTACTCTTCACATCCACTCGTCACTACGGGAAGTACCAGGACTCGGTTCTGTGGGCAAATGGATTTCTGGGCCTCACCTTAATGCCCCTCAGGAGCGGGTTAAGCCCGTTGTGGAGGCCTAGGCCTACTGTCACTAAGCAGGAGCCCTGGGTGACACCCCACAGCCAGCTCTGGTGCAGCCCAGGATGCTCCCAACGCCCGGCTGATCAGGTCCCACTCTCTACAAGCTCCCGACTGCTCTGACATGATCTCTCGGTCACATCATGCTGCCCCCAGCTGCAGTGGTGTGAAACTGCAGCCCTGCATTGGTGACTCCCAACCTTACATGGGTGATAAGAAAACACCATCCCCCTCCCTAAAACAAAGCAGGTTCACCTTTTCTCATGCCAGACCAGGCACACCCTCGGAGTTGGGGCTCGGGGGGATTAAACCACAAGCTTTGGCTCACGTAAATGGAAGAGCAAGATAACTAAGCAAGCTGCTGTACCTAGGTGTGACAGTGGTCAAAAAGCCTGCCTGAACCTGCTGGTCTCACGTGCAAGCTCCTGATGGCACCAGAACAGAGGTTCAGGGCTGGCACAAGCCCAGGGTAGGTGAGGACTGGTATTTCTGTGATTAAACGGGGGCTGAATTTGCCCTCCTTCCCACAGAGGAGCGCTTCGCTCTTTGGGTCAGCATCTCAACTGACACGGTCCCACACCCTGCGTTAACCCTGTGCAAGGTGTGCCTTTACATATAAGGCTCCATCCCTCTGAACGTGGTCAGGACACTTAGGCAGCTCTTCATTTATAGCCCTGGGAGCAAAGCCCAGCTTTAGGCTCTCGGTGCCCATCACGAGTTGGGAAACGCTTTTGCCACCAGCTCTCCCGGCCCCACCAGAAACCCAACGTTTCCTCCCAGCACATCAAGCAGGGATCTGCTGAGTCACCTCATTCAGGGAGGAAGAGGAGGAGGAAGAAGAGAAGGGGAGCTTTCAAAGCTCTCACTTACCGCTGGCTCAATTCTGAAGATCCCGTCGGAGGAAAGCAGGGATTCTCCTTGCACCTTGGCACTCTGGTCAGGGATGCTGCAGGAGAGGAGGCAGGAAAGGTGATCTTGCGTCCTGGGGTCTTACACAAGTGAGCAGCCCTCAGGAGAGCGACCTAGCTCAAAGCTGCTGCCACAACCAATGGGGAATCCACCTCCATCCTCAACTGGCTTCTCCTACCCCCAGGATGCTCAGGGGAGGCAGAGGAGGATGAGGAGCACCAGGGCAGCGCGTCACCAGGCGGGGCAGCAGCCCCCTGCTCTGGGCTGCAGGTTCCCAGCATCACTGTCTTCTCTTCCCTTGCAGACCCGCAGGTGTAAGGAACAACCACATCCCCTCTGCTCCCCACCCCGCCTCCACCAGAGGATCCCACGGCTCTGGGATTCAGGCACCACAGCATCCCAGTGAAATCAGTGGGTAGGTGCAGAAATACAGAGGCCGTGAGAAAGGAAGCCTAACATCACCTGATGAAGACGTCAGGACTGGCACCTCTGAGCCCAAACCCTTCAGCCTGGCCCTGAACCACCTGCTTTTTTCCTTTTCCCCTTCTCCTCAGAGCTCTGACACAGTTAATCTCTCCCTCACTTGGTAGTAGTTGCCAAAATCATCCCGGAGTTGAAGGATGACAAGCCAGAGATGGGAAGGGAGCAGAAATTCCGAGCGGGTGCACTGCTGTCCTCACAAAGCCTCCACTTTGTGGCAGTTTCCTCATCAGCTCCACGGTCACGCTAACTCCTACATCCACCCCACTCTGAGAAGTCACACAAGGATTCCCACATCACCCAAGCTTTCAAGTGCAATCTCCCACCCCTCATTCCACCTCCCGGGCTCGGAGTGTGTATCTGCCACCAGAGAGAGGCCTTTCAAAGCTTCCCCAAAGACATCCTTTGAAGATCCAGCCCCATCTCTCACCACCATGAAGAAAGGGGGTTCTGAAGCCCAAATGCACTTCCAAGTCCCACGCTGCCCTACCTTCCTTCCCTGCAGACCCTTCCACCTCCAAACTCTCCACAGGCTCGAAGGAAGGGCAGAAACACCCCGTGCTGGAAACCTGGACAGCCCAAACCTATTCAGGAGATGGCCTCATCCTCCTGGGCCAGTGAAGCTTCACAGACTCTCTGCAGCTCGGCAGCCACTGGCTCTCAGCAGTCTGCAGCTCCCACAAACACCAGAGCTCGCTCTCAGAGGAAATCCAGTCACTGCAATCAAGCTTTCCTCCCCAAAACATCACCCTCAGCCACAGGGTGGATGGAACTGGGACGGGAAGCACCGAGCTCCATTACCCTAAAGCCCAGGGACACCCACCCTGATGCTGTGGATGGCTGACTTGTCCTAAAAGCACCAACCCTCCTCGAGGCCAGACGGTAGCGTTCCCCTTGGGCACTGTACCTAACCAAAGGCATCTTTGAAACGGACCTTCTCTCCCGCTGATCCTCCTCCTCCTGCGTGCCACAAGCCTTCCACTGGAAGCGGGCGATGATGTCACTGCGGTTGTGGATGGCCACGCATCTGCGGTTCGACAGCGTCAGGTAGGTCTTCTCAGTGCTCACAGGCTCCTCATCCAGACAGATGTTGACATCTACAGCCACTCCATAAAGGTTTGTTTTCATGCTTTCACCTGGAAGAAAGCAAAGGGGACTCTACTCCTCTCACTTGCCGATGGAAGTACGAGGAACGCAGCGAGCCTCAGGTCTCAGAAGAAAGGGCTACAGCTTTTATTACCCCTCATTCCCAGGGGAGTCCCACCTCAGCCACAGCTCACACGGCATCTCCTCCAGGCCCACCACAAGTGTCAAGTCTCTCCCAGTCTCTCACTGATCCCCCACAAAGGTGCCGGCAGGGTGTGCGCCAGAAAAGAAGGTGGCAGAGGAAGGAGCAAAGCGACAGCCCATGGCAGGATGGGATGCAGACAAGAGCTTCCCTGTGTTGTACAAGCAGTGCCCGTACTCCTGATCAGGACAGTCTGAAGAGCTGCCACTTCAATCCACCCAATAACAGGCAGAGGGAGAACTGTGACTTCCTCTACATTTGCTCAAGCAGGGACAGGGACAGGCTTGTCCCAGCTGCAGCAAACATGAAGCATTCAAGGTTCATCCTTCCTCCACCCAGCAGCTCCCAGGAAAACAGATTCCCAAAGCATTCTCCTTCCTGTTGAGGGGGATGCACAACCCCGAAACACCAGCTTGTTTTTCAGTTTTCTTGGAGGGAAAGCTGGGGGATATCACCCACCAAGGGAATTTGGGTGCTTGGCACAACAGGCAATGATGGCAGATGACTGTCACAGGGGTGTGGGGTGGTGGCCACCGTGCTGACAGCAGGCAACACCCAGGGATGGGCCAGGACACCAGACAGACAGAATAAGGACAGACTCAGCCTTTGCCCTTCTAAGCACCAAAATACACAGAGGTTTTGAAACAAAAGGGTTTACAAGTAGATTGCAAAGGAAGTTCAGCCTTGTTCTGCTTTGAAGGACGCAGACCTGCAGATAGGACACTCACCTGTGTCGTAGTGAACTATCAGGGAACCGCAATAATACCCAGTCTTCAGCGGGTGGAAGTCCACTCTTACTTGCATGGCCTCACCGATGCCGAGCGTACCGATGGAGCGATCGACAGAGAAAGGGCTGCAACAGAGACACACACACTCATCAGGACTGTGGTGGGAGCTCGGGGGGCTCTTTTGCAGTCTAGTTCCCGGCAGCTCGCTTGTGTGACGCGCAAACAAGCAGCTGGCAGCAGCAACCCAGAACACAGCGGGTCAGAAACACGGCTGGCGACCCTCGATCTCCGAAGTCCCGAGGGTATGAAATGACTTCATCCCCCCTAGATTCTGCAGCCAGGCTCCAGTCCGGACCATACCATCAGAGAATGGGTTTTGAAGAGCCCAGAGCAGGTAAGAGGTGTTTGTATGCACAGCTTGACCCTGATGTCCCTGGGACATCAGGTTTTTTTCTGCCACCTATAAACCTGCTACTCCTGAAAGACAGGAGAGAAGGTTTGGAGGGGGGGTTAATAGCTCCTTTTCTTCTGGCATGCTTTTACTACATCCAGCTGTCCGCTTGCTTTGTTGCACAATGTCTGAAGTTTCACAGGTCCTGATCTCCCAGCGGCACCTTGCAGTCCCCAGCTCCTATAACCTCATCTAGGCACACCAACCCAGGAGACCCCTTCACACCAGGACCTGCTGAGATCTTGCCCATTACGGCCCTTCAGCAAGAGAGCAACACTAGACCTGAAAGCACTCTGATAATTCTCTACCTTGGTATTTAGGGCTTGCTTACTCTCACCAGGGGTCAAGCTTCCCCATCTTGACAGAGGTGGGCTCAAGTTATGTCCCACGAGGATACCAAGGGCCATCATACTCCTGACATAATGCAGAAAGGCAGCTGACAAGTGAAAGAAGCTGGCAAGTCTGTGACACAGGCCCTCAAAGAACCACACTGGCTTCTCTCCTGCAGCCACATGCTCAGTAAACGCAGCGTGCAAGGAGGCTGCACTATACTGGGAGTCCCGGGCTACCTTCATCTTCTAACAGCCAAGCTTTCTTTTGTCTACTGCTGCCTTAATTGGCATCATAAAACCAGTTGACTTTGGGAGAACCTAGTTCATTAAAAGCTACCTCCAGCCCCAAGGCAGACAGCAAAGTTACTGGGGACTGAAATGCCCCACCCTGTCCACCCAGACCTACAGCAGGGAAAACCCCACCAAACCCAAAGGCTTAACCTTTGCACATGCTACTTTTTGGCAGCAGTAGAACAGCCAAAGTCAAGCAGCATAACCATCCCAGCAAACCCAGTCCCTCAGGACAAAGCATCCCAGACTGCACTGAAAAATCCCAGGTACACTCAGCACCTCCCAAGCCCAACCTTCCCTTCCCCCCTTTTCCTGCACCTCAGCCCTAATTTCAGATCCTCGGGTGGTCTTTGTGCATCCCCACACCTCCCTGTAGTGTATGGGTACCACAGGGGATCACTGAGCTCTCTGCCTTGGAAGATCATCTCCCGACCTTTCCGAGCTGGGTGGGGACACTCCTAGAGGGATCTAATCCCAGACCGACCCTCTCTGTCCCTGGAGCACAGCAGAGCACAACGTCCATCACTGCAGGAAAAGGCAGCGCTGCGCCTTGTCTGCTCCCAGACACCATTTTCATCTTAAACCTATTGGAATGACATTTCTCTCTGCCAATGTCACAGAGAAGAAACTCATTCTCCTGCCTGAACCACAAGAGCAATGGGAAGAGACTTACTGGATTTATCCTCCTGGGATTTTTATTCCCAAGCGCTGCGGTTAGGGGCTGGGCACGGACCTGCAGAGGGAGGGCAGGCACAGAGCACACTGAAGAATGGGCAGTGCTGGGGTGGCTGGCTGGGTTTTTTTCATGAAAAAGCAGTCAAATCATGGCCAAAATGCCACCACGTTTTCTGGAAGCTATCAAAGATGCTGAATTGGCCCCACAGATTCACTTACAAGCTCCTCTCTGGAGCAAAAAGCAGAACAGAAAACAGCCAAGTCCTCGCACAAACGATGACCGGGCAGGGAACATCACCAGGATGTGACCAGATGCACGAGCTGAGCTCTCAGTACTGTGAGGAACAGTTAAGGATGGGAGATGGGCTGCAAAAGCACCCTAATGGGGAGAGCAGAAAGTTCTACGCTTGGTGCCAGAGAGGGGAGGCAAAGACAAGTGGCACAAGCAGGACAGCAGACTGGGCAACGGTGGCACCTGAGCTGGTTTGTGAATGGGCAAGAGCCTGAGTTTGCTCAGGCCAGAAAAGAGAAGTTGCATCAACTAAACCAGAAGTTCAACCTGCACAGATAAAACATAGAGGATACAGGCCCATCAGCTGGCCTCTACATGCTCAGACGGATCTCTCATTCCCTTCTACCCCACTGCTGTCCTCCTCCTCTCTCACATGTGCCTGTACCTGTGTTGTGGCTTTGCATGGCTGGGTTCTGCTGGAGAAGGGGGAGATCTGCAGGGGTGGCTTCTGCAAGAAGCAACCAGAAGCTCTCTGAAGCCCCACAGAGCAAACACCAGACAGCTCAAGGCTGGAGTCGCTGCTGACCAAGGCGGAGCCCATCAGGGATGGTCACAGTGCTTCAGAATCACAGTTAGAGGGAAAAAAAACACCAAGAAACTGCTTTTTGCCCCCAGAGACAGAAGTGAGAAGATGTGAGGAACTGTGCAGACACCAAGGCCAGGGAAGAAGGAGCAGGGAGGGATGAGGAGGTGTTTCAGGCACCAGAGAGAAAGATTCCCCTGCAGCCTGTGGAGAAGACCATGGTGAAGCAGGCTGTCCCCCTGCAGCTCATGGATGGCAGGGAGCAGAGATCCCATCTATAGCTGTGGAGGATCCCACGCTGGAGTGCCTGGGGACACCTGAAGGACACTGTGACTCTGGGGGAAGCCCGTGTCGGAGCAAGCTCCTGGCAGTGAAACTTGCTGCTCTAGAGCTCGAGAAGAAAAACACCCCCACACACCTTTTGTTGGGCAAATGAAGTGAGGTCCCTTACCTCTGAGTGCTGATGGAGTAGCGGGCCTCCCGGTTACCAAGATTGCGAACCAGCAGAGTCTCCTGGTTGCTGTACTTGACTGGACAGGTGGAGAAGTTCAGGTGGAGGGGGAAGTCCAGGAACGCCCGGGCACAACTAGCTCGAATCCGCTCAATGAACTGTCGCTTGTCTGTGACACAGGTGATCTGGTTGGAGTAATCCTGAGGGGAAGGAACAAATCACGGTACGTTCAGTCCGCAGCGGAAGGAAAACTGCTGCTTCCCACCACTAACAGGAGCCTTTGGGAATGGAACAGCACTTCTTTCTGTAACGACCTTTCCCTCCAGCAGCACCACTGGGACAGGACTGGTACCCTGCAGAGAGGAAACCGCCCTGCTGATCCAGCTGCCTCCTCAGTGAGCTGGCAGAACCAGACCAAGTCACCTGATAGCTTGATGCCGAAGCACCAGAACAGAGTAATCCCATGGAAGGGATTGCAGCAGATCAAGGACCTGCTTCCAGCACCACTCCGCATCCGGTTATGCCGCAGCACCAACTCCATCCCAGTGACCCCACTTGAAGCTTGCTGGGGGATGCTCAGGTACACTGTTGGATGGACTTTGCCACCAGCCATTGGTGAAATCACAGAATCACAAGGTTGGAGAAGACCTTTAAGATCATCGAGTCCAACTGTTCCTGTCCTGTGCTAAATCATATCCCATAGTACCTGATCTGCCCTTTTTTCAAACACACTCAGGGACAATGACTCAACCCCCTCCCTGGCAGCCTGTCCCAGGCCCTCACAACTCCTTACCGAGACGACTGTTTTAACATCAAGGGGGGCAGAGATTTCCCACCCCTTTCCACAGCATCTCAAGGACAAGGCTGGGGACACCCACCCTCCGAAAGCTGATCCACCTCCCCAGCCCCGAGCCGGCTCTGCTCCATACCCAAGCTATTCCTGAGAGATCCCTGACAGGTACTGAAGGGCACCAACAATTCCAGCCCTGCCCTCGGCGCAGCCTCTTCCAGCTCCTCCCAGGCCCTGAGAGCTCTCGCTGCACATCTAACCTCTGACTTCCCTTTCACCTCAGCCCAGCACCTGGGGGAGGCAGGGGACAGCTCTGCTCTCTCTGCTGCACACTGTGGCACAGCCGATGCCTTGATAACGTCTCTGAAGTTTCCAGAAGTGACTGGGTGCCTTCCTGAAGCTGGTGCTCTCAGGCCCACAGGCGGGAGGCACGGGGACAGCCCTACCAGAGCCAAGCATGCTATTCCCAGCCCTGGGCTGATTCAGCAAGGAGCCAGACAGCCATTGCCCTGTCCCCCAGGCAGAGGCATTCCTCAGAGATAAGTCCTCCCAGCCTTGTCTCCCCTCTTCCAGCTGCACTGTGCCCACCCGAAAGACAGAGGCAGGTCTCCCACTTGTCCCCAGACACCATGGTGACACTGCAGCCAGTAGCTGCAGCTCGCTGCCAGTTCTGCCTGCACTCATCTGACACGTTCCCAACCTCCCGTGCTGTCCCAGGCAATCCCTCACCCGTTCCTTACGGGTCTCTCACTGTCCTCGCCAGTAACCCCCTGTCTGGGCAGTGTCATACCCACTGGTCCTGTGGAAGCAGCAGCTTTAAGCACCCATCCAAGCAAGTGTTACTCCAGATAAAACACATCCCCCCCACTCTGCCCATGGGGACTTCCCTGGCAAGACCCTGAAGCCTGCAACCCTCACACCCTTCTGAAGGCTCACGCTCCTCCTTCCGGCTTCATTAAGCCCTGAGCAGGTACCGCAGGGTCTACGGCCTTCCAAGGTCGACTCTGCCACTGCTGAGGGTGTCACGGCCCTGAGGGTTTGCTGTGACTACACCAAAGCAAGGAAGGAGGAGGTTAGTTCAGAGGGAGGATAGAAAATGGCAAGATCCTGCCCTTGTGTCCCACCCCAGCCTTCCCCCAGTAGCATCCCTTTGGTGATAGCAACTCAACTCCAGCAGAACTTGGTCGGGGGTTATTGATCCTGGCTTAGCACCAGATGTTGCTTCAACATCGTCCCGGGGGGAAATATGTTTTCCCTTTTCCCCAACAGAAGGAACTCGACCAGCAGCAGCGGTTTCAAAGGACAGCAGGACCTTGTCACCGAGGTATTTAGAGAAGCTCGGGGCAAGCCTGCCACCAGCACACACCTCCTTCAAACATCACATCAAACAGCAAGGGAAAGGGCAGGAAAAGGTCTACCTCATGACAGGAGCTTTCACTCGTATCTAGAGGCGGGAGAATCCGTGACCGCCTCAGCTCCCGGGTGCTGGCCAGCCTCTGCGCCTTGGTGACAGACTTCTCCAGGAAGGCAGAGGGTGTCCACTGAAACACAAAACACCAACAAGAGCTGCAGAAACACCTCTCTTCAGAAAGGCTTTTCTTGTTCAAGCACCACTGATAAACCATTTGTCACCACAGCCACTAGGATAGTCCTGGAAGTCCCCAAAGTTCCCCACTGAAATATTTAACATCAGTCAATGAATGATGGAGAGCGGAACACGCGCTCTGACCAAGAGGCTCTGTCCCCTGCGCTTCTCCTTCGTCCTCTGATGTGACACGTTTGAGGATTTCTGCTCTTCGGGCATTTGTTTCCCCTTTAGCTTTGCAGGATTCAGGCAGTGACCTTTGAAAGGAGTGGGGAGGAGTCATCAGAAACCCCCTAACTCCATCCTCGCACAATGCTCACAACCAGCCAGCGTGTGGAGATGTCACTGCTGGCTGAATCACAGGAGAGCAGAAAAGCAGCGCTGTGCCAAGACTGAGGTGGAGCTGGCTGGCTCCAAGCTTTAGTTATCTTTTTAATTAGCCCTTGTTTTCTCTCTGTTCTGGCCTCACAGCCCCCTCCACAGAAGCATACAGAGATACCTCCTCCATGAGGTTATATCCAGGAAAGGGAGCCTTGGCCAGCAAAAGGCACATTCATGGATGGGGAGGAGGAACTGCCCCACGTTCATGGATGGGGAGGAGGAACTGCCCCAACTCCACAGCTGTTTCAAGGGCTGGATCTGCGCTCAACCCAGGATGACACATATGACAGAACTGGTTTGGACCCCATTCTAGCTGGGACTGGACACGTCTCTCAAGTCTTCAGGCAGAGTCTGAGCAGCCCCACCACAGCCCCAGCTGCTGGGAGGGCAGGGATGGTCAGAGCAGTGCCTGCAAAGATGCTTCCGTGACAGAAGATACTGCTGCCCTCACCAAGAGGATGGGTAGAAGCACCCCAATGCTTCAGCTACTCCAGTGCACTGCCCAGGACATCCCATTAACTGGGTTCCAGCAGCACATTCCGACAGGACTCTGTACTTTCAGCCCACACTCCATCTCCCACTGCACCTTGATGGCCACCTCCAACACAAGTATGGCACCAAAGAGATGGGGTGGTGGTGTGTACCTTCACAGTGTGGCTAAACAGGAGGGGCAGGCAGAGGAGGGACACAGGGCAGGTTTCCAGCCTTACCACAGCTCCTATCTGGCCACAGCAGGTACTTACAGTGACATACTTCTTCTTTGGAGCCGTTACTGCTCTGCGCTGGAATATTCCAGAGAGCTCACTGGATCGATGAACGTTCTTAGTAGCCATGTCTCAGCTAATCTGGAAGGAGCAACAATGGCACTTTGAAAATCCAGGAAGAGCAGCTGACCCCAGGTGACTTTGTGCCCGACCTTATCACCTGCTCAGGGTTATTACACCAACCACCAGCCGAGGGACCGCGGCTGCCCCGAGCGTGAACAAGATCAGACCAGACCCCTTCCCACTTCGCCAGCCCAACGCCCACCCCCCGTGCCAGGAGCTTTGCCCTGTTTCTAACTAACGCAGCACGGAGTTCAATGCTCTGATGAAGAACTAGAGTCTCCAGGCTCAGTCGGTTGGTTTGAGCTACAGAAATTATCCAGCAAATATGACTCCTTCCAGGCATGAAATTCCCACAGCGCCCAAGAGCATTTCTCCTGGGAGAACAAGGGCCCTAATTTTCACTTATTAACATTCACACTCGAGGCTCTCTACAGGCATTTGAGGCTGTAACACCAGAAAGAAAACCACGAAGACATTAAAGGAACAACAGCAATGAGCTCAAACATAAACACTACGTCTGTGCAAGCAGGGCTGCTAAAGACTTGATCCTAAGGGCAGTTCTTCTCCAGCACCCCCACCCCACAAGGACTGCGGGTTGACCGCTCCATGGCCGGCTTTTAGGTCCATGGCCCAGTCGCCAGCCTGACAACCACCTCTCCATCTCCATCACATACAGCGAAGCGCTGACATTCTGTAGTGGCTCCTGTCAAGATCTGAGCCCAAGCTCATGAAACTCATAGGCAGACACAGGCTATCAGGCTGTTTCCACGGGCAGTATCTTACCCTACCCAAAGCAAATGTTTGGACCCACAGCAGCCTGCAGCTAAAAGCACGAGGCAAACAAGTCCGCGCTGCCCAGGGGCTCTCTGCATGTGCACAGCAGCCACGGCTCTGCTGCAACACAAGGATTTGGTCATCTACCCGTGAACCACACACCCAAGCTGGAACATGGGGCACTGCCAGCATCCCTGAAAGCCATCCTCTCTCCCTTTCTGAACCACATCCCAGCTTCTGTGGCATCAATTCACGGTGCACAGCTGTGCTGTGTCCACATCCTGACCACTGCTGTCACCCACAGAGCTCTGCTATCACCCAGCTCACCCAAAATGCTCCCGCAAACCCCAATCCAAGTCAAACTCTTTTAATCTCAACCTGCAAAAGCCTTCTCAACAAGAGTTCCGCGCATCCCTGCCCAGTTCTCACAAGGGACTTTGAATCTCTGGCAAAACCAACAGCAGTTGAATTGAAAAGATGCCAAACTGGAGACAGGCAAACAGCCAAAACCAGCAGCAGGAGCATCACCCCCAGCCTCACCTGGGCAGGCTCCAGCCTCTTACCCACTTACCCAGCACACACACACATTCCTGGCTGCAAGGACAGACAACGGGCCCTATTTCCTGGCTTACTGCTGTCCTCCTCCAGTACTGCAGTAACCCTGAGGTGTCACAGACACTTCACCCAGTTCCTCCCCACCCTTCAGGCACTGAAACCCTCATTTACACGTTGCAACACTGAGGTTTAAGGTCCAAACACCCAAAAGCCCGTGAACAAGAAGAGGAGGGCAGCACCAGCAGCCTCCATCCCCTCCACTCCTGCCCCAGGGCCTGGATGCGGCCACAGCTGCATCCCATGGGGGGCAGACCTTGGCCTGGGAAGGCTGCTCTGATGGGGAGCACAGCGGGGCAGCTGGAGGGGGGGTGCAGCAGGAGGGGACAGGCCCCGACACAAAATGCTGCGGCCTCATCCAGCCCGGCACAAGAGCCCCCCCTTTGCTCCTTAGGCAGCCCCTCCCCCCTGAAATCCCGCCCTCCCTCCCTCCCTCCCAAACACAGCGCCTCCTTGCAGGGAAGCCTACCCGGCAGGAGGGTGAGCACCAGGGCCTGACACAGTTCGGGCGGGACCCAGCTCACACCCCACACCCCCACCCCGGGCACGCTGTGCCACTCACCCCAACCGCTCCAGCCCCCAGCCCCGGCGCTCCGCCCGCCCCCGCCCCTCCCGAACGCAGCCACCGCCCCAAAAACACGGCCTTGGGCACTGGAATCTCCCCCCTCCCGCTCCCGGGGGGGCCTGGGGACACTCACACGCCGGAGCGCGGCCACCAGCCGGGCTGCTGCCGTTGGCAATGAAGCAACGGACACACACGTTCCCGTGGCAACGGCGGGACGCCAGCAAGGCCCCTGCGGCAGCGCCCGGACAGCCCCGGGCAGAGCTGACCCAGCGCCGCACCTCGCCGGGGAGTTACTACCCGCTCACTCCTGACCCGGCACTGGGGAAACCGGTGGCACGGGCGTGGGGGAGATGCCGCTTGGTGATAGCTCAGAGCCCAGTTCAACCAGCTCACTGCCTTGCCGGCATCTCCTGACCCCCAGCCCGGCTCTCCGCACAGCCTGGCACCCACATGCAAACCACAAGCCACAGGCTCTGACACTCAGCACTTCCCACATTCTGCTTCCCACCAGCTCCAGCACCCTCCAAGCGATGTCAGAGCCTCAAGTGCCTCCTGCCTGCCCCACCCGTACACTGCAAGCAGCTCCTCTTGCAGGAGCGCAGACGGGTGGCTGAATCCTGCTTCACTATACACAGTAAATCCTCCTCCTTCAGCAGCAATAAGGCACCTCTCTCCAGAGTAACTGGTTCATTTGCCTTTCTATTGCACTTTGCTGGGAGAGCCAGAGAGGAGATCTGCTAAAAGGGAGAATCAGGATGCTCCTGAACACTTTTCTTCACCTAAATCATCTTGCCCTGTTCAGGCTTAAGTAGCACAATCATGTTTCTTGCTTAGAAATCACCTGCTTAGCTGCAATTACCATATAAACAGCATCTCACAGGAGCCAGGAAAGGAGAATTTCCAGGACTAATCTCTTGCCCCTCCATCCCACCACTAAGTGGCTGAGAGCTTTCTAAATCAAGCCTTGCTCCCCAGGAAGCCTCACCTGGCACCTTTATATTCCAGCCCCTCTCGTCTTTTTATCACTTCGGTACTGCCATCCCACAATTTATTGTAAAAGCTCCACCACGGCAGAGATAATTAACAGGAGCCTCGTGTTACACCTTCCCCTTCCTTCTTTTCATAAACTCAAGCTCTCAGCTGATGGCGAGGCGGGCAAGGAGGACCAGGCTCCCTTCCACGGGCCTGCCAGAGCTCCACGTGCTGTGAATTTACAGCCACAGCTCCTGCCGTCAGCACTTAGAGCACTATTTTCCCTCCCCCAGCACCTCATCTGTGCTATCTTGGGCTTCCCAACTTGCATCAACCCTTCCCCCCCACTATTTACTCTTTTTCCTGCATCAGGACCACGTTTCATTGTGGTTGGCAACACATCAGAGCTTCCACACAGAGAGAGACCTCGGAGTGGAAAAGCAGGAGCCAAAAGGACTATTACCAGGTCCCCAGGTCGGGAACAAGTGGCCTGAGCGGGGTCAGAGCTGGCTCTGCTGGGCCGAGGAGCACGATAGCGAAGCGCTGCCATTCTGTAGTGGATCCTGTCAGGATCTGAGCCAAAGCTCATGGAACTCATAGGCAGACACAGGCTATCAGGCTGTTTCCATGGGCAGTATCCTACCCTACCCAAAGCAAACGCTTGGACCCACAGCAGCCTGCAGCTAAAAGCACGAGGCAAACAATTCCGCGCTGCCCAGGGGCTTTAGGCATATGTGCACAGCAGCCACGGCTCTGCTGCCACACAAGGATTTGGTCATCTACCCGTGAACCACACACCCAAGCTGGAACATGGGGCACTGCCAGCATCCCTGAAAAACATCCTCTCTCCCTTTCTGAACCACATCCCAATTTCTGTAGCATCAATTCACGGTGCACAGCTGTGCTGTGTCCACATCCTGACCACTGCTGTCACCCACAGACCTCTGCTATCACCCAGCTCACCCAAAATGCTCCCGCAAACCCCAATCCAAGTCAAACTCTTTTAATCTCAACCTGCAAAAGCCTTCTCAACAAGAGTTCCGCGCATCCCTGCCCAGTTCTCACAAGGGACTTTGAATCTCTGGCAAAACCAACAGCAGTTGAATTGAAAAGATGCCAAACTGGAGACAGGCAAACAGCCAAAACCAGCAGCAGGAGCATCACCCCCAGCCTCACCTGGGCAGGCTCCAGCCTCTTACCACTTACCCAGCACACACACACATTCCTGGCTGCCAGAACAGACAACAGGCCCTATTTCCTGGCTTACTGCTGTCCTCCTCCAGGACTGCAGTAACCCTGAGGTGTCACAGACACTTCACCCAGTTCCTCCCCACCCTTCAGGCACTGAAACCCTCATTTACACGTTGCAACACTGAGGTTTAAGGTCCAAACACCCAAAAGCCCGTGAACAAGAAGAGGAGGGCAGCACCAGCAGCCTCCATCCCCTCCACTCCTGCCCCAGGGCCTGGATGCAGCCACAGCTGCATCCCATGGCGGGGCAGACCTTGGCCTGGGAAGGCTGCTCTGATGGGGAGCACAGCGGGGCAGCTGGAGGGGGGGTGCAGCAGGAGGGGACAGGCCCCGACACAAAATGCTGCGGCCTCATCCAGCCCGGCACAAGAGCCCCCCCTTTGCTCCTTAGGCAGCCCCTCCCCCCTGAAATCCCGCCCTCCCTCCCTCCCTCCCAAACACAGCGCCTCCTTGCAGGGAAGCCTACCCGGCAGGAGGGTGAGCACCAGGGCCTGACACAGTTCGGGCGGGACCCAGCTCACACCCCACACCCCCACCCCGGGCACGCTGTGCCACTCACCCCAACCGCTCCAGCCCCCAGCCCCGGCGCTCCGCCCGCCCCCGCCCCTCCCGAGCCCGCACCTCCGGAACGCGGCCACCGCCCCAAAAACACAGGGTTGGGCACCGCTATCCCCCCCTCCCGCTCCCGGGGGGCTTGGGGACACTCACACGCCGGAGCGCGGCCACCAGCCGGGCTGCTGCCGCTGGCAATGAAGCAACGGACACACACGTTCCCGTGGCAACGGCGGGACGCCAGCAAGGCCCCTGTGGCAGCGCCCGGACAGCCCCGGGCAGAGCTGACCAAGCGCCGCACCTCGCCGGGGAGTTACTACCCGCTCGCTCCTGCCCCGGGACCGGGGAAACCGGCGGCACGGGCCTGGGGGAGATGCTTTGGGCCAGGGGCTCACGTGTGGTGAAGCGGCCCCTGCCCACCCTCCCAGATTACGGGGGTGCAGCGGGGGAACGGGGCACCCATGGCAGACAGTCCTCCACCAACTCTGGAACCTGAGTCCTTTCCCACAGCGCTTCAGCCCTTCCCCAGCTGTACAGTGAACTATTTCTGCAAAGCTGGTTAGGAATGACATCCTTAAAAACATGGAATTTAAAAGAGCATTTGGGTTTCAGTGTTAATGTCTCATGGAAACCCAGTTTCCTGAGACAGCAGAGGGATGGTATTGATTCCCTTCCCTAACACAGCTGCCTCGTGCAAAAGGGTTTGAAGAGCCACTCCTGGGTTACACAGACAGCTCCACAGGAGCACTTCAAAAAGCTCAGCCTTCTCATCAGGTCCCTGGCAAAAGGGGTCTGGCCTCCCCAGGAGGAGGGCGTAGAAGCTGGCCAGGAATGTGCTTTGCCTTATTTTGCAGTCTCATCATTTCACTGTGTCAGTTCTAGGGAACCTCTTCTGAGCTGATGGGCTCAGGAACTTCAGCTCCATACATGCAACTCCTGACGTGCAGCAGCCCCACTGATGATGCCCAGAGCAGTTTCAGTGTGCCAGTGCTGTCAGCAAGTTCAGCCCAGCCCCTGTGCCTTCAAACCAACAGTGTCCTCACACCAGCACACGATACAGCTGTTTCTCAAGGCTTTAGTATTTCCTTCCTCAGCTTCTCTTTTGCTTGTGCTTCCTGCAGGTTTTACAGAGGGGATTTTAAAAGGGTGGGTGAACTGATTCTGTATGAATTGGGCTCACTCTGTGTAAGGATATTTTTAGCAGAATCCATCTCTCAATCCAATTCTTTGCCATGTACACACTGAGGAAAATTAGATGCCTTTAAGGTATCATTATTAACTTCATTTGATTTCTGGTTCCTTTAGCAGAGATTTAAGTATGCTAAGCCTCTTTTAAGAACATTTTAAAAGATCAACAATTGCAATAATTATTTTTATTAGTAGAGTGACAAAGAAGCAGCAGTTCAGTTTGCTTTATTTGGTACTAGCCAAATGCTAAATTGTGCCTAGTATCATTACTTGTCCTTTAATCAGGAGTCTTCTGGTTTTTTTAATAGACCTGACTAAAAGACTTGATCCTGCTGCCAGAAAAACTTAGTCTACCCTTCTTTTTATTTAATAAATTCGCTGTTATTTTATTGAATGGAAATGATGATATATTTTTCAAGGTATTGCATATGTTCAATAACACTGTTATGATGATAATACAGGATTTCAGAAGTCAATTGCTGTGTTCCGATAGCACAGGTATTATTAATTATTTAAAGATGAATTCAGTTTTATAAGAAAGCCAAAACCAAATATCGATTCAATTTCAACTTTCAACATGCAAACACCTTAGAAGTAAAAAATATCCTTTTGAAGAACTGGTCAGTTGTAACATATAAAGTAAAATATATTTTTAGCTGCTTATTTTAATTTTTCAAAGTAAAAACTTATTTTATACTCTCTATATTTTTAAAAGTCATTTAAGTAACTTTGATCAGATCAAACTGTCCGTTTTCCAAGATTCAAGAGGTGAACTGAAATAGCTCTGTCCTGCTAACGTTGCAGGAAATAAAACTTCAGACCAAGAGACACACTTAATTCTGGTTTCTCATGGGAAGAGTTTTCACTCCCAAGCAATTAAAAGGTACACACAATCTTCCTGGTTTCAGTTTCAATCATCTACCACTTTGATTGAACTCAGGACAATTTCACATCCATAAAATGTTTTACAAGTCACTTGTTAAATGCACCTGAGGAATTCCAGGACCCAAACAGGGTTCATGTTAGAGAAATCTATGGACTTGCTCAAGATGGAGGAGTTTCATACCTGCAAAGAAGCAGGACTCCAAGTATTGGCCGTAATCACCATAGTCCTGCTTTGGATAATTTCCCTATGCAAACACAGAGATTTGAAGACGTGGTATCTTAACACAAAAGATTGCACTCTTTCCCTTTGAACAAGACAATATGCTTACTTGATATAAATAACACAAACAATATGGCTCAGACCATAAAAGAGAGTGACAGCTGTGCAATTAGTAGCCATAGAACCATAAATGCCTGTGAGAAGCTGGGGAACACGCGCACGCGGCTGGTGCCAATCTGCATATATCACAGTAATTAACAAAAGTCCCTTGTTTGAGTAATAAATGAAACTTAACTTTAAACCAGGAAAGTGAAAATTTAGGAATCCTTGAGTGTCATTTGTTTTGAAATGTACCCACTTTCAATACGTCAGTTGAGTATGTTCAGATTTCCAGGGGTCATTCTGCTGCAGTTCTGTTTATAGCGCATGTGTAAAAAATACGGTATTTGATATCATTGTGCTCACGCTGTCAGAAGACCCAGAAGTTGCCTTTTCTGCTGGCTTGTATTGCCACAAAACATTACAAAGGACTACCTAGGTTTTGCTTTCATAAACACTAAACCTTCGAAATTGCATAGGAATCAGTCATGATAGGTGTCTGGTGGCTGAAAATGGATCAAATGCAGAAAATGCAAATGCTTTATGATAAATTCATACAGATAAAAGAAATTTATAATGCAGGGAAGTCTCTTTTAGTGGTAGGTTATACTTTAGTATGCCAAGATTGATTCAGTGTTCCTCGGAAGGTAATTTGTGAAATAGTGTTATTCCATATTTGATGCCTAAAAAAGTAAGAAACTATACATGCAGGCACCATATTACCAGTGCTCAGGCCTTTTTAAAACATGAAATTTCACTTTTTGTCTTTCTGATAAGGTAAAATTTACTAAGATAACTGCAGTAACAATTCAAGAGATGACTGGTGTTTACTCTTGTGACACAGGAGACAGAATAAATGCCAGGGAAAAGATAAAGCTCTGATTTGCAATGTCATCCCACAGGATAAAAAAAAGGGGAGGGGGAAATTTTCAGAATTAAAGCACTTACAATAACAAATCTAATTTCCAAGAGCAATCATTATCTACATTTCTTACTACTGAAAATATATTTGTCAGCAGCAAGAAAGAACTATTTTCACAGTCTGAGGGTGTTTTTTTTTTTTTCCAAAATTCTCTTGAGAAAGGTTACATGATGAAAAGTCAGAAGAAAGAAAGTATTCTTTCCATACAGGTAATTTTTATATTCAGATCTGACACTTCTATCACTCGGTAGAAGAAACCAGAAAGAAAGGAGGAATGGTGGCTATTAATTCCTCCAGCAACAAATACACCCAAATCTCCTTGTTAGCAGCATGTCTTGAAGCACCTGTCACACCAGAGATGCCATCAGCAGCTGCATTAAACCAACCACTCCCAGGAACTGAACGCACACCAGGAGTGTCATTCCCCCTCCCTCACCACGCTGGTTACGAAAGGGCCTTCAGCTGCCCTGGTGATGCTGGGGGCTGTGAAACAACAGCTGAGAACAGCAGGGATGCAGCGCCACACAGAGCAGTGTTTGAGAAGGAGCCCGACTCAAGACACTTCTTTCCCACCTCTGACTCCTGCAAGCACTTTGCATCTGTCAAACTGCCCCGCTCCTGCTTCACTGGCACATCCCAAGTAAGAGTATCCATCAAAATCAGTTGTTAAACTGAAGACAAACCCACAGGCAGGGAGCAAGCTGCTAACCTTATTCAAGGATCAAACCATCTCTCTTACCTGACTGATGCTCATCAACATGAACAAAAGAGTCATCCAACAGACAGTAAATAGCTTTTGCTGAGAGAAGCACACAAGCCATCACTTCCATACTGGGAGTCTTGTACAGCAGAACTGAGGACCACATGAGATGTCCAACTCTTCATTTTCCACCTAAGATAGAAAGCAGATTCTGCAAGTTACTTGCACACTTTGATGGGCCAGGTAGATGCATCATTATAGGCTCCTGGGGAAGCAATTGTACCAGCTGGAGCATCTAAACATGCTGCAGTCCAAGAGCAGAAGTTCACCTCGAGGCTGTTAAATGCAGCAGAGCTTTGAGGCTGCAGATACCTGTCGCTGGCTGCAGCGTAACACGGAGCCAGGAATCTCCAGGGAGGGAAAGTTGCCCTTAAATATTGCTTTGAAGTTTCAGGGAGTGGGGGTTGGTGGCACACAGCCTAATGCGGTCACTGGACTGCTGTCAAGTGCTGGCTCTGCCAGAGACCCCATGGCCAGGGCCGGAGTCCCCATGGCCAGGACCAGAGACCCCATGGTCAGGGCCGGACACCCCATGGCCAGGACCAGAGACCCCATGGCCAGGGCCGGAGACCCCATGGCCAGGGCCGACTCACCTAAAGCAGTTGGATGGCAGGTTTTCTGGCACCCCCATGGCTGCAGTCATTCAGCATTTCCAAGTCACTGTTCCATTCCTATGGCCTGCATCCCGCTGAAGGCTCAGTTCCTGTCAGAGGAGTGTCTTGGCTGAGGCAGGCTGAAGGAGCCCTCCTCTGCCCCTTCCCTCTCCTGAGACTGCTCTCCCTGCTCCAGGACGAGGAAGCTGCTCTCTTCAGCAGCTCTTCCAGGGCCAGCTCACCCCTTTGCAGCAGCGCTTAGGAGAAGTGAACAGGAGGCGCCAGAGGCAATCTCACCTGGCTCTAGCACAGGCAGAGGAGTCCCTCCTCATCTCGGCTGGAAATGCTGCTCCTTTGGGCTGTGCCTGGAAGGGAAGAATTCCAGCACAGGGGGCAGCAAGGGGGACTTTCTTTTGCTCTTGTTTTGGCCGTGGCAGACCACGGGCACCCGAACCTTGAGCTGTACCCCAGGGCTGCTGGCCCAGCAGGCAGATCCGCACCTCCCCCGGCAGTGAGGATGAGCAGATCCCAAAGTCCAAGCGTTCTGCTGGCGCCGCGGAGAAGGGAGCGGAGCGGGAACGCCTGAGTCCCGGCCCCGGTGCGCGCCGGGCTCTGCCCCCGCGGGGCTCCGCTCGCCGCCTCGCACGCCAGCGCGGAAAAGAGCGGAACTAGCGCCCGGCACCCGCGGAGCGGCCGGGATGGGGACGGGGATGGGGGGGCGCGGCAGCCCGGCCCGGCCCGGGCGTTGCACAGGCTGGCGGGGGGCGCGGGGCCCCCCCTCCTTGCCCGCCTGCCCGGCGCGGAGGGGCGCGTTGTGCCGCGGCGCCGGGCGCTGCGCTCCGGGCGCGCTGGCACTTGGCAACTGTTCTGCTGGGGCCGAGCGAAACTCGCGCTGCGCCAGGCCCTGCGGAAGGCTGAGACGAGCCTGTGGAGCCGGGGGCAGCCACCGCGCCCCCGGCCACGGAGAAGCGGAACAGCGTTGGTCCCCCCGCAGCCCCTGAGGCCTCGGGACGCGTCTGTCCCGCTGCCCGGCGGGAACAGCCCAGGGGCCGTTGGGATCCTCCCGCCCACGGCGCCGCCAGGGGTGGCACAGGGCAGCTGCAATGCAGCTCCTGCAACAGGGTGTCAGTTTGTGGAAGCTGATGTCCTGCCGGGGCTGGGTCCTAGGGCTGGGCTGGGTCCTAGGGCTGGGCTGGGTCCTAGCCCTCGCCGGCGGGGTCGCACTGTGGTTCGGATGGGGACGGGGGAAAAGCGGCCCCGGATGCCTTGGCAGAAGTGCCACAGAAGTGGAAGAACTACCCCCACCTTCGAAATAGCATAGGAATCAGTCATGATAGGTGTCTGGTGGCTGAAAATGTATCGAATGCAGAAAATGCAAATGCTTTATGATAAATTCATACAGATAAAAGAAATTTATAATGCAGGGAAGTCTCTTTTAGTGGTAGGTTATACTTTAGTATGCCAAGATTGATTCAGTGTTCCTCAGAAGGTAATTTGTGAAATAGTGTTATTCCATATTTGATGCCTAAAAAAGTAAGAAACTATACATGCAGGCACCACATTACCAGTGCTCAGGCCCTTTTAAAAAATGAAATTCCACTTCTTGTCTTTCTGATAAGGTAAAATTTGCTAAGATAACTGCAGTAACAATTCAAGCGATGACTGGTGTTTACTCTTGTGACACAGGAGACAGAATAAATGCCAGGGAAAAGATAAAGCTCTGATTTGCAATGTCATCCCACAGGAGAAAAAAAAGGGGAGGGGGAAATTTTCAGAATTAAAGCACTTACAATAACAAATCTAATTTCCAAAAGCAATGATTATCTACATTTCTTACTACTGAAAATATCTTCGTCAGCTGAGATGCTTTGAACATGCCTAGTACTAAAGGAATTAACTGGAGAGAAGCTGAATTTTCTTGAGTTTCTCTACGCAGAGAGCCCTTGCTACTTTGGCCTGGATAGTATGTTAATCTAGAAGTCTGTAAATTCTTTGTATGAACTAGACATGGGTTTATGTTCTTTCACCTGAAAACATTTGTGTTTCTATGTGGGATCTTTTCAAAGAAAAAAACCCGAAATATGGCATTTGTTGAATGAGCACTTGCTTAACTGTGGGCTTCCTGTACAGCAAATTAATTAAGCTTGAATTATTACCTTACTAACACTCTCCTGACAACACAGAAGACCTAAGTTTAGTGTAGGTGCTTCCTAGGGCAAACTGAAACTACAATTAATGTCAGTGCCAGCATATTTTAAGCACCATTGCTGTTATCAATAAGAAAATACAGCCTGTGTTATACTGTACTTTGAGAATACATTTGGTTTAAATGGACAAATATGCCCTGGAAATCAGTCATGTTTTAATATGGTTTTTAAACTTGGTTTCTCATCATGCAGTTGACATCTCTATTTCTCAGCAAGCTTCTAACCTTTCCAATTCACAGGTAGACTTATTAAGTGATGTCTAGATCAGAACAGCTTCTATCAAGTGCTGCATTCATTAACTACCGGATGTCTGGAGATACATCTGTCAGTAGTCCTGAGTATGCCTTTTCCATTTGACCACACACACAGAGCTGTACTTTTAGGGAAATGCTTTCAAGACAAAATATTTGTAAAGAATATTTGTTTTTCTTCTTTCTGCCCCTGAGCTAAACACTCTCAGAAGCTGTTAAAAAAAATGTGAGCACTCTAACTTCATTCTAATCAACTTCAAATACAAATGACTGAGGCTGCAGACTTTCTCAAGCAGAAAGCACAGAAAATTGCTACTAAAATCCCCACTGCTCTTTCAGCAATAGCACCGAATGGAAAGGAATAAATTGCATGGACGTTAAATACACTTTGCAGAATACTGTTTATTTATACACTTCAGTGGTCTCTAGAGGATTTAGAGTTTTTACTTGTGTAATTAACCTATTGACCTCATG
This sequence comes from Gallinula chloropus, assembly GCF_964237585.1. Taxonomy (NCBI): domain Eukaryota; kingdom Metazoa; phylum Chordata; class Aves; order Gruiformes; family Rallidae; genus Gallinula; species Gallinula chloropus. Next base: position 73,915 of record NW_028168491.1, on the reverse strand, counting down.
CAAAAAAAAAAGTACACAAACTATATGTATCTCTTACTAGTTAGCTATTTCAATGAATATGAATATTGATTTCATTGTTTCAAATGCTGCACAAAGAGTTTTCAAACTAAAGGAAAAAAAAAACCTAAAGAGATGTGACTGGTAGCCAGGAAATCCTTCTTTATGGTCCTCCCATTCACTACCTCCTTCTTCAGTTTTTAATGAAACTGATTTTGCCACATTTTGGCGACCACAAATGCATAAATATGTGAGTGAAACAACAATAATTTATTAATAAAGCTAAATCATCAACACAGATTTGGAGCATCTAAAATATGGGGATGGCAGTCTTCACATCAGCTCCATTCCTTTGAAGCTTTCAGGTTAATTGGAGAACTAACCTTCAAGATTACACTAGTAATTTTATAGCTGTAGTCACAATATGCTTAAACATTGATTTTTATAATCCTTCATCAAGAAGGGAGTAAAATAACAGAAATGTTGGCTAATTAGGACACACTTTCCACACATTTTTGTACAGGACAGTTGATATTTTTCACAGCTTTTACTGAACGTTTTGATGTTGGATGATTCTGAAACAGGCCTGTGGATGAACAGAACAATGAAGTTGTTGACAGCTTTGGTTTCTTGTTTGCTATACTGTTGTGTCCTGGTTGCAGGTTAACTCCTTGTTAGCATGGACACCTGCTAATGCTTGTGCAGTTTTCTGGGTGTCTCTTCTGGGGCACAGCTGGGTTTCTACTTTCTGACACGGTAAAAAAATATATCTCTGCCTCTGTAAGGCCAGAAATCATCATCCAAAACTGTACTGACACATGAAGTTAAGAAAAGACACTCGTGCTCCTATCCTATGAATGGATGTACCATTTCTGAAATGTCTGGTTATCTTGGATTGAGATAAATTTAGTATTTCTGATATATATGTACTCTCATATAGCCCTAGTGCAAAAAAAGTTCAAGTACATTATGTGATGACAGATGCACCCTCATTGTCAATTGACTACTTCACAGGTATTTGTGGCTCTAGGTTTGAAAAAATTGTCCTAGCCCTTAACTAATATAACAGTTTAGCATAATAGTTCCCAAAGATTTTTTTTTTCCATGTGGACTGCAATTAACTAAAAAGTACTATCTCAGGGATCCCCTGTTCTCTTGTTAATAATATTTCTCTAAATTACTTGCAAAACCTGCTTACATAGGAGAAAAAAAAAAGGGAAACAATTTTATTCTCCTTTTTTTTTTCGCTCCTGCTTAATCCCATGTAGAATCAAATACTAAGGCATTGGAGAAATTAACCTTTTAGCCCAACTTTGCAGCAGAATTTTGCACCTAAAGAAACAGAAGCATGCTTATGTGACTGGTCATGGTAGTTTGAAGATGGTGATACCAATGATATGGATATTTTTAAAAAGTCTTTAATAGTATTTTTTTTCATACATTAAAAAAATAAAGCTTCAACAATCTTGAAAATTAAGTATGAACCAATCACTAGCAATAGTTTTGTGTGATGATGCTCCTTTGGTTTTTTTCCCCCATGGTTTGAAATCTTTGCAATAAATCTGAGCAGCTTCTTGAAATCCCTATGCCTGCCTTGTAACAGTGAAGCTGCACTCGGCCCATTAGTCATCCTGAGTGGGGTAAAAGCTGAATTATACTTCCCTGAAATATCTGTGAGGGAAACATCATGGTTCAGGGATGCTTGTGGGATTGGTGTATTAACAGATTCCTGTAATGATAATTCTCTTTCTGGGAAGAGTGGCTATTCTTAGCCCTTGGCAATCTCTCATTAGCTACAGGTATCTACTGCCTAAAGTGATGGACAGAAGGAGGTGGCTAACACCCCCCTGCCCCTTTGCCATCACTCCCATATTAATAGGGGTCAGATTGAACTGTACCATATAGCATATCTGACCTGTGGAACAGCCCTGGTAAGTGCTGGTTTTGGAGAAAATTGTGACATGCTTCAGCTACCAGAAGTAAAACTGCAAAATTTGATTCCTAGCTCATTTAGAAACTTTTCCTAGCTTTGGCAAGTTTGTTGTTGTTCTCTTAACTGGGAAATGAGACTAGTGTGGTACTAAGAATATGATTTTTTTTTTATTATTCTGTAATGAAAAATCTACTCAAAATATATGGATTAATATTAATTCATGCATCTTTATGTATGTATCAACATATTTCAAATAAATAAAATTATGAAAAAACCCACTGGACTGGTTGCAGCAGCTTTTCAGGATGTGTATTTGCTTTAAATATGGCAGGCATTGTTTTCTCCTGTGAATTTTAAACAGATTTGAAATAACTAGACCTCTGGAAATTATCTTTCAGAGTATATGTGGGAGGGGAGATGATCATTTAAGTAACGGAAGAAAATGGCCAATATTTTGTAATGAAAGCTTTGAGCCACCCTCTGGGGAAGACAGGTTGCCTTGTGGGTGAGTGACTTTACCTGCCAGTCATACAGATGATTCAATAAGTGATGCCTCTCCCTGAACCCCAAGCCATGTGCTGATCTTAATGTGGTGCCTGGTCAAATCAGAAACATAAAACTCAATCTGTCTCTAAAAAGAGCTGACTGTAGAGAGGAAGGAATGACTAAAATGTAAGGGAGGAGGAAAAGTTTGTGCTTGAAAGGGCCTCAACATTTAAATGTTAACAAGCAGATAACAAAACCAGGAGAAAAACCTATAGGAAACAATCCAATAGCTATAAAATGACAGGTCCCAACTCTCCAACAATCAGATGCTACCAGGTAATTAAATATTTTATATATAGAAATAAACCATATTTTTATTTTATAGGTATATACTGTGTAGGGCTCTGTAACATGTCCCTCTGATCTAAAGTTTAGTCAGATATAAGGCAGTGAAATTAAAGTCACAGCAAAGCTGATACATTAAACTGAAAAGGTCAGAGGGCTGATTTATAATGTTATGAGATTTCTTGCTGGTTTTGGTCTTCAGAATTTAACTAAGAACTTCTGTCTGAAGAGTCAGAATAGATTTTAAAAAGTATTTTGAAAACCCCTGGAGGTTTTGGAGTGCTTATTTTGGGGGGGGTGAGCAGGGAAGGGGTCTGTTTGTTTTGGGTTCAGTTTTGTTTTGGGCTGTTTGTTTGCTGGGATATTTTTGTTGTGCTTGTTTTTCCACAAAAGAGAGAAAGGAAACAATCTAGGATTGTTTTACACTAAAAATATGCTATTAATTTGGAAAATGGCAATAGATTAATATGCTTTTGAGTATTACAATGAGATGAATAAAGGTGGCTTATGAGGGAAGTGAAGTCTGTTATAGACTGTGAGTAACAGAGAGCTAATTTTGGTGGTCTGAGTTATTCTGCTTGAAAGCTCAAGGTAGCTTCCAGAGGATTTGGGAGTGCAGCAGTAATGTACCCCAATATACATTTTTGAAATGCTCTTTATCTGATGGGCTAGTCAATCCTAATACCTGGGCAATTAAAGAGGAATGAAACTGGTCTACTCTCTGGTTCACTTCTTGAAATAACTGCAAATGAAGGATTCTTTGTCTCCATCTCTCTCCAAGAGTACAGTCCAAACTGGACTCTAATCCAGTCTATTGGAACACTATTTTACAGGACTGGTTCAGCACACCTTAAGACCTTCTTTGACTTTTTTTTTTCCATTGATGAAAATTGGAGTGGCTTTAAATATTTAAAGCCTGTTGAGGTTCATGGGACTATGGTAGTTCAGGACAAAGGAAGCCTCTCTATGGATATGGATTTGTCTGAACTCAACTGTCCTGAACATTTCAGTAAAATTGTATATAGGAGGACTGGAGCTAGTGCAAGTGTGAGAACTAAATTTGTAATGGAACATGCAAATCATCTGATTTTATTTTGCACTGGATTGAGAACTCTCCCAAGGTAAGCAGGATGGTATGATAGTGCCTTGACCTGTTGTACCAGGTTTATGTGAGATCTGGTACAGCATCACTCTGCCAAGTCATGCATCTCCTTTATGTGATGATGCGTCCTTGTAGGCTACAGATGGGAACCAAAGTTCAGTTGCCTTCTTATGTATTCACAATCAAGTTCATCTATACATGTATTAAATTTCACAACATTTTAAGATCCAAAGTACAGATACTCCACCTTCTCTGACATCGAGCTATATCAGTTTTCTATAAACAAGTAAGACTATACTTAATGATATCAATACAACAAAGCTGAAAGGAAGCAAAAGCAATACATTGCACCTCAAAATAGAAATAATAGAACTCATTGAGTATATGATATTAAAATTGGGATATATGAAATAAATTTACCATTGTTCTTTAATGTCGTTAACCTATAATAATTAATGCCACTTTACTAAAATAGTAACAGTTACCTAATACACAAGCTTATACCATTGTTCAGAGTAGAGATGCACAAATGGCATTAGCATATGCTATGAAGTAAGCCTCTATATTAAGCGTCAGTGACGCTTTGCTTTTCCGGAACTAAAACCAGGATTGTACATAGACATGAACTTAAAATGTAATATAACGAAGTAGACTTGGATAAATCATCCCAAGCATTTGGCCCCCTGCACTACAGTAATGTTCTTGGTTTTAGCAACAAATATCCTTTACCTAAATGTGGCAACACTGCAATTTTATAGCAGTTCATTTTTGGCAATTAGTACTCTTTTTGGGCTTTAATGTTTCCTAAGGTCATGTTGATTTCTTTTCAGAGAGAGGCAAATCCATGTTTTCTCTCTATTAAAAAATGTGGAAAGGAACAAGTTGGGAAAAAAGAAATCTCCCAAAAGCACAATGTCCAGTCAATGATTATAGTTCATATTTAAAGAAAACATCATATGGAAAAACCTAATTTAAGGGAATGAAAGATAATTGTGAAGATGAATAACACATTAGACAAGAGGAGGAATCACAAAGGACGACAGATTCAAAAGGACTGATGTCTTCATAGCCTTCTCCAAGGATGCAGAGCAAGACCGGTTGTAATTTGCTGATTCTCACGGTGGCAGAGGAGCAGCTTTTAAAGTTGAAGAAGAGCTTAACAAGAAAGTATTAAGACAGAACTCTAATTTAACACTATCTTCCTTTCTCACACACAGGATTCATGTTCCTAATTAATGCAAATTAGAGTTGAACTCAGTACTATACAGCAATTAATTTTTTTGGCATTACAAAGAGAGTTCTATCTAAGTGCACATAAGGACATGCCTACTGTTTATGCATAATACTATGCTGAAAGGCAATTTTTTAATGTCAGTGTCAGCCCTGCCCTAAAAGTGATTTCAGAAGCTACACATCAGATTCCTTCTACAATCATATTGGTATAGATCTTACATAAGGGTATTAGTACATGAGAACACCCCAAACTGCTTTTTCCTTAACATGATTTGCATGTTCACGTAAATAAGTTTTTAAGATTTCTGAGACTTGAAAACTCTGACAATCTGCTAGTGAAAATCACTCATCCATGGGTGAAAGTTGAGGTTCCTTCCTGTCAGTGCTGCGCTGATCCAGAGCTTAGATATCATACTTTAGCTTGATGGACCTTTCATTCTCAGGAAAGTACTGAACAGTTGACTGAAAATAGGATGCAGGCTCTCTCTTCACAAGCAGTCACATGGAGGTGGAAGTTACACCAAGAGATGTTTTAGTTCAATGCAAGAAATACATTTTTTTACAGTGATTTACTTGACCAACCTTCCCAGGGACGTGTCAGAGTCCTCATAACTGGAGGCTTTCAAGATGCAAAAGCAACATCCATCTCCATGCCAATCTGGTTATGATGATGAGATACTTGGTAGATAGAGGTGCGAGGGTCCCTGAATCAGCCACAAATCAGTAGGCTCAAGCTGGAAAGTACTACTGGGGTGCTGTCACACAGCTTGTATTTGAGACAGATCAATCATGCCAGTCTGCAAAAGAGCACACAGACACGTCCTCTGAGCCCTTACAATATGCTTGAGTGGAAGAGAACTGTATGCTTCAAGGTTGTAGAAGACACAGGCAAGACATGTTACATGGGATCGTTAAGAATGGGCCTAGGAGAGCTTCATGGAATTAAAGAGATAAAACTAGGGAGAAATAGGAAGACCTGTCAGAATTTAATCTATTATTTAGTATTATTTCTACCTTTATTCTAAATGAAGTAAAAGAACAGCACAAAGCACAAGGAATAAAGTAAAAGCAACAAGGTTTCCACAGCTAGTTTAAGACAGAGTGCGTTATGAGTTCTGCCCCCTGCCAAGAAACCAAAATTATATATTGATGTACACATCCTTGCTTTTGCAGGAGTAGGATTCTGATGAGCATAAAACATCAGTAGCAGTGAACTGTGTAGGCAGGATGACACTGTGTCATTTTTGAATTCTTGGTAAACAACTACATATGCTGACCTCTTGTATACATGAAAATAAATCCCCGTGTCTAAGGTATAGAGGAATCCTTCCTGTGGAAGCAGAACTGGTCTCATCACGTAATAACATCATTATTTTGAAAAAGTTAAATTACTTTTTGATTTACAAGATGAGAGGGCAAAAACGAATCTCACAAACCGTTACTTTTTCAGAAGCTATAGCTCAGAAATAGTCAAGTGGAATGTTTTTTTAATTTGTATTAGTTCCACATTGAATCCTGTACATCCAATTTTAGCCTAGCGCATTTTTACAGCTGAATGTACAGCTGGGACCTCTGGAAATAAGAGCTTTTATTATGGAAATGCTGGCATAGTTTTAGCTAGGGTCGGCACACGTAGCCTACTGTAATGTGCTTTAAAACTTGAGATGGAGACCAGAAGTCTGAGGCTTAACAGTAGCAAACCCTGTATGCCTGAAACACAAGCCTCCCCAAAAATGTCATGCAAGACTGCTGCTCCTGGCATAACTCTCATTGAGTTAAAAGGTGAAAATGAACCTCATTGTGCTTGTTTAAAAAGTAGACGGTAACAGGAAATGTATTGATTTGCAGATACAAATAAAAATTTTCAGAATGAGAAGATGTTGAAGAGCATAACAAGTCACACCTGGGTACATATGAAGCTATGTGATTGGTTCAAGAAAATTTAGGTGTGTTAAAATGGGTAAATGCTAATATTTTGAAACTGCTGATTTGGTTACTGACCAAAGATTCCTCAGCCAAAAAAAAAAAAAAAAGAGTACTGGAATGTCAAAGCACTTTAATTTATATGTCTGCATAATTTTATACTAACAGGTGAGACAGTCTGGTCATTATTTCATTATTTCTACCTAATTTTCTGAAATTATTTAGGAATATGATTTCTTAAAACATTCTCAGAGAAAAACAATCTGTAATTACTCAACATTGTTTCTGTCTCTGTAAACTAAAGGTGCTGATGACTTTTTATCTTTTCCTCATCAAACTTATCTTCAGAGAGCAAATCACTAGAAGGCAGCTGAAGTCAAAAACTCAAAAGTCATCAGTAGGCCTGACAACAGCCACAGCTCTGTCAACATTAGCTGTACTGCATGTAGAAGATTAATGCTGTACCACAGAGAACTTTTGGGTCCTCTGCACATGTTCATCCCATAGGGAGTACAGTATTAATTGGAACAGCAGTTGATAACCTTCATTTTCCTGGTACAATCTGTGATATAAAAAATCTACAGTTTTGTAGTTAAATTTCCCATTTTTTAAATCCCTGTCCTGGTTTCAGTCAGGAGGGAGTTCACTTCATTTGTAGCAGCGGATGGAATGCTGTGTTTGAGAGTTAAAATGAAAACAGTGCTGATAACACCCTGATGTTTTTAGTTGTGGTCAAGCAGTCAAGGACTTTCTCAGCTCTTCATATTTCTCTATTAATGAGAAAGTAGGGGACAAAGCCAGGACAGGTGACCCAAATTGGCCAAAGAGAGTATTCTATGCCAATTACGTCCTGCTCAGTATAAAGGGGGGCTGATGGGAGGAGGAGCGGGGCGGCTCCAGGATGCGCGGTTTTGGGGGATGATCAGGTTCCGGGACGGCTCTGGGTGGCACGGCCTGAGCTGTGGGTTGGGTGAGACACTGCATTGGGTATCAACAGTTTCATAGATTTTTTGCTCTAAAGTCCTGTCAGCTTTGTTATATTTTATCTTTCTGCTATTCTAGTAAACTCTCCTTATCCCAACCCACGGGCTTTTGGTTTCTTGGTTTTGGGTTGTTATTTGCCCCTTCCTTCTCCCTTCCCTTTCCTCACCCCCACCACACACTTCTCCCCCTCCTCTTTTCCTTTAAAGAGCAGGCAGCTGCATGGATCTCAGCTCTCAGCCGGGGTGAAACCACGACAATCCCTTCATCAGAACCACAGTTTCTGCTCTGAATTGATCAGTTTTGATTGGTTATCGTCAACAATGTAGAGATTTCTGCTTGCTCAAAATAGTTTACACCAACACATATAAGTATATATATGTTCTTCAGGCCTTGTTAACATGTCATGTAGAACTCACAAATATGCATAATGTATTTCAGACATCATTTATGTTCTAATCTTAATTTTAAAGAAGTATAGATTTGCTTAATATTTTAAAATATCATTTATTATACACTGAATTTTACCTATGTTTTCCCAGTTTCAAAGTGTAGCACCTGTAGTAGGTACACAGTGGACTTGGAGGAGATACTCTTTTGAAAGGCTGTAGCAGATGAGCCTTTCTATGGGAGCATTTACACTCCCTTTTTGATCACTGCTTCCCAGAATCTTCTAGAAACTACAAAATGTATTTTAAAAATAAATCATTAGAAAATACTGATGTAAAACTGAAGGTCATAGTTGTGTACAAATTAGTGATAATGAAATCATCAAGTGTGCAGATTAGATGTTCAACAGTGGTAGTTGAACCCCAGTGAGCTCTAGAAGTAAAATAATGCACATTAAAGTGTTTGAATCAGCATGAACAAAAAATGGATGGTCACTCTGGTACCCCTTAGCATAGATTCTCACTAGGCAATAGGTCAGCAGTAAAACAATTCCCAAGAAACCTCAACTTTCTAAATCAGAATTTTTTCACTAAGTGTATAAGATTAGTACAAGTTATACAGGTTTGCAAATAATGGATATGGGAAATTTAACATGTTTATATTATATCTGAGGAGAGGTGGACAAGCATAAATGCCATGAAGAATATATTCTGAAGTGAGAAATATTTTTAAATAGTGGATTTTTATACACACAGCATGAAAATAAGTAAAATGTTATGAAACCAAATTTTATATATCTTTTTGTACAATGAGCCAGTAAAACCAATGGTATTTGTCAAATATGTGTGTATGTGTGCATGTGATTGGCTTAAATATATGTTCAGGTATTTGGGTGAGAAGCCTTGTTTGTGCTTGCCAAAAGCTACATAAATCCCAGCTCAGGTACAAGATGAAGATGGTGGAGCCAGTTTTTCCAGGCCAGAGAAGTTGGGTGCTTATTTTAGCCTGGAATGACTTCAAAAGTGACACTACATCAGTACTAAAAGAATGCTAAAGCAATATAGCTAGAGTCAGCATCTCGTCTTGGTTATTCCCAGTTGAAAAGTGCACTGATAACAAAGAAAGGGAAAGTTACTTACCAACAACCAATTTCTTTTGAGCTATCTTGTACGCATATCTTGCTTTGCAAGTGATCATTTACTAAGGCTCTTGAAGTCAAGGACTTTTTTCCCCCCCTTCTTTTGCACTATCTAGAGAGATTACATATTTTCCAGTCTCTGTACTCATTTCATTCTCAGACATAAAAGACATGCCTGCAGTTAGACCGTCCCTTAGCTATCAACTGCATATTTCTCCAACATAAAGAGACTTCCAGAGAAAACACAGGGAGATCTGGAAGTGAATGCATGAATCTCAGAAGAATCCCAAGCACTGTTAAATATCCCTTTCTTATTTGAGTGTTTGCTTCATGAACATTCATGCACTCTTGTGTGTTTGTAGGAAGATGTTTAGACTCTCCGGTAAAGACTGGCTTAACTTCTGGACATTCATTCATAGAATTAGTCTGGGGTTTAGAAACTACTCTCCTGACTGCTTATATTCATTCATTTCCTTTTGAAGGTAGTGAGCAAGATACTTCACTGGATATATGCAGGTCTATAGATTTTGAATGATTGCACTTCCCTGTTGAATCAATAATCCACAATTAATGTTTCATGTTCCTCAAGAATTCAGGAAATCAGATAGAAGTTTAAACCCAGTTCTTATTTATTTAGAATCTAATTTATCATATATGAACTCAGTTCCAATATTTTCTTTCATAGCCATTAAGAAAAACAAATACCCACATAGGTAAGAACTGAGACGGAATAAAATCTTTTAACCATTTTAATGTATCCAGTTTGGTATCTTTAAGTGTAAATATATTTACATATATATTTGTTGCACAAATGATAAGGACTTGTTCTTTTAGTTAATTGAGAAGTATTTATCACTCATTTTGACTTATATGAATTGTGTTCAGTAATTCCATAGAAATGTTTTCTACAATTTCAAGCTTCTGAGCAGTTTTTAAATAATTATAATTTGATTAAGCCACCGCCTTGGCATATTCCTTCCCTAACTGGAATCCTCTGCTCTCAATGACATAGGGCAGGGATACAAGAGAGAACATTTACTCATAGGTTAATAAAAAAACTCAAGATCTGACATTTTGTGAACTATCAACTTAAAAAATTGTTTTATGACATTGGGAATGCAGTAGTTACACTTGGCTTCAGACTAGTTCAAATATTAGACCTTAATATGACAGTGTCGCTAACTTTTTTTTAGGTTTCTCAAGATGTTCCTAAAATTCATACTTACACGTATGGTCTTCACACAATACACATAAAATTTTATTTTGTTTAAATTCAGACTACCTGTAGCCTGGTTCCAAAGACCCAATGCCTGTTTGCAGCTGGAGTGCATTACGTGATTCCATCTTCTACTTCAGTTTAATATAAAAAACCCCTGTTACAAAAATCCAGTTTAAACTTTCTAGGAAGTCTTCACAATGCCAAACAAAACACAGTAAATGGGAAACTTCCTTAAACTACATTGATACTTCTGTCTCAAAGACTGTTTGGGTACACACAATGTAACTCTGCAGAGTGAATTCACATGAATTTTAGTCTATTATGCATATATTAGTCTGATTCATGCATTTCTGTAGCTTCTAGGGTAAGAAGCTATTTAAAGCTTAGTTTTCTGGAAAAGGGTTTGTTTTTTCTCAGCTAGCCACATTTCTGTATATCTCTGTGTTTCACTACGCTGTGGTACAGTATAGGCTGAAGGTTAAGCCCTAAAAGTTACTGAAATGCATTGTGTCAGTGACAGAATACTCTCTTTACTAGAAACTAGGCACTTTATTTTGTTGCCTTTATTTCAGGCAGTGTGAAACTTGGGGTTTTGAGTTGCTGTTAAAAGCTACACAAATTCTTTTAATTAAACAATTATTTTGCTGATAGTATCCAATCTGATGTATGGCTGAAAGTTTAGCCGCTATTCAGGGTTGAAGCCATTTTGTGCTTAGTGTTAACCTAGTTTTCATAATTTTTTCACTGTGGTAGAGTTAGCTCAATGAGAGGAGAATATCTGTAACAAGTAGACAGTATTCCAGATTACAGAGCAAATCTGATTAGCTCAGAGTAATTACTGTGAAATATTTTTGGGGTTTTATCCATTTGGAACAGGTTTTCCTTTGATTTAGACTTCTTATTATTCATAAATAGAAAAAAGATGGGTTTACTTGAAACAGGCTTTGCTTAAGACTAAAATCTAAACTGGAAGATCTAATAATTTATTGGAAGTGCTCACTGCACTTCCTTTGTCAGTGATTAGCAGCATCGCTTTTTTTCCACCCTACCCCCATTATTTGAAAATTAATTTCACAAAATATTGTGTGCATTCCTTTCATTTACAATGACATAAAAATTGACTTATGTTTTCAGAATTTATCTTAAATTTTAAATGTTTCTGAGACTTCAGTACTTGATTCAGTTGGCCACTGACACCCTTCTCTTGCCATTTGAGATGCCCCAGAACATCTCACATCCTATACAGTGATTGATTCAGAACTTAGGAGTAGAAGCCAGGTAGAAGCATCCCCTAACAATTTTCTTTTTAAATATATGTTAAGCATTTAATGCAATATTAAACAAAAAGAAAACCTGCTAATTTCTCAGAATAACTTGGCTTTCACAAAAGGAAAGGAATAGCGGTGATAGATCGATTCAACAAGGAATGAGTGCTCTACTTCCACTAAAAATTAACAAGAACTAAGGAACATTTTTCTGTGCTTGCAGAGTTGAAATTTTTCAGTTTTGGGAAAAAATCTCTGGGTTTACTGTCATTTATGTGAAACTTAACAAACAAAAGTGTTCAAATCACTATTGAAATTTCTTGGGTTTAGCTAATTGAAATTCTAAGTTTAAATCAAATTTATATAAAAGTTAACCAAAAATATATAAATGACCCCAAGAAAGGCTAAAAAGAGCTTCACAACTTTGGAAACTTTCTTGAGTAAGTTTATCTTCCAGAACTACTTTAATAAATTTCTGTGCTCCTGACATATCATCTTTGGAAGAAATAAAAAATAAATAAAAAAGAAGAAATTCAAACAAGCTTTCCCATAATGCAAAGTCCTCTAGGAAACGATATTGATGAAATTTACAGGTTTATTACTTTTGTGTTTTCTTTACCTGAAAATACTGATAATGGAAATAAGATTTGCCTTGTGAAACTATGTGAGATTTTCCTGTAATTCTACTTTTTGAGACAGTGTTGTGTTATTCATACACAATTAGTAAAGAATAGTTGATGTTTCACTATTTCCTGCTGGTGTAAATTTTCATATGTCTGATGGTGTCATTAAGATGTCAGTTTTCATCTGTTGAGTGTTTGCACAGTATCCACCTATCATTTGGTAACATATGAGCAGACTTCAGGGATTTTACAGAGCTTTAGTGAGATTAAATAGAGTTCAGTTACAGGAGATTCTCTCATTTGGAACAGTAAAACAGGTCATAGTACAACTACACTGTCTAGATTTTAATGTGTTGAACATTTGTCTACCATTACTTAGCTTATCCCTTTGATTCTAGAAATATTGAAGTTGTATGTGCATAAACTTTGCATAAATGTAAGTTAAGCTGCCAGCAGTGATTGTCATAATGTAGCTGTAAATACCATCAGATGCATTCTCAGTCTATTTATATATTTATTTATTTATTTTAAATAAGCAACGTGCACTGTTTTCAAAGCAGAGCCCTTAACATTTAGGTGTAAAAAATTCAAATAACTGGGTGAGCTAAGTATATTTTGAAAATATGTTTGACAATAATGGCTTGTAACAGCTTGGTTTTCTCACTTCTTACTTATAAGGGAATTATAGAAGTTATTTGTTATCAAGGTGTTATTTTAACACTACTGTTATTGAAGCTGAATAGAAGTTCTATAAACTGCTTTCAATTGGCTAGTTTTGCAGCCGTAATAAATATAAGTTCGAAAAAGGTTCTTTTTAAAGAGAGGATCTTTACTAAATTGGTAAGTAGGAATTCTAAGTCTTAGCGTGCTGTTTGGGATGTTGATAAATTGTAACTTAAAATCACAGTAACAAAGCCTCAGGTACATTTGGAGAGCTTTATGTACCAAAACAAACAATCAGAAAAGACCTAAAGTCAAACTCATCAATCAGAGCGGTGATGGTCTAGCGGAGGTGGTTTACGCTAAAGTCATGGTCAGATAGGGGATGTCGAATCGCCTCAAAGCAAAGTCCTTACAAAGAGAAGTCAAGTCATGTTTGAGCAGTTCTGGAACCCATTCTGATAAACATCTGAGGGCCCAGTGAAGGGGAACACAGGCACAGAGATACAATGCATATTCTATATACAGATACGTATACATATACATGTACAGACTGATTTGCACTGGAAGGTCCACGGGTATATTGCAGAATTTGGACCAGCAGTGGCATAAAATCCTGAGATAAACTCTGACAGCATTTTAAGTCCTTGCAAACGTTCTCTTCACTAACAAACACAAACCGAGCACCAGAAACAAAAACTTCAGATGCAGTTCTGAATTTGACCTTTCCTGTCCATGTAACAGTTTTTGAAAACTATCTTTGTATCATTCTTATCAAGGAGCTGATAAGAATTTTATCTTCAAGTCCAGTTAAAAGCAATTTTGCTCTCCATTTAAGTCATTTGGATGAACAAAGGCTGCAGCTTTGGACTCCAAAAACGTGAACTTTTGGACTGCTAAGCTCAGTGGGAAAGATATAATATTCCTTTGAACACAATATTAACTGTTTTCCTTTTTCCTCAATAATTTAATGAAGTTCTTGTATCTGGCATAATGTAGCCAGTATTTTAAGCAGTCTTTGTGCACAAAGGGCAGTGGCACTATCGCAGCACAGAGCAGGAATGCTTTGCAGGATGTTTCCAGATAGTGGAAAACGGTTCCAATGCTCCTAAGGAGAATGCTATGTTAAAGAGTGAATCAAAAAGATGTAAACATGCTTCTCTTCTTCACATGATTCTCACTAGCATTTCCATGCAGGAGCAAACATCCCTGTGGTGAATATTTACTTATCTTTCTTTTCCATATGAAATATTTGTCTGCCCTTGGCCTTGCCTTCATCTTGGGGCAGGATTTTGTTCAGCAAAACAAAAAAGATAAGATAATATTCATCTCTTCTTGGCAACAGCAGCAAAGCTAGCCAAAAAATGCATTCATCTTTGTCCACATGGCAGTAGCAAGAACAAAGCATATTTATGTTTTTTTCCTATGTATGATAATAAGCCCCAGATAAAAAATGTATTTCTTTGTCCCTGAATCTAGCAATGGCAAGGACAAAAATTACACAAACCCCAGTGTTGCTTGCAGTAGGCAGCAATGAAGGAAATGTTTTCACTAAAATGAAAAAAAAATAATGAGCAAGACCTTATTTGATGTTTTGGTTAGAAGACCAGATAGTATTTAGGGGTTTATTAACCATATAATTCCACTAATATCCAATATTCAACTCAGGCCTCAATATTATATAAATGACTTTGAACTTCATGCCTCAAATTTATAAGATAAAATATACAAACAACCATGAGACCTCCAAAAAGTTAACTCAAATTATACTGGAGTCAAGATTTCTTTACTGTTTCATAATCTGTCTTTGCCATGTTGCTTCTGACTGTGGCCACCTGACTTGACCTGCTGTCACTCAGATAGTCTTCAGACTGTCTGGGTGTGTTTTTTATCATTTTAATCACAGGGCATTATCGAAAATATTTGAGTGCAGATGAAAATGAAATGTTTTGTGGATTGTATCAGCTGACCATATTGTAATTGTAAGAGGTTCTAGGAAATTTTAGTTTTTCCTAAAATATCATAGTTTTTCTGATAGTAATGTTTATTTTAATTGTACTTGTAATTCTTTCTTCATCAGTTGAAAGACTTCAAGATAAAATCACCATGCACCCACAGTTACAGATTTTTTTGTTTTTGCAGGATTGTAAAGAAAAGATATATGGGGGTTTTTTGGTAAAGGTCCTAAAACGTATTTTCTACAAGCCAAGAACACTGACTAGTACTTAGTGTTTTTTTAAGATATTAGAGATCTTAGTCCCTCCATACAGTTGTCATGCCTCAAAAGTCATGCATCTCCTCTAATTCCCCAGCACCTGTCTCTCCTGACTAATCATCACCCTTGAATGGACAATTACTGTATTTTAAAAAACAAAACCCTTCTTTATACAATTACTGGGTGCTCCTTAGTCATACCTGTGTAACTTGTTTTTCAGGGGGGGTATTTCTAAAGCTTCCCTCTGCCTGTAAAAATCTGAAAATATAGTAGGAGGATCTCTAACAGGAGGACTGTGACTGTTTCTGTGCTCAAAATCTATTTCGTGGAAGCAATTTATTTTTTTTTCCATTTAAACTAATTGAGGCCTTTGTGAGAATTTCACGACACAATCTCATGAAAAAACTGACTAAGGGAGGGAAAACAAAACCTGTGATAAATGGTAAATTTCTGTATATGTTAAAGGTCATAATATGGTTCTGGGGGATGGTTCTCATCTTGATAAACAATTCAGAAACATGAAGAACTTGTGTAAGAGTAGAGTAACTTCAGAAAGAGAGAACTGAAAGAGAACCATAATAAGATTCAACATCAGCAATTTCAAAGCCTAATGAAAATATTTTCCTATTTGTCAGATAAAGTGATCTTATCCTTTTACTCAAAGCACCTTGTTGTACCAAGGTACCATGATCTAATTCTACTGGAATCTAGAATGCCTAGTCACAAACACCAAGCCTCTACTCAGCCAGATGTATGCAAGATCCCTTTTGGAAGCCACATGCATATAGTAATGCCCTGTACTCAAGATGTCTTACTAAGAACTGCAATGGCTGTTAGTTTCCAGGATAAAAGCTGACTTGTGTTGCTAAACTCAGGATGCTTTTACCAGAGATCAAAACCATTGAAAGGGGAAATGTCAATCATCTGGATGACCCAAATTTTATTCATGGCATCTGCAAGTCTCTTTCAAACCACATAACATCACTTCCCATTGACAAATATTAACAGCTGAATAAGAACTGAAATGGGAAAACATGGGAAAATTATGATCTTGGGAAGTCAGAAACATTTGGCAATTAACTAATTTAGGACTTTTGAGAACATAGGTCCTCCCACCACCAAATGATCATGATGAAATTTTTTGTCTGTCAGACAGGAAAAATGTCTACTGTACCAATATCTTCCTCAATCCATTATTGACATTTTGGTACTGTTGGGTTTGGGGTTTTTTTACCACTATTTATTGTTTAAAATTATGGACTTTGGGGTATTTTATTTCATTTTTTTTTTTGCCATTTTGATCCTTGAATAACAGAACTGAAAACAGAAATGCTGACTCAATGTCTTTAACAGTGACTGAAAAAAGAGATGTGTAAAAATATTAAAGTTGCATAATCTTCTAAATTAATGTCACATTGAACTAACAAACCAAATAAAATAAGGAGGGTAACACTTTGAGTCTTAGTAGACTAAGCTACAGATTTCTTTTATTATCCCTACTGCATTATAATTCCAAAAGACAGCATTTTTTTGTTTCTTATATGAAAACCAAAAGAAATCAGTAATATTCTCAGAAAAGATTTTTTCTTTTTTTTTTTTTTTCTTTTTAGAGTGTTTCCATTAGGTCAATTAGAAATTCTAACTTGCTGAAACACATCCAAGAGTAATAGCAAAAATACCTAAATAAATAAAAGGTGCACATATGCAATTCAATAGCAATGATGTATGGATACAGACCTGTCATCACTCCCTCACTACATAATTTTACCTATTCCACACCTCTGGCATGTGGTAGCAGTGAAAGATAGCTTGGTTTAATATTACAGCTGGATGTATCTGTCCTTTGGACCCTTTTCTGGAATTTTGTTCATTATTCTTTAATCAGTACTCTTGCTAGCCTCTAATATTTTCAATTCATCGCGGCAGTGCATTTCAATTCCATTTTGTGCAGAAAGAGCCTCTATGGACACTCAAGCACATCTTACTGAGAGTCAGAGCCATCACCCAAAGACAATATGACCAACTACAGTTAATAACAATAAAAGCATTTGTTTTCTTTCAGGTTATAAAGAAACCTTTTTTCTTTTCCTGGGTTTCTTGGATGAAAAGATCAGTAGCAGGGGAATGATACTCGAGCTCTGTTCCTATGGCATATCATCACTTCTGAGGTATGCAGAAGTTACTTGAATCACATCATGTTACCCAGACACAGTTTCTTCTTGTGTGGTTGGTTGGTTGGGGGATTTTTTGTTTGGTTTTTTTTAGGAATGGGCAAAACATATATGTAAAGCATTCTGTAGCTTCTGTCAGCTTCATGATTCCCTATTATTGTCAGGGCTTAATATCCTCAGTGCTCCCTAATGCTACCATGAACTGATCACTACAGCTGAATCATACTAGTACTCCAGAAGTAGATACATGGACACTGAATCAGGCTTTTTGGGATGTCTGTCACTGTCCTCTCACTGGCTACAGTCAGAATTTATATTATTAATGATTATTAGTATCATTATCTTTCATCTCCAGTAAGTCTCATTGATTAGAATACAAAAATCTGTGTGTGTTGGTGAACTTATATAAGTATCATTCCAGTCAGGATAGGTATTGCTTGCCGGTGATGGAGGTTTAGAGCTGCTCACATGATGCATACCTACAAATCCTTTGGCAAAATCAGTTTTCTTGTTTTATTTTAAAGCATTGTAATTTTTTACTCACTCGCATACATGCAGTTTTGCACAAGAGGCAGTGACTATAGACATGAAATGATAGACATTATAATAAAATTAAAATAAAAAGGAGACTCACGTGATATAAACCATATTTTTGCACATTCATGTGTCTTCTTGTGTCATTTTGCTCATAATGGGAACATTTAAGTTTAGAATAAATGAGCATGAAACTGCAGTTTATTGTGGTGATTTTTTTCTTTCAAAGTACAAGAGCTTTTGTGCTATTTCATCATTGTGAAACCAATTTAAGGACAGAAACTATCCCTAAATTAAGCAGAGGAGGCAATAGAAAGGTTAGATTGTGCTACTGGGACCTTTAAACACATTAGTTTTTAATTAAGGCTATATAGCATGGTTAAAGACTTTTAGCAAGTATATAATGGAAGCTCAGAGGCGAGTACACATTTTGTGAGCCTGAACAATATCTGTGGTTTCAGTATCAAATTTTAGGAAGCAACAAAAATGTGTCAATGAATGTGTCATAGGTATATTTATTGACCTCCTCCATTTATTGACTTACTCCTCATGAAGTTTGCTAACGCAATCTCTAGGCTTATAAAAGCAGTATTAGGCCTATGAAATGTGAGTGTTCTGTCTAGAAAAAAGATAAGATATGGTAACAGTTTGGAATTGTGATCTACTCTTAAGGCAACTAGCATAAGAAGGAGGATAGAAGACAAGAAGAATAGCAAAGAGAAAATTAATATTTCACACAAAATGAATATTTTTTTCTCCCAGCTGATAGGTTACCACTTGACTGAGTGTTGTGGGTTTGTCTAGTAAGCAATACTCATGAGTTGTTGTGGATAATCAGCTAGGGCTCTTGATAGAATATTCTTTCTTCATCCCATAGATAAGAAAATTAAAAAACGGTCACCATAAATTAGCGTAATAGTGGAAGTGGTATCTGTTTTCATGTTCAGACAAGTTCATCAGCATTGCAGCTGTTCTGGCACAACGTGCCGTAAAAGTAATGCCAAAGTCAGCAAGCAGCATAGCCTGTGCCTGTCAAACCCTAAATCACAGTCCTCCCAGAAATACCCGTGGTCTTATCCCATGAGGTCATTCTGTATCATTGCCTGTATACGACCCAGTAGTGGTTTGCTACGTGTTGCATTGCCGGTTGAGCTGCTTAACATCTTCTTTGAAAGGATTGCTTTGTTTCCCACAAGAAGCATTTTATCATGATTTGCAATATTTAGAGGAATGAAAATACCTCTCAAATAATTGGCAACATAAACAGGACATAAGAGATCAGCATGATTACATTGATGAATGTTGAAAACTTAATTATCTTCTCTACATTTTCACATAGAAACTAATTTTTAGATTGGGTTACTCCCAGCTGACTCACAGTTCCTCATACCTCGTTACCATTGCCAAGCATTCACTGATGTCCACATATAGAACAACCCTGTGGAATTCAGAAGTAATATTCCTAATGTGAGTTGCAAGCAAAAGAGATTAAATTCTTTGCCTTCAGCTCAAAAAATTAACCCTAAGTAAGGCTAGACAAATAGTGTGTTTGCTGATGTTACTAGAAATCATTCTTAGGTGGAATAGAAAGAGAACTTTTGCTATTTTTTAAACTAATATAATTGCGAAATTGCTGAATTTTGAGTTTTTTCTGTATTAAGGGAAATGTCATAATAGTAAGTTCAAAGATACTTCTGGAATATTTCGCTTGAAATTGCTTCTTTTTTGTGTTGTGAGTTTTGGGGAAAAGAAGCAGTTCATGAAATAAAAATTGGAACATTTTCCTGTTATCAAACTTCCAATTTTTTAAAATGAAAACTCTTTTCATATGGCACACTATTTTTAGCCTAATTTTATTCCCTTGCACCCAGCACATCATTTTGATGTCTATAGAAATATCTCTTTCTAGATATCTATGATTTCATTCCCTGCATCTTTCTGCAATTTACCTGCAGTTAACAAAATCAGAGGAATGCCACCAAAATAAACAATAACATCCTGTGCAGTAGAAGTACGGCAGAGGCATTCAGAGCACCTGAACTGATCTGTCTTCCCATGGTTGTCTGCAGTGCTGTGCAGAGGTACTGGCTTGTATTGGGAACACTATTGCTGGGTGAGTTACACTCTCTAAAACTGGGCTAATAAACATGCTTTTGGGGAAGGTTAATTTACGTAGACACAGGACAACACAGACATAGATATTCTGTGTCACCCCTACAGCCAGCTTGATCCTAGCTAATCGCAAGGACTCTGTACAAGGTACATCATGATACCCAAAAGTGGTGAGGGGCATGTCTTTTGTACTTCCACATCCTTATGTTATTCCTTAGTCATCCTCATTTTCCTGTAAAATATTCTAACCCTTCAGTACTAATGATATCTTCCAACTTTGTGTCAATGGTAAAATTAGTTAACATACTTTTCCTACTTTTACCAACTTTGCTAATGAATCTGTTCAATAGCAACCATCCTACACCAGATCATGAAGGAAATGGTCTGTTAATTTCTCTTTACACTTTACTCAGCTTTCAATACAACCAGCTGACTTCTATGTCCTCTCTTCAAAGTTTCCTCTGAACCTCATTATCTCCAGTCTAATTTCCAAACTTCCCAGTATGCAGTGTTTGAGATTCAGATAAAATACAGTTTTAGACAAATAAGCGGCAAGAAATTAATGTTTTTCCAGGAAATGCTGGTCTGTTATGAGTTATCCCTGGTAAATACAATTTCAGACCTTGTCGTGCATATCCCCAAAATAAACTCAGCACTTTTTACATGATGCCACTATTGTTTGAATAGTAGTATTTAAAACAATTACAAGTGGAACGATGATTTTCAAGTTTATAAAGTCTCACATAGAAAACATCTAGTTCTTTTGTCAAAAGCCTCAGGTCCGTTCCTTCTCCTATCCCCATTTCAGCCAAAAGAAATAATTTGGTGAACTGAAGGAACATTAACAAGGACTTCTCATACTGACTTTTGGGCAGCTATGCTTAAAAGCCAATAGTGTCTTTTAATTTGACTTTATCTCTCTTCCCTTCATCCATTCCTGGTCATTGACTTCCAATATCCTCTAATTCTCATTTTACTTTTATCGAATTTTTTTCTGCACCTTCTTTTTTCTGCATGGTTTTTACCATCATTATTCTAGTCTTGGAGTAGCAAATAGTCTGAAGTGATGACTGGCAGAGAAGAATCATGACAATATCTAAAGGTACAGCAAGAATCATTTAGTTGAGTATATGTCAAGCATGCAGCTTGGTTGACCAACTGCCTCCTGAAGTATGGGGCTGCATTGTCTATGATTTTGATTTGGTCAGGTTTACTGGGGGTTGCTTCTCTGCCCTATTTCCAGATATTCAAACTTCAAGTACTTTACTTCTCAACACTTAGTACTGCAATTGCAATACATAGATCACAAATGGCATTTTAGAAATAGGCATTGTATTGTCTTAGATTACTGACCAGTGTAGACTCGATCAAAACTGACAGAGCAACAAAAATACAGTAGATATTAATTTTTCTCTGATTCACTATAATTAGGTGTGTCCCTGTTCTGGTTTTGGCCAGGCCAGAGTTAACCTCCCCAAGCAGCCAGCACAAGTAAGCGGAGTTACCCTGGGCACTTTCCACACCACCTGACACCACTTCCCCATAGAAGCAGTTGGTTGGGAAAGGGTGTGGTCTTGGTGCCCCCAGGACAGTCTGAGTGTAGCTGGGGTGTCAGGTCAATCTGTCAGCCCTTGCCATGAGGCAGCATTCTGTAATTGTCAATAAGGTGCTCCATGTTAGCACTGGGCGTGAGTGTAATTGGCTGTTATTGTTCTACATTCACAGTGATTTTGGCAGTAAACTGTCCTTATCCCCACCCAGGGAGGCTCCGTCTCCTTCTTCTGTGGGCGTGAGCAAGCGGCTTGTGGTGTTCAGCCACTGGCCGGGGCTGAACCACAACAATCCCTTAGGGTGTTGTTAGATCTAATATATTACTGTGCTACCTTAATTTAAAGCACCTTTCTTACATTTACTCAAGTTATAGTTAAACAATTTAGATACAGATCCAGTTCTTCAGTTCATGACAAAACAATTACAGGTTGGGTGGACCTGTGCAAATTGTTTTGCACACTATGTAATAAACAGTTTTTCTCACCCTTCTCCTGAGGTAGTGCAGATCTATAATTTACCAGGCTTAAAAGTCACATTTTAATTTCAGCATAGGGAGCATCATTTCCATGTTCCTGATTCTGGCCACACAATATAGATACTTATCTATGTCTATATCAAGTAGAGCAATTTTTTTCTCTGATCTGCTTTAAAAGATAACTCCATCAAATTATATCAGTGTAAGTGAAAGTTTCTAAAGATGTTCCTGTTTTGGATACAGCTTAAATTTGAGTATCTTATTTACAGTCAGCATTTCTTCACCCTCTGGTCATTTATTAGCTATTGGATTTTTTTTCTTAAATAAAGAAATATCTTTGAATGATTTTTTTTTTTTTTTTTACTTCTGTCCAAAATACCCTTATTCATCCTAAAGGTTCCAATTTTCAAGGCTTCCTAACATTAACAATGAGGAATGGTAAACACATTCTGTGAATATTGAATTGTTTTCCCAGGCTCCTGTAAGAGAGACTTGTCATATAAAACCTTGCAACATACAACTCCAAAATCCGAAGGTCATTTAATACTGCTGGATGACATGAATGGAAAGACAAATGTGTCAAGTCTGAAGGATATATGTTTCTCTGGATAGAAGGGAATACAATCTGTTGAAGAAAGGTTAGGGACAGTATCACCTTTATTAGATAATTAAGAAGAATTCATTTACCAATGTGTATCTAAAAATCTCTTTAGAAAAATCAGGTTGAAATATTGAGGATAACAGCTAAAACTGCTTGCACCAGAATCCTGTTCCAAGTAATTATCTTCCCCTGAGTTATTAAGACAGGATGACAATTTAGAACCACATGTAAAAAAGAAGATGCATTTCTCTAGACCAGACAGTGAAGAGGCTAACTTGTCTCCTATTGAACTAGGGAGTTTCATTCAGTCCTACCTCATGTATCCCCGCTGAATACATATTAATCTACTGATTTATCACCTCTATAATAATCTTCACATCATCCAGTGAATTAATCAGGGGTTGAATTAAATATTTTAATAGCATATGTCTAGTAAAGGTAGAATGATTTCCCCTTCTAATTATAGTATTTAATTTTATTCTTACTATTCTTCAGCAGCTGTACTGTGGACATATTGAGGTTTTTAAATTTAATTTTCTTTCTTATCTGTAACCTCTTCACCTTATAGTGATCTTTTGTCTCTCATGAAAACAGATGACAAGACTACTTTTCATTTCATATTTTTTACATAATTACATTTTTAGCCTCGAGGGAAAAACTGTATACATCATCCAATCCCCTGGCTCTGCAACTGAGTAGTTTTAACAGCCCTGCACACTGCTTGCAGCTATTGCAATTTAATTTGAATATCAGAAAATCCTCATATTATAAGTTCTAACAAGGTAGACTCCTGTTCAAATTGAAACTCATCCTATGGTGCTTAGTGTCTTGTAAATTGATCCTGTAAATTCTTTGCTGTTTCTTTCTCTTCCAGTCTAAAGTCCCCACTAACAATTCATGCTATGTTGGATCTGACAATTTCTATTTATCTATAGAAAATTCACTGTCCATGTATCACTTGTATCTGCAGAAGCATTACAGTGCAATCTAGGAATGTTCCTGAGCAGTACAGCACTGATTTTAAAAGTGTAAAAGACTTCCTGAAACTAAGCTCAAATTTTGTAAAGGAAAATTCTTCTAAAGCACAAATAGTAAGTTAAGGATGCTTGGTTTGGACTTAAATACTTATTATCTTAAGTCATCCATATATTAAGAGTTTCAGGTCAACCAGTACAAATGCCAATATCATCCATTCCTGGTTAAGGAACCAGAGTCATGGCCCAGAGCTCCCTCAAAACCTTTGATTTGCAATAAGCTTCTTGGAATCTTGTCTGAACACCAGAGTTTAAAAAAAAAAAAAAAAAAGAAAGAGGAAATAAACTCTAGATCTTTAGTCAGAATATAGTTGAAAATATAATCTTACCAGATTCCATGCAGGTCATAAATTTAGATGCAAAGAATAACTGCTGTAAAATGAGAGCAATACACTTATTGACAGAGACATAACTGGAGACATGTCAAAACATGTTTATAAAGCAAGAAAAAGACAGTAATAATATAGCTCTAGTGAAATGCACATGAAGTAAGCTTGTGGGCTGGGTGAGCACTGGATAATTTCAAATAAATCAGTTGTTCTCAGATTTTCTCTTAGGAATCATAGCTTTTGTTCTGAAATTCTACTCCTACCATACACTACATCATTTTTGTCTACATAGTGCCTAGCTGAAAATATCTGCTTAGAACTTAAGGGAGTCAATTCAGTGCTGGCATATTTTGCAGTTAAGCTTTTCTTTACATTCACTAAGGTCACAAGATCAGCTGTTTCTGTACACAATGACATGGCTCACTCCTTCAGTGCTACACTCTTAGGAATGAGAGACTCCCGTTTTCAATGAATATCCCACGATACAGAAGTATCTCCTAACAAGACAAAAAACTGCTTTCCCCTCTGGTCTCTTAGGACACCCAATCATACCTAGAGAACTAAGGATTTTTTGAACACTTAAAGAAGTTTAATCAAACTATAAACAAATATTTATATCACTTATACAGACAGAAGGTAATTAACTCTGAATATTTTAATTGAAACAACAGTATCAGCAGCCCATGTCTTCCCTTTAGAATTCTACCTTTATATCTTCATTCTGAAATGAAAAGCAGATGTTGGTACTGATTTCTATGTACATTAGATAAATTAATGGTTCCTATAAACTACTGCTTCCTATGAATGCAAGGAAAATAAACCTACACCAGACCTCAAAACAGTTAAGAAATCTGCCACAATCTATGTGCTCACTTACACCATCAGCTTCTCCTTACCTTATAAAGGGGCTCTAACTCTGTTTCTGGTATTATGACTGTATCTGAAAGTCTTTCACTGAAACTTTTCTCTGATTGACTTGATCTACTTGGAAACCTTTGATTAATTAATTATCACCTTGGATCTAAACAGCATTGAACTTTACTGTTCGTCTAGTTCCTGAAAATATATAATTAATTGCTATAGTTTTCTGGGTATTAGAATAGACTTTTTTTTTTTATTTATTTAAAATCGAACACACAAATAAAAAGTAAGCTCATAAAGTCTAAATCCTAAAGTTTAAATCCTAAAGTTTTAGTCTGGATGCTTGATTTGAGAACGGCTGTACATTAAAATAATGTCTGAACTTTCTAGGCTATACTAGCTAAGATTTTTTCTACTTCTTTTGTCTTAAATTTTGCTGTAAGATAAAGTAACTCAAATAGGTTGCTTGTGCACTGTGCCCTTCGTAGAGTGAGTTGAGCTGAGGCCTGTTAGAATTCTGAGACCTCAGTGGAAATGAAAGGTTGCGCTATGCTACATAGGGCAGATTTTCTCAGTAAAGTTTTCTGAAGATATTAGAAAGAAACTCAATTAAACTGAGACAGTACAGTGAAACAGCATGAGAGAAATACATGAATTACTATTCACTTTTCTAGGATGCTTCCAACTGTTTTTCTGCTTGTAGAAATCTGGAAGATATGTTAGAGTAGATAAAGTAGCATATTTTTGCATTCATAAAAAAGAAGAAACATAAATACAGGAGAACTTATTCACTCCATAATTTATTAACAAGATGATCAGTATTTCTTTGACTTTGTCCCGGCTCCACGTTATTTCCACTTTGTACAAAATACCTTCCCAGGGTCTGTTTCATGTTTGGTTGGTATTTCTAGCAATTTAAAATACATCTACAAAAAATGATTACAGTAAAGATAATTAAGGTTTGTTGAGGTACTTCTTAACTAACAAATGCATCATAAATGTGACATGGAGTAGAATCCTACTTACTATTTTAAAACAATGTTTATTTTAGTCCAGTGTGGAGAAGTTCACATTCTAACTGTGTATTATTCCCTTGGCAGCCCAGGGAAATCTCACTGTATATGTTTCCATCAAATATAGAAAGCAGGCCTACATTTTCCAGTCTCTCATCTGTCCTGGGGACTTCTGCCACACAATAAAAACATAAGATGGTAAATGTCCTTCCATTTTCTTTCACTCTTCCATAATACATTGCTATGGATGTGAAAACTAAGCACACTTTATGCTTCTTGTGCTGCCCAATGTTTTGACTCAATATTTTGTAGATACTGGACAGAAAGAGTCCTGAACAAAAGACTAAAGGCCCAATATATACATATCCATCAGCAATCTATATAAAGGGGGAGTAAGAATGATTTATTGTAAATTCAGTATGCCACTGAGTACCATTCCAAAGAAAAATGAAGAGTTTTATAGTAATTAAATGTGAAAGAGAATCTCACAGCAGCAACATGAAACATGGAAATACAATGTTATTGTGGCTAGGAGACACAAACTTCTGCAGAAATGATTTTATATAATTGTGGGTTTTTTTATGATTTTCAAAGTAAATAAAGGTAAGTTAGGAAAGTTTACATTTTACTTCTGAAAAGCATAATCTAATCATATATCTATGACACAGTAATGACAGCTGCAAGCCACTACATCTGTGGTTCCTCTTACAGAGGAAAATTTCTGCATGAAAATAACTCTGCAGTTAAATGGAAGTGGCTAGAAAGCATTGCTTTTTCTTTGACAGAAGCCAGTATACTGCCTTGTATTGAGCTGGAGAACAGAATTACTAGTAAGAAAGAAGCTCCAGGGTGTTAGTTTCTTTATTTTGCAGGGAATTAGAAAAATAAGAACAAACAGTGAAAGAAAGCATGGAGAATTACTAAATGTGCCAGTGCACAAATGGGAAAAGATGTGACTCAGGAGGAAATTTTCCCATGCTGGTCTGCAGATAAGGAGGTAGCTTTCAACAGAAACACACATAAACTTAGAGAACAGGGATTCATTTTTGCACCTAGCCAGCTGCTTTCAGTGAAATCAATGAGGTCTGAGTCACGGTGGTCGAAACTTTAGTAAGTTCACAAAAGTTACAATTTTCTCTCTGCAGAGTGCCAAAATAATGGCTAAATGTTATGTGGGTCTGAGTTTAGTCTGATTTGAGTCTCCCTTGAAATCAACTGCCACTTGAGCTTTTTTAGTTCTTCCCAGTAGATTAATTTCATCCTTTGTCTATAAGTGTAAATGAAACAAATCTGGTTTTTGTAGCTACCTTAGGATTTTACAGTGACAATACTTTCTTAAATGTTGGTCTTGTTTGTGCATTTTTATGAAATGATATTAAAGCACCACTACCAGAAAATAACTTGTTTTCACATATTCAAAGACGACTGAGACCGTTAGCTGATCTAACTGAACCTTATGCAAAATAATAGTGAATATGGCTCTTACTGCCTTTTAGCAACAAAGATATTATAATCTATTTGGTTTTCAAAAAGGCAGTTTTTGTGCACAGTTATTGTTTTTCAGTCTGCAGGTTGCACTACATAACGAATTGCTATTTGAAGTCCTTTCACCCACATAAATATTCTTGCCTTGTATTTACCTGCAGCCTGCGAGTGACAGGTATTGATATTGTAGCACCTTTAATATTTATTTTTCATTTCAGTTCAAAATACATTGTTGGAGCCTTTTAATAATCATGATGGTAAGCAACTAAATAGAATTCCATTCAGGAGTAGTGCAAGTTGCTGGACAACAGGTTGGCATGAGCCAGCAGTGTGTCCTGGTGTCTAAGAGGGCCAGTGGGATCCTGGGATGCATCAGGAAGAGTGTGGCCAGCAGGTCTAAGGAGGTGATCCTCCCCTTCTACTCTGCCCTGGTCAGGCCCCACCTGGAGTATTGTGTCCAGTTCTGGGCTCCCTGGTATAAAAAAGACAGGGATCTCCTGGAGAGAGTCCAGCGGAGGGACACAAAGATGATTAAGGGTCTGGAGCGTCTCCCCTGTGAGGAAAGGCTGAGTGAGCTGGGGCTGTTCAGCCTTGAGAAAAGACTGAGAGGGGATCTGATCAGTGTTAGTAAATATCTGAAGTATGGGACACAGGGGGAAATGGACAGCCCCTTTTCAGTTGTCTGTGGAGACAGAACCAAGGGCAATGGCCTCAAGTAGGAACATGGGAAGTTCTGCACCAATATGCAGAAGAACTTCTTCCCATTGAGGGTGACAGAGCCCTGGGACAGGCTGCCCAGAGGGGTTGTGGAATCTCCATGTCTGGGGATATTCAAGACCCATCTGGATGCCTCCCTGTGCAACCTGTCCTAAAGAACCTGCTTTGGTATGGGGGGTTGGACTCGATGATCTCTCGAGATCCCTTCCAACCCCTGTGATTCTGTGATTCTGTGAAGTTTATGTAGTTTTAGGGACAATCTGTGTATTATTTCCTGTATTGTAGGAAAGAAGTACACAAGATTTGTCCAGGCTTTCACAGGAAAATCCTGAAACGATATACAAAATTAGTTTATTCATCAAGATAATATGGAAGGACTCACTGAAAGAAGAGTTAAAATATTTTTGTTTCTAAATATGTTAAAGTTCAATTCTGTCCGTGACCAATCCTATATTGCCTAACAATATTGAAGCAATATTAAACTGCTGGAGATTGCTATAGAAGTCATATAGTACCTGCTTTCCAGAGATTATATGTTAGTATGTCTTCCAAAATAAGGTTTCAGTTCTTTTACCACTCTATCCACCTTTGAATGGAATAATATGTTAGATACTTACAAGGGAACGTGGGGTCAACAAATGACAGTTTTACAAAAATATCATAGAAATACAGTATGGGATTTAAAAAAACAAAAGCCAAATCTAATTCCATGTTCTGACTACACTAGTCACACCACTTTCAACAGTAACACTACTTCAAATAGGAGATTCTGTCTGCTGG
Organism: Gallinula chloropus; assembly: GCF_964237585.1. Lineage (NCBI taxonomy): Eukaryota > Metazoa > Chordata > Aves > Gruiformes > Rallidae > Gallinula > Gallinula chloropus. The sequence continues at coordinate 44,742 of NW_028168491.1, read as the reverse complement.
GGACAAGAATGGCCAATGTGATGATGCAAGGAGTCAGAATAAGCCTAATATTTCTTTCAGAAATAATTATTAGCTTTTGATTTCTGATTTGTTCAGAGACTTGATGTTGCAGTTCAGGAAAGCATTCACCAGAGTTTTGGAAAAGACAAGCATGGTGTAACACAAAAATCTTTTCATCTTTGGCCTGATTCAGTATCTCAATCCCTGTGAAGGTAGCCAGTTTCATATTCATGGGCATGAGAAAGAAGTAATTTGCAGCAAGGCTTGAGTCAGATGGAAAAATCACTTTGTGAAATTAGACCTACTGAATATTGTAGGATTCCTATAGATGAGTCAAGTAGTTAACTCATACATAAATGCTTACCACTGTGTTATCTCGGTTAACCTAATGGTTTTTCTCCTTTTTGTTTTGAATTGTGGATTCATAATAATTTACACACATCTTTTCAGATCTGTATTACAGCATCTTACATTAGCTCTCTCCTTCTGAAATTCCCCATTCTGGGCTTTATCTATATAGTGTAAATGTAAAGTTAAAATGTTATACTTAAAGGAAAAAGTCTGAAACCATTTTCATGTTAGTCCTATATAACTATGTCATCATGTAGCTTAAAATATCCTCTCTGAAATTAACTGACGTGTTGCAGCAAATTGTTCTCTGGGTGGGCAGAAAGAAATTCTATTAAAGCTAATGAAAATTGCACATCTGTGGCACAAGACCATCTCTCCAGAAGATAGAAGCAGTATGTGGAATAACTTTCTTTCAAATTTAAGCCTGATCACTGAGCTCTTTCTATGAGAGAGGCAAGCTCATCAGACTTTGGAGAACTCTGGGAAAGTTTGATACTCTGAAAAATTTCAAAGCAGAAACCTTGTCAAAATAGTGAGCAAATCAAATTAAGTAAAGAATTAGTTTGTTTTTTTTTTTTAACATGGCTTGAGTCTGACACATAATTTTAATTATTTCTTTTTAATTTCAAATATTCTGAACAAGTTGCACCCAGTCCTCACAAAGCAGAATGACTTTGTTAAGCCTAAATCTCAGGTTTCACCATGTTAAAAAGTACTTTAGATACATTACATACACATAAAATCATTGTTTGTAATTTACAAGGGACAGAGAATCCATTAGTAATATTAGGATCTGTGCTTTCATGAAGGAGGTGTAGTGTTGGTACATTAGAAGATGGATTTACTAGTGGAGCAGAGCCAAACATCTGTGTTTCACTGCATACGTTATTTTTGGTCCTAGAAAACCAGGAACCAACAGAACTGAGCAGAGAACATCAAACTCTACCAGTCAAATATTGCTAGGTTTTTCTTTACAGAGCTTTTTTTAACATGTCAAGGAATAAAAAGTCAATGATGCCTTTAGTATAACCATTATTTTTGTGATGGTTTTAATACAAAAGGATTCTTGTCATTCTGTGGAACCTGTTCACGGCAAGTATATTTTTATCAGAAAAATATGCTTCTCCCCATCCCTCCCATGATATACACAGTGCTCAAATCTTCTTCGTTTGCTTTCTCATACTCAAAGGTTCACTCAGAGGTCTTTGGAAAGCTGAAGCGCTGTTTTAGCCAGATAGAGGATGAGCTTAGTCCTTACGACTGGACCCTGAATTAACTTCTGGACTTCTGAGGAATAAATTTGCAACTCTTAGAGATTCATTTTGGCCTAAGATAGCTTGCAAAATTAATGAAAGCCAGTACATTATTTCAGAGTGAGATAAATGTTCCTCTTCAAATGGATGTTGTGGATGTCCGTGGCAGTGTTCAAGGCCAGGGTGGATAGGCCTTTGGACAACCTGATCTAGTGGAGGGTGTCCCTGTCCATGGCAGTGGGGGCTGGAACTAGATGATCTTTGAGGTCGCTTCAAACGCAAACCATTCTGTGATTCTGAGATTCTAAATAGAGTGCTTATGACTAATAACCAAAAATATTCATTGTTACAGACACTAGAGACAGCTTTCTGAATATGGCCTTTCTTCATTACTGTGTCTCTGTATCTATGATTACCTTATCTGTAATTCTCCTGTAATTGTTGATAATCTCTTAGAGACCAGCCCTCTAACTTTGGCACAGACTGTAAGCAGGAGTCACCACTGAATATTTCTGTCATTAAGATTTCCTCTGCCAAGGCTCACACACACTGTATTTTCAGGAAAAAAAAATGTATAGTGCCTTTTCTTGAATGCAAGATGGGAACTTGGGGGACAAAGTCCGTCACACTGTAAGTGAAGACAAGGTTCGTGACCTTGAAACTTGAGTATCCCCAAGTGCATAGGACATGATGAGATGCACCCAAGAATCCCAAAGGAATTGGCTGATGTAGTTGCCAAGCCACTCTCCATGATACTTGAAAAGTCATGGCAGTCAGGTGAAGTCCCTGATAACTGGAAGAAGGGAATAATTACAGCCAGTTTTTTTAAAAGGGTACAAAGGACAATCCTGGGAACTATTGCCCTGTCAGCCTCACCTCTGTGCCTGGGAAGATTATGGAATAGATTCTTCTAGAAGCTATGCTAAGGCACATGGAGGACAGGGAGGCAATTCAAGACAGCCAGGGTGGCTTCACCAAGGACAAGCCCTGCTTGACCAACCTAGTGGGTTTCTACAATGGAGAAAAGAAAGCTCTGGGAAGACCTTATAGCAGCCGTCCAGTACCTGAAGGGGACCTGCAGGAAAGCTGGGGATGAACTGTTTATAAGGGCATGTAGCAACAGAGGCAATGGTTTTAAACTAGAGCAGGGTAGGTTTAGGTTGTTCATTATAAGTTCTTTATTAGGAGGGTGATGAGACACTAAAACAGGTTTCCCAGAGAGTTAGGGGAGGCCTCATCCCTGGAGACTTCGAGGTCAGGCTTGATGAAGCTCTGAGCAATCCAATCTAGTTAAAGGTGTCCCTGCCTACTGCAGGGGGATTGGACTAGATGACCTTTAAATGACCCTTCCAACCTCACACATTCTATGATTCCGATGGAAGTGAAGTACTTGAAAGATGTTTCTTCTTCCTTCTGACTCTGTTCTAGCTGTTCGATCCCATGTCTGTAAGTTATATATCATTAACTACAAACCAGCAGAAACAGTGTTTGAGGTCAATCTGTATGTCACTTATTTTTAGCTTTTTTTGGCACCATAATATAACTACCCAGCTCAAAATAAGTGCAATTACCTATGTTTCTTCAAATCACAAGGTATCACTTCACCATAATTTGCATGAAAAATAGCATATACTCTTTTTTTTTTAAGAAAAGAAGACAGGATTACGAGGAAAAAAGAATAGATGCATAACACAAGCAACATAAACTATTTTATTTCCATAGTGGCTTTTTATCTTGCCTTTCTCTTATGTCTTGCCTTTTCTATTCATATAACAAGACAAATATGATGACAATTTATTTGTTTTCATAGTCAGTAATTCTGGGATTACTTTTTAACTTTGGGATTTTTTTTTTAACTGTGGGAGAACAGGGGTAAAATCAAGAAGTATATTTCATCTGGCAAAGTAGGGTTTTTTAGTGTTTGTCTTTTTTATTGTTCAATTCTTAGACATTTCAAGAGTAGACATGAAGTTTATGAGTCTAAATGTTGAAAGTAAACAGAATTCAAGCTTCTACATTTTAAAAACACTTTTAAAACCAGAACTTAAACTCCAAAGTCCTATAAAAGTTTTGTGTATTTTACCATTCTCTTTTCTGCAATATTAATTGAGTTTAACCAAAATATTTAAATACTGCATTTATTAGCAATTTAGGAAAAACATTTTCAGATATTTAAAAATAAAATGTCCATTCAGTTTTCTAGTAACATATTGACTGAAATCAGAATTGTCATTAAACTAGTATTTGGGATTTCCAGTAACTCATCCTTTGATATATGAATGTAAATACCACTCATTATCAATGTTCATGATAATTAGAAGACTGCTTTGTGTTATGTGCTACAGAAAAAACAGTAGAGGAAAGAAGCTATGCTTCCAAAGGAAACACATAGTCCAGAATTAAAATCCTGGACCCTGAATGCTCCAATAAATCAGCTCTGCCTCACATAATGTCCTGACTAAGGCCACTGTTCACCTTTTCCAACAATCTTGTGCTTTATTGCATAGACTGAGGAATCTAGAAAACTTCACAGATGTACTTTATGATATAATGTATAAAATTTAGAATGTATAATATAGAATATCAAGTGTGTAATTATACTATATAATCCACAGTGTACATATAGCTATACCGAATATAACATGTATAGAATATATGTGGCACGAGATATACATAAATATATATAACTTTCAATATATTTATATGCATACATTTACTATATAGGATATCATATGTAACAGTCTCATCCTTTAAAACCATTTAAGTTTATAACTTCTGATAAGGCTCACAAGCTAAACATAGACATTACATAATTGAATATTTTACCAGGCAACATAAACCTAAATTGGTGGAAGAAATTTAACTGCAATAAATGTCTTTAGCTTAACCTTTTACTTTGGTTGAAACTCCTGGAACATCAATATTAGAACTGATTTCACTGGGGAAAAGACATTATCCATTGGAAAAGATTTATGTCAACACACCAATTTTCTATTCTTTTTTTTTCTGCCCTGAGCTCAAGTGGAAGAAAAAGAATTGTCTGTGGGAAAGTTACAGCACTTCCAGGTTTCCAAAATGTGCTGGGCTGATCTGAGGTTGGCTGCAGATCATGGAAGTATCAATAAATTTGCTATCTCAGCAAAATAGACAAGTTCTTTAGAGTGATCTTTTCATGACCATCTGGGGGCTTTCGTTGGGCCGGAAACCTGGGAGGTACCTGCAAGGTTGCAGTTCGCGGCCCGAGAAGCACTCTCCGGCCAACATGCCCAACTGCAGCAACAGCTCCCAAACCGAAGGAGCCAGGACCCAAAGACCTAGCTGGCCTGAAGGGCCCCCAGGGGGCCCCCAAGCAGCCCCTCTCCATTTGGGTCTGGGGGCTTTAGTTGGGCCGGGAACCTGGGAGGTACCTGCAAGGTTGCAGTTCGCGGCCGGAGAAGCACTCTCCGGCCAACATGCCCAACTGCAGCAACAGCTCCCAAAGCGAAGGAGCCAGGACCCAAAGACCTAGCTGGCCTGAAGGGCCCCCAGGGGGCCCCCAAGCAGCCCCTCTCCATTTGGGTCTGGGGGCTTTCGTTGTGCCGGGAACCTGGGAGGTACCTGCAAGGTTGCAGTTCGCGGCCCGAGAAGCACTCTCCGGCCAACATGCTCAACTGCAGCAACAGCTCCCAAAGCGAAGGAGCCAGGACCCAAAGACCTAGCTGGCCTGAAGGGCCCCCAGGGGGCCCCAGAGCAGCCCCTCTCCATTTGGGTCTGGGGGCTTTTTTTGGGCCGGGAACCTGGGAGATTCCTGCAAGGTTGCAGTTCGAGGCCCGAGAAGCACTCTCCGGCCAACATGCCCAACTGCAGCAACATCTCCCAAACCGAATGAGCCAGGACACAAAGACCTAGCTGGCCTGAAGGGCCCCCAGGGGGCCCCCAAGCAGCCCCTCTCCATTTGGGTCTGGGGGCTTTCGTTGGGCCGGGAACCTGGGAGATTCCTGCAAGGTTGCAGTTCGCGGCCCGAGAAGCACTCTCCGGCCAACATGCCCAACTGCAGCAACAGCTCCCAAAGCGAAGGAGCCAGGACCCAAAGACCTAGCTGGCCTGAAAGGCCCCCAGGGGGCCCCCAAGCACTCCCTCTCCATTTGGGTCTGGGGGCTTTCGTTGGGCCGGGAACCTGGGAGGTACCTGCAAGGTTGCAGATCGCGGCCCGAGAAGCACTCTCCGGCCAACATGCCCAACTGCAGCAACAGCTCCCAAAGCGAAGGAGCCAGGACCCAAAGACCTAGCTGGCCTGAAGGGCCCCCAGGGGGCCCCCAAGCAGCCCCTCTCCATTTGGGTCTGGGGGCTTTCGTTGGGCCGGGAACCTGGGAGATTCCTGCAAGGTTGCAGTTCGCGGCCCTAGAAGCACTCTCCGGCCAACATGCCCAACTGCAGCAACAGCTCCCAAAGTGAAGGAGCCAGGACCCAAAGAGCTAGCTGGCCTGAAGGGCCCCCAGGGGGCCCCCAAGCAGCCCCTCTCAATTTGGGTCTGGCTGCTTTCGTTGGGCTGGGAACCTGGGAGATTCCTGCAAGGTTGCAGTTCGCGGCCAGAGAAGCACTCTCCGGCCAACATGCCAAACTGCAGCAACAGCTCCCAAAGCGAAGGAGCCAGGACCCAAAGACCTAGCTGGCCTGAAGGGCCCCCAGGGGTCCCCCAAGCAGCCCCTCTCAATTTGGGTCTGGGGGCTTTAGTTGGGCCGGGAACCTGGGAGGTACCTGCAAGGTTGCAGTTCGCGGCCGGAGAAGCACTCTACGGCCAACATGCTCACCTGCAGCAACAGCTCCCAAAGCGAAGGAGCCAGGACCCAAAGACCTAGCTGGCCTGAAGGGCCCCCAGCGGGCCCCCAATCAGCCCCTCTCCATTTGGGTCTGGGGGCTTTCGTTGGGCCGGGAACCTGGGAGATTCCTGCAAGGTTGCAGTTCGCGGCCCGAGAAGCACTCTCCGGCCAACATGCCAAACTGCAGCAACAGCTCCCAAAGCGAAGGAGCCAGGACACAAAGACCTAGCTGGCCTGAAGGGCCCCCAGGGGGCCCCCAAGCAACCCCTCTCAATTTGGGTCTGGGGGCTTTCGTTGGGCCGGGAACCTGGGAGATTCCTGCAAGGTTGCAGTTCGCGGCCCGAGAAGCACTCTCCAGCCAAAATGCCGAACGTCCAGCGACTGCTCCCAAATTGAAGGAGCCAGGACCCAAAGACCTAGCTGGCCTGAAGGGCCCCCAGGGGGCCCCCAAGCAGCCCCTCTCCATTTGGGTCTGGGGGCTTTTTTTGGGCCGGGAACCTGGGAGATTCCTGCAAGGTTGCAGTTCGAGGCCCGAGAAGCACTCTCCGGCCAACATGCCCAACTGCAGCAACATCTCCCAAACCGAATGAGCCAGGACACAAAGACCTAGCTGGCCTGAAGGGCCCCCAGGGGGCCCCCAAGCAGCCCCTCTCCATTTGGGTCTGGGGGCTTTCGTTGGGCCGGGAACCTGGGAGATTCCTGCAAGGTTGCAGTTCGCGGCCCGAGAAGCACTCTCCGGCCAACATGCCCAACTGCAGCAACAGCTCCCAAAGCGAAGGAGCCAGGACCCAAAGACCTAGCTGGCCTGAAAGGCCCCCAGGGGGCCCCCAAGCACTCCCTCTCCATTTGGGTCTGGGGGCTTTCGTTGGGCCGGGAACCTGGGAGGTACCTGCAAGGTTGCAGTTCGCGGCCCGAGAAGCACTCTCCGGCCAACATGCCCAACTGCAGCAACAGCTCCCAAACCGAAGGAGCCAGGACCCAAAGACCTAGCTGGCCTGAAGGGCCCCCAGGGGGCCCCCAAGCAGCCCCTCTCCATTTGGGTCTGGGGGCTTTCGTTGGGCCGGGAACCTGGGAGATTCCTGCAAGGTTGCAGTTCGCGGCCCTAGAAGCACTCTCCGGCCAACATGCCCAACTGCAGCAACAGCTCCCAAAGCGAAGGAGCCAGGACCCAAAGACCTAGCTGGCCTGAAGGGCCCCCAGGGGGCCCCCCAGCAACCCCTCTCAATTTGGGTCTGGCTGCTTTCGTTGGGCTGGGAACCTGGGAGATTCCTGCAAGGTTGCAGTTCGCGGCCAGAGAAGCACTCTCCGGCCAACATGCCAAACTGCAGCAACAGCTCCCAAAGCGAAGGAGCCAGGACCCAAAGACCTAGCTGGCCTGAAGGGCCCCCAGGGGGCCCCAGAGCAGCCCCTCTCAATTTGGGTCTGGGGGCTTTCGTTGGGCCGGGAACCTGGGAGGTACCTGCAAGGTTGCAGTTCGCGGCCGGAGAAGCACTCTCCGGCCAACATGCTCAACTGCAGCAACAGCTCCCAAAGCGAAGGAGCCAGGACCCAAAGACCTAGCTGTCCTGAAGGGCCCCCAGCGGGCCCCCAAGCAGCCCCTCTCCATTTGGGTCTGGGGGCTTTAGTTGGGCGGGGAACCTGGGAGATTCCTGCAAGGTTGCAGTTCGCGGCCCGAGAAATACTCTCCGGCCAACATGCCCAACTGCAGCAACAGCTCCCAAACCGAAGGAGCCAGGACACAAAGACCTAGCTGGCCTGAAGGGCCCCCAGGGGGCCCCCAAGCAGCCCCTCTCCATTTGGGTCTGGGGGCTTTCGTTGGGCCGGGAACCTGGGAGATTCCTGCAAGGTTGCAGTTGGCGGCCCGAGAAGCACTCTCCAGCCAAAATGCCGAACGTCCAGCGACTGCTCCCAAAGCGAAGGAGCCAGGACCCAAAGACCTAGCTGGCCTGAAGGGCCCCCAGGGGGCCCCCAAGCAGCCCCTCTCCATTTGGGTCTGGCTGCTTTCGTTGGGCCGGGAACCTGGGAGGTACCTGCAAGGTTGCAGTTCGCGGCCGGAGAAGCACTCTCCGGCCACCATGCCCAACGTCTAGCAACAGCTCCCAAACCGAAGGAGCCAGGACCCAAAGACCTAGCTGGCCTGAAGGGCCCCCAGGGGGCCCCCAAGCAGCCCCTCTCCATTTGGGTCTGGGGGCTTTCGTTGGGCCGGGACCTGGGAGGTACCTGCAAGGTTGCAGTTGGCAGCCCGAGAAGCACTCTCCGGCCAACATGCCCAACGTCCAGCAACAGCTCCCAAACCGAAGAAGCCAGGACCCAAAGACCTAGCTGGCCTAGAGGGTCCCCAGGGGGCCACCAAGCAGCCCCTCTCAATTTGGGTCTGGGGGCTTTAGTTGGGCCGGGAACCTGGGAGATACCTGCAAGGTTGCAGTTCGCGGCCCGAGAAGCACTCTCCGGCCAACATGCCCAACTGCAGCAACAGCTCCCAAACCGAAGGAGCCAGGACCCAAAGACCTAGCTGGCCTGAATGGTAACCAGGGCGCCCCCAAGCAGCCCCTCTCCATTTGGGTCTGGGGGCTTTCGTTGGGCCGGGAACCTGGGAGGTACCTGCAAGGTTGCAGTTCGCGGCCCTAGAAGCACTCTCCGGCCAACATGCCCAACTGCAGCAACAGCTCCCAAAGCGAAGGAGCCAGGACCCAAAGACCTAGCTGGCCTGAAGGGCCCCCAGGGGGCCCCCAAGCAACCCCTCTCAATTTGGGTCTGGCTGCTTTCGTTGGGCTGGGAACCTGGGAGATTCCTGCAAGGTTGCAGTTCGCGGCCAGAGAAGCACTCTCCGGCCAACATGCCAAACTGCAGCAACAGCTCCCAAACCGAAGGAGCCAGGACCCAAAGACCTAGCTGGCCTGAAGGGCCCCCAGGGGTCCCCCAAGCAGCCCCTCTCAATTTGGGTCTGGGGGCTTTAGTTGGGCCGGGAACCTGGGAGAATCCTGCAAGGTTGCAGTTCGCGGCCGGAGAAGCACTCTCCGGCCAACATGCCAAACTGCAGCAACAGCTCCCAAAGCGAAGGAGCCAGGACCCAAAGACCTAGCTGGCCTGAAGGGCCCCCAGCGGGCCCCCAATCAGCCCCTCTCCATTTGGGTCTGGGGGCTTTCGTTGGGCCGGGAACCTGGGAGATTTCTGCAAGGTTGCAGTTCGCGGCCCGAGAAGCACTCTCCGGCCAACATGCCCAACTGCAGCAACAGCTCCCAAAGCGAAGGAGCCAGGACTCAAAGACCTAGCTGGCCTGAAGGGCCCCCAGGGGGCCCCCAAGCAGCCCCTCTCCATTTGGGTCTGGGGGCTTTAGTTGGGCCGGGAACCTGGGAGGTACCTGCAAGGTTGCAGTTCGCGGCCGGAGAAGCACTCTCCGGCCAACATGCCCAACTGCAGCAACAGCTCCCAAAGCGAAGGAGCCAGGACCCAAAGACCTAGCTGGCCTGAAGGGCCCCCAGGGGGCCCCCAAGCAGCCCCTCTCCATTTGGGTCTGGGGGCTTTCGTTGTGCCGGGAACCTGGGAGGTACCTGCAAGGTTGCAGTTCGCGGCCCGAGAAGCACTCTCCGGCCAACATGCTCACCTGCAGCAACAGCTCCCAAACCGAAGGAGCCAGGACCCAAAGACCTAGCTGGCCTGAAGGGCCCCCAGGGGTCCCCCAAGCAGCCCCTCTCCATTTGGGTCTGGGGGCTTTAGTTGGGCCGGGAACCTGGGAGGTACCTGCAAGGTTGCAGTTCGCGGCCGGAGAAGCACTCTCCGGCCAACATGCCCAACTGCAGCAACAGCTCCCAAAGTGAAGGAGCCAGGACCCAAAGACCTAGCTGGCCTGAAGGGCCCCCAGGGGGCCCCCAAGCAGCCCCTCTCCATTTGGGTCTGGGGGCTTTCGTTGGGCCGGGAACCTGGGAGGTACCTGCAAGGTTGCAGTTCGCGGCCCGAGAAGCACTCTCCGGCCAACATGCCCAACTGCAGCAACAGCTCCCAAAGCGAAGGAGCCAGGACACAAAGACCTAGCTGGCCTGAAGGGCCCCCAGGGGGCCCCAGAGCAGCCCCTCTCCATTTGGGTCTGGGGGCTTTTTTTGGGCCGGGAACCTGGGAGATTCCTGCAAGGTTGCAGTTCGAGGCCCGAGAAGCACTCTCCGGCCAACATGCCCAACTGCAGCAACATCTCCCAAACCGAATGAGCCAGGACACAAAGACCTAGCTGGCCTGAAGGGCCCCCAGGGGGCCACCAAGCAGCCCCTCTCCATTTGGGTCTGGGGGCTTTCGTTGGGCCGGGAACCTGGGAGATTCCTGCAAGGTTGCAGTTCGCGGCCCGAGAAGCACTCTCCGGCCAACATGCCCAACTGCAGCAACAGCTCCCAAAGCGAAGGAGCCAGGACCCAAAGACCTAGCTGGCCTGAAAGGCCCCCAGGGGGCCCCCAAGCACTCCCTCTCCATTTGGGTCTGGGGGCTTTCGTTGGGCCGGGAACCTGGGAGGTACCTGCAAGGTTGCAGTTCGCGGCCCGAGAAGCACTCTCCGGCCAACATGCCCAACTGCAGCAACAGCTCCCAAACCGAAGGAGCCAGGACCCAAAGACCTAGCTGGCCTGAAGGGCCCCCAGGGGGCCCCCAAGCAGCCCCTCTCCATTTGGGTCTGGGGGCTTTCGTTGGGCCGGGAACCTGGGAGATTCCTGCAAGGTTGCAGTTCGCGGCCCTAGAAGCACTCTCCGGCCAACATGCCCAACTGCAGCAACAGCTCCCAAAGCGAAGGAGCCAGGACCCAAAGACCTAGCTGGCCTGAAGGGCCCCCAGGGGGCCCCCCAGCAACCCCTCTCAATTTGGGTCTGGCTGCTTTCGTTGGGCTGGGAACCTGGGAGATTCCTGCAAGGTTGCAGTTCGCGGCCAGAGAAGCACTCTCCGGCCAACATGCCAAACTGCAGCAACAGCTCCCAAAGCGAAGGAGCCAGGACCCAAAGACCTAGCTGGACTGAAGGGCCCCCAGGGGGCCCCCAAGCAGCCCCTCTCCATTTGGGTCTGGGGGCTTTAGTTGGGCCGGGAACCTGGGAGGTACCTGCAAGGTTGCAGTTCGCGGCCGGAGAAGCACTCTCCGGCCAAAATGCTCAACTGCAGCAACAGCTCCCAAAGCGAAGGAGCCAGGACCCAAAGACCTAGCTGGCCTGAAGGGCCCCCAGCGGGACCCCAAGCAGCCCCTCTCCATTTGGGTCTGGGGGCTTTCGTTGGGCGGGGAACCTGGGAGATTCCTGCAAGGTTGCAGTTCGCGGCCCGAGAAGCACTCTCCGGCCAACATGCCCAACTGCAGCAACAGCTCCCAAACCGAAGGAGCCAGGACACAAAGACCTAGCTGGCCTGAAGGGCCCCCAGGGGGCCCCCAAGCAGCCCCTCTCAATTTGGGTCTGGGGGCTTTCGTTGGGCCGGGAACCTGGGAGATTCCTGCAAGGTTGCAGTTGGCGGCCCGAGAAGCACTCTCCAGCCAAAATGCCGAACGTCCAGCGACTGCTCCCAAAGCGAAGGAGCCAGGACCCAAAGACCTAGCTGGCCTGAAGGGCCCCCAGGGGGCCCCCAAGCAGCCCCTCTCCATTTGGGTCTGGGGGCTTTCGTTGGGCCGGGAACCTGGGAGGTACCTGGAAGGTTGCAGTTCGCGGCCGGAGAAGCACTCTCCGGCCACCATGCCCAACGTCTAGCAACAGCTCCCAAACCGAAGGAGCCAGGACCCAAAGACCTAGCTGGCCTGAAGGGCCCCCAGGGGGCCCCAGAGCAGCCCCTCTCCATTTGGGTCTGGGGGCTTTTTTTGGGCCGGGAACCTGGGAGATTCCTGCAAGGTTGCAGTTCGCGGCCGGAGAAGCACTCTCCGGCCAACATGCCCAACTGCAGCAACAGCTCCCAAACCGAATGAGCCAGGACCCAAAGACCTAGCTGGCCTGAAGGGCCCCCAGGGGGCCCCCAAGCAGCCCCTCTCCATTTGGGTCTGGGGGCTTTCGTTGGGCCGGGAACCTGGGAGATTCCTGCAAGGTTGCAGTTCGAGGCCCGAGAAGCACTCTCCGGCCAACATGCCCAACTGCAGCAACAGCTCCCAAAGCGAAGGAGCCAGGACCCAAAGACCTAGCTGGCCTGAAAGGCCCCCAGGGGGCCCCCAAGCACTCCCTCTCCATTTGGGTCTGGGGGCTTTCGTTGGGCCGGGAACCTGGGAGGTACCTGCAAGGTTGCAGTTCGCGGCCCGAGAAGCACTCTCCGGCCAACATGCCCAACTGCAGCAACAGCTCCCAAACCGAAGGAGCCAGGACCCAAAGACCTAGCTGGCCTGAAGGGCCCCCAGCGGGACCCCAAGCAGCCCCTCTCCATTTGGGTCTGGGGGCTTTCGTTGGGCCGGGAACCTGGGAGATTCCTGCAAGGTTGCAGTTCGCGGCCCTAGAAGCACTCTCCGGCCAACATGCCCAACTGCAGCAACAGCTCCCAAAGCGAAGGAGCCAGGACCCAAAGACCTAGCTGGCCTGAAGGGCCCCCGGGGGGCCCCCCAGCAACCCCTCTCAATTTGGGTCTGGCTGCTTTCGTTGGGCTGGGAACCTGGGAGATTCCTGCAAGGTTGCAGTTCGCGGCCCGAGAAGCACTCTCCGGCCAACATGCCAAACTGCAGCAACAGCTCCCAAAGCGAAGGAGCCAGGACCCAAAGACCTAGCTGGACTGAAGGGCCCCCAGGGGTCCCCCAAGCAGCCCCTCTCAATTTGGGTCTGGGGGCTTTAGTTGGGCCGGGAACCTGGGAGGTACCTGCAAGGTTGCAGTTCGCGGCCGGAGAAGCACTCTCCGGCCAAAATGCTCAACTGCAGCAACAGCTCCCAAAGCGAAGGAGCCAGGACCCAAAGACCTAGCTGGCCTGAAGGGCCCCCAGCGGGACCCCAAGCAGCCCCTCTCCATTTGGGTCTGGGGGCTTTCGTTGGGCCGGGAACCTGGGAGGTACCTGGAAGGTTGCAGTTCGCGGCCGGAGAAGCACTCTCCGGCCACCATGCCCAACGTCTAGCAACAGCTCCCAAAGCGAAGGAGCCAGGACCCAAAGACCTAGCTGGCCTGAAGGGCCCCCAGGGGGCCCCCAAGCAGCCCCTCTCCATTTGGGTCTGGGGGCTTTCGTTGGGCCGGGACCTGGGAGGTACCTGCAAGGTTGCAGTTCGCGGCCCGAGAAGCACTCTCCAGCCAAAATGCCCAACGTCCAGCGACTGCTCCCAAAGCGAAGGAGCCAGGACCCAAAGACCTAGCTGGCCTGGAGGGCCCCCAGGGGGCCCCCAAGCAGCCCCTCTCCATTTGGGTCTGGGGGCTTTCGTTGGGCCGGGAACCTGGGAGGTACCTGCAAGGTTGCAGTTGGCAGCCCGAGAAGCACTCTCCGGCCAACATGCCCAACGTCCAGCAACAGCTCCCAAACCGAAGAAGCCAGGACCCAAAGACCTAGCTGGCCTAGAGGGTCCCCAGGGGGCCCCCAAGCAGCCCCTCTCCATTGGGTCTGGGGGCTTTAGTTGGGCCGGGAACCTGGGAGATACCTGCAAGGTTGCAGTTCGCGGCCCGAGAAGCACTCTCCGGCCAACATGCCCAACTGCAGCAACAGCTCCCAAAGCGAAGGAGCCAGGACCCAAAGACCTAGCTGGCCTGAAGTGCCCCCAGGGGGCCCCCAAGCAGCCCCTCTCCATTTGGGTCTGGGGGCTTTCGTTGGGCCGGGAACCTGGGAGATTCCTGCAAGGTTGCAGTTCGCGGCCCGAGAAGCACTCTCCGGCCAACATGCCCAACTGCAGCAACAGCTCCCAAAGCGAAGGAGCCAGGACCCAAAGACCTAGCTGGCCTGAAGGGCCCCCAGGGGGCCCCCCAGCAACCCCTCTCAATTTGGGTCTGGCTGCTTTCGTTGGGCTGGGAACCTGGGAGATTCCTGCAAGGTTGCAGTTCGCGGCCAGAGAAGCACTCTCCGGCCAACATGCCAAACTGCAGCAACAGCTCCCAAAGCGAAGGAGCCAGGACCCAAAGACCTAGCTGGACTGAAGGGCCCCCAGGGGTCCCCCAAGCAGCCCCTCTCAATTTGGGTCTGGGGGCTTTAGTTGGGCCGGGAACCTGGGAGGTACCTGCAAGGTTGCAGTTCGCGGCCGGAGAAGCACTCTCCGGCCAAAATGCTCAACTGCAGCAACAGCTCCCAAAGCGGAGGAGCCAGGACCCAAAGACCTAGCTGGCCTGAAGGGCCCCCAGCGGGACCCCAAGCAGCCCCTCTCCATTTGGGTCTGGGGGCTTTCGTTGGGCCGGGAACCTGGGAGGTACCTGGAAGGTTGCAGTTCGCGGCCGGAGAAGCACTCTCCGGCCACCATGCCCAACGTCTAGCAACAGCTCCCAAACCGAAGGAGCCAGGACCCAAAGACCTAGCTGGCCTGAAGGGCCCCCAGGGGGCCCCCAAGCAGCCCCTCTCCATTTGGGTCTGGGGGCTTTCGTTGGGCCGGGACCTGGGAGGTACCTGCAAGGTTGCAGTTCGCGGCCCGAGAAGCACTCTCCAGCCAAAATGCCCAACGTCCAGCGACTGCTCCCAAAGCGAAGGAGCCAGGACCCAAAGACCTAGCTGGCCTGGAGGGCCCCCAGGGGGCCCCCAAGCAGCCCCTCTCCATTTGGGTCTGGGGGCTTTCGTTGGGCCGGGAACCTGGGAGGTACCTGCAAGGTTGCAGTTCGCGGCCCGAGAAGCACTCTCCGGCCAACATGCCCAACTGCAGCAACAGCTCCCAAAGCGAAGGAGCCAGGACCCAAAGACCTAGCTGGCCTGAAGTGCCCCCAGGGGGCCCCCAAGCAGCCCCTCTCCATTTGGGTCTGGGGGCTTTCGTTGGGCCGGGAACCTGGGAGATTCCTGCAAGGTTGCAGTTCGCGGCCCGAGAAGCACTCTCCGGCCAACATGCCCAACTGCAGCAACAGCTCCCAAAGCGAAGGAGCCAGGACCCAAAGACCTAGCTGGCCTGAAGGGCCCCCAGGGGGCCCCCCAGCAACCCCTCTCAATTTGGGTCTGGCTGCTTTCGTTGGGCTGGGAACCTGGGAGATTCCTGCAAGGTTGCAGTTCGCGGCCAGAGAAGCACTCTCCGGCCAACATGCCAAACTGCAGCAACAGCTCCCAAAGCGAAGGAGCCAGGACCCAAAGACCTAGCTGGACTGAAGGGCCCCCAGGGGTCCCCCAAGCAGCCCCTCTCAATTTGGGTCTGGGGGCTTTAGTTGGGCCGGGAACCTGGGAGGTACCTGCAAGGTTGCAGTTCGCGGCCGGAGAAGCACTCTCCGGCCAAAATGCTCAACTGCAGCAACAGCTCCCAAAGCGGAGGAGCCAGGACCCAAAGACCTAGCTGGCCTGAAGGGCCCCCAGCGGGACCCCAAGCAGCCCCTCTCCATTTGGGTCTGGGGGCTTTCGTTGGGCCGGGAACCTGGGAGGTACCTGGAAGGTTGCAGTTCGCGGCCGGAGAAGCACTCTCCGGCCACCATGCCCAACGTCTAGCAACAGCTCCCAAACCGAAGGAGCCAGGACCCAAAGACCTAGCTGGCCTGAAGGGCCCCCAGGGGGCCCCCAAGCAGCCCCTCTCCATTTGGGTCTGGGGGCTTTCGTTGGGCCGGGACCTGGGAGGTACCTGCAAGGTTGCAGTTCGCGGCCCGAGAAGCACTCTCCAGCCAAAATGCCCAACGTCCAGCGACTGCTCCCAAAGCGAAGGAGCCAGGACCCAAAGACCTAGCTGGCCTGGAGGGCCCCCAGGGGGCCCCCAAGCAGCCCCTCTCCATTTGGGTCTGGGGGCTTTCGTTGGGCCGGGAACCTGGGAGGTACCTGCAAGGTTGCAGTTGGCAGCCCGAGAAGCACTCTCCGGCCAACATGCCCAACGTCCAGCAACAGCTCCCAAACCGAAGAAGCCAGGACCCAAAGACCTAGCTGGCCTAGAGAGTCCCCAGGGGGCCCCCAAGCAGCCCCTCTCCATTGGGTCTGGGGGCTTTAGTTGGGCCGGGAACCTGGGAGATACCTGCAAGGTTGCAGTTCGCGGCCCGAGAAGCACTCTCCGGCCAACATGCCCAACTGCAGCAACAGCTCCCAAAGCGAAGGAGCCAGGACCCAAAGACCTAGCTGGCCTGAATGGTAACCAGGGGGCCCCCAAGCAGCCCCTCTCCATTTGGGTCTGGGGGCTTTCGTTGGGCCGGGAACCTGGGAGGTACCTGCAAGGTTGCAGTTCGCGGCCCGAGAAGCACTCTCCGGCCAACATGCCCAACTGCAGCAACAGCTCCCAAAGTGAAGGAGCCAGGACCCAAAGACCTAGCTGGCCTGAAGTGCCCCCAGGGGGCCCCCAAGCAGCCCCTCTCCATTTGGGTCTGGGGGCTTTCGTTGGGCCGGGAACCTGGGAGATTCCTGCAAGGTTGCAGTTCGAGGCCCGAGAAGCACTCTCCGGCCAACATGCCCAACTGCAGCAACAGCTCCCAAAGCGAAGGAGCCAGGACACAAAGACCTAGCTGGCCTGAAGGGCCCCCAGAAGGCCACCAAGCAGCCCCTCTCCATTTGGGTCTGGGGGCCTTCGTTGGGCATGGATACCTGAGAGGTACCTGCAAGATTACAGTTCGCGGCCCGAGAAGCACTCTCCGGCCAACATGCTCAACTGCAGCAACAGCTCCCAAACCGAAGGAGCCAGGACCCAAAGACCTAGCTGGCCTGAAGGGCCCCCAGGGGGCCCCCAAGCAGCCCCTCTCCATTTGGGTCTGGGGGCTTTTTTTGGGCCGGGAACCTGGGAGATTCCTGCAAGGTTGCAGTTCGCGGCCCTAGAAGCACTCTCCGGCCAACATGCCCAACTGCAGCAACAGCTCCCAAAGCGAAGGAGCCAGGACCCAAAGACCTAGCTGGCCTGAAGGGCCCCCAGGGGGCCCCCAAGCAACCCCTCTCAATTTGGGTCTGGCTGCTTTCGTTGGGCTGGGAACCTGCTAGATTCCTGCAAGGTTGCAGTTCGCGGCCAGAGAAGCACTCTCCGGCCAACATGCCAAACTGCAGCAACAGCTCCCAAACCGAAGGAGCCAGGACCCAAAGACCTAGCTGGCCTGAAGGGCCCCCAGGGGTCCCCCAAGCAGCCCCTCTCAATTTGGGTCTGGGGGCTTTAGTTGGGCCGGGAACCTGGGAGAATCCTGCAAGGTTGCAGTTCGCGGCCGGAGAAGCACTCTCCGGCCAACATGCTCAACTGCAGCAACAGCTCCCAAAGCGAAGGAGCCAGGACCCAAAGACCTAGCTGGCCTGAAGGGCCCCCAGCGGGCCCCCAATCAGCCCCTCTCCATTTGGGTCTGGGGGCTTTCGTTGGGCCGGGAACCTGGGAGATTTCTGCAAGGTTGCAGTTCGCGGCCCGAGAAGCACTCTCCGGCCAACATGCCCAACTGCAGCAACAGCTCCCAAAGCGAAGGAGCCAGGACACAAAGACCTAGCTGGCCTGAAGGGCCCCCAGGGGGCCCCCAAGCAGCCCCTCTCCATTTGGGTCTGGGGGCTTTAGTTGGGCCGGGAACCTGGGAGGTACCTGCAAGGTTGCAGTTCGCGGCCGGAGAAGCACTCTCCGGCCAACATGCCCAACTGCAGCAACAGCTCCCAAAGCGAAGGAGCCAGGACCCAAAGACCTAGCTGGCCTGAAGGGCCCCCAGGGGTCCCCCAAGCAGCCCCTCTCCATTTGGGTCTGGGGGCTTTAGTTGGGCCGGGAACCTGGGAGGTACCTGCAAGGTTGCAGTTCGCGGCCGGAGAAGCACTCTCCGGCCAACATGCCCAACTGCAGCAACAGCTCCCAAAGCGAAGGAGCCAGGACCCAAAGACCTAGCTGGCCTGAAGGGCCCCCAGGGGGCCCCCAAGCAGCCCCTCTCCATTTGGGTCTGGGGGCTTTCGTTGTGCCGGGAACCTGGGAGGTACCTGCAAGGTTGCAGTTCGCGGCCCGAGAAGCACTCTCCGGCCAACATGCCCAACTGCAGCAACAGCTCCCAAAGCGAAGGAGCCAGGACACAAAGACCTAGCTGGCCTGAAGGGCCCCCAGGGGGCCCCAGAGCAGCCCCTCTCCATTTGGGTCTGGGGGCTTTTTTTGGGCCGGGAACCTGGGAGATTCCTGCAAGGTTGCAGTTCGAGGCCCGAGAAGCACTCTCCGGCCAACATGCCCAACTGCAGCAACATCTCCCAAACCGAATGAGCCAGGACACAAAGACCTAGCTGGCCTGAAGTGCCCCCAGGGGGCCCCCAAGCAGCCCCTCTCCATTTGGGTCTGGGGGCTTTCGTTGTGCCGGGAACCTGGGAGGTACCTGCAAGGTTGCAGTTCGCGGCCCGAGAAGCACTCTCCGGCCAACATGCCCAACTGCAGCAACAGCTCCCAAAGTGAAGGAGCCAGGACCCAAAGAACTAGCTGGCCTGAAGTGCCCCCAGGGGGCCCCCAAGCAGCCCCTCTCCATTTGGGTCTGGGGGCTTTCGTTGGGCCGGGAACCTGGGAGATTCCTGCAAGGTTGCAGTTCGAGGCCCGAGAAGCACTCTCCGGCCAACATGCCCAACTGCAGCAACAGCTCCCAAAGCGAAGGAGCCAGGAACCAAAGACCTAGCTGGCCTGAAGGGCCCCCAGGGGGCCCCCAAGCAGCCCCTCTCAATTTGGGTCTGGGGGCCTTCGTTGGGCATGGATACCTGAGAGGTACCTGCAAGATTACATTTGGCGGCCCGAGAAGCACTCTCCAGCCAAAATGCCGAACGTCCAGCGACTGCTCCCAAAGCGAAGGAGCCAGGACCCAAAGACCTAGCTGGCCTGAAGGGCCCCCAGGGGGCCCCCAAGCAGATCCCTCTCCATTTGGGTCTGGGGGCTTTCGTTGGGCCGGGAACCTGGGAGGTACCTGGAAGGTTGCAGTTCGCGGCCGGAGAAGCACTCTCCGGCCACCATGCCCAACGTCTAGCAACAGCTCCCAAACCGAAGGAGCCAGGACCCAAAGACCTAGCTGGCCTGAAGGGCCCCCAGGGGGCCCCCAAGCAGCCCCTCTCCATTTGGGTCTGGGGGCTTTCGTTGGGCCGGGACCTGGGAGGTACCTGCAAGGTTGCAGTTCGCGGCCGGAGAAGCACTCTCCAGCCAAAATGCCCAACGTCCAGCGACTGCTCCCAAAGCGAAGGAGCCAGGACCCAAAGACCTAGCTGGCCTGGAGGGCCCCCAGGGGGCCCCCAAGCAGCCCCTCTCCATTTGGGTCTGGGGGCTTTCGTTGGGCCGGGAACCTGGGAGGTACCTGCAAGGTTGCAGTTGGCAGCCCGAGAAGCACTCTCCGGCCAACATGCCCAACGTCCAGCAACAGCTCCCAAACCGAAGAAGCCAGGACCCAAAGACCTAGCTGGCCTAGAGGGTCCCCAGGGGGCCCCCAAGCAGCCCCTCTCCATTGGGTCTGGGGGCTTTAGTTGGGCCGGGAACCTGGGAGATACCTGCAAGGTTGCAGTTCGCGGCCCGAGAAGCACTCTCCGGCCAACATGCCCAACTGCAGCAACAGCTCCCAAACCGAAGGAGCCAGGACCCAAAGACCTAGCTGGCCTGAATGGTAACCAGGGGGCCCCCAAGCAGCCCCTCTCCATTTGGGTCTGGGGGCTTTCGTTGGGCCGGGAACCTGGGAGGTACCTGCAAGGTTGCAGTTCGCGGCCCGAGAAGCACTCTCCGGCCAACATGCCCAACTGCAGCAACAGCTCCCAAAGTGAAGGAGCCAGGACCCAAAGACCTAGCTGGCCTGAAGTGCCCCCAGGGGGCCCCCAAGCAGCCCCTCTCCATTTGGGTCTGGGGGCTTTCGTTGGGCCGGGAACCTGGGAGATTCCTGCAAGGTTGCAGTTCGAGGCCCGAGAAGCACTCTCCGGCCAACATGCCCAACTGCAGCAACAGCTCCCAAAGCGAAGGAGCCAGGACACAAAGACCTAGCTGGCCTGAAGGGCCCCCAGAAGGCCACCAAGCAGCCCCTCTCCATTTGGGTCTGGGGGCCTTCGTTGGGCATGGATACCTGAGAGGTACCTGCAAGATTACAGTTCGCGGCCCGAGAAGCACTCTCCGGCCAACATGCTCAACTGCAGCAACAGCTCCCAAAGCGAAGGAGCCAGGACCCAAAGACCTAGCTGGCCTGAAGGGCCCCCAGGGGGCCCCAGAGCAGCCCCTCTCCATTTGGGTCTGGGGGCTTTTTTTGGGCCGGGAACCTGGGAGATTCCTGCAAGGTTGCAGTTCGCGGCCCGAGAAGCACTCTCCGGCCAACATGCCCAACTGCAGCAACAGCTCCCAAACCGAATGAGCCAGGACCCAAAGACCTAGCTGGCCTGAAGGGCCCCCAGGGGGCCCCCAAGCAGCCCCTCTCCATTTGGGTCTGGGGGCTTTCGTTGGGCCGGGAACCTGGGAGATTCCTGCAAGGTTGCAGTTCGCGGCCCGAGAAGCACTCTCCGGCCAACATGCCCAACTGCAGCAACAGCTCCCAAAGCGAAGGAGCCAGGACCCAAAGACCTAGCTGGCCTGAAAGGCCCCCAGGGGGCCCCCAAGCACTCCCTCTCCATTTGGGTCTGGGGGCTTTCGTTGGGCCGGGAACCTGGGAGGTACCTGCAAGGTTGCAGTTCGCGGCCCGAGAAGCACTCTCCGGCCAACATGCCCAACTGCAGCAACAGCTCCCAAACCGAAGGAGCCAGGACCCAAAGACCTAGCTGGCCTGAAGGGCCCCCAGGGGGCCCCCAAGCAGCCCCTCTCCATTTGGGTCTGGGGGCTTTCGTTGGGCCGGGAACCTGGGAGATTCCTGCAAGGTTGCAGTTCGCGGCCCTAGAAGCACTCTCCGGCCAACATGCCCAACTGCAGCAACAGCTCCCAAAGCGAAGGAGCCAGGACCCAAAGACCTAGCTGGCCTGAAGGGCCCCCGGGGGGCCCCCCAGCAACCCCTCTCAATTTGGGTCTGGCTGCTTTCGTTGGGCTGGGAACCTGGGAGATTCCTGCAAGGTTGCAGTTCGCGGCCAGAGAAGCACTCTCCGGCCAACATGCCAAACTGCAGCAACAGCTCCCAAAGCGAAGGAGCCAGGACCCAAAGACCTAGCTGGACTGAAGGGCCCCCAGGGGGCCCCCAAGCAGCCCCTCTCAATTTGGGTCTGGGGGCTTTAGTTGGGCCGGGAACCTGGGAGGTACCTGCAAGGTTGCAGTTCGCGGCCGGAGAAGCACTCTCCGGCCAAAATGCTCAACTGCAGCAACAGCTCCCAAAGCGAAGGAGCCAGGACCCAAAGACCTAGCTGGCCTGAAGGGCCCCCAGCGGGACCCCAAGCAGCCCCTCTCCATTTGGGTCTGGGGGCTTTCGTTGGGCCGGGAACCTGGGAGGTACCTGGAAGGTTGCAGTTCGCGGCCGGAGAAGCACTCTCCGGCCACCATGCCCAACGTCTAGCAACAGCTCCCAAACCGAAGGAGCCAGGACCCAAAGACCTAGCTGGCCTGAAGGGCCCCCAGGGGGCCCCCAAGCAGCCCCTCTCCATTTGGGTCTGGGGGCTTTCGTTGGGCCGGGACCTGGGAGGTACCTGCAAGGTTGCAGTTCGCGGCCCGAGAAGCACTCTCCAGCCAAAATGCCAAACGTCCAGCGACTGCTCCCAAAGCGAAGGAGCCAGGACCCAAAGACCTAGCTGGCCTGGAGGGCCCCCAGGGGGCCCCCAAGCAGCCCCTCTCCATTTGGGTCTGGGGGCTTTCGTTGGGCCGGGAACCTGGGAGGTACCTGCAAGGTTGCAGTTGGCAGCCCGAGAAGCACTCTCCGGCCAACATGCCCAACGTCCAGCAACAGCTCCCAAACCGAAGAAGCCAGGACCCAAAGACCTAGCTGGCCTAGAGGGTCCCCAGGGGGCCCCCAAGCAGCCCCTCTCCATTGGGTCTGGGGGCTTTAGTTGGGCCGGGAACCTGGGAGATACCTGCAAGGTTGCAGTTCGCGGCCCGAGAAGCACTCTCCGGCCAACATGCACAACTGCAGCAACAGCTCCCAAAGCGAAGGAGCCAGGACCCAAAGACCTAGCTGGCCTGAATGGTAACCAGGGGGCCCCCAAGCAGCCCCTCTCCATTTGGGTCTGGGGGCTTTCGTTGGGCCGGGAACCTGGGAGGTACCTGCAAGGTTGCAGTTCGCGGCCCGAGAAGCACTCTCCGGCCAACATGCCCAACTGCAGCAACAGCTCCCAAAGCGAAGGAGCCAGGACACAAAGACCTAGCTGGCCTGAAGGGCCCCCAGAAGGCCACCAAGCAGCCCCTACCCATTTGGGTCTGGGGGCCTTCGTTGGGCATGGATACCTGAGAGGTACCTGCAAGATTACAGTTCGCGGCCCGAGAAGCACTCTCCGGCCAACATGCTCAACTGCAGCAACAGCTCCCAAACCGAAGGAGCCAGGACCCAAAGACCTAGCTGGCCTGAAGGGCCCCCAGGGGGCCCCCAAGCAGCCCCTCTCCATTTGGGTCTGGGGGCTTTTTTTGGGCCGGGAACCTGGGAGATTCCTGCAAGGTTGCAGTTCGAGGCCCTAGAAGCACTCTCCGGCCAACATGCCCAACGTCCAGCAACAGCTCCCAAACCGAAGAAGCCAGGACCCAAAGACCTAGCTGGCCTAGAGGGTCCCCAGGGGGCCCCCAAGCAGCCCCTCTCCATTGGGTCTGGGGGCTTTAGTTGGGCCGGGAACCTGGGAGATACCTGCAAGGTTGCAGTTCGCGGCCCGAGAAGCACTCTCCGGCCAACATGCCCAACTGCAGCAACAGCTCCCAAACCGAAGGAGCCAGGACCCAAAGACCTAGCTGGCCTGAAGGGCCCCCATGGGGCCCCCAAGCAGCCCCTCTCCATTTGGGTCTGGGGGCTTTCGTTGGGCCGGGAACCTGGGAGGTACCTGCAAGGTTGCAGTTCGCGGCCCGAGAAGCACTCTCCGGCCAACATGCCCAACTGCAGCAACAGCTCCCAAACCGAAGGAGCCAGGACCCAAAGACCTAGCTGGCCTGAAGTGCCCCCAGGGGGCCCCCAAGCAGCCCCTCTCCATTTGGGTCTGGGGGCTTTCGTTGGGCCGGGAACCTGGGAGATTCCTGCAAGGTTGCAGTTCGAGGCCCGAGAAGCACTCTCCGGCCAACATGCCCAACTGCAGCAACAGCTCCCAAAGCGAAGGAGCCAGGACACAAAGACCTAGCTGGCCTGAAGGGCCCCCAGAAGGCCACCAAGCAGCCCCTCTCCATTTGGGTCTGGGGGCCTTCGTTGGGCATGGATACCTGAGAGGTACCTGCAAGATTACAGTTCGCGGCCCGAGAAGCACTCTCCGGCCAACATGCTCAACTGCAGCAACAGCTCCCAAACCGAAGGAGCCAGGACCCAAAGACCTAGCTGGCCTGAAGGGCCCCCAGGGGGCCCCAGAGCAGCCCCTCTCCATTTGGGTCTGGGGGCTTTTTTTGGGCCGGGAACCTGGGAGATTCCTGCAAGGTTGCAGTTCGCGGCCGGAGAAGCACTCTCCGGCCAACATGCCCAACTGCAGCAACAGCTCCCAAACCGAATGAGCCAGGACCCAAAGACCTAGCTGGCCTGAAGGGCCCCCAGGGGGCCCCCAAGCAGCCCCTCTCCATTTGGGTCTGGGGGCTTTCGTTGGGCCGGGAACCTGGGAGATTCCTGCAAGGTTGCAGTTCGCGGCCCGAGAAGCACTCTCCGGCCAACATGCCCAACTGCAGCAACAGCTCCCAAAGCGAAGGAGCCAGGACCCAAAGACCTAGCTGGCCTGAAAGGCCCCCAGGGGGCCCCCAAGCACTCCCTCTCCATTTGGGTCTGGGGGCTTTCGTTGGGCCGGGAACCTGGGAGGTACCTGCAAGGTTGCAGTTCGCGGCCCGAGAAGCACTCTCCGGCCAACATGCCCAACTGCAGCAACAGCTCCCAAACCGAAGGAGCCAGGACCCAAAGACCTAGCTGGCCTGAAGGGCCCCCAGGGGGCCCCCAAGCAGCCCCTCTCCATTTGGGTCTGGGGGCTTTCGTTGGGCCGGGAACCTGGGAGATTCCTGCAAGGTTGCAGTTCGCGGCCCTAGAAGCACTCTCCGGCCAACATGCCCAACTGCAGCAACAGCTCCCAAAGCGAAGGAGCCAGGACCCAAAGACCTAGCTGGCCTGAAGGGCCCCCGGGGGGCCCCCCAGCAACCCCTCTCAATTTGGGTCTGGCTGCTTTCGTTGGGCTGGGAACCTGGGAGATTCCTGCAAGGTTGCAGTTCGCGGCCAGAGAAGCACTCTCCGGCCAACATGCCAAACTGCAGCAACAGCTCCCAAAGCGAAGGAGCCAGGACCCAAAGACCTAGCTGGACTGAAGGGCCCCCAGGGGTCCCCCAAGCAGCCCCTCTCAATTTGGGTCTGGGGGCTTTAGTTGGGCCGGGAACCTGGGAGGTACCTGCAAGGTTGCAGTTCGCGGCCGGAGAAGCACTCTCCGGCCAAAATGCTCAACTGCAGCAACAGCTCCCAAAGCGAAGGAGCCAGGACCCAAAGACCTAGCTGGCCTGAAGGGCCCCCAGCGGGACCCCAAGCAGCCCCTCTCCATTTGGGTCTGGGGGCTTTCGTTGGGCCGGGAACCTGGGAGGTACCTGGAAGGTTGCAGTTCGCGGCCGGAGAAGCACTCTCCGGCCACCATGCCCAACGTCTAGCAACAGCTCCCAAACCGAAGGAGCCAGGACCCAAAGACCTAGCTGGCCTGAAGGGCCCCCAGGGGGCCCCCAAGCAGCCCCTCTCCATTTGGGTCTGGGGGCTTTCGTTGGGCCGGGACCTGGGAGGTACCTGCAAGGTTGCAGTTCGCGGCCCGAGAAGCACTCTCCAGCCAAAATGCCCAACGTCCAGCGACTGCTCCCAAAGCGAAGGAGCCAGGACCCAAAGACCTAGCTGGCCTGGAGGGCCCCCAGGGGGCCCCCAAGCAGCCCCTCTCCATTTGGGTCTGGGGGCTTTCGTTGGGCCGGGAACCTGGGAGGTACCTGCAAGGTTGCAGTTGGCAGCCCGAGAAGCACTCTCCGGCCAACATGCCCAACGTCCAGCAACAGCTCCCAAAGCGAAGAAGCCAGGACCCAAAGACCTAGCTGGCCTAGAGGGTCCCCAGGGGGCCCCCAAGCAGCCCCTCTCCATTGGGTCTGGGGGCTTTAGTTGGGCCGGGAACCTGGGAGATACCTGCAAGGTTGCAGTTCGCGGCCCGAGAAGCACTCTCCGGCCAACATGCCCAACTGCAGCAACAGCTCCCAAAGCGAAGGAGCCAGGACCCAAAGACCTAGCTGGCCTGAATGGTAACCAGGGGGCCCCCAAGCAGCCCCTCTCCATTTGGGTCTGGGGGCTTTCGTTGGGCCGGGAACCTGGGAGGTACCTGCAAGGTTGCAGTTCGCGGCCCGAGAAGCACTCTCCGGCCAACATGCCCAACTGCAGCAACAGCTCCCAAAGTGAAGGAGCCAGGACCCAAAGACCTAGCTGGCCTGAAGTGCCCCCAGGGGGCCCCCAAGCAGCCCCTCTCCATTTGGGTCTGGGGGCTTTCGTTGGGCCGGGAACCTGGGAGATTCCTGCAAGGTTGCAGTTCGAGGCCCGAGAAGCACTCTCCGGCCAACATGCCCAACTGCAGCAACAGCTCCCAAAGCGAAGGAGCCAGGACACAAAGACCTAGCTGGCCTGAAGGGCCCCCAGAAGGCCACCAAGCAGCCCCTCTCCATTTGGGTCTGGGGGCCTTCGTTGGGCATGGATACCTGAGAGGTACCTGCAAGATTACAGTTCGCGGCCCGAGAAGCACTCTCCGGCCAACATGCTCAACTGCAGCAACAGCTCCCAAACCGAAGGAGCCAGGACCCAAAGACCTAGCTGGCCTGAAGGGCCCCCAGGGGGCCCCCAAGCAGCCCCTCTCCATTTGGGTCTGGGGGCTTTTTTTGGGCCGGGAACCTGGGAGATTCCTGCAAGGTTGCAGTTCGCGGCCCTAGAAGCACTCTCCGGCCAACATGCCCAACTGCAGCAACAGCTCCCAAAGCGAAGGAGCCAGGACCCAAAGACCTAGCTGGCCTGAAGGGCCCCCAGGGGGCCCCCAAGCAACCCCTCTCAATTTGGGTCTGGCTGCTTTCGTTGGGCTGGGAACCTGGGAGATTCCTGCAAGGTTGCAGTTCGCGGCCAGAGAAGCACTCTCCGGCCAACATGCCAAACTGCAGCAACAGCTCCCAAACCGAAGGAGCCAGGACCCAAAGACCTAGCTGGACTGAAGGGCCCCCAGGGGTCCCCCAAGCAGCCCCTCTCCATTTGGGTCTGGGGGCTTTAGTTGGGCCGGGAACCTGGGAGAATCCTGCAAGGTTGCAGTTCGCGGCCGGAGAAGCACTCTCCGGCCAACATGCTCAACTGCAGCAACAGCTCCCAAAGCGAAGGAGCCAGGACCCAAAGACCTAGCTGGCCTGAAGGGCCCCCAGCGGGCCCCCAATCAGCCCCTCTCCATTTGGGTCTGGGGGCTTTCGTTGGGCCGGGAACCTGGGAGATTCCTGCAAGGTTGCAGTTCGAGGCCCGAGAAGCACTCTCCGGCCAACATGCCCAACTGCAGCAACAGCTCCCAAAGCGAAGGAGCCAGGACACAAAGACCTAGCTGGCCTGAAGGGCCCCCAGAAGGCCACCAAGCAGCCCCTCTCCATTTGGGTCTGGGGGCCTTCGTTGGGCATGGATACCTGAGAGGTACCTGCAAGATTACAGTTCGCGGCCCGAGAAGCACTCTCCGGCCAACATGCTCAACTGCAGCAACAGCTCCCAAACCGAAGGAGCCAGGACCCAAAGACCTAGCTGGCCTGAAGGGCCCCCAGGGGGCCCCAGAGCAGCCCCTCTCCATTTGGGTCTGGGGGCTTTTTTTGGGCCGGGAACCTGGGAGATTCCTGCAAGGTTGCAGTTCGCGGCCCGAGAAGCACTCTCCGGCCAACATGCCCAACTGCAGCAACATCTCCCAAACCGAATGAGCCAGGACACAAAGACCTAGCTGGCCTGAAGGGCCCCCAGGGGGCCCCCAAGCAGCCCCTCTCCATTTGGGTCTGGGGGCTTTCGTTGGGCCGGGAACCTGGGAGATTCCTGCAAGGTTGCAGTTCGCGGCCCGAGAAGCACTCTCCGGCCAACATGCCCAACTGCAGCAACAGCTCCCAAAGCGAAGGAGCCAGGACCCAAAGACCTAGCTGGCCTGAAAGGCCCCCAGGGGCCCCCAAGCACTCCCTCTCCATTTGGGTCTGGGGGCTTTCGTTGGGCCGGGAACCTGGGAGGTACCTGCAAGGTTGCAGTTCGCGGCCCGAGAAGCACTCTCCGGCCAACATGCCCAACTGCAGCAACAGCTCCCAAACCGAAGGAGCCAGGACCCAAAGACCTAGCTGGCCTGAAGGGCCCCCAGGGGGCCCCCAAGCAGCCCCTCTCCATTTGGGTCTGGGGGCTTTCGTTGGGCCGGGAACCTGGGAGATTCCTGCAAGGTTGCAGTTCGCGGCCCTAGAAGCACTCTCCGGCCAACATGCCCAACTGCAGCAACAGCTCCCAAAGCGAAGGAGCCAGGACCCAAAGACCTAGCTGGCCTGAAGGGCCCCCAGGGGGCCCCCCAGCAACCCCTCTCAATTTGGGTCTGGCTGCTTTCGTTGGGCTGGGAACCTGGGAGATTCCTGCAAGGTTGCAGTTCGCGGCCAGAGAAGCACTCTCCGGCCAACATGCCAAACTGCAGCAACAGCTCCCAAAGCGAAGGAGCCAGGACCCAAAGACCTAGCTGGACTGAAGGGCCCCCAGGGGTCCCCCAAGCAGCCCCTCTCAATTTGGGTCTGGGGGCTTTAGTTGGGCCGGGAACCTGGGAGGTACCTGCAAGGTTGCAGTTCGCGGCCGGAGAAGCACTCTCCGGCCAAAATGCTCAACTGCAGCAACAGCTCCCAAAGCGAAGGAGCCAGGACCCAAAGACCTAGCTGGCCTGAAGGGCCCCCAGCGGGACCCCAAGCAGCCCCTCTCCATTTGGGTCTGGGGGCTTTCGTTGGGCCGGGAACCTGGGAGGTACCTGGAAGGTTGCAGTTCGCGGCCGGAGAAGCACTCTCCGGCCACCATGCCCAAAGTCTAGCAACAGCTCCCAAACCGAAGGAGCCAGGACCCAAAGACCTAGCTGGCCTGAAGGGCCCCCAGGGGGCCCCCAAGCAGCCCCTCTCCATTTGGGTCTGGGGGCTTTCGTTGGGCCGGGACCTGGGAGGTACCTGCAAGGTTGCAGTTCGCGGCCCGAGAAGCACTCTCCAGCCAAAATGCCCAACGTCCAGCGACTGCTCCCAAAGCGAAGGAGCCAGGACCCAAAGACCTAGCTGGCCTGGAGGGCCCCCAGGGGGCCCCCAAGCAGCCCCTCTCCATTTGGGTCTGGGGGCTTTCGTTGGGCCGGGAACCTGGGAGGTACCAGCAAGGTTGCAGTTGGCAGCCCGAGAAGCACTCTCCGGCCAACATGCCCAACGTCCAGCAACAGCTCCCAAACCGAAGAAGCCAGGACCCAAAGACCTAGCTGGCCTAGAGGGTCCCCAGGGGGCCCCCAAGCAGCCCCTCTCCATTGGGTCTGGGGGCTTTAGTTGGGCCGGGAACCTGGGAGATACCTGCAAGGTTGCAGTTCGCGGCCCGAGAAGCACTCTCCGGCCAACATGCCCAACTGCAGCAACAGCTCCCAAACCGAAGGAGCCAGGACCCAAAGACCTAGCTGGCCTGAATGGTAACCAGGGGGCCCCCAAGCAGCCCCTCTCCATTTGGGTCTGGGGGCTTTCGTTGGGCCGGGAACCTGGGAGGTACCTGGAAGGTTGCAGTTCGCGGCCCGAGAAGCACTCTCCGGCCAACATGCCCAACTGCAGCAACAGCTCCCAAAGTGAAGGAGCCAGGACCCAAAGACCTAGCTGGCCTGAAGTGCCCCCAGGGGGCCCCCAAGCAGCCCCTCTCCATTTGGGTCTGGGGGCTTTCGTTGGGCCGGGAACCTGGGAGATTCCTGCAAGGTTGCAGTTCGAGGCCCGAGAAGCACTCTCCGGCCAACATGCCCAACTGCAGCAACAGCTCCCAAAGCGAAGGAGCCAGGACACAAAGACCTAGCTGGCCTGAAGGGCCCCCAGAAGGCCACCAAGCAGCCCCTCTCCATTTGGGTCTGGGGGCCTTCGTTGGGCATGGATACCTGAGAGGTACCTGCAAGATTACAGTTCGCGGCCCGAGAAGCACTCTCCGGCCAACATGCTCAACTGCAGCAACAGCTCCCAAACCGAAGGAGCCAGGACCCAAAGACCTAGCTGGCCTGAAGGGCCCCCAGGGGGCCCCCAAGCAGCCCCTCTCCATTTGGGTCTGGGGGCTTTTTTTGGGCCGGGAACCTGGGAGATTCCTGCAAGGTTGCAGTTCGAGGCCCGAGAAGCACTCTCCGGCCAACATGCCCAACTGCAGCAACAGCTCCCAAACCGAAGGAGCCAGGACCCAAAGACCTAGCTGGCCTGAAGGGCCCCCAGCGGGCCCCCAATCAGCCCCTCTCCATTTGGGTCTGGGGGCTTTCGTTGGGCCGGGAACCTGGGAGATTTCTGCAAGGTTGCAGTTCGCGGCCCGAGAAGCACTCTCCGGCCAACATGCCCAACTGCAGCAACAGCTCCCAAAGCGAAGGAGCCAGGACCCAAAGACCTAGCTGGCCTGAAGGGCCCCCAGGGGGCCCCCAAGCAGCCCCTCTCCATTTGGGTCTGGGGGCTTTCGTTGGGCCGGGAACATGAGAGAATCCTGCGAGGTTGCAGTTCGCGGCCCGTGAAGCACTCTCCGGCCAACATGCCCAACTGCAGCAACAGCTCCCAAAGCGAAGGAGCCAGGACACAAAGACCTAGCTGGCCTGAAGGGCCCCCAGGGGTCCCCCAAGCAGCCCCTCTCCATTTGGGTCTGGGGGCTTTAGTTGGGCCGGGAACCTGGGAGGTACCTGCAAGGTTGCAGTTCGCGGCCGGAGAAGCACTCTCCGGCCAACATGCCCAACTGCAGCAACAGCTCCCAAAGCGAAGGAGCCAGGACCCAAAGACCTAGCTGGCCTGAAGGGCCCCCAGGGGGCCCCCAAGCAGCCCCTCTCCATTTGGGTCTGGGGGCTTTCGTTGTGCCGGGAACCTGGGAGGTACCTGCAAGGTTGCAGTTCGCGGCCCGAGAAGCACTCTCCGGCCAACATGCCCAACTGCAGCAACAGCTCCCAAAGCGAAGGAGCCAGGACACAAAGACCTAGCTGGCCTGAAGGGCCCCCAGGGGGCCCCAGAGCAGCCCCTCTCCATTTGGGTCTGGGGGCTTTTTTTGGGCCGGGAACCTGGGAGATTCCTGCAAGGTTGCAGTTCGAGGCCCGAGAAGCACTCTCCGGCCAACATGCCCAACTGCAGCAACATCTCCCAAACCGAATGAGCCAGGACACAAAGACCTAGCTGGCCTGAAGTGCCCCCAGGGGGCCCCCAAGCAGCCCCTCTCCATTTGGGTCTGGGGGCTTTCGTTGGGCCGGGAACCTGGGAGGTACCTGCAAGGTTGCAGTTCGCGGCCCGAGAAGCACTCTCCGGCCAACATGCCCAACTGCAGCAACAGCTCCCAAAGTGAAGGAGCCAGGACCCAAAGAACTAGCTGGCCTGAAGTGCCCCCAGGGGGCCCCCAAGCAGCCCCTCTCAATTTGGGTCTGGGGGCTTTCGTTGGGCCGGGAACCTGGGAGATTCCTGCAAGGTTGCAGTTCGAGGCCCGAGAAGCACTCTCCGGCCAACATGCCCAACTGCAGCAACAGCTCCCAAAGCGAAGGAGCCAGGAACCAAAGACCTAGCTGGCCTGAAGGGCCCCCAGAAGGCCACCAAGCAGCCCCTCTCCATTTGGGTCTGGGGGCCTTCGTTGGGCATGGATACCTGAGAGGTACCTGCAAGATTACAGTTCGCGGCCCGAGAAGCACTCTCCGGCCAACATGCTCAACTGCAGCAACAGCTCCCAAACCGAAGGAGCCAGGACCCAAAGACCTAGCTGGCCTGAAGGGCCCCCAGGGGGCCCCCAAGCAGCCCCTCTCCATTTGGGTCTGGGGGCTTTTTTTGGGCCGGGAACCTGGGAGATTCCTGCAAGGTTGCAGTTCGCGGCCCTAGAAGCACTCTCCGGCCAACATGCCCAACTGCAGCAACAGCTCCCAAAGCGAAGGAGCCAGGACCCAAAGACCTAGCTGGCCTGAAGGGCCCCCAGCGGGCCCCCAATCAGCCCCTCTCCATTTGGGTCTGGGGGCTTTCGTTGGGCCGGGAACCTGGGAGATTTCTGCAAGGTTGCAGTTCGCGGCCCGAGAAGCACTCTCCGGCCAACATGCCCAACTGCAGCAACAGCTCCCAAAGCGAAGGAGCCAGGACACAAAGACCTAGCTGGCCTGAAGGGCCCCCAGGGGGCCCCCAAGCAGCCCCTCTCCATTTGGGTCTGGGGGCTTTAGTTGGGCCGGGAACCTGGGAGGTACCTGCAAGGTTGCAGTTCGCGGCCGGAGAAGCACTCTCCGGCCAACATGCCCAACTGCAGCAACAGCTCCCAAAGCGAAGGAGCCAGGACCCAAAGACCTAGCTGGCCTGAAGGGCCCCCAGGGGGCCCCCAAGCAGCCCCTCTCCATTTGGGTCTGGGGGCTTTCGTTGTGCCGGGAACCTGGGAGGTACCTGCAAGGTTGCAGTTCGCGGCCCGAGAAGCACTCTCCGGCCAACATGCCCAACTGCAGCAACAGCTCCCAAACCGAAGGAGCCAGGACCCAAAGACCTAGCTGGCCTGAAGGGCCCCCAGGGGTCCCCCAAGCAGCCCCTCTCCATTTGGGTCTGGGGGCTTTAGTTGGGCCGGGAACCTGGGAGGTACCTGCAAGGTTGCAGTTCGCGGCCGGAGAAGCACTCTCCGGCCAACATGCCCAACTGCAGCAACAGCTCCCAAAGCGAAGGAGCCAGGACCCAAAGACCTAGCTGGCCTGAAGGGCCCCCAGGGGGCCCCCAAGCAGCCCCTCTCCATTTGGGTCTGGGGGCTTTCGTTGGGCCGGGAACCTGGGAGATTCCTGCAAGGTTGCAGTTCGCGGCCCGAGAAGCACTCTCCGGCCAACATGCCCAACTGCAGCAACAGCTCCCAAAGCGAAGGAGCCAGGACCCAAAGACCTAGCTGGCCTGAATGGTAACCAGGGGGCCCCCAAGCAGCCCCTCTCCATTTGGGTCTGGGGGCTTTCGTTGTGCCGGGAACCTGGGAGGTACCTGCAAGGTTGCAGTTCGCGGCCCGAGAAGCACTCTCCGGCCAACATGCCCAACTGCAGCAACAGCTCCCAAAGTGAAGGAGCCAGGACCCAAAGACCTAGCTGGCCTGAAGTGCCCCCAGGGGGCCCCCAAGCAGCCCCTCTCCATTTGGGTCTGGGGGCTTTCGTTGGGCCGGGAACCTGGGAGATTCCTGCAAGGTTGCAGTTCGAGGCCCGAGAAGCACTCTCCGGCCAACATGCCCAACTGCAGCAACAGCTCCCAAAGCGAAGGAGCCAGGACACAAAGACCTAGCTGGCCTGAAGGGCCCCCAGAAGGCCACCAAGCAGCCCCTCTCCATTTGGGTCTGGGGGCCTTCGTTGGGCATGGATACCTGAGAGGTACCTGCAAGATTACAGTTCGCGGCCCGAGAAGCACTCTCCGGCCAACATGCTCAACTGCAGCAACATCTCCCAAACCGAATGAGCCAGGACACAAAGACCTAGCTGGCCTGAAGGGCCCCCAGGGGGCCCCCAAGCAGCCCCTCTCCATTTGGGTCTGGGGGCTTTCGTTGGGCCGGGAACCTGGGAGATTCCTGCAAGGTTGCAGTTCGCGGCCCGAGAAGCACTCTCCGGCCAACATGCCCAACTGCAGCAACAGCTCCCAAAGCGAAGGAGCCAGGACCCAAAGACCTAGCTGGCCTGAATGGTAACCAGGGGGCCCCCAAGCAGCCCCTCTCCATTTGGGTCTGGGGGCTTTCGTTGGGCCGGGAACCTGGGAGGTACCTGCAAGGTTGCAGTTCGCGGCCCGAGAAGCACTCTCCGGCCAACATGCCCAACTGCAGCAACAGCTCCCAAAGTGAAGGAGCCAGGACCCAAAGACCTAGCTGGCCTGAAGTGCCCCCAGGGGGCCCCCAAGCAGCCCCTCTCCATTTGGGTCTGGGGGCTTTCGTTGGGCCGGGAACCTGGGAGATTCCTGCAAGGTTGCAGTTCGCGGCCCGAGAAGCACTCTCCGGCCAACATGCCCAACTGCAGCAACAGCTCCCAAAGCGAAGGAGCCAGGACCCAAAGACCTAGCTGGCCTGAAGGGCCCCCAGGGGGCCCCCAAGCAGCCCCTCTCCATTTGGGTCTGGGGGCTTTCGTTGTGCCGGGAACCTGGGAGGTACCTGCAAGGTTGCAGTTCGCGGCCGGAGAAGCACTCTCCGGCCAACATGCCCAACTGCAGCAACAGCTCCCAAACCGAAGGAGCCAGGACCCAAAGACCTAGCTGGCCTGAAGGGCCCCCAGGGGTCCCCCAAGCAGCCCCTCTCCATTTGGGTCTGGGGGCTTTAGTTGGGCCGGGAACCTGGGAGGTACCTGCAAGGTTGCAGTTCGCGGCCGGAGAAGCACTCTCCGGCCAACATGCCCAACTGCAGCAACAGCTCCCAAAGCGAAGGAGCCAGGACCCAAAGACCTAGCTGGCCTGAAGGGCCCCCAGGGGGCCCCCAAGCAGCCCCTCTCCATTTGGGTCTGGGGGCTTTCGTTGTGCCGGGAACCTGGGAGGTACCTGCAAGGTTGCAGTTCGCGGCCCGAGAAGCACTCTCCGGCCAACATGCCCAACTGCAGCAACAGCTCCCAAAGCGAAGGAGCCAGGACACAAAGACCTAGCTGGCCTGAAGGGCCCCCAGAAGGCCACCAAGCAGCCCCTCTCCATTTGGGTCTGGGGGCCTTCGTTGGGCATGGATACCTGAGAGGTACCTGCAAGATTACAGTTCGCGGCCCGAGAAGCACTCTCCGGCCAACATGCTCAACTGCAGCAACAGCTCCCAAACCGAAGGAGCCAGGAACCAAAGACCTAGCTGGCCTGAAGGGCCCCCAGGGGGCCCCCAAGCAGCCCCTCTCCATTTGGGTCTGGGGGCCTTCGTTGGGCATGGATACCTGAGAGGTACCTGCAAGATTACAGTTGGCGGCCCGAGAAGCACTCTCCAGCCAAAATGCCGAACGTCCAGCGACTGCTCCCAAAGCGAAGGAGCCAGGACCCAAAGACCTAGCTGGCCTGAAGGGCCCCCAGGGGGCCCCCAAGCAGCCCCTCTCCATTTGGGTCTGGGGGCTTTCGTTGGGCCGGGAACCTGGGAGATTCATGCAAGGTTGCAGTTCGCGGCCCGAGAAGCACTCTCCGGCCAACATGCCCAACTGCAGCAACAGCTCCCAAAGTGAAGGAGCCAGGACCCAAAGAACTAGCTGGCCTGAAGTGCCCCCAGGGGGCCCCCAAGCAGCCCCTCTCAATTTGGGTCTGGGGGCTTTCGTTGGGCCGGGAACCTGGGAGATTCCTGCAAGGTTGCAGTTCGAGGCCCGAGAAGCACTCTCCGGCCAACATGCCCAACTGCAGCAACAGCTCCCAAAGCGAAGGAGCCAGGAACCAAAGACCTAGCTGGCCTGAAGGGCCCCCAGGGGGCCCCCAAGCAGCCCCTCTCAATTTGGGTCTGGGGGCCTTCGTTGGGCATGGATACCTGAGAGGTACCTGCAAGATTACAGTTCGCGGCCCGAGAAGCACTCTCCGGCCAACATGCTCAACTGCAGCAACAGCTCCCAAACCGAAGGAGCCAGGACCCAAAGACCTAGCTGGCCTGAAGGGCCCCCAGGGGGCCCCCAAGCAGCCCCTCTCCATTTGGGTCTGGGGGCTTTCGTTGGGCCGGGACCTGGGAGGTACCTGCAAGGTTGCAGTTCGCGGCCCGAGAAGCACTCTCCAGCCAAAATGCCCAACGTCCAGCGACTGCTCCCAAAGCGAAGGAGCCAGGACCCAAAGACCTAGCTGGCCTGGAGGGCCCCCAGGGGGCCCCCAAGCAGCCCCTCTCCATTTGGGTCTGGGGGCTTTCGTTGGGCCGGGAACCTGGGAGGTACCTGCAAGGTTGCAGTTGGCAGCCCGAGAAGCACTCTCCGGCCAACATGCCCAACGTCCAGCAACAGCTCCCAAACCGAAGAAGCCAGGACCCAAAGACCTAGCTGGCCTAGAGGGTCCCCAGGGGGCCCCCAAGCAGCCCCTCTCCATTGGGTCTGGGGGCTTTAGTTGGGCCGGGAACCTGGGAGATACCTGCAAGGTTGCAGTTCGCGGCCCGAGAAGCACTCTCCGGCCAACATGCCCAACTGCAGCAACAGCTCCCAAAGCGAAGGAGCCAGGACCCAAAGACCTAGCTGGCCTGAATGGTAACCAGGGGGCCCCCAAGCAGCCCCTCTCCATTTGGGTCTGGGGGCTTTCGTTGGGCCAGGAACCTGGGAGGTACCTGCAAGGTTGCAGTTCGCGGCCCGAGAAGCACTCTCCGGCCAACATGCCCAACTGCAGCAACAGCTCCCAAAGTGAAGGAGCCAGGACCCAAAGACCTAGCTGGCCTGAAGTGCCCCCAGGGGGCCCCCAAGCAGCCCCTCTCCATTTGGGTCTGGGGGCTTTCGTTGGGCCGGGAACCTGGGAGATTCCTGCAAGGTTGCAGTTCGAGGCCCGAGAAGCACTCTCCGGCCAACATGCCCAACTGCAGCAACAGCTCCCAAAGCGAAGGAGCCAGGACACAAAGACCTAGCTGGCCTGAAGGGCCCCCAGAAGGCCACCAAGCAGCCCCTCTCCATTTGGGTCTGGGGGCCTTCGTTGGGCATGGATACCTGAGAGGTACCTGCAAGATTACAGTTCGCGGCCCGAGAAGCACTCTCCGGCCAACATGCTCAACTGCAGCAACAGCTCCCAAACCGAAGGAGCCAGGACCCAAAGACCTAGCTGGCCTGAAGGGCCCCCAGGGGGCCCCCAAGCAGCCCCTCTCCATTTGGGTCTGGGGGCTTTTTTTGGGCCGGGAACCTGGGAGATTCCTGCAAGGTTGCAGTTCGCGGCCCGAGAAGCACTCTCCGGCCAACATGCCCAACTGCAGCAACAGCTCCCAAAGCGAAGGAGCCAGGACACAAAGACCTAGCTGGCCTGAAGGGCCCCCAGGGGGCCCCCAAGCAACCCCTCTCAATTTGGGTCTGGCTGCTTTCGTTGGGCTGGGAACCTGGGAGATTCCTGCAAGGTTGCAGTTCGCGGCCAGAGAAGCACTCTCCGGCCAACATGCCCAACAGCAGCAACAGCTCCCAAACCGAAGGAGCCAGGACCCAAAGACCTAGCTGGCCTGAAGGGCCCCCAGGGGGCCCCCAAGCAGCCCCTCTCAATTTGGGTCTGGGGGCTTTAGTTGGGCCGGGAACCTGGGAGATACCTGCAAGGTTGCAGTTCGCGGCCGGAGAAGCACTCTCCGGCCAACATGCTCAACTGCAGCAACAGCTCCCAAAGCGAAGGAGCCAGGACCCAAAGACCTAGCTGGCCTGAAGGGCCCCCAGCGGGCCCCCAATCAGCCCCTCTCCATTTGGGTCTGGGTCTTTCGTTGGGCCGGGAACCTGGGAGATTTCTACAAGGTTGCAGTTCGCGGCCCGAGAAGCACTCTCCGGCCAACATGCCCAACTGCAGCAACAGCTCCCAAAGCGAAGGAGCCAGGACACAAAGACCTAGCTGGCCTGAAGGGCCCCCAGGGAACCCCCAAGCAGCCCCTCTCCATTTGGGTCTGGGGGCTTTCGTTGGGCCGGGAACCTGGGAGGTACCTGCAAGGTTGCAGTTCGCGGCCGGAGAAGCACTCTCCGGCCAACATGCCCAACTGCAGCAACAGCTCCCAAAGCGAAGGAGCCAGGACCCAAAGACCTAGCTGGCCTGAAGGGCCCCCAGGGGGCCCCCAAGCAGCCCCTCTCCATTTGGGTCTGGGGGCTTTCGTTGTGCCGGGAACCTGGGAGGTACCTGACAGGTTGCAGTTCGCGGCCCGAGAAGCACTCTCCGGCCAACATGCCCAACTGCAGCAACAGCTCCCAAAGCGAAGGAGCCAGGACACAAAGACCTAGCTGGCCTGAAGGGCCCCCAGGGGGCCCCAGAGCAGCCCCTCTCCATTTGGGTCTGGGGGCTTTTTTTGGGCCGGGAACCTGGGAGATTCCTGCAAGGTTGCAGTTCGAGGCCCGAGAAGCACTCTCCGGCCAACATGCCCAACTGCAGCAACATCTCCCAAACCGAATGAGCCAGGACACAAAGACCTAGCTGGCCTGAAGTGCCCCCAGGGGGCCCCCAAGAAGCCCCTCTCCATTTGGGTCTGGGGGCTTTCGTTGGGCCGGGAACCTGGGAGGTACCTGCAAGGTTGCAGTTCGCGGCCCGAGAAGCACTCTCCGGCCAACATGCCCAACTGCAGCAACAGCTCCCAAAGTGAAGGAGCCAGGACCCAAAGAACTAGCTGGCCTGAAGTGCCCCCAGGGGGCCCCCAAGCAGCCCCTCTCAATTTGGGTCTGGGGGCTTTCGTTGGGCCGGGAACCTGGGAGATTCCTGCAAGGTTGCAGTTCGAGGCCCGAGAAGCACTCTCCGGCCAACATGCCCAACTGCAGCAACAGCTCCCAAAGCGAAGGAGCCAGGAACCAAAGACCTAGCTGGCCTGAAGGGCCCCCAGGGGGCCCCCAAGCAGCCCCTCTCCATTTGGGTCTGGGGGCTTTCGTTGTGCCGGGAACCTGGGAGGTACCTGCAAGGTTGCAGTTCGCGGCCCGAGAAGCACTCTCCGGCCAACATGCCCAACTGCAGCAACAGCTCCCAAACCGAAGGAGCCAGGACCCAAAGACCTAGCTGGCCTGAAGGGCCCCCAGGGGTCCCCCAAGCAGCCCCTCTCCATTTGGGTCTGGGGGCCTTCGTTGGGCATGGATACCTGAGAGGTACCTGCAAGATTACAGTTCGCGGCCCGAGAAGCACTCTCCGGCCAACATGCTCAACTGCAGCAACAGCTCCCAAACCGAAGGAGCCAGGACCCAAAGACCTAGCTGGCCTGAAGGGCCCCCAGGGGGCCCCCAAGCAGCCCCTCTCCATTTGGGTCTGGGGGCTTTTTTTGGGCCGGGAACCTGGGAGATTCCTGCAAGGTTGCAGTTCGCGGCCCTAGAAGCACTCTCCGGCCAACATGCCCAACTGCAGCAACAGCTCCCAAAGCGAAGGAGCCAGGACCCAAAGACCTAGCTGGCCTGAAGGGCCCCCAGGGGGCCCCCAAGCAACCCCTCTCAATTTGGGTCTGGCTGCTTTCGTTGGGCCGGGAACCTGGGAGATTCCTGCAAGGTTGCAGTTCGCGGCCCGAGAAGCACTCTCCGGCCAACATGCCAAACTGCAGCAACAGCTCCCAAACCGAAGGAGCCAGGACCCAAAGACCTAGCTGGCCTGAAGGGCCCCCAGGGGGCCCCCAAGCAGCCCCTCTCCATTTGGGTCTGGGGGCTTTCGTTGGGCCGGGAACCTGGGAGAATCCTGCAAGGTTGCAGTTCGCGGCCGGAGAAGCACTCTCCGGCCAACATGCTCAACTGCAGCAACAGCTCCCAAAGCGAAGGAGCCAGGACCCAAAGACCTAGCTGGCCTGAAGGGCCCCCAGCGGGCCCCCAATCAGCCCCTCTCCATTTGGGTCTGGGGGCTTTCGTTGGGCCGGGAACCTGGGAGATTTCTGCAAGGTT
This sequence comes from Gallinula chloropus, assembly GCF_964237585.1. Classification (NCBI taxonomy): domain Eukaryota; kingdom Metazoa; phylum Chordata; class Aves; order Gruiformes; family Rallidae; genus Gallinula; species Gallinula chloropus. Next base: position 5,683 of record NW_028168491.1, on the reverse strand, counting down.
GCAGTTCGCGGCCCGAGAAGCACTCTCCGGCCAACATGCCCAACTGCAGCAACAGCTCCCAAAGCGAAGGAGCCAGGACACAAAGACCTAGCTGGCCTGAAGGGCCCCCAGGGGGCCCCCAAGCAGCCCCTCTCCATTTGGGTCTGGGGGCTTTCGTTGGGCCGGGAACCTGGGAGGTACCTGCAAGGTTGCAGTTCGCGGCCGGAGAAGCACTCTCCGGCCAACATGCCCAACTGCAGCAACAGCTCCCAAAGCGAAGGAGCCAGGACCCAAAGACCTAGCTGGCCTGAAGGGCCCCCAGGGGTCCCCCAAGCAGCCCCTCTCCATTTGGGTCTGGGGGCTTTAGTTGGGCCGGGAACCTGGGAGGTACCTGCAAGGTTGCAGTTCGCGGCCGGAGAAGCACTCTCCGGCCAACATGCCCAACTGCAGCAACAGCTCCCAAAGCGAAGGAGCCAGGACCCAAAGACCTAGCTGGCCTGAAGGGCCCCCAGGGGGCCCCCAAGTAGCCCCTCTCCATTTGGGTCTGGGGGCTTTCGTTGGGCCGGGAACCTGGGAGGTACCTGCAAGGTTGCAGTTCGCGGCCCGAGAAGCACTCTCCGGCCAACATGCCCAACTGCAGCAACAGCTCCCAAAGCGAAGGAGCCAGGACCCAAAGACCTAGCTGGCCTGAAGGGCCCCCAGGGGGCCCCAGAGCAGCCCCTCTCCATTTGGGTCTGGGGGCTTTTTTTGGGCCGGGAACCTGGGAGATTCCTGCAAGGTTGCAGTTCGAGGCCCGAGAAGCACTCTCCGGCCAACATGCCCAACTGCAGCAACATCTCCCAAACCGAATGAGCCAGGACACAATGACCTAGCTGGCCTGAAGTGCCCCCAGGGGGCCCCCAAGCAGCCCCTCTCCATTTGGGTCTGGGGGCTTTCGTTGGGCCGGGAACCTGGGAGATTCATGCAAGGTTGCAGTTCGCGGCCCGAGAAGCACTCTCCGGCCAACATGCTCAACTGCAGCAACAGCTCCCAAACCGAAGGAGCCAGGACCCAAAGAACTAGCTGGCCTGAAGGGCCCCCAGGGGGCCCCCAAGCAGCCCCTCTCCATTTGGGTCTGGGGGCCTTCGTTGGGCATGGATACCTGAGAGGTACCTGCAAGATTACAGTTCGCGGCCCGAGAAGCACTCTCCGGCCAACATGCTCAACTGCAGCAACAGCTCCCAAACTGAAGGAGCCAGGACCCAAAGACCTAGCTGGCCTGAAGGGCCCCCAGGGGGCCCCCAAGCAGCCCCTCTCCATTTGGGTCTGGGGGCTTTTTTTGGGCCGGGAACCTGGGAGATTCCTGCAAGGTTGCAGTTCGCGGCCCTAGAAGCACTCTCCGGCCAACATGCCCAACTGCAGCAACAGCTCCCAAAGCGAAGGAGCAAGGACCCAAAGACCTAGCTGGCCTGAAGGGCCCCCAGCGGGCCCCCAATCAGCCCCTCTCCATTTGGGTCTGGGGGCTTTCGTTGGGCCGGGAACCTGGGAGATTTCTGCAAGGTTGCAGTTCGAGGCCCGAGAAGCACTCTCCGGCCAACATGCCCAACTGCAGCAACAGCTCCCAAAGCGAAGGAGCCAGGACACAAAGACCTAGCTGGCCTGAAGGGCCCCCAGGGGGCCCCCAAGCAGCCCCTCTCCATTTGGGTCTGGGGGCTTTAGTTGGGCCGGGAACCTGGGAGGTACCTGCAAGGTTGCAGTTCGCGGCCGGAGAAGCACTCTCCGGCCAACATGCCCAACTGCAGCAACAGCTCCCAAAGCGAAGGAGCCAGGACCCAAAGACCTAGCTGGCCTGAAGGGCCCCCAGGGGGCCCCCAAGCAGCCCCTCTCCATTTGGGTCTGGGGGCTTTCGTTGTGCCGGGAACCTGGGAGGTACCTGCAAGGTTGCAGTTCGCGGCCCGAGAAGCACTCTCCGGCCAACATGCTCAACTGCAGCAACAGCTCCCAAACCGAAGGAGCCAGGACCCAAAGACCTAGCTGGCCTGAAGGGCCCCCAGGGGTCCCCCAAGCAGCCCCTCTCCATTTGGGTCTGGGGGCTTTCGTTGGGCCGGGAACCTGGGAGAATCCTGCAAGGTTGCAGTTCGCGGCCCGAGAAGCACTCTCCGGCCAGCATGCCCAACTGCAGCAACAGCTCCCAAAGCGAAGGAGCCAGGACCCAAAGACCTAGCTGGCCTGAAGGGCCCCCAGGGGGCCCCCAAGCAGCCCCTCTCCATTTGGGTCTGGGGGCTTTCGTTGGGCCGGGAACCTGGGAGGTACCTGCAAGGTTGCAGTTCGCGGCCCGAGAAGCACTCTCCGGCCAACATGCCCAACTGCAGCAACAGCTCCCAAAGCGAAGGAGCCAGGACACAAAGACCTAGCTGGCCTGAAGGGCCCCCAGGGGGCCCCAGAGCAGCCCCTCTCCATTTGGGTCTGGGGGCTTTTTTTGGGCCGGGAACCTGGGAGATTCCTGCAAGGTTGCAGTTCGAGGCCCGAGAAGCACTCTCCGGCCAACATGCCCAACTGCAGCAACATCTCCCAAAGCGAAGGAGCCAGGACACAAAGACCTAGCTGGCCTGAAGGGCCCCCAGGGGGCCCCCAAGCAGCCCCTCTCCATTTGGGTCTGGGGGCTTTCGTTGGGCCGGGAACCTGGGAGATTCCTGCAAGGTTGCAGTTCGCGGCCCGAGAAGCACTCTCCGGCCAACATGCCCAACTGCAGCAACAGCTCCCAAAGCGAAGGAGCCAGGACCCAAAGACCTAGCTGGCCTGAATGGTAACCAGGGGGCCCCCAAGCAGCCCCTCTCCATTTGGGTCTGGGGGCTTTCGTTGGGCCGGGAACCTGGGAGGTACCTGCAAGGTTGCAGTTCGCGGCCCGAGAAGCACTCTCCGGCCAACATGCCCAACTGCAGCAACAGCTCCCAAAGTGAAGGAGCCAGGACCCAAAGACCTAGCTGGCCTGAAGTGCCCCCAGGGGGCCCCCAAGCAGCCCCTCTCCATTTGGGTCTGGGGGCTTTCGTTGGGCCGGGAACCTGGGAGATTCCTGCAAGGTTGCAGTTCGAGGCCCGAGAAGCACTCTCCGGCCAACATGCCCAACTGCAGCAACAGCTCCCAAAGCGAAGGAGCCAGGACACAAAGACCTAGCTGGCCTGAAGGGCCCCCAGAAGGCCACCAAGCAGCCCCTCTCCATTTGGGTCTGGGGGCCTTCGTTGGGCATGGATACCTGAGAGGTACCTGCAAGATTACAGTTCGCGGCCCGAGAAGCACTCTCCGGCCAACATGCTCAACTGCAGCAACAGCTCCCAAACCGAAGGAGCCAGGACCCAAAGACCTAGCTGGCCTGAAGGGCCCCCAGGGGGCCCCCAAGCAGCCCCTCTCCATTTGGGTCTGGGGGCTTTTTTTGGGCCGGGAACCTGGGAGATTCCTGCAAGGTTGCAGTTCGCGGCCCTAGAAGCACTCTCCGACCAACATGCCCAACTGCAGCAACAGCTCCCAAAGCGAAGGAGCCAGGACCCAAAGACCTAGCTGGCCTGAAGGGCCCCCAGGGGGCCCCCAAGCAACCCCTCTCAATTTGGGTCTGGCTGCTTTCGTTGGGCCGGGAACCTGGGAGATTCCTGCAAGGTTGCAGTTCGCGGCCAGAGAAGGACTCTCCGGCCAACATGCCAAACTGCAGCAACAGCTCCCAAACCGAAGGAGCCAGGACCCAAAGACCTAGCTGGCCTGAAGGGCCCCCAGGGGGCCCCCAAGCAGCCCCTCTCAATTTGGGTCTGGGGGCTTTAGTTGGGCCGGGAACCTGGGAGAATCCTGCAAGGTTGCAGTTCGCGGCCGGAGAAGCACTCTCCGGCCAACATGCTCAACTGCAGCAACAGCTCCCAAAGCGAAGGAGCCAGGACCCAAAGACCTAGCTGGCCTGAAGGGCCCCCAGCGGGCCCCCAATCAGCCCCTCTCCATTTGGGTCTGGGGGCTTTCGTTGGGCCGGGAACCTGGGAGATTTCTGCAAGGTTGCAGTTCGCGGCCCGAGAAGCACTCTCCGGCCAACATGCCCAACTGCAGCAACAGCTCCCAAAGCGAAGGAGCCAGGACACAAAGACCTAGCTGGCCTGAAGGGCCCCCAGCGGGCCCCCAAGCAGCCCCTCTCCATTTGGGTCTGGGGGCTTTCGTTGGGCCGGGAACCTGGGAGGTACCTGCAAGGTTGCAGTTCGCGGCCGGAGAAGCACTCTCCGGCCAACATGCCCAACTGCAGCAACAGCTCCCAAAGCGAAGGAGCCAGGACCCAAAGACCTAGCTGGCCTGAAGGGCCCCCAGGGGTCCCCCAAGCAGCCCCTCTCCATTTGGGTCTGGGGGCTTTAGTTGGGCCGGGAACCTGGGAGGTACCTGCAAGGTTGCAGTTCGCGGCCGGAGAAGCACTCTCCGGCCAACATGCCCAACTGCAGCAACAGCTCCCAAAGCGAAGGAGCCAGGACCCAAAGACCTAGCTGGCCTGAAGGGCCCCCAGGGGGCCCCCAAGCAGCCCCTCTCCATTTGGGTCTGGGGGCTTTCGTTGGGCCGGGAACCTGGGAGGTACCTGCAAGGTTGCAGTTCGCGGCCCGAGAAGCACTCTCCGGCCAACATGCCCAACTGCAGCAACAGCTCCCAAAGCGAAGGAGCCAGGACACAAAGACCTAGCTGGCCTGAAGGGCCCCCAGGGGGCCCCAGAGCAGCCCCTCTCCATTTGGGTCTGGGGGCTTTTTTTGGGCCGGGAACCTGGGAGATTCCTGCAAGGTTGCAGTTCGAGGCCCGAGAAGCACTCTCCGGCCAACATGCCCAACTGCAGCAACATCTCCCAAACCGAATGAGCCAGGACACAATGACCTAGCTGGCCTGAAGTGCCCCCAGGGGGCCCCCAAGCAGCCCCTCTCCATTTGGGTCTGGGGGCTTTCGTTGGGCCGGGAACCTGGGAGATTCATGCAAGGTTGCAGTTCGCGGCCCGAGAAGCACTCTCCGGCCAACATGCTCAACTGCAGCAACAGCTCCCAAACCGAAGGAGCCAGGACCCAAAGAACTAGCTGGCCTGAAGGGCCCCCAGGGGGCCCCCAAGCAGCCCCTCTCCATTTGGGTCTGGGGGCCTTCGTTGGGCATGGATACCTGAGAGGTACCTGCAAGATTACAGTTCGCGGCCCGAGAAGCACTCTCCGGCCAACATGCTCAACTGCAGCAACAGCTCCCAAACTGAAGGAGCCAGGACCCAAAGACCTAGCTGGCCTGAAGGGCCCCCAGGGGGCCCCCAAGCAGCCCCTCTCCATTTGGGTCTGGGGGCTTTTTTTGGGCCGGGAACCTGGGAGATTCCTGCAAGGTTGCAGTTCGCGGCCCTAGAAGCACTCTCCGGCCAACATGCCCAACTGCAGCAACAGCTCCCAAAGCGAAGGAGCCAGGACCCAAAGACCTAGCTGGCCTGAAGGGCCCCCAGCGGGCCCCCAATCAGCCCCTCTCCATTTGGGTCTGGGGGCTTTCGTTGGGCCGGGAACCTGGGAGATTTCTGCAAGGTTGCAGTTCGAGGCCCGAGAAGCACTCTCCGGCCAACATGCCCAACTGCAGCAACAGCTCCCAAAGCGAAGGAGCCAGGACACAAAGACCTAGCTGGCCTGAAGGGCCCCCAGGGGGCCCCCAAGCAGCCCCTCTCCATTTGGGTCTGGGGGCTTTAGTTGGGCCGGGAACC